>NC_045800.1:33597129-34270768 GCF_009873245.2 Balaenoptera musculus | reverse complement strand
CACTGACAACACTTGCACTGCCCACACATCCTTCCCTGCCTTGCCCAGCCCATGAGGGCCCCAGAAGCACAGCCTGGGAGCTTAGCTGCTCAGGGAGGTGAAGTGACCTAAGTCCAGGAGACAGGAGGGGCCCCAGTCATCTATTTGTCCGAATCTTATCAGCCCAGCCGCTGGCAAGAATTCATTAGAAGCCCCCCGCCCCTCCTGCCCTTGTGTCTGCTCTGTCAGCCCGGCTGTTCATTAGCATGTGTGACAAACTCCTCAAACAGAAGCTTTAAGCAGAACCAAATTGTTTCAATCTCCTTGGAGTGACAGCGGGGGACTTCCCCGGAAGTGCCTGACAGAGGGGTCTGGGCTGGGGCCTGAGGGATCAGGGAGGGTCCTGGAAGTGCTGTCCTCAGCCTGGGAAGGTGAGAGCAGAGCCTGGAGCGGGAGAAGGGTGTCCCGTGCAGACACTCAGCTGTTGGGTGGGGACAACTGAGCTGGCGGGGGGCTGGGGGGGGCCCGGGTCGGGGGGGAGTTGGAGCCACACACCGAGAAGGGCAGAAAGGTAGGGGCAAAGGTAGGGGTTGGGGGCTGCTCTTCCCTTCCGGTGAATCTGCTGCAGGCCGTGGGGAAGGGGGCTGAAAAGGCTCTGGGCCTGGGGGATGGGGGAGGGGTGGGGGATGGAGCAGCGCTTGGTGTTTGCTGACCACAGCCATGCCAGCCTCTATCCCAGTTTCTGTGCAGCAGGGAGGGCAAGTGACCAGGCGGAAAACAGCTGCTGCAAGAAATTGTGAAGGAAATGCTGCCTCTGGAAAATTTAAATTTAAATTTAAAATTTTTTTTAGGCCACGCTCTGCGGCTCGTGGGATCCTAGTTCCCCAGTCAGGGATCGAACCCGTGCCCCCTGCACTGGGAGCGTGGAGTCTTAGCCACTGGATCGCCAGGGAAGTCCCGGGTGGATTCTTAAAAATTTATTATATATATGTATTATTTTGACAGCTCTATTGAAGAATAATTCACATACAATAAACGGCACAAAAAGTATACAATTTCATAAATTTTGACATTGGTATACACCCGTAGAACCATCACAACAATTGAGAGGAAACATATCTATCGCCCATAAAAGTTTCCTTGTACCCCTTTGCAGTCTCTCTCTCCTGTTCCTCCCTGCTTCTCTAATGCCTGGGAAATCACTGGTCTGTCATTATAGATTAGTTTGCATTTTCTAGAATTTTCTATAAATGGAATCATACAGGATGCTCTTTTGTGTTGACTTTTCACTCATAATTATTCGTGTTATTATGTGTATAATAACTTGTTCCTTTTTGTTGCTGAGTAGCACTCCATTGTATGGATATACCACAATTTGTTCACATATCCACCTGTTGATAGACAATTTAGCTTCCAGTTTTTGGCCATTACACGTAAAGGTGCTATGAACATTCACGTACATGTGTCTGTATGGACATGAGCTTTCATTTATCTTGGGTAAATACCAAGGAGTGGAATGACCAGATCATATAATGGGCATATGTTTAACTTTTAAAAAAACTTCCAAACTGTTTTCCAAAGTGATGTACCATTTTATATTTTTACAAGCAGTATAAGATAGGTCCATTTGCTCCACACCCTTTCCAATACTTGGATAAGAACCTTGAAACAATAGTCCTCCAATTCCAATTCTCTTCTCTACGCCTATTGTTGAGATATGTATATCTTTCAAGTCAGTAACTGGAGTAATTGTGGGGTTCACCTCATTTGTTCCCTGTCTTTCAGGGATCACAGTCTTTTGTTGCCTATGTCCAGTGTCTTGAAAATTATTGTTTCATATATTTTGTCTCTATATAAAAAACATATATAAATCTCTCATGTTGTTATTTTTTGGTTAAAACTATCAATTATTTAAAATATATATTTGTGTAATTAGAACAAATCTCCTGTTTTTGCCAATGTAGTCACCATTTTTGATGTTCTTTGTTCCTTTGTGTTGACACGTAATTCTATCTAGTATCGTTTACCTTCTGCCTGATGGAATTCCTTTAAAGTTTCCTGTAGTATATGTCTGTTGTGATTAATTCTTTCAGCTTTTGTATGTCTGATAAGGTCTTTATTTTTGAAAGATATTTTCACCAAGTAGAGAATTTTAGATACATAGTTTTTTGCTTTTGGTACTCTGGAGATATCGGTTCACTGTCTTGTCACTTGCACTGCTTCTGACGAGAAATCTGTTGTTATCCGTACTTCTGTTCCTCTGTGCCTAATGTGTCTTTTTTTTTTCCTCTGGGTGTTTTTAAAATTTTATCACTGATTGTGAGCAATGTGATTATGATGTATCTTGAAATAGTTTTCTCAAAACCTCCTGTGCTTGGAGTCTGTTGTGTTTCTTGGACTTGCGGGTTTACATTTTTCACCAAATTTGGAAGAATTCCAGCCATTATTTCTTCAAATATTTTTTCCCTTTATCTTCTCTCTTTCCTCTCCTTTGGGGATTGCTTGAAGTAGTCTCATGGCTCACTGATGCTGTTTTCATCTTAAAAATCCTCTTTTCTTTCTTTGTTTCATTTTGGATTGTGTCTATTGCTATTTATTCAAATTCACTGTTTTCTTTTTCTGCAATGTCTCATCTGCTGTTAATCCCATTCAGGATATTTTTCATCTCAGACATTGTAGGGTGCATCTCTAGAAGTTCAATTTTAGTTAAACTTTTCTGGTACCTTCCTTGCCTCTACTTAACTTTTTGAACGCATGGAATGTAGTTATAATAACTGTTTTAATGTCCATCTCTGCTAATTCTGACATCTGTGTCAGTTCCAAATTGGTTTGGACTGGTAATTTTTCTCTTCATTTTGAATCATATTCTCCAGCTTTTTTACATACCTGGTAATTTTTTTATTGGATGCCAAACATTTAAAATTACATCTTGTTTGTTGTTAGATATTTCTGTATTCCTATAGATATGATTGTATACTCTCAGTGTCTTGATCTTTCCAGACTCAGCTGTGTTTCTTCATACTGGGGAGTCTGGTGGATTCCACCTGGATTCCCCCTCTGTGTGCTGTGGCCTGGAAACTCTTTCAAATTAGAAACTGGAGCAATCATAGAGTTTGCCTCGTTTGTTCCCTGTCTCTCAGGGATCACCGTCCTTTGTTGCCTGATATACAGTGTCCTGAAAATCATTGTTTCATATATTTTGTCCATTCTTTTTGGTTGTTTTGGGCATGGAGGCAAATTTGGTTTCTGTTTCTCTTTCTTAGTTGGAAATGGAAGAAACTCCTCTTTTTTATGGTGGTAAAATTCAAATAACATAAAATTAACCACTTTAAAGTGAACAATTCAGAGACATTTAGCATGTTCACAATGTTGTATAACCACCACCTCTATTTAATTCCAAAACATTTTCATCACCCCAAAAGGAAAACTATTGAGCAGTTTCCCCCCCTTTTCCCCCCTTCCCTCAGTCCCTGGCAACTGCTATCTGCATTCTTTCTCTATGGATTTACCTATTCTGGATATTTCATATAAATGAGATCCTACTATATGTGACTTTTTGTGTCTGGCTTCTTTCACTTAGCATAACATTTTCGAGATTCATCACCTTGTAGCATGTATCAGTACTTCATTACTTTTAATTACCAAGAATATTCCAGTGTGTGTGTGTGTGTGTGTATACCATATTTTGTGTATCCATTCATCCATTGATGGACATTTAGGCTGCTTCCACCTTTTGACTATTGTGAATAGAGCAGCTATGAACATGCCTGTACATGTGTTTGTTTCAGTATCTGTTTCCAATTCTTTTGGGTATATACCTAGGAGTGGAATTGCTGGGTCATAAGGTAACTTTATGTTTAACTTTCTGAGGAACCGTCAAACTGTTTTCCACAGTGGCTGGACCATTTTACGTTCCCAGACTTTTTTTTTAATAGTCAACCTTTTGGCGGTATAATTCACATATCTTAAATTGCACACATTTCCAAGTGTACAGCTCAATTAGCTTTGTCAAATGTATACCTTTGCGTAATTACCATCACGGTCAAGAAATAAAGCATTTCCATCACCTTAGGAAACTTTCTCATGGCTGTGGAGTCAACCTGTCCTCCAGTCAGCCACTTACATGTTTTCTGTCCCTGTAAATTAGTTTTGCTTGTTTTAGGACTTCATATAAAGGGAATCATGCAGTATGTATTCTTTTGGATTTGACTTCTTTTGCTCAGTATAATGTTTTTTAATATTCATTCATGTTGATGTGTTCATTGTAGTTTGTCCCTCTTTATTACTGAGTAAAAATCTAGTTTACTGACACCACAATTCGTTTATACATTCATCTGTTTATGTACTTTTGGGTTGTTTCCAGTTTGGGGCTGAAAAAAGTAACTATAAGAATTCGTGAACAAGTCTTTTTGTGGTCATGTATTTCCATTGATCTTGAGTAAATACCTAGGAGTGGACTTGCTGGATCAAAGGGTAGATGTATGTTTAATTTTTTAAGAAATTCCCAAAATGTTTTCAAAGTGGTTATCAAGTTGGTTCATGATGTTGCTCCTTAATGACTTTTTTGCCTACTTGCGGGATCAAATTTTGAGAGAGGAGTGTTAAAACATCTAACCACAATTACGGATTTGTCTATTTCCCCCTTTATTTCTTTTAGTTTTTCTTCATGAGTTTTGAAGCTCTATTATTAGGTACACACAAATTTAAGATTGTTATACCTTCCTGAAGAATTGCTCCCATTATCATTATATCTTTAATCATCTCTTTTATTTTCAATGTATTTGTGTCTTCATAATTAACCTGTATCTCTTTTTTTTTTTAATTTTTATTTATTTATTTATGGCTGTGTTGGGTCTTTGTTTCTGTGCGAGGGCTTTCTCCAGTTGCGGCAAGTGGGGGCCACTCTTCATCGCGGTGTGCGGGCCTCTCCCTATTGTGGCCTCTCTTGTTGTGGAGCACAGGCTCCAGACGCGCAGGCTCAGCAACTGTGGCTCACGGGCCCAGTTGCTCCGCGGCATGTGGGATCTTCCCAGACCAGGGCTCGAACCCATGTCCCCTGCACTGGCAGGCAGACTCTCAACCACTGCGCCACCAGGGAAGCCCTAACCTGTATCTCTTATAGATAGCATGTGTTTGAGTCTTACTTTTCATCCAGTTGGATCGTCTCTGAGTTTCGAATAGGATTTTTACATTTAAAGTCATGATTGATATGGCCGTGTTTAAACCTCTTATCTTGCTACTTGTTTTCCATTTGTTTATTCAGTTTTTCTGTTTCTCCATTGCTCCTTGTCTGCCTTCTTTTGGGTTAATCAAATATTTTTTGATATCTCACTTTACTTTATTTGTTTCTTAGTTATATATTAAAAAGATATTTTTAAGTGGTTTCTCTAGGACTAACAGTATGCGTCCTTAACTTACTAAAGTCTGTTTAGATTCGATTTTACCACTTCAGACTTCCTATATCACACTTCATACTGAAACTTCATACTTCTGACGTCCTACTTCACAAACACAATAACCTTCCAACAGAATAATTGTATTTACCCACTCCCATTTACAAGAGACCTCTTATTTCATAGAATAGGCAAGATTAAGACAAGTTGCCTTCAGTGAGCCCAGCACAGGGGAGAAAATGGATGTGTAAAGGAAGAATTGTATTTCAGGGAGATAAAGAGAGAGGGAAGCCTTAAAAGGAGGCATATGTGGTCTCAAAGAGGGACTTATCCAATAAGATCAGAGAGGTTGGGAATCCAGGAAGACTTCACAGAGGAGGTGCTAAAGTTGGAGTTGTAAAAATAGGTATGACTTACCAGGAGCAGAAAGAGAAAAATGGTGCCATGGGCAGAAGGAACTAGAAAGTACAAGTAGTCCAGTGTGTCTGCAGCAGACAGCAGCAGGCAGCATGGTGAGAGTGAATAGATGAGGCTGAAGTTTAGGGCATTATCTCTGGTTCATGGAGAGCCATGTGTATCCTGCTGAAGTTCCAACTCCAGTGCATGGGTAATAGGGAGCCACTGAATAGGGAACTCTAATACATTCAGATTCGTTTTAGGCAATGAAGGCTGGACTGGAAAGGGGCAAAGTGGGAGAGCGGAGAAAGTAGTTTGCAGGAGCAGTTGGTTGTCCCTGTGAGAAACAATGGCTGCTCCAAGGCACCTGGAGAGAAAGGCTGCAGAGGCAGGCACTACAGGGAGTTGAACCACAGGACCTCACAATCGAATGAATGTGAGGAACGAGAGTGAAGGAGGTATCTGGGATGATTAGCGGTGAAAGTAACATTCACTAGGACAGAGAAGGCAGACCATGGTCAATGTCAGGAGAAGGGGGAAGAGGAAGAGTTCAAGATGGGACATGTTGAATTTGGGTGTGTCTGTGGGAAGTGTATCTGGAGATGTCCAAGAGACAACTGCAACTGTGGTCTGGTGTTCAGGGCAGAACACCCATTAATGGAATTGGGATTCATCAATGGATGGCAGAAGGGAGGTGCCTGGCAGCTGTGGTTACGGATGAAACTGACCAGAGGGAACATGTAGAGTTAGAATAACAGGAAAGGAAGCTTGGAAAGGGACTGAAGGGAAACCATCCAAGAAGAGGGTGGCTTGCCAAGATTCTACGCTCTGAGGGACCATTACTGGTTTTATTCACTTGTTAAATATTCCATTTGCCTTTTTGCTTAACCTAAGAGAACATTACACATTAATTGAGCAGGTGGGGTTTTTATTCCATATTAATGTAGCAGTATCTGTGTCTCAAAGCCTAGGAGGATGGGCCCTGTGACATTTCAATGGATCACAACCCTTCCCTGGGCAAGACAGGGAAGGATGAGGCACCCATGTCGACTCTCTCTCTCCACTGTGTCTCGACCTGTTGGGCACAGCCTCAATGGAGATAAAAGAAGCCACTGTTTACTGAGGACCTACTATGTGCTAAGCACTGTAGAGACCATTTACTAACATTATTTGTCCTTCCAACCTCGACAGGGAAGTGTGATAAAGCTATTAGCTCATTCTAGTGGTAGAGAAAAACCCCAAAGTCTCAGAATTCTGGAATGTGCTTGTGACCTGAATTCTTTGTCATATTAACCTTTTTTTCCTTTCTAGTATTTCTGCCCTCCTCTTTTTCCCGTTCAAACAGAAAGTCCGTCCTATGCTCCTGAGCTCAAGGTAGATTTGAGACAGAGCTTCCTGGTTTTTTGTTTCCAAAAGCTTAAAAACTTTAAGAATAGTATTTTGAGAAGGGAAGGATTTTATTCACACTAAAAAAAAAGCTTCCTGGGGCTGGGGGTAGGAGGTAAAGAGAGTGAAGGAACCCCCCCCATCCCCCAGAACTTCAGGGAAGGGCTTTGTGGTGAGTCTTAAGTGAGGGGACAGCCTCCCAGAGGGTCCCTTCAGCAGAGGTGGCACAGAAAGGGGAAGAGAGAGGTGTTCTGGAGATGCCTTGCAGACAGGAATAGGGTTATCCTGGGGGTGAGCTGTGTGGAGCCATGCCTGATGGGCCCTACTTCATTACCAGATCTGCCCTCCACCCTCTTCCCCTCCCAACCTCAGTGCAAGCCCTGGTAAAGGAAGGGGACCAGTGGAGTCTGGTGAGCTGGCTTTCAAAGAAAAGAAAGAAGCCCTGATTTTGTAGCACTTGCTGATTTTGCGGTGTAACTGCTCCATCACGGCTGATTTCAAGCTACCAACGTGAGGTCACTGTAATGCAGAGTTGGGGAAAGCTGCGTACAGTCTGCTCTCATGAGCTGGGGCAAGCTGGCTCCCACCCGCCACTGAAACCCTTCTGGAACACTCCCAGAAAAGTCTAGAATCATTGTTTCTTGTGCAAAATAGAAATGAAGTTGTGCTTTCAAAACATATGAATGGATCTTTCTTGTCTACCTGATTTATGAACAGAGATTGTATATGTTACTTAATCTAAACACCAAGAAAGTGGCTGACCTGGGATTTGAGCACAGGGCTACCTGACTCCAAAGCCTTGCCAGCCTTGTGATGGATTCTGTTCTCTAGGCTGAGCCCCTGTCGGGGAGCCTGGCCTGCAGTGCTGTCTGAGATTCTGCCCCCATCCCCCACTCTTGCCCTTCCATGGTCCTATGAGAAGAATATCCTTGGCTGGGGCTAAGGCAGTAATCAGGGTCATCCTTTTAAACCATCCCTCTCCTGCTCTAACCAACAGTTCCCTGGAAATCACTGGGTGATGGGTCTAGAATTTACTTTCAGATTCTGGACACAACAACCTAATCATGAACATTAGGTGAGTGATCGCTGGCCATGAGGGACAGGAGTGGGTCTGGTGGGTCGCCATCTTGGCTCTGTGGCTCACTTCACCTGCCCAGCTGTCCATGATCTTGGAAGTTGGGAGGTAGCACTCACTTTTCATGCTCACTGTGGTAGGTCATTTAGTCACCAGAGGAAGGGCAAATATGTGGTATTCATGCCACCATTTCTCTTTTCTCGGCTTATGGTCCACATCACCAATTTGTCATGAGAGTTTTTTTCTGCTGAGCCTAGACTAGACTTCATAAGCCTCAGTATTGCACTCCAGAAGCAATAACCAGGTAGCTGGGCCAGGTAGCAAGCCCAAATGCCTGTCTCTCAATTCCAAACTCACCCTTCCATACCTGCTTTGGGATGCTGGGGCTGGGACTCTGCCCACCAGGGGGAGCTAGAGGGAAGTTGCCAGGCTTGGGGACGGAAGGGACTGGCTCCTCGGGGTCTGGTTGTGTTCCTGTGCGTGTCACCTGGGCAATGGTCCTTCACTCCAGCAGTGGCCGTTTCTTCCTGTAGTAAATGCTGAACCCAGTTTGTAGTTTTCCCAGCACACCTATAAAACCAGCCTCCTTGTGCTCCTTTAGAGACACTGGCACCAGTCTGCCAGCCCCTTCCTCAGGGGTCTGAGTCTTGCCTCTAAGGGACCCTCCTCCAAGCTTCTATGTTTTATTAATTCCCTTTGGACCCTGGCTGTAGGGGTATAGCTACTCCTGCAGTTGCTACCTCCGTGATACCCTAGAGTTCTCTTTTTACTTTTTGGGTTGCCTAGTTAACAATTCTTTATATTAAATTCTGTCTATTAAAATACCTCGTGTGATTTCTGTCCCCTGACTCGACCCTGATTGATATAATGCAAACAAAATAAAACCTATTTGCCATCCCTGGACTAGGCCACTCTGTGGTATTAATGGCAGAAGCTCTGCTACATAAAACTTGATGCTTTTCTATGGTTCCAATATAGTGCAAACCTAACTCAACAAGCACAGTGAGGCAAGATAAAGTAGAAAGGGCCCTGAATAACTTTACTCTCTTGGGCTGGGGTGTCTGGGTGGCAGGCTCCCCTCCCAGCGCATGTATTAAAACTTCAACTTTATAGCTGGGTGGGAGGGAACCTGAGAAATAAGCCTCCTCATCTTAGAAGATAAACCTGAGACATCAAAAAGGGAAGGGAGTTGACTGAGGTCACACAGCAAGTGAGTGACAGGGTGGGATTGGACCCCAGGTCTCCTGAGGCCCTGGACTTCCTTGGATCACCAGCTGGTTCTTAACTCTCGCCACGTGGTAAATATCTAGGCTTAAGATAGAGTTTGTGCCAACTTGTTTTTCTACTATATTGAATAAAATGAAGAGAAAGACGTTTCTTTTCCAAAATTGCATAAAAATGGTTAAAACACTTGTTCTTTGTGCTTGAAAGGACCTGATCACTAAGTGTAAATGCACCACCCCAATGCTAAATTTTTTAAAATTAATTAATTAATTAATTTTTGGCTGCGTTGGGTGTTTGTTGCCGCTCACGGGCTTTCCCTAGTTGCGGTGAGCGGGGACTACTCTTCATTGCCGTGCGTGGGCTTCTCATTGCGGTGGCTTCTCTTGTTGCAGAGCACGGGCTTTAGGGTCGTGGGCTTCAGTAGTTGTGGCATGCGGGCTCAGTAGTTGTGGCTCGCGGGCTCTAGAACACAGGCTCAGTAGTTGTGGCGCACAGGGTTACTTGCTCCGCGGCATGTGGGATCTTCCTGGACCAGGGCTCGAACCCATGTCCCCTGCACTGGCAGGCGGATTCTTAACCACTGTGCCACCAGGGAAGTCCCCCCAGTGCTAAATTTTTAAATGTGGCAATGCAATGTGAAAGCTTGCACCCACCTAGATGCAGCTAGTGGTGAGATTGTGGGAGAGTTCCTTGACCGCTGTTTCCTGTAAAATGGCAGTTCTGATCATATTTACCTCTCGAGGTCAATATTGGGGCAAAGCATTCCCTTAATAGGGGGGACCTGTTGTTGACGAATGACTTTGATAATTGCTTCTAATGCAATATATCCACTTCTTTTTCCCATTGGTCTTTTTGGTCCTGAAACAAAATCTTTTTTTTTTTTTTTCCAGTAGCACTCTTCTTGGCATCAAGCCTGAGCTCAGTAAACGTTGGAGGATGATTAAGCTGTCAGTATCAGCATGTGGTGTTTTCCTAAGAGCTCTGTGAAGTAAAATTCCTACGCAAAGAGACAGCCGAGGCCATGTCTTTGGGGGAATTGAGGACGCTTCTCCCGTCACCTCTTCCTAACCCTGGAAAAGGTCCCTTCTGGTGACTGAGCAGGCTGACTGGTCACACTCCTGGCGACCCATCAGTGGGGTCACTGAGTATGAGGCCTGCTGGGCTTAGCCTCCAGGAGAAGGGGCCCCCGAAGGCCATCACCCAGCCTGTCTGGGTTCACACCCGGTGATTTACCGAGCATGGGGGCCACTGACACCTTTTATGTCCCTTCCTTGAGGCCAACGGAATTCAGTGAGGGGAGAGGTGGCCGGGAACCCATCCCTGGGTCACTCTGCAGAACTCTCCCATCATTGATGGTGTCCCTTTGCCCTGGAAAACAAAACCTAGGCCCCTTGACTTTGGGTTACCACACTTTGGCACCACCTTTGAAGCTGTGATCTGAATTTACGACACAAGTGTGAAAGACCATTTCAGGCTCTGCTCTCTTTCCTGGCCTCTGAACTTGATGTAGTCCAAAGTAAATCACCCTAATAGCCACCAGGCCGGCATTGTTGCAGGAGGTTTTATACCCGTGCTGGCAGTTATTTAGGGGACCAAGTTGCATTGCCAAGTGTCAAGTTACAGTTGTCGCAACTGTTGCCTTGTGCATAATTTTGAAGAGATGTAAGTAGCCAAGGTAGGTTCAAGGCAGGACTTTCAAAAACTGGGTTCATGAAGGGGAGGGAAAAAACAAACAAGGCAACTGTTTTCTAGCCCATGAAGGGGTCTCCTTTCTCTAACACTGTGGACAAAAACAAACCACTTTCTCCTGGGAGAAGAGGTGGCACAGATCACCAGGTGGTCCCTAGACTCAGTGCTGAAGAAAGGGGTGTGTGTTCCGGGCCCCTCAGGTGGCTGGGAGCTGGGCCTGCCAGGCTTTGGGTCCTTAATGTGCAGAGGGGGTGATGGGGAGGAGGTGACGTGTCCCAGAGACACTGGCCGATTGAAGCTGTGGCTGGAAAAAAATCCCTACTTTCCTCTCCACTCACATTTGTACCCAGTGCTTGTGTTTATGATGAGTTGTTGCACTGCATGTGGGCAGCTGTTTACACACCTGCAGCCCCGGAAGGCCCTGGAAGGCCCTGGAAGGCATACTGCCCTCCTCATTGGCAGAGCCCAGGGACATAGCCTCAAATAGCCAGGCCCCAAGATGCACCACTTATGGGTGTGTGAGATTTCTCTCCTGCCCCTGTAGGATGATATCTGTCACCCTTGGGTCAGATGGATTCAGTGATGGTCCCAATTACCCCCTTTTTTCTTTCTTTTTTAAAAAACGTTCTTAGTAACTTTATTCATAAGAGCCCCAAACTGGAAATAACCCAAATGTTCATTAACAGGAGAATGGATAAAAACGATTGTGCCGGGCTTCCCTGGTGGCTCAGTGGTTGGGAGTCCGCCTGCCAATGCGGGGGACATGGGTTCGGGCCCTGGTCCGGAAAGATCCCACGTGCCGCGGAGCAGCTAGGCCCGTGAGCCACAACTGCTGAGGCCTGCACGCCTGGAGCCCGGGCGCCGCAGCGGGAGAGGCCACCGCAGTGAGAGACCCGCGCACCACAACGGGGAGTGGCCGCCACTCGCGGCAACTGGAGAAAGCCCGTGCGCAGCAACGAAGACCCAACGCAGCCAAAAATAAAGAAATAAATAAAATAAAATTGAAATATATATATATTAAAAAAAAACAATTGTGCCATTTTCACACAGTAGAAGAGTACTCAGCAATAAAAAGGAACAAACTCTTAAAACACCCAACAACATGGATAAACCTCAAAATAGTATGCTAAGTGAAAGAAGTCAGACTAAAAGTCAAATGTTGTACGTTTTCATCTCTATTAAGTTCTAGAATAGGCAAAGCTAATCTGTAGTGATAAAAATCAGAGCACTGTTTGCCTGTTTGCGTACTGGGCAAGGGTTAGTCTGGCAGGAAGGAAGCATGAAGGATGCTCTGGGATGATGGAAATGATCTATATCTTGATAGTGGGCGTGTTTAACAGGTGTATAATTTTGTCGAAACTTTTTCTTTTTTTGCTGGCGTTGAGCATGGTGATGTCTCTGCTTGTTCATCCAATGATGGAGGATGCAGGAGGGCAGGAGGATGGGGAAGCAGATGGCTCTAAGAAGGACCTCAGCAGCCTCTTCCCCATCTGGGTGGCCGCATCCCCTTCATACGTTCCCTGAGGGCCTGACCTGTGGGTGCCTTTTCCTTCTTAAGGCTTCCTGCCCTTGATGCACATGCTGTTTAGTAACTACTTTATTATTACAACGTAACTGAAAAACGAATACATTCCCATAGTAAAAACTCAACAAAGGGCATTTAGTGAAAAGAAAACCTTCCCTGCTCAGACCTCAGGCTCCCTCTCCTCACCCCCCAGAGGAAGCCACTGCTATTGCGGCTGGTTTGGGATGTCCATTTTTGTATTTACTTTTACTTGTATGAAAATGTTGGGGACGATGGGGAGGGAGGAACTGTGATTTGCCGCTGGCCCTTGGCTGTTGAAGGGCAAGGACAAGGCCGACCAAATCAACAGTCAGCGTCATATCTGAAAGCAGAAGAGCTGCTTTTGTGCCAAGGCCTTGGGAGGTTGGCGCAGGTCTTTCAGGAGGGAGAGGAGGGGAGAGGTAACCTGTGTAACAAAGCATTATTCTTCCAAAAACCCTGAGAGGTCTGGGGTTCCAGAGTTGAAAGGTAGGACTTGCCCTCAGTCAAGTCTAGTAGGGGAGATGTGCAGAGAATTCAAATACGAGGCAATGATGACATACAGGTGCAATAAATACAGTGCAGAGGGAGCAGAGAGGAAGGGGGAGAGTAACTTAGTTGGCATGAGGTGGTGAGCAAAGGCTTCCTGAAAGCAGTAATGTCTGAGCTGGGTTTTGAAGGATCAATAGGAGTTGACTGGGTTGATAGGAGGGCTATAGGGGAAACCATGTGTGCAAAGGTTTGGTACTTGGGAAATTGTAGCCAGGTTCACATTGTTGAGCCTAAAGTGTGTGTGTGTGTGTGTGTGGGTGGGTGTGAGCAAGTCTCCTCACTTGTCTCTGGGCCTTTCTGTGGGCTCTTCCTGTAATTTTCTTCTTCACCTTTTGTCTCCTGTGACCCCCTAAGTGGTCTCATTTCTGTTCATCTTCTGGGTCTCTTTGTGCAGGAAAGCTTTTCTGGTTCGCCAAGCCTGGGTTAGGTGGCCCCATGGCAGCGCACCTACCCCCATCCTAGCTCCTTTCATGCTGTGTCATGACTGCCCTGTTTCTTGTCTGTGTCTTGGACTAGATTCCAAGAGAAGGGCAAACTCATTTCCTTAGCCCTTAGCACAGTGGCTTGTAGGTGGTGCTTGATAGATCTTTATAGTGGGAGGACGGAAATCTGAGATGTGAGAAGGAAGAATGGGTAGGGGGTGAGAGTCAGGCTGAGGAAGGAGGAGTTGGAGGTAATGGAGGTGATGGAGGAGTTGGAGGTGATGCAAGGGCTGGTGGCCGTGGGACAGCAGCAATCATGATGGTGAATATTCCCTGGTCCTTACTGTGTGCAAGGCACTGTTCCAGGTGCTTTATGTGTATTAGCTCATTAATCCTCCTGAAAACAATATGAGGAGGATACCATTAGTATTCCTGTTTTACAGATGAGGAAACTGAGGCACAGTAAGGTTAAGTAACTTACCTAGCGTCATACAACTAGTATGACAGTCCACCAGTGGTCAAGCTGTCACCTGGTGCTGGTGGCGCTCCTTGAAGTGACTTTCTAAACTGGGCAGCTTGTGGATAACAGTGGATTTTGTTAACAAAATAGACTATGCCAGTCAAGAAACTCAGTGCTCCTTGGTGATATAGTAACTGGCTATACTGCAGGTCACTATTAAAAATTTATATCTGTTTATGGACCCCAAAACTACTCTTGTAAACCTGGGGTGAGGGCAGGTGTGGCATAGGAAAGACAAAGATGAATCATTCAGTCACGCAACAATATTTATTGAGCACTTGCTCTGTGCTGGACAGAGAGCCAGGGCTGAGCTTACAGTCGTGAAAAATTAAGATGGCCCCTTATGGAGTTTACATTATACTGGGGGAGATACACAAGAAACAAGTGAACAAAAAGTTACTACTTGCAATTAGTGTTATGAAGGCAACATGTGAGGGTGGTGATGGTGGGGTTCTGGGTGTCATGAGGCATGCAAACCAGTTTTAGTGCAGGTGCCTTTGGGGTCTCACTAAAAAGATGGTGGAGAAATTTAGGATGATTTCAGGCTGTAGGAGTTGTTTGAAGCATGACGCCTCTTTAATACAGTGGTGGTTCTCTTGAAGAAAGTAAGCAGCAGGAAGCAAGGTCAATTCCTCTTGAATGCTCGTTAAGTAGCTCTTACAACCTTTACTCAGATACCAAAGGGGCTATTTCATCTGGATGCCAAGACTAAAAGCAGGCCTTTTAGGTCCCTCAGACTTTGCTGATGGGGTTGTAAAGCAGTACAATCTTTCTGCAGAAATTTTGCAATATCTACCAAGAGTCTTAAGAAGGGCATTGCATTCTGACCCCAAAAATCCCCCTCCAGAAATTAATCCCAGAGAAATACTCGGAATTGAGGACAAAAGATTTCTGATAAAAAAATGTATTTTTCAGGGTAGTATAAATTGTATAAAATTGGAAACCATGAAATATATGTAAATAATCATATTTTTCATGATGGTTTATGGTACAATCATTTCCAATGAATATTCAATCCTGAGAAATGTTCACCATATAAGTGACAAAAGCAAAGCATACAAATATGATAAAAGCGTTCAACAATAGTAGGAGTCTATTTTTAACAAACATAGAGATATATGCACATGGAAAAGATGGCAAATGTTATTAGTATCTCTGGGCGGAGGGGATTTCGGGGGATTTTCATCTTCTTTGAACCTTTCTGTGTTTTTCCAAAATATCCTGAATAATCACGTCTCATTTCTAATCAGGAGAAAGACATTTAAAAATGTACCTTTACTTTTTAGGTAAAGAATAAAAATGTGTTCAAAGGTTAAACTGCTTCTGCTACTTCCTGACCTGAATGAGTTACAGAGGCTTGGAAAAGAGGCAAGAGGAAAAGTGAATCTCCCTCAGGAAAAGTCCTGCAGGCTCCTTAACCCCCATGAAGGTTTGTCCATCCCTTCTCCGCTGCTACTTTAACACATCCTCTGGCAGTAGTGAGAATGAGTCTGGCACATGAGGAGCCAAGGAGTAATCCCCCAGGTTTGCTGGCAAGCCCACGCTAGCACAAGTGAAAGACACAGAGGAGCTAAAAGCAAGAACTAACAGTTGTTGAGTGCTGGCTCTACGCCAGCCCCAGTGCTAAGTGTGACACACACAATCACTGTGTTCTGAACTCATTAATCCACTGAGTCCTCATAGTGACCTTATGACTTTGGTATTTTCACTACTCCCATTTTAAAGATAGGGAACACTGAGGCTCAGAAGGATGGTGTACCCCGTGCCACACACCTAGTAAGTGGTACTGCCAGAATTTGAATCCAGATCTGATGGTGCTAAGTTGGGGAGTGGGAATAACAATGAATTTGGGAGGAAAGGAAGGGGAGCAAGACAAAAGAGGGGAGGAATCCAGTGTGGGTACAAGCAGGAGTCCAGTAAGCACAGCATCTTCTCCACTCTGTAGAGCACGCCAGAATGGGGTGCCAAGAAGCAGTTTGGAGTAGAAGAAAGATGACCACCTTCACATACGTGGGCCTCAGTGTTTCTAGCGCTACCTCTTACGAGGGCCACACCTGTGACCTGGACCAGGGTTTCTTCCCTTCATGAGCAGCCATGAAAGGATTAAAAGAGAAATTGCTTGTGACTGATCGTGAGCACTGGTATTTGAGAAAGTTTTCCTTAAAGGTTAAGAAAGGCACGAGTTTCTGGACTGATTCTGAAGAGAACTTCTGGGTACCTTCAAGGACTTCCCAGGTTGATAGCAATGCTTTTTATTCCAATTTCACTTTTCTGTTCTGTGCTACGGGTAGAACTGCCCCTACAGCTCCCTTATGCTCATCAACTACTTTTGAGGTTGGTTTTGGCACCCAGATCGAACACAGATGGAGAGTGTTGGGGGCAGGTAAGAGGAAGTGTTTTCAGAGGTTTTTGAGCAAAAGAAGGGGGGAAAAAAAGAGATGTTTCATGTGAAAGACAATGCCAGTTGCTAGTAATAGAAGGGGAAATGGTGACAGAAAAAAAGGGAGAGTGCAGTGTGGGTATGAGCCCCTCGAGGGGAAAGAGAAGAGCGAATCAATTCTTCATACCTGTCAACAGGTGGCAGCACTGGCACAATACAGCTCGGTTGTGTCTAATTTTATCTAAAGAGGTCCGGTGTGATTGTGGCTGGGGCTGGTAGAGAAGGATAATGACAGGGTGCACCTGGCTGATATAAAGAATGCCACACTTGTAGCTTGTATTGGCCCATATTATTCTTCATTGGACCCATTTTCCAGCAATATACAAGATGAAGTGATTTAATAGTTACTGCACACTTACTATATGTCAAATAGCATGCTGAGTTCTCTCATTTACTTACCTTATTTCATTCTCTTATGGGTTGATGTTATACCCATTTTACACACCAGGAAAAAGAAACTTACAAATGTTAATTACCTCTTCAAGGGCTTGGAGCAAGGAAGGGGGAAAGCCAAGCTCCAACCGGACATCTGCCTGCTGCCAAAGCCTATTTCGATATACTTTCCATGTTGATTCCAGAGATCAGCTGGAGGCACTGTGTTTATTGTTTAACCATCCTCACTTTTAATGTCCCAACTTGACTAAGTCAGTGTTTTTTAAACTTATGGGAACTGAAGGATTCTTGGGATATTTTTTAAAATATATCAATTCCTGGGCTCTACTCCTAGAACTACTGATTAGCATGTCTGTGGGATATATCTAAAAAATCTATTTTTAACATGCTCCAAATGTGATTCCCATGTGCTGGGGCCAGCTTGTTCAACATTGGTAAAGGCAGATTATCACATTTATGGATATAAATTCAGTTGGCTGTAAATGGTTTATCTTTGCAAGGTTTTATGTGGTTCAGGAAGTAAAATCTCTCATGTTATATTTATGGACTTTCCCTCTGATCTCTGTCAGATACTGCTGAGATTTGTTACATCGTGACATTATTCAAATAATCAATGGAGATTATGTTTACTTTTGGTGGTAAGGCTGAAATATAGCAATATTTTACTCCCTGTGGTGTCATTCCCCATTTTACTTTGTATGTTAGAGCTGAAATATTTATTTGCATGAATTGAATTGAGAGGAATTCTTTGGTTAAGCAGCAGGAGTTTGAATTCTGGTTAACACTAAGTCACGAAAGGCCGAAGTTGATCTTAAACTTATTTTTTAAAATAAATTTATTTATTTATTTTTGGCTGCATTGGGTCTTCATTGCTGTGCGGCGGCTTTCTCTAGTTGTGGCGAGCGGGGGCTACTCTTCGTTGCAGTGCACGGGCTTCTCATTGCGGTGGCTTCTCTTGCTGCGGAGCATGGGGTCTAGGTGCATGGGCTTCAGTAGTTGTGGCGTGTGGGCTCAGTAGTTGTGGCTTGCGGACTCTAGAGCACAGCCTCAGTAGTTGTGGTGCACGGGCTTAGCTGCTCTAAGGCATGTGGGATCTTCCCGGACCAGGGCTCGAACCTGTGTCCTCCGCCTTGGGAGGCGGATTCTTAACCACTGTGCCACCAGGGAAGTCCCCATCTTTAACTTTTTAATCTTGCCTTTGGTGGGCCCTGCTGCTCTTCCCAGCTTTGTCCATCTGAATGGGTTTAAGAGGAGGTGGTTTAATCTACATCCATAAAATCAAAGAGAAATGGAGATTTGGGGGAATTGTCAGGATAATCAGGCCAAAAACCTTTTAGGCTGAAATACTGAAATGTCAATTCTAATAATGCTTTTCAGGAGTTTGGGGCTATATATGATTTACATGAGACTTTCACTTTATACAAGATCATCTGAGATACAGTATTCTAGTCTCAACAATTGGCAGGTAGCACAGGGAAGCAGAATTCCCTAATAACTTACAATTTATACAATCAATGCCCCTTTGAATACCTTCACCCTATGTAACATCAACATCTATCCAAGCTAACAGCACATTAAAAAACCTTGCAAAGATGCAGGATTTCATGAAGCATTCTGAAGGGTGATGTTGGAGAATTCCTATGGTTTCAGACAAAGCTGTTAACAAATGTGGATTTGGCAGGATTAGTCCACTTAACAATTGAAGGAGAGAAAATCAACAGGATGCTTCAAAAGAGAATGATTTGAATATGAAATATTAAGGAGGGCTTCAGAAAATGGATGAAGTCCTCTAATATTTTTGTGAGAATTACTATTTTTATGACTGTGCTGAAAAATAAAATGTGAAGAATATTACTGTTGTGCTATCATGTAATGTTGTCAGAAAAAATTGTCCCAAAGAAATCCTAAAAACATTTATCTGTTGTTTGTTCTAAGAATTAGAGCACATTTAATACTATTTTCCAAATGTGGTTTAATATAAGATAAAATAAACTTATTTTTACTTAGTTTCATTTTTCAAAGATAAATGTCCATCCATTTTTTTCACTATTATGTCACTATTTACTGCAAACTTTTTAATCTTGTTTAAAGAGGATTCACTTTAAGTGTGAGGATTAAATGAATTTTTACATGTAAAACATCTATAACTGTGCTGGGTACATAATAAGTACTCTAACTTTAGTTATTATTGTTATTAAAGTGTAATTTTTATTTTTATTTATTTTTTGGCCATGCCACGTGGCTTGCAGGTTCTGACCAGGGATTGAACCCCAGCCCTCAGCAGTGAGAGTGCAGAGTCCTAACCACTGGACCACCAGGGAATTCCCAAAGTGTAATTTTAAAAACACCAATTATACTTGGATAACGAGGGCAGCATGTTTTATATTTGGTCTTAATTGCTGGTGCCATTTATTACATACAATTTATTAGACACATGTTACATATATGATTTTATTTGATTCTTACAACCCATGCTAGGAGACAGGTGCTATTTTTAGTTCCATCACAGTTAAGGGAACTGATGACAAGTAGTATTTTAGTCTAACAGCTGGTAAGCAGAAGAGCCAAGATTTGAATCCAAGTTTGACTGCAAAGGCTAGGATTTTCCTTCTTTTCCTTTCTCTTTCTTTCTCTCCCTCCCATCCCTCAGCATCCCCAATAATAATATTTTATTATTTTATAATAAAAATAAATTTTTATTATAGAAAACCTCAGATATACACAAAAATAGCAAAACAGTACTAAGAACCCCCCCATATAGGCTTTTCCCAGCTTCAACAATGACCAACTTGAGGCCATTCTTCTCCCATCTCTACCCCAACCTCCCCTCCCACCCCCAGATTATTTGCACAAAATTCCTGTCATTGTGTCATCTTTTTTTTTTAAAATTAATTTATTTGTTTATTTTTGGCTGCATTGGGTCTTCATTGCTGCACACGGGCTTTCTCTAGTTGTGGCAAGTGGGGGCTACTCTTCGTTGCCGTGTGTGGGCTTCTCATTGCGGTGGCTTCTCTTGTTGTGGAGCATGGGCTCTAGATGCGCAGGCTCAGTATTTGTGGCTCACGGGCTTGGTTGTTCCGCGACATGTGGGATCTTCCTGGACCAGAGCTCGAACCCGTGTCCCCTGCATTGGCAGGCGGATTCTCAACCACTGACCCACCAGGGAAGCCTCATTGTGTCATCTTGGCTGTTAACTATTTCCATGTGTATTTCTAAAAGATAGGGACTCTTATTTAAACACAACCTCAATGTCATTGTTACACCTAAACGAAAACAATAATAATGTTAACCAACATTCATATGGTCTTTGAAATTTTCCTGATTATCCCATAAATTTAACATTTGGCTGGTTTGAATCAGATCCGCGTATCACATCTGTTTCATATATTGCTCAGAGCTCTCTTAATCTGTAGATTCCTTCTCCACTGTTTTTTTTCCCTGCTTGAGATTTATTTGTTGAAGAAACTAATGTTTGTCCTGTAGAATTTTTTGCAACCTGGATTTTGATGATTTCATCCCTATGGTGCTGTTTAGCATCTATAAATTGGTTATTTTTCTTTTTCTCTTTTTTTTTTTTTTAACAAAATTTTCTTGAGCTCCTACTGTATTTTAGGTGCTGGGTTCCCATCCACCTAGTTCCCTCCCACATGGGGCTAAGGACCTAGTGAGGGACACAGACACTAAGCAAGCAAACAAGCAGGATATTTTATTTCTATTATACTTATATACTATATAAATATGCATTGCTTATGCTATAAATATAACTCTCTTTGGTCTTCATAACAGTGTGAAGTCAAAGGTTTTTTATTATACTAAGGAAGCCACTGTGACATCAGAGAACCAGACAGGGTTCAAGTCTTCCCTGTCATATCAACTATGTGTGACCATGTGGTGGTGATGGGGGCGTCAGTGGGAGAGGGGAGGGGGCTTGGGGAGGAGGTGAGCTATGTCTGGATTCTGGAGTCTTCATCATTAAAATGATGGGTTTGGACCAAGTACGTGTTTTTCCAGTCTTCTTAGAGCAATGGAATCCTTTTTGTCCTCTACATGAACTCTCAAGCTGATTCCTAATACATAAAGTAGGTAAGAGCGGAGCTTCCCTGAATGAAGCGGGGAAGGCTGTTGAGCCCGGTCCCATCTCAGGCTCTGTCCCTGTTATTCCCTTCCCCCTACCCGGGATGGCCACTGAGACATGTCCTTAGAAGCTAGGTCTCCGTGGAGAAGTCAGAAAAACACTGGATTAGGTACTGTTTGATGTTCTTCTAAGTATTACCAAACCATGAAAGACCTGGGTGGGTAATGCCTGGGTTTCCTCAGTGGGGTTGCAGTTCTATGCATGTTATTCTGTGTGTGTGTGTGTGTGTGTGTGTGTGTGTGTGTACATGCATGTGTGTGAGTTATTCTGTGTGTGTGTGTGTGTGTACATGCATGTGTGTGAGTTATTCTGTGTGTGTGTGTGTGTGTGTACATGCATGTGTGTGAATTTATCAATGGAAGCATGAAGTGCCAGAGCTGAAATGCTCTAATCTGACCTCTCTTTCTCAGGCAGCCCCCCTTCAGCTGCAAGGGACAGAACCCAAGTCAAACTAGCTTGTGCACAACAGGGAAATCATTGTTACATTTAACTAGAAGGCCCTCGCATGGGTCTGGCTTCAGTGCAGGGGTTTAAGCCCATATCATCAGAATGCTGGTTCTTTCCACTTCTCAGTTCTTGTATGCTCTGTGCGGCTTCTTTATCTGGCAGGTGTCCCTCATGATGTAGCCGCCAACAACTCTGAATTGACATCCTACCAGCAGCTGAGCAACCTCCCTGGAAAGAGAGGGCCTCCCCCTTGATAGTTTGTATGGAAGTTCCGCCTGTCCACCCTTATTGGCCAGGTGTGGGCCACATGCTCAGCTTTGAACCAATCGCCATGGCCGGGGGATGCAGAACGCTAATTGGCCAGCTTGGGCTACCTAAGCCATATAGGGCAGGAGGATGCTGTTACCGGAACCAGGTTCGTTTCGCGCGATGCACAGCAAGCCGAAATGCTGAGAGGTTTGCAGCAAAGAGAGGGGTTATTCGCAAGGCAGCCATGCAAGCAGACGGGAGACCAAATCTCAAATACTCCTCCCTGAAGCCAAGGGGCTGGAGTATTTATGAGGTAAAGAATAAAGAAGCAGGGCGGTCTGAGGCACGGAGAGTGTGGGGGAAAGGCGCGGTAATCGTCATTCTGCGCAGGCATAACTAGGCTACAGGTCTCGGCACCTTCTGAGGGTGGAGTTTTCGGCTCTGATATTGAAAGGGCAATGCGACACTCATGTAAGCCCAGTTCGGGGGTCGGTGGCCCCATCCAGTCTTAACCGGCTCAGCATGAAATAGACGCAGCTGACCCCAAGTTCCAGGAGAATAGCTCGGGCAAAAGCTCCAAGGCTACGTGCTGCTTGGAGGACGTGCAAGTCTTAAAACAACCTTGATTAGTGAAAGCAGGTGAAAAGAATTTAACCCACAGTTTCAATTCCTCAGACATCGGGGTGCTGCTATTAAAAGAACGGGAATAACCTCAAGAGAGGAACACTGTACTTGAAGTGACCATATAACTTATGATCCAGACTGGAATACTTTACAGTAATAGGGGGCCCCATTCATAGTTACAATGGGGCCATAGATGTAGATGGTACTGGGCAAACTCGAACAGATGGTCACCCCAACTGTACCCCTCGGAAAAGCTAAATGACTTAGCCAAGCTAGTGAGTGAGAGAAGGGTGTAGAACCCATTCCAGTATTTTCCCTCAAAAAGTCATTGTCAGCCACCAGAAACTGTCTAGAGTAGGCTTGTCTCGATGGAAAAGGGTTTAGTAGAGTATTAGTAATAGGACCTCTGATGAAATTAGGCCAGGTGAGGAGTCGACCGTGGTGTCATGTCAGTGACCATCTGCAACAACTTTCCCATCTTTGACATGTTTAGATATCCTGCATTACATAGTTTGGGCGCACAGACATACACACCCCGGGATGCTATGGCATAGTCAGTGGTTAAAGACTGTGAGGTTTGAATCAGCTGGGTTTAAACCCAGCTCTACCATTCATTAGCTGTGTGACTTTGGGCAAATTAACCTGAATCTGTTTCCTTATCTCTTAACAGAGACTAACAACAGCACCTACCTCAGAAGTTTATTGTGAGGATAAAGCGAGACATTGTTTATCAAGCGCAGTGCTGGAACACGGTCCATGCTCAAGAAATGTGAGTATTTTTATAAATTCTATTATTGGCATGCATATAGAAACCTGTGCCGTCCCTGGCTTGGTCTCCCACCAACCACTGTTAAAGTCTGGACTTTGGATGCTCTTTGGTGATACGTGTAGGAGGACCACTGGATAATGTGACAGCCATGATGACCTGCTCCGTCTCTAGCCACACACCTGCCCAGGTGTTTCTCCTCTGTGGCCAGCCCTTCTGTGACCCCATCAGGTATTTGCAGGCCCAGCCCTACACACAGTCAGCTGGAGAGCGGTCAGTTTGCGTGTGCGGCATCACTATGTTGAGAGGTGTTGGTAGGGAAACTGCAGGGATTTTATAGCATCTCTAGGGAGTGTTAAAACTGCAGGGAGGAAAAACTATGTAAAGGACAGTAAAAAATGTATTTAAAAAATCAAGTCAAGCCATCACCATGTCTCCGCAGTTCACAGTGTTAAATCCCAAGCCAAAAAGAAAAATTCGAGCCAAATATTTTAGCGAATGTCTTTAGCCTCCGACACCTGTTTTGGAAACACACCGCCACCTGTGCTGCATTAAACCTGCGAAAAAACCCAGGAAGGAAATACAGTGTGTGAGGCCAGAAAAGGGTGGGCTCCTGGATCCCTTAGGTCAAACAGCAGGCTGTAAATGACTCTTTTCAAAACAGACATATTACTTCCCAAGATTGCGGCCTGCCACAAAGGAAGGTACACACAGCGGTTGTTCCCAGCAAGAGTTATACTATATGGCTATTAGGGGGAATGGAAGCAGCTTGATTCTCTCCAATGACAGGAAATAAGGTCAAGTAAAGATAACAGGTCTTTGAATTAAGGAGGCTTTAAACACACATCCTGGCCTCACGGCTTTAGCAGCGAATAAGAATTATGGAATGAAGCCTCAGGTTTTCTCACTCCCTTTAAGCTGGACTTCTGAAACACACCCTTCCCCTGATTAACTTGAAGGAGGCCTGCGTGGGGAAGGCACCAGCTTCCTCATACCTTCAGCTTGTTTATGCTCTTTCTAAATAGATCTCACTGCCATGTTGCTCGTGAGATCTGGGCTGGGGTGGTTTCAGGAGTTAAGTCTCATAAGTAGCATGTTTGATAGTCTTAGTGGTAAATACCTTCAGATTTAGAGGTCAAGATTGCAGTACTTCTGTCTAGGTAATGGAGAGGGGAGCTCAGAGACCCCAGGAGTAGTGGGGCCAGTATATTTCTATGTTGCTGTATTTTGCAAGGACAAGATATCCAAGCAGGCTTGACTTAATTGAACATGACAGAGTAACAGTTCGGGGCGGCGGGGGAACAACACACAAAAAACTAAGCCAACATCAAAAGGTTGTTTAAAATGTAGAGAAACACCTGGTTGCTAGCCTGGATTCTCTGCCCAGTTGTGCAGTATTTTTATTATATACCCACCTTGATTTTCTTCCTCCCTGGATGGGAGGGAGGGGGCAGGAGTGGGAGGAGAGAGTAGAAGTGGGGAATGTAAATTAAGCAATCAATTAAAACATTTAAAAAAAATCCTGTTGAGTCAGTTAGCCAACTGGCTAGTCTACAAATAACCAACTGGTTGACCAAACTGTACCTTTTTTTTATGCTTGCCGGTGTTGGTTCTGGTGCACAGGGCTATAGACTTGGGTTAGCTTTTTTCCTCCAGTAACTGCTTGAAGAAAGTACACAGATTCTTTGTGACCTCAGGGTTTTTCTCTTCTGATAATTAAAAAAGAGAAAAGATCTTGATTTTGACAGTTAAGTGAGGACCCTGGCCTAATATGGCTGAGAGACATTATTTGTTGGCAACATCCATAGGGTGTGGTACTTGGAAAAATCAAATGAAAGGATTTGCATCTATGCAGGGACAGAGGTCAGGGCTGTCTGTTTGCTAGCTGTGGGTCCTTAGGCATATCCCTTTACATCTTCAACTTTCAGTTTTCTCACCTGAAAACTGGGGATAATGATTGGTAGTATCTACTTCACAGGGTTGTTGAAAGATTAAATGAGATAATCCAGTGCTTAGCCTGATGCCTGGCACAGAGTAAGGAAGAGTTCTGGAAATGATAATGGTTCACTGTGTCATCATTGGGATCTTTGTAGCTCACACATACTTGATTGGCTTTGTGGAGAGTCTATAAATCTGTAAGTTTCAATTTCTATTGTGTAGAGAATGGTTTGAAGCCTTGCTGAATTTTCTTGCTGTGGTTTGGTTTTAAATGGATCTTTGGTTCCTTGGTTTTCACCTGAATTAAAAGCACTATTCTAGGTTCTGGCGTGCTTAAAGATTTTTAGTATGTGTAGATGAACTTTTTTGCTTTTTTACAAAAGCAGTTCATATTCATTGATTTTAAAAAAGTGAATGATTTTTTAAAAAGTGAATGAGTATCATGAAAAAGAAGAAAATAATTGATAATTCTACCATTCAGAGATTACCACTGTCCGCCTTTGGGTGGATTATTACTGCACATGTTTTGCAACTTTTCACCTAATTCTGTATCAACTGTCTTTCACATCATTAACTAGTCTTCAGTGTCACGTTTAATGGCAACAGTTTTATCCATGAGGCACCTCATTTATTTTAGCAGTCCTTTTACAGACATTCAGACCCTTTCCAGGTTTTCCACTATGGAATAACATCATTGTTAAACTCCAAATCACCAAATTCCGAGATGTGGTTTCCAGCTTTGGGCCTTCATGCCCTGCATAAACCTATGGGTTTTCCTGAAAGTGAGAAATCCGCTACATCCAAAACTAGCACCAAGGATATCCCTTCAAAAGCTTGGGAAGTGAAGTTCCTCTCTCCTTCCCAAGTGAGAAGAGGCAAAATTGGGGTCATTTTCATGACAGCTATTACCACGGGTGAGGAGCTACAAAGAGGCACTCCCATCCTTTCACGTTTCCCCATAATCGTAGGCAATTTCCTCACTGCAGCAGCAACCCCACCTTTCATGGGCAGGTCAAAATGCATCATCCAAATAGATGGTGCCAAAAACGAGGGGAGAGTTCACACATGTGTGTTCTGTGCAATGCTCTAGCGCCTTTAGACAATGTCTCACCTCTCGTTCCGGGGCAGAATTGACTGGTGAGGCCTTTTCCTGTAACTGGGGTTCAGACTCATTTGAAGGATATACATGACTTCATTTGCAACTAAAGACAGGTTGTTCAATCCAGGAGTGGGGATGGCCAAGGGATTTGGAAGTATGAGATGAACTGCTCAATAAAGAAGAATGGCTCAGGAGAGCAGGAGGGAGTTCCGTGGGCAGTTTCGGTTGACTTCCCAGTCCTAGTTAAGACCTAGGCTAGTCCTGGGCAAAACTGTCAAGTGAGTGAAGGCTGTCTTCTGGGCCTCGCCCTGAAAACAGGGCCTTTTCACTGTCCCCACGCACTTAAGAGCGTCATGGGCTTCGTAGGGACCTCTGGCTCCCACCAGGCCAGCTACTCAGGCCACCTTTTAGGGAAGCCCCTCACTGCAGGCTAGAAGAGACCCAACCTTGTCCTAGAGGAGGTGAAAGCTTTTCTTTCTGTTGGCAGAGGTCTGTTGGGACACAAAGGTTACTGTAAGGATAAAACTCCTTATGAGTAAAGCTGCTATTTGGGGGTCTTAGGAGAAGGAGCATGTGGAGGGGGTCACCAATAGAGTGGCCAGTGAAATGCAGAACACTCAGTGAATGCGGATTTCAGATAGACAACAAATAATTTTTTTCAGTATACGTGCGTACCCTGAGGACACAGTCTGGTATGTTTGTGATTTCCTCCGTCTTTCTGAGTTGTATTTCTCACACATGATTTGAAAGCTTTTTTGTCTTGAGGGATCTTCTCAAAGTATTGAAATGAGATTCAAAGAAACAGTAACTCTCTCTTATTACTCTTGTTTCTTTGCTATACATATGAATTAGAGCCACACTCTGACAAGTACAGTGGGCATAACAGGCTTGGGGACAAGGACGCTTTACTTTTTTTTTTTTTTTTTTTTTTAAAGGTTTCACATTATTTATTTATTTATTTATTTATGGCTGTGTTGGGTCTTCGTTTCTGTGCGAGGGCTTTCTCTAGTTGTGGCAAGCGGGGGCCACTCTTCATCGCGGTGCGCGGGCCTCTTACTAGCGCGGCCTGTCTTGTTGCGGAGCACAGGCTCCAGACGCGCAGGCTCAGTAGTTGTGGCTCACGGGCCTAGTTGCTCCACGGCATGTGGGATCTTCCCAGACCAGGGCTCGAACCCGTGTGCCCTGCATTAGCAGGCAGATTCTCAACCACTGCGCCACCAGGGAAGCCCGACGCTTTACTTTTGAAAAGCACAGAGCTCAGTCATAGGAACAGGATACAGGAGTCTTCTAGAGAGAGGCCAACCGGGCTGGATGTTCAGCTCGTAGCAGGCAGGACATCTTACAGGACGACGATGATCAGAGGTCAATCAATGAATCAGTTTGCCAGAGGCTAGCAAGTGAGTGACTTCCGTGCCAAGTTCTCAGTGCCAGGCACACTATGAGTGTTCAAAGAATGTTACTGTTGTTCTTTTTAACTATCTATTAATAGAGGCTTAATTTTTGATTATTGATTTTATAAATAATGTGATAAATACTCTTGTAGTTTAATCTTTGCACAAATCCTTCATTGTTTCCTTAGGATAACTCACAACATTTTATAGATGCGCCAAATGAGATCTAGGCCTGCTTGTGAGAGTAAATTGTTACATTTCCAGGAAATTTTCATCTGGTTGTTAAACACAGCCATTTTAAAAAAATAAAATTATATAAACATAACTGTAGTTAAATAAATTATATATTTAAGTAAGCAAAAATTATAAACACTCAAAACTTATCACTCCCTAATTATTTTACTATGTTTTACTATTATGAAATTTTTGAGGTTATTTGTGTGTATTGTACGTGTGTGGTGGAAGTATTAGAAAATAATAGGCTACTGCATGCCTTCTAGAAATAAGCCATGGTGGGAGTATTTACACCATGGAAATTGGCAAGTGATACAAATTAGGGCCATGTTCTACTCTTGTTATACATTTATACCACTGCATTTATACCACATTAGAGAAGTGAAATAGCTAAGTTGCTAATGTCAGAACTGGAAGTGGAATCCATTTCTCTTGACTTCACCAGTGCTTTGAAAAGTTGTTGTTTTTTCAGTCCTTACCTTACTGACATACTCTAAGTTCTGTAAACAATCTTCACGCAAAAGTATTGCAAGCGTTTACATACAGTCTATTGAGAAAGTCATAGAACTACATTCAACAAACATTTATTGAGTACTTGTTGTGTGCTAAATACAAGGAAGTCAAAGATGAATAAGACATACAGTGTTATTAAATAGTGGGTCACAGAGTTCCTGAAAGTCTTCAAGTCATTGCTTTGTATTAAATTAAATAATATAAATTATATAATCTATACAGATATAATGTTATTAACATAGTATATAAAATATACATATGGCAATATAAATTAAGTGTATATACACACAGTTGCTTTACTATCATATGGTGGGCTACACATTAAAAAACATAAATAGGGCCCTATAGTAGGAAGAGTTAATGGAAGCAAAAAATGTAGTGATTAGAGCATGAGCTTTGAAGTCAGACTGACTTGGGTTCAAGTACTGACTAATTCCCTCCTAGCTCCGTGACCTTCGGCAAATTACTCAATTGTTCTGAGTTTCTGGTTTCCCGCTGAGAATAAAAATTGTAATCCTCTCATAAGGGTTATTTGAAGATTACACAATAATGTATGTAAAGCACTCTATGACTGGTGTGGAGTCAGCACTCAATAAATATAAGTTTGAAACAGACCTTGAAGAAATAAATCTTAAAAGAGAAGGGTACTAATTCTTTGGAATTACAACCAATTCATGTGTTCCTGAAGTTTGAATTTCTTTTAAATGAGTCCCGTTTACTCAGAGCTTCAAGTGGAGGCTTATATGAGGTCTTTGCAGGCACACAAGGTACCCTTTGACCTCTGTGTTTGTCCTTGTGCCCCTTGTCCTCCTCCTCTAGTGAACTGACCCCACGTGTCACATCTCACTCACTACCGACCTCTCCCTCGCTCATTACCCAGTCTCACTTCCAGCCTCCACAATCCACGAAAAGCACTCTTACTCAGGGCACCAAAGATGTTCCTGTTGATCTTTTTATGGCATTTGATAGTCTGCTGACTCCTTCCATCTTTAGGTGAGATTTGGCCAATTTAGCTTTTAACCGTACCCAAAGGTGGAGAAAGTGAAGGCAGGGAGGCTTGAGGGAAGAAGTAGGGAGAAGTAAAAATATTTGTGAAAGCTGCATTTCTCTTGAGTGAATATAATTCCCTAAGAGTGCTCATCACAAGGAAAAAAAATTTTTTTTTCTCTCTCTTCATTGTTGTATGTATATGAGATGATGGATGTTCACTAAACCTATTGTGATAATCATTGCATGATATCTGTAAGTCAGATCATTATTCTGTATACCTTAAATGTATCCAGTGCTGTATGTCAATTATATCTCAATAAACCTGGACGGAAAAAAAGAATATAATTCAGAGAAATTTTAAAGCAGAGCATTGCTATATTTTTTAGAAACTGAAGTGCTTCTTGTTAACATTATTCATGGTGATTTACATAGAATCACCTCACACCGGTCAGAATGACCATCATCAAAAAATCTACAAACAATAAATGCTGAAGAGGGTGTGGAGAAAAGGGAACCCTTTTGCACTGTTGGTGGGAATGTAAGTTGATACAGCCACTATGGAGAACAGTATGGAGGTTCCTTAAAAAACTAAAAATAGAACTACCATATCACCCAGAAATCCCACTGCTGGGCATATACCCTGAGAAAAACGTAATTCAGAAGGACACATGTACCCCAGTGTTCATTGCAGCACTATTTACAATAGCCAGGACATGGAAACAACCTAAATGTCCAACAATAGATGAATGGATAAAGAAGATGTGGTACATATATACAATGGAATATTACTCAGCCATAAGAAGGAATGAAATTGGGTCATTTGTAGAGATGGGGATGGACCTAGAGACTGTCATACAGAGTGAAGTAAGCCAGAAAGAGAAAAACAAATACTGTATATTAACTCATATATGTGGAATCTAGAAAAATGGTACAGATGAACCTATTTGTAGGGCAGGAATAGAGACAAAGATGTAGAGAACGAATATGTGGACACGGGGACGGGGAGGGTGGGACAAATTGGGAGATTAGGTTTGACATAAATACACTACCATGTGTAAAATAGATAGATAGCGGGAACCTGTTGTATAGCACAGGAGCTCAGCTCAGTGCTCTGTGATGACCTAGATGGGTGGGATGGGGTGGGGGGTGGGAGGGAGGTCCAAGAGGGAGGGGATATAGGTATACATATAGCTGATTCACTTCACTATACAGCAGAAAATAACACAACATTGTAAAGCAATTTTACTCCAGTAAAAAAAAAAAAAATCATATAGAGTTACTCATACCCATACCCATAGGGGTATGTGCTTCATCCCCCTGCTTGCATCTCAGATATTCCTCTGGGGGTAATTTTCTTTTTTGAGATCTATCCTTTAAGAAGCACTTTTAGTGAGAATCTGTCAGTAAATTTTGTCAATTTTTATTTATCTAAAACTATCTTTACTCTCATTCTTGAGTTTCTCTAAGTACATACTTTTAGGTTGAAAGTTCTTTTCTCTGAGCACTTGAAGATTTTATTCCACTGTCTACTGACGTCTATCTTTGCTGTTGAGAAGTCTTCTGTCAGTTTAATTTTCATTCCTTTGAAGGATTCCATCTTTGCTTTCTGGCTACTGTTAACTTCCTTGTCTAGGATGTATCCTGCTTCAAATTCATTGGAATTCCTGAATAAATAGATTGGAATCATATCAGTTTGGGAAAATTCTCAGCATTATCTTTACTTCCTTCTGGGATATCAATTAGGTGTCTACGGGACCTTCTTACTATCCTCGTGCTTACTTACCCTCTCTTTCATATTTTTTGGTCTTCTTTCTGTGTTGTTTTCTGTTTAATTTCTTCAGATCTATTTGGTTTCTTTAGTTGTGATTGTTTTCCCTGTGGTTTAACCCTTCCATTGAATTTTAAATTTAAATTTTTATATTTTAATTTCTAGAAGTTATAGTAGGTTCATTTTCAGATCTGTTTTTTATTTGGTTTTGATTTTTTTATTTCTGAAAAACATCTTAAACATTCTTATTTTATGTTTTGTATGCAGTAATTCTAATACCTAAAGTTTTTATGAATCATCTTCTGTTATTAGTTGTTTCTGCTGACTTTCACTCTTGGTGGCTTGTTTCCTTTGTTTTATGTATTTTTTGATTGTGAACTCATTTGCTGAAAATCTTATTTTGCAAATTTTTAAAAAAATTTATTATTTATTTTTGGCTGTGTTGGGTCTTCGTTTCTGTGCGAGGGCTTTCTCTAGTTGCGGCAAGCGGGGGCCACTCTTCATCGCGGTGCGCGGGCCTTTCACTATCGCGGCCTCTCCTGTTGTGGAGCACAGGCTCCAGATGCGCAGGCTCAGTAGTTGTGGCTCATGGGCCTAGTTGCTCCGCAGCATGTGGGATCTTCCCAGACCAGGGCTCGAACCCATGTCCCCTGCATTGGCAGGCAGATTCTCAACCACTGCGCCACCAGGGAAGCCCTGAAAATCTTATTTTGAAATAAAAGTTTCCTCACTCTTTTTGTGGGCATTGTAGGTACAACCATTTGTGCCCCCAAACCTCTGTGTGTGGCCAAGTTTGTGGTTACAAAATCTCAGGGAAATGTTATTGTTATTTTTGTTACTATTAACTCCACCCAGAGCCAGGGGTGACACAGACCATTTTCTTTGTTGTCTGCCACTGCTGGGTGGGTTTTCTTCCAGGTCACCTTTTTCCCAGGGCATAGCCTACTTGAGTTGTGGCTTTTTGCAGGGTGGTCTGGCTCTTCACCCTAGTTGAGATGCTTGGAGATACATAGGTGGCCCCAGCATAGGCAGTGGTGGCAATAGTCACTTAGCTCTGATCTCCTGCTTCAATCTTGGCCTCAGGGAGGTAAAGTACTCTTATTTTCTTGGAAGCTAATCTATTTAAAGAGGGCTTTTTCTATTTTGTCTAGACTTTTAAACTTTATTTGTACCCATGCTATTTTAGGATACCTAGGCCATTGTATTGAGGAAGTGGAAATCTGTGTGCTTTTCTCTTATTGATCACATTCTGAGTGTGCTTTTATTATACCTTTCAGCTGTTATTTCTCACTAGCCCAAGCAAAATTAATTTCTGACAATGGAAACCAGGAGAAAAATGTAAATCACTTAATGGAAACTCACTTTCTAGGAAACTTGACTCTTTTGGCTAACTCTGCAGTCTAGCCAGCTTACAAAGCTTACATTCAACATGTATTTACTGAGCTCCCAGGGCTGCTAAGGAATGGAGGAGCTATTCTAACAGAGGGCAGCCCCTCCTGTTGAAGATTCACAAACGAGCATTATTCCCATAATGCTTGGATAGGAAGGGCCAAAAATCTCCTTTAGGCTAGCTTCTCATTTGCAGATCAGTGGATTGGTAGTCAGAGAGAGCATTTCATTCAGGGTCACAGAGCTGGTTAGCAATGCCTGGGACTTTCCTCAAAGATATGAATGCAAAAACCCATTATTGGTTTTAAAAATTTGCTTGTGAATTCATTTAGACTTTTGTTCACTGAACATTAATTGAACATCTTCTCTATGCCAAGTCCCAGGATGCCCTTTAGCTAGTAAGTACTCAGTAAATGGGTAATGTACACACATCTTTGTCTGTATACAGAAACAGACCCTCAACTGCTTATAAGTATCTCTCTTCCCCCTCTTCCTACCTCCCATCCTGACCCTGAACTACATACTTCCACATATAGGTGAGAGGGTTTGTGGATGGTGAGGAAGAAAATAATGAAACAGGAAACACTGTTATAGAGCCCATGGGACCTGGGTAGGATTGGCTGAGCTCAGAGCCTTTACTCTTGGGACCATGACCCCTGGAGGGAAATCAGTGAGAACTGGCCACTGGCATGTATTTGAGTCCTGACACTGCCACACACACTACCTGTTAGACTAGCTCTGAGTCTTAGTTTCCTCTTCTGTAGAATGGGAGTTCCCAGTACTGAGTGTTAAGCACTCAGGAGACACCGTCCTTGCCTTTAAGAACCTTTTTCTTTAAGAAAATGGGTTAGAAAAGGGATTTCCACAATGTCCTAAGTAACAACAACAAAAAAAATCACCCTTAATCCATAATGCCAAGAAGTCCGTGTGGATCTATTTAGCCAGGATGGATGTTTCTACAGCCTGGCTTACACTGGCAAAGATGGGCAGTCATTCCTGTGAGCCTACCACTCTTCCTCCTTAGAGACGGAACCTGCTAACTTTTGCCTTTAGCTCTCATTCCTTAAATGGCAGAGTTACTATCACGTAGGCTACTGTTACCCAGCCCCCAGGGGGCCAGAGTCATTCATAAAAGGCTGCATTTAGCAATGAAATCGTAAAAATCTTAAAATATCTTGAAGTTGGGGAGCCTGCTTTTGTGAAACTAAATCCAATTTGAGTGTAGAAGCCAACAAAAGTAAACAACAAGAACAATAAGAAAAACAAACATCTTGGCACCCCAGGAAAAAAAAAGCCATAGCTCATTGTTTGATGAAATGGCTCCAACTCTGCTCCCAAAGCCAACTCTGCTCATTCAAAAACTGTCAAGGGCAATTTTTCATGACTTCAAAGTTAGGTTTTAAACTTCCTTCCAGTTCCCATCATAACAGTGGGATTCCTGGACAGACCCGTTTGAAACAGCCTGTGCATGAAGTGAGTAGTTGATGCTGAGTGGGGAGTTGTTTGCCTAGGAGGGGGGTGTGTGAGGGTAGGTTTGGACACCCAAGAGCTACAGGAAATGTGGGTAGGCTGGGGTGAAGGGTTCTCTTGCAATGAAAACCTCTTATGCTCCATACATGGAGGGTGGCATCCCAGATGGACCTTTGCTAGGTCCAGTCCTATGAAATGGTTCTGCCTGATCTCTGCCCCACTCTGAGGGTGAGAAGAAAGTTTGCTTATTGAGGAGAGTGAATAGGACACAGATGCTGCAGGCCATGGGCTTGTCCCGGCTTGCCCGTCTTCCTGGCAAGACAAGCAGTTATTAGAGCCTGGTGACGACTCCCTGTGTCTGGGGACGCGCTGTCTGCATTTCTAGGAGCCAGCTGCTTCCCAAGGGGAAAGAAAGGTGCCAGACTGTGGAAGGGTCCAATTATTGGCGGCTCTATTTTTCAGAACGATTGTCTTTGAGTGAAGTATGTGTTGTAGAATCAAACTTGGCATTTTAAATTAACATAAAAGAATCTTAGTTCCCACCTGCTGTGTACACGTATAAGAAAAAGAATTCTTTACACACATCTCAGGAAATGGCTTCGGAGCTGCTCTGCTGCTCTGAGTCTTCTTGGACAATGACCCATGGACAATTGCAAACACTTGGTTTCATAAATGGATTTTTCTAATTAATTTGTACTTGAATGATACTGCTATTCAACTTTCTTAGGATTAAAAAAATCCTTAATATTACTATTAAAGGTAGCTGTTTCTGCTAGCACTGTTGCAATTAGATCTGACGGGTTGAATGGGCCATGAGCATCTCACCAGGGCCAAATATCTGTGACAGAAGATTTTCCAGGCACTTTTGGGATATGTATGGCCCAGCATTACAAGCTGGAAAACTGGCAGCAACATTCCTGGGTCTCAGGACGGGTTTGTGCTTGATGGCTAATGGTTCAGAGAACCGTTCTGACCTTGATATTTGAGTAAACCAGTGAGCTAGCACCATGACTGCAACAACAAGCAACTCTGGATTTTGTTTTTTTAGACTTTTTAAAAAAATTAATTTAATTAATTAATTTTTGGCTACGTTGGGTCTTTGTTGCTGTGCACGGGCTTTCTCTAGAGGGGGCTACTCTTCGTTGCGGTGCGTGTGCTTCTCATTGCGGTGGCTTCTCTTATCGTGGAACACAGGCTCTAGGTGCACGGGCTCCAGTAGTTGTGGCTCGCAGGCTATAGAGTGCAGGCTCAGTAGTTGTGCAAGGGCTTAGTTGCTCCACGGCATGTGGGATCTTCCTGGACAGGGCTCGAACCCATGTCCCCTGCATTGGCAGGCGGATGCTTAACCACTGCGCCACCAGGGAAGTCCTGCAACTCTGGATTTTGGAATCCCATTTGACTTCTAATCCCAGCTCTGCTATGTACAAGCTGTGTGACCTTGTAAAGTCTAATCAACTTCTCTGAGACTTGTAAAATGGGGAAATAACCCTTTCCTCACAGGGCTACGGGGAGGAGAATAAAATGAGATAATATATACAAAGTACCAAATTCAAAGCTTGTCAAGTGTACAGTCAATGTCTGATAGTGTTCCAACTACCTCTACCCCTTGAAGTCAACCCCACTTTGAAAAAACGGGCTGCAGGTTCAGAAGACTGCAGGTTCTGTCTTTTTCTTTTTCCTTTAGGTGCAGAGAACGATTTGATCCTCCTGAGGTAGATGGCTCCCAATTTACATTCCAGCCTTGATATCTCTTCCAGGCTTCAGGCTTATGTGGAAAGTTTACAAACGGTAGTTCTATCATGTTAAACTTAAAGTGTCCCAAAATAAAATTCATCTCTGCTCTGTTACCCCACCCACGACAAACACACACAAACCCCAACCAGCAAACCTGGTTTTCCTTTCATACTACTTTTTTTCTGTTAAGGATAACACCATTGTTCAAGATGCCCAGACTTAAGCTTAGAATCAGCTGTCTCTCTCTCCTCTTTGACTTTCATCACATCCAATCAGCCTCCAAAGCCACCTAAAGCCTCCTTCCTCTTCTTCCATCCTCCCCTGCTCCCTCCCTTCTATTCAAGCCAGTCTCAGAGACGGCAGCTCAGATATGATAAAAGTGTCCATGGAGTCTATTTAGATCTTCTCACCCCACACCAGATTGTAAACTTGGAACCTTCTCTAATGCTGGCATTAGCTTCTCCCATCTACCCTGTCGTCTGCTGCTCCCCACACCCCTACCAATTCAACTGCCTCCTCAGCTTCCTTTATGCCATTTTCCTGCTCACAATCCTTCAAAGGCTCCATGTGATCTACAGGAAAGATTCTTTAGTTCAATCTGCCCAATTTCTCTTTCAGACCTAATCTCTCACTTGCTCTGCTCCGGCCATGTATACCCACTTACTGAACTGTCATTCCCTTCTCCAGCCAAACTCTTCCATCTACCCACCTACCCACCTCATTCTGTAGTTCCCACCCGTCTAGGAGGCCTCCTAGACTCTCTTTCTTTTTTTTTTTTTTTAATATAAATTTATTTATTTATTTTTGGCTGCATTGGGTCTTTGTTGCTGTGCATGGGCTTTCTCTAGTTGCGGCGAGTTGGGGCTACTCTTCATTGCGGTGCACGGGCTTCTCATTGCGGTGGCTTCTCTTGTTGTGGAGCACAGGCTCTAGGCATGCGGGCTTCAGTAGTTGTGGCATACGGGCTCAATAGTTGTGGTGCACGGGCTCAGTTGCTCCGCGGCATGTGGGATCTTCCTGGACCAGGGCTCGAACCCGTGTCCCCTGCATTGGCAGGCGGATTCTTAACCACTGCTCCACCAGGGAAGTCCCCTAGACTCTTTCTTAATCAATTGGTTGGAACCACAATCCTTTCTGACATCTGAATACTTCCTTCAATGTGCATTTCTTCATTCCATTTTTGGGGCTATCATCCTGGAGTCAAATAAGACATGACTTGAGAGATACCCCAATAGCCACTGTGACACCCTGGGAGGTAATACAGTTTAGAGGTTAAGAATCTGCTACTCTGGTGTCAGATGGATCCTGGTTCAAATGTCAGCTCTACCATTTACTAGCTGCATGACCTTAGGCTAATTCTTTAGCCTCTCTCACCCTCTGTTCCCTCATGTATAAAGCTGAGTAATAGCAGTGCCTACTTCATGTGGTTATTGTATGCTAAGGGGATGATGCATGGTAAAGCACTTAGCATAAGGGCTGGTGCCCAGTAAGTGTTTGCTAAATGATTGCTATTATCTTTTACTTCTTGCTTTAACTTTCCATGGCTGGTTTATCAGTAATGAAGACTGACTGTGATTCCAAATTTCTTGTTCTAGGGCTGTATAACATTTAAGATGGTCAAATGATTGCAAATGGAAGTCAGAGAAATGGAAGTGATAGCTTATTGGGTTGTAAGATTTTCAAGGGCAGAGATGTTATCTCCATTTTTGTATCACCAGCCCTAGCAAGGGAGTGTAGTAAGCATTCAAAAGATTTATGTTTAAGTCAACTAAATGTTGAGTTGCAAAAAATTCATTGCAATCACCTGTGGTCAATTTTCATTCCTGTCTGTTTCTTAGGGTTGTCAAAGTGAACTTTCAGAATGCTGGGATTCACTCATTTCCTGTTCTTAAAAAAAAAGTGTGTGTGTGTGTGTGTTTATATGTATGTGTGAATATACACACATACATTTAAATTCTCACTGTTCTTCTAGTCTAGCTTCGTTGGGTTTAATCTGTGTTCCTCTTCCTATTTTCCTATCCTAGACTTTTTGGTTTTGGGCCTGACCATAGGTTTTGGGGTTATAGGTCTGACTATATTATCTGTCCTTGGATTATAACCAAGCCTGAAAGAGCCTTCCTGGAAAGAGTGCTCCCTGCATCTGACCTACCTGAGTTTGGCCCTGGAGTTAAATCCTCAGAAATCCAGTTTTCACAGTGAGCTGGAAGAGGTCGTGAAGGAAAGGCCCATTAGGTCTGCAGATTACTAATGAACTTTGCCATTTTCTTGAAAATCTGCTACCTTTATTTCTGGGCCTTTCTGCTAGGCTTGTCACAATGTGGTTCATGCACTCCATGAGTTCCCAGTGTAGATGTATAGAGGGGCATTCAGAGTGCTTGCTTTGCTGTCACTCCTTAGGTTCTGGGAGCTTTAAAGGTAGAAATTTAATGTATAAGTGTTCACAATGTATGAGTGTTCACCGTGTGTCAGGCACCTTTTCTGGAAGGGTTAAGACACTTAACACAAGTAGTTACTAGAGTGAGGAGTGAATGGCAGATGAGCTTTTCCTTCCCTTCTTATCTCCTTTCCTTTCCCTTCCACTCTTTCCAGTGTAGAAAAGGAGACTTTGTAAGGAGGACAATGCGTTAGGATTATGGCCAAAATTACCAATATATGCATTTGTCTGTAGTGTAGATGTTTACTCTGGAGAGCATGAAAGCTCTGGTGCCCCCTAGGGGTCTGGAGGACCTCAAGAATCTGCTCTACCCCTTCGAATGGAACCAAGACCCAGAGTGAGGACCAGAGTGTTAGAAAAGACCCAGGTGTTCATGAGGGTGAAGGGACAAAAGAGACCAGAGGGGAAGCAAGGGAAGGACCTTAGAGTCTCCCTTCAGTCACCATCATCAGGATGGGATACACTCCTACTGTCTGACTTGGGACAGCACCTCACTAAGGTCTGATCACATTGGTCCTTCCGGAGTCTTTGATTCCCCCAAAGTATCACTTTCCTCCAGCTGTGTGTTAGCATCACTGTGGTTCTGTGGCTTTGGTTGAGCTGACATGGGTTAGGCCTGTGAAGCTCTTTGAACTTCTAGGTCTGGATTTTGGGTCTGCAGGTTGGCCGCTGACCTGAGCGGAGAGTTCCTGAAATGCAGCCCCTCACTGTCACCATTCCTAGCCCTGCTGACTGCCTCCTTCCCACCGAGAGGCTGAGGGGACTGCTGTGGGTCCACAGTTCCTCCTGACCCCGTCAAGGGATAGCAGAACCATCTTTCGTGGGGCATTTCTGGTGGAGAAGATACCTTCTTCGTTGGCTGGAGCTTTGCAGTTAGATAGCCCTGGGCCCTTCTTCAGGTTCTGCCAGCTCTTGGCATTATGGCTTGGAACCTCTGGCTTAGGGAAGGATAGACGTCTCAGGGCTGAACCTGGGAATGAAACAGACAAGAGGCATCCACCCAGTTAGGGGTGGAAGAGGAAAAGGGACCAGCAAATGGGACTGAGACAATAATGAGAACTTGAACTTATGAAATTTATTAAATCATAAAAAGGAATTAGGAGCCCTTCACTGTTCATCACCAAAGATGAGGAGGACTGCAGGAGTGTGAATCTTCTAGATCACTCCCTGGTGCCAAGTGACCCAGAAGGAAGGATGCCTGAGAGGGGTGCTGTGCGAGGTCAACAGAGCCATGGGAGTCGGAGGGTGCAGAATAGGGAGGAAAAGCACATAGGATCACTCATGTGGGGTGAGTGGATAAGAAAGCTTTTCCCAGGAAAACACAAATGAAAATTTTAGTTCTTATGCTGGGATTCATGTCCCTGAATTTACAAACAAGGTCTGAAGCTCATTAACACACTCGTGTCATTAAATTTCACGCCTGTGAAGGAAAGAATCTAGAGCTTGCAGAACAAGAGCTCAGATCTGGGTTAGACTGCATGTGTTTAAATTCTGGCTCTGCCACTTGTTGGTTGTGCAACTGTGAGCGAGTGATTTTTTTCCTCTCTCAGCCCTAATTTTCTGATTGAGGAAATGGATAGAATAATAATACCCACTTATTATTGTTACTGGGAGAACTAATGGGTTAGACTCTCTAAACTATTGGCATGAGAAATGCCCCCCAAATGGTAGATGTTGTTATATTCAGAACACTAAAGTTCTAATATCGTCGCTGTGCACTTATCAGCAAACATCGTTGACTTAGTCATTATGCATTAATAATTTCTGATCATATCAGGCCGTTTCCCCCTGGCTTTAGAGCAAGAGCTGCATCCTATGTGTGCATAGGTAGGTGAGGGAGGGAGGTGTGCGCTGGGCTATGGAGTGAGGCAGGGCTTCCTTTGCCTCCTGTCAGCACAGACCCAGGCCTCTAGGGAGACCTCAGAATTACAGGCCTGTGGCTTTTTCCACATGGGATAGGGTGTTTGGGACTGGGGTCAGAGGGCTTCTGTATGCTCTGGGCACATAGAATGTTGTGGAAACTTCTTTTCTTTCATGGACCATTGAGGAACACTTAACCAGAGGCCCAACCTCATCTTATACTTGGGACTTGGACAAGAGACTTGAACTTGGCTCACAGTTTCAGTTTGAACCTGTTAAGTTCTGTCTGATAGCCTGGGAGAGTGGTCTCTTAAAGGGGTCGGGCTTGAGGGAGGACCACAGAGTCCCAGGAGAGAAAGTCACCTGGACTAAAGAAGTTTGGCAAAGACAGATTAAGCAGTGGGGCTAAGAGCAATCAGGGGTCTCCAGGTATGCATTGACCCCATTTCCTGTGCCCACTCCCTCCCTGACCCTCTCCCCAAAGGATGCTCTAGAAAAGGGCTGGGTGCTAAGGTAAGAACTGTCGCTTCGAGCCCAGCACCTCTGCTATGGGAACTCCAGGGAACAGGAGAAGATCCTGGCAGGTAGGCGCTCAGGAGGAGCCTGGTGGTAGCCCAGGCAGCACCCTGTGGGGGTCAGGACAACAGCAACCAAAGCATCGCAGGGTGGTGAGGCAGTGCAGCCTTGGCTGACAGGCTGCTGGGCTACACTTATTATCACCGGACTCGTGTAGTGTGTTTCTACCTCTCTATAAAGCACCTGTCTCCTAGATGGTGGTGAGCTGATAACAGTGCCAGGCACACAGTAGGGCCTCAGTAAATGTTAGCCTTATGGTTGGAGAGCAGTCTCCCAGGTGAACTTCTGGAGGGAATAGTTGGGAGTAAAATCCTGGGAAAAGAGTGGGCAGTTTGGAGAATGGCTTTAAATGTGACCATTGTGCTCAATGAAGGGTTAAGATGGCCCCTGAGTAAGTGCCCGCAGGATCTGCTCTTAGGTCCCCTTGGCCTGTGGTCTTGGGCCCAGAGGAGGGCACCGGTTTGTATAAAGCTGGTGGTTGATCTGTCCGTGTCAAACTGATGGCTCTGTTCTCTTGTTGATCTGGGGTCATGGGAACAGTATTTCGAAAAGCTCTGACTGTCGCCCACGCCTGGCCTTTGGGACAGGGGTGTATGTCAGGACAAACCTTGCTTGGATTTCTTCGCGTTGTTCTTTCAGCAGGGAAATTACTCTCTTCACTTCTCCATTGTAGCAGCACATCTCCCTCCACCTCTGAAACCCTCTTCCTGCTGAGATCCCACTCATTTTTCAAGGTCTGGAACAATCATTCCTGGCTCCCAGAGTTCTTTATTTACATGTTACCCTTGGTCATTATCCCGTTCATTCCGCAATAATACACAGACCTCTGCTTCCCTTATCGAGTTGTAAGTTCTTTAAGTTGTTCCTTAAGTTCTTTAAGAGATGACACGTGTGTCTCTTAGTCATTATTTTATCCCCCAGGGGGTCATGTAATATTTGCCAAAACTAATATGAAGTCCTGTGAAGTAAGCAATATCCTAATTTTACAGATAAGGAAACTGAGGCTTACAGACGATAAGTGCCTTGCTCAGAGGCCACCCAGCTGGTGGGTGAAGGAGCCAAGAGCCAGGCAATCTAGGATCCCAGCCTTACCTACTACACTCTACTGACTTTTATGGGAGGAACTTAAATAGCCCATGAATTGAATATGTTCATCTTCATAGACCTTGTTCTGAAGATGATCAGTGACTTCAGTTGCCTGTCATTGCTAAAACAGAAACTACAAAATTTTTTTTAAATGCTGCCAGAAGATTGAAAAGACAGTGTTATGTAGTGACAATGCTGGTTCATCCTTAGTACGGACAGGCCTCTTTGGCACTGTGGATAATGAGTAATATCTCAAATTATAAGCTCTCCACTTTGAAAGATTTTGAATAAGGCTACTTATGATCAGCAGTGCAAGGTATTTCTTCTGTTTTCCCCCAGCTAACACTGCAGTTCCTCTAGCTGAGTAATTCATCCTGGGACATTAATATGTAGGGTCTATTCACGTCTTAGGAAAACGTTCTAGTAACTCATTTTCTCTTCTCTGTTAAAGTCATTGCATTGAATCATCCTCTCAATGAAACTCTTTTAAAAACATTAATGAAAATGTTAGTACATTTGTACCACAACATCCATCTAGATTTAAATATTTATTGGGCAAACAGGAGAAACGATGAAATCCCCATATGCAAAATCCATCAAAACTGCCCCCCAAAGCTTTGTCTTTGTCGGTAGTGTCACAGACCAGCCGCACTCACCCTCATCTGCTTTTTTGGCACTAAATTCAGTCAGCTGAGACAAAACTACCATGTAAGGAAGAGATTAAACTAACATCCATCAAGGTGAAAGATAATTATTACTTGTGTCAGACAACACCTGTTTTTGCAGCATTCCTCAACTTAGTTAAACTGGAGACCGGCTAAACTTTCCACTGAATTTTCCATTTGACAGTTGCTCCAGGCAGTGTGTCTGCAGAACACCCTTGCTATGTTTACATTTTTGAGGCAGATTAAAAATGTCATCTGTGAAATATAACCTGAAAAATCTCAAACTGTCATATATTAACCTATAGAAATACAGGGGCTGAATGGGAGTCATACTGAAGGAGAAGGCCAACCCTTCGCTGCTTCCCAAGCAGAAGTCTTTCGTCGTCTGTCTTTTATGACGCTCCACGTGCAGGTTGGCCACAGATCTCCTTCATACTTCAAACCGTGGTGGTGTTGACCACTCTTCACTTGACCGTTTTAGGACTGTGAATCATTCCTCAGCAGCTCCCGGTATCTTCACACCCATGGAGAGCCAGAAGTCAGGTGCCGTTTGGAATATGGAAGCACTGGGTCTCCTTTTCCTAGCCCCATTTCCATGGCTATTTTTGCCTTTTTTACTTGAGGAAGGAATCTCTGACCTGGGGCAAAACTCTGAAGTTTTTGTTTTTTGTTTTTAATTGAAAAGTGACATTGGTGTCACTGCTGCTGAAGTGCTAATGTCATTGCCAAGTATGCTGCTTGGGTCGTCCCTTGGTGGAAAACAGGAGAACAAAAAGAAGAGGAAATGGCCTGGTATATCTCCAGATGGTTAAGCTGGGACACGTTTTTGTACATTTTCCAAGAGAAAAGAAGGAAAAAGGAAAACGTGGGGTTCCCTCTCTGAGGGAAGGTTATGGACTCTGGAGCTTTTCTGGGTATTAATCTTACGCTTCACATCTGTGTTGATTTCAAACACTATTTCTTTTGACATACTCTAAATACAGGCTCCAACCTAGCTGAAGGTAGAGGGGAAGGAGACTTGAGGCACCCCTTTAATACAGGTGTAGACATCAAAAGGCATTTAAGATGCGTAATTCTTAGGATTACAGCAGTGAGCACTGTAATATTTAAAATCTCCTGTAGTCACCTCCAAATTCTCATCCTTATATGCCCTTAGGTTCCTGATGGCACCTGAGTCTGGTCCCTCCTTTTTATTTTTTCTCCCCACCCCAAGCCACCCTTTTGCTTTCGTTCAGACCTTCATAATCCCTCTCCTGGTCTGGTGTGGTAGCCCTCTATCGTTCTCCAATCCAGGCTCTCCCCAGTCCCAGTTTATCTTCTGGGCACCAACAATCATTTGTCCCAAACACAAGTTAGAAGGTCACTCCTCTGTTAATGATGTCTAATCGCTTGATGATAAGTGGCTGGATTTCTCATCCCTTATTGTGGCCTGATTCAAGGCTTTTTGTAATCTGGCCTCAACCTTTTAAATCAGCTGTGTCAGTTAGGATGCTTTTAGCTGCAAGTAACAGAAACTGTGACTCAAACAATGGGAAAATATATTCCCTCACAATGCAGGAAGTCCACTCGTAGGGCCCACTTCAGGTTGTTTGCTTCAAGGACTCAGTGATATCGGTGAAGAGCCAGGTTCTTTCCACCTCCCTGCTCTGCCTGCTTTGTGTGTTGACCTCACCCTCAAGCTGGGTAGCAAGATGGCAGCTGGAGGGGTTTTAGGCTTCACAGTCAGACCTCACAAGATACAGATGAAGAGAGGAATCCCTGCATCAGACCTCCCTTCATCTCTCACTGGCCACAACTGGGCTCATACCCAATCCCCAGTCAGCCACTGGTGAGGGGCTGGCATCACTCTCAGGCCAACCAGTCTGCTCCCAACCCCACATGGGGGGTGGTGCCAGCTTTCGCTGAGGCACATGGCATCATGGGGTAAGAGGTGGGGCCTGAACAAAACGGATTTTGTTAAGAAAGAATCAGGGGGGAACTGATGCTGGGTAGGCAACACACTGTGTCCACCACCAGGGTTTCTGGCACATGGAGGAGTTTATTATATCCCCAACCTACCATGTTCTCCACACCTTTCATGGCCTTTGTATTTGCTCTCAAATACAAATGTATTTGACTTGCTTCCCCACTTTTGTTCTGGAAAACCCTTCGTCATCCTTTATGACTGCATTAGTTTCTTAGTGTTGCTGTAACAAACGACCGCAGACTTTGTGACTTAAAGCAATGCAAATTTCTTATTTTACCGTTCTGGAGGTCAAAAGTCTGAAATGGGTCTTAAATAAAGGGCTAAAATAGAGGTGTTGGCAGAGCTGTGTTCCTTCTAGAGGTTGCCCAAATTCCTTGGCTCGTGGCTACATCATTTTGACCTCTGCTTCTGTTATCACATTGCTCTTTCTGATCTGCCTGCCTCCCTCTTAAAAGGACCTTTGTGAGGCCATTGGGCCCACCCAGATAATGCAGGATCCCATCTCAAAATCCTTAGCTAAATCACATCTGCAAAGCCTCTTTGTGAGATAATGTAGGCACAGGTTCTGAGTATTAGGACGTGGACATCTTTGGGGGTGGGGTGGGGAGCATTACTTTGTCCACCACAAAGACCCAGCACAGATGCCACCTTTGCTGCAAGGTCTTCCCCGACTCCATTTCAGAAAGGCCACGGGGGCAGAAACAAAAAAGAAATTGGAAGGAGGCAGGATGTTTGCCGACCCTGGGGTGTGGTCTCAGTGCCACCTCTCCTGGCTGTGCAGGGGAGGCTGGATGGCGATGCTCTGTGGCCACGCCTCTCCCAGACCTGCTCTCTGGGCTTGTTCTCTCACTTCCCTTTCCCTGTTTCTTGACCTGACGTTGAACTTCCTTCAGGTCTGAATCAGAGATTTTATACCCAACCCACTGTGGTTTGGGGAGGTGTTCACTAAAGGAAATCAAGAGGAAATTCTACCCACAGGACAAAGTATTGGCTTTATCTGCCCCCAAGTTAAGATGATTTTTCTAGAGTGAGCCTTCTCTTCTGACCATGTGCCATCCTGGCCATGCCTGGCTTCTGGTCTATGGACAAAAGTGGTTCAGCTCAGGTCAGAACGTCCCTCTGTCTCTGTCTCTCTCTTAAATATTTATTGTGTTCCTGTGAGCAGATGGTGGGCTCCACTGCTCAGAGGCACACAGTTCCCCTGAGACGTGGAAGATCCTTGTCAAGTGATTTGTTCACAAGTGTTCCCAGCAAATACCAGAAGGAGGTGAGGTATGGGGCAGGGAGGGGAGGAAGCCAACCAAGGGTGCTCTCTCAAGCAAATCCTGCCCAGAGTAACTTTGGATCAGTTCCCCAGGGGCACTCTGAGACATGTAGATCACTCCTGGATTGTCCTGATCAGGGGCAATTGTCATTGGTTAAGGGCTGCCTCCAGGGAGACATAAATTCCCAGGCACTTCTGGCTCTCAGGGCACCCAGGGAAGGAAATTCTGACAGCCTGAGGGGAGCCCTCCATCAACAGAGGCACAGGTGCTGTTGGGAATGAAAGCCCAGTGAGGACCAGTATGCCCGGAGGTGGCGTCGGGATCTGAGCAGGTCTGGGCAGAGCACTGACATCCTCTGCTACACCAGGGAGACTCTGTGTTCAAGTATTTCCTCCTGTTATGTGGCCTGGTCTCCCCACCCGCTAGCCTGTGACTATTAGCCCCCCTCCTGGTCAGGGCTTTTGTGACACACATTGCCTCTAGAGAAAGCTGATCTTTCCAAGCTCAGACGTCCTGAGTAGGCTTCAGATCATGCCATGCTTCTTCTCAGCTTGTTCGGGCCTCAGAATCCTAAAGGAAGAAGCCTATTTCCTTTTAGAACCCTACAGTTTCCTGTGCTGACTTTCTAGTCACCTCAGGAAAAGACTGTTTCCACCAAAAACAACTGTATTGCCTGAGGCTGGTGGATGTAACTGTCTCCGAGGGATGCCGGGGCTCTACTTTCTGTCACTGTTGGCCAGTCTCCTGAGCACCCAGAGAGTGGAGGAGGCCGCTCTGTCCCTGTCTGGTCACATTGTCTCCTTTGAGGTTCTCCCTTCCCTTCTATGTCCATTGAGTGTGACTCCACTCTTGACCCTGCTCTCTCGGTCTAGACTTCCCTTCCCCTCAGCAGAGGTCAGTTCTGCATTCGAGGTAGATAGTTTTTTTTTTAAAGTTTGGCTTTTTTAAAAAATTTTTACACTTTATTTATTTATTTATTTATTTTTGGCTGCATTGGGTCTTCGTTTCTGTGCGTGGGCTTTCTCTATTTGCGGCACGTGGGGGCCACTCTTCATCGCGGTGCACGGGCCTCTCACTGTTGCGGCCTCTCTTGGTGCGGAGCACAGGCTCCAAACGCGCAGGCTCAGTACTTGTGGCTCACAGGCCTAGTTGCTCCGCAGCATGTGGGATCTTCCCAGACCAGGGCTCGAACCCGTGTCCCCTGCATTGGCAGGCAGATTCTCAACCACTGCGCCACCAGGGAAGCCCTGAGGTAGATAGTTTTACTCAAAGCTTCTAATTTCTTTTCCCTGAGGCTCTACAGTGCTTATGTGCCTTGGGTATTGACAAATGATGCTGTCCACTCAGGTAACCCAAATGGAGGACTTTCCCAAATCACATCATTGTTTTTAAAAATGCAATAGCTACTTTAGCATAAAGCAATAAATATGTATAATAATTATAACAACAGCTAATATTTGAGTATTGTGCTATATACTTTACATGCATCATTCCTTTTCATTCTTTACCCGCCAACGATCATACTAGGTGGGAACTGTCATTATCATCATTTAATTGGTGGGAAAATTGAGGCTCAGAGAGATTAAGTAATGCCACAGAGCTTGCAGAGCTGAGACTTGAATCCAGGTCTGTCTGAATCCATAAGCCCATGCTCTGATATATCACCCTGTACTGCCCCTTACCTCATAGTGAGAAAGGAGTCTCCTACTCAAAGTTTAGGACTTTGAATAGGAATGGATAGATCTGGCAAATGAGAATGTTTCTTCAGAACTTTGAATTCCAATGGTATTTAGTCACCCCATTTATTAGATTCCCTACCCAAGAATTAAACAGAAAATAGGTTCTTTGTCCCAAATCCCTTTCAGATGTGTTGGCCACCAAAGCAGCCTCCATCACCCCAAAGTGAGTCACTGGGCACACCAGCTTTATTTCAATTGTACTTTTCTGGAAGAGGGGCTTAGACCCTCCACATCAGCTCGTTTAAAAAGAGCTTTCCTGGAAGATCCACCCAGCAGCCGCTGCTTTTGTGTCTTTGGACAGACTGTAAAATGACTGCCCAACCCTAGCTGTAAGGTAGGCTGAGAAATAAAGTTGGTGTTTTGGTTGTTTTTTAAGTTTGGTGTCCCCCAATGAAATCAGCATTCGGAAGAAGGAGATAATGGAGACTGGGTAAGCAACTATCAGTATCTTTTATACCCCACTCCGATTTTCTCTTCATTTTCCAATTGAGAATTCATGGCCCATTATTTCAAACAATCTTGGGTCAATATTCTAAACTCGCTGGCATCTACACTTTCAGCACATTTGGATGTCCCAAAGACATCCAAACTCAATGTGTCCTGAACAGAATTTAACTTCTTCCCAAATATATTCCCACTCATCTGAGTAAATGGCACTGTTATCAACCCAGTTATTCAAACCAGAAATATAGGCATCATCCCTGTTTATTTTTCAGTCCTCCCATCCAATCAGTCACCAAGCCTGTGGTTTTGATTCCCGTTTCTCTGATCTCTACTCCTCTATACTTTCCCTCCTCCATCTTAGCAGTATATCAAAAGCATAATATAACATAATCAAATAAGGTTTATGCAGTGTTACAAGGATGGTTCAATTTTAGGAAATCTATCAGTGTAATTCTGTATATTAACAAGATAAAGGAAAAACCATAAGATCATAGACTGAGAAACATTTAACAAAATTTATACCTTTTTCCTGCAGTTAAAAACAATAAGAACAAAATATGTAGAAATTAATTTTGCTGAGATGTAAGACTTGTACACTGAAAACTACAAAACATTGCTAAAAGAAATGAAAGAGGATGTAAATATCAATAACTGGAAAGACACCCTGTGTTCATGTATTGGAAGTCTTAATATGGCAATACTACCCAAAGAGATGTACAGATTCAATGCAATCATTATCAAAATTTCAATTCCTTTTTTATTTTTTTGCAGAAGTAAGAAAGGTAACCCTAAAATTCATAGGAAATTGCAAAGGATGTTGAATAGTCAAAACAATTTTGAAAAAGAACAGAATTGGAGGGCTTACACTTCCCAGTTTCAAAACTTAATTCCCAATTTCAAAGCTACAGTAATAAAAATAGTGTAGTCCTAGCATAAGGATAAAAATATAGATCATTGGAACAGAATTGAGAGTCTGGAGATAAACCCAACATCTATAACCAATTTATTTTCAACAATGGTGCCAAGACCATTCAATAAGGGAAAATTAGTTTCTTCAAGAAATGGTGTTATGACAACTGTATATCCACAAGGAAAAGAAGAACATTGACCTTTAACTCACCCCATATACAAAAATTAACTTAAAATGGATAAAAGACCTAAATATAAGAGCTAAAACCATAAAACTCTTAGAAGAATACATATAAGTAGATCTCTATGACCTTGGGTTTGGCAATGGTTTCTTAAATATGACACCCAAAGCACAAGCAACAAAAGAAAAAAATAGATACATTGGACTTCATCAAAATTAAAAACTTTTATACATCAAAGTACTTTCTCAGAAAAATGAAAAGATGACCCACAGAATGGGAGAAAATATTTACAAATCATATATCTGATAAGGGTCTAATATTCAGAATACATAAATTATACATATATATGTATACATATACGTGTGTGTGTATATATACACAATTGAACAACAAAAAGGCAAACAATTTAATTAAAAAATGGGCAAATGATCTGAAGAGACATTTTTTCAAAGAAGATATACAAATGGCCAACAAGAATGTGACAAGATGCTCAACATCATTAGTCATTAAGAAATGCAAATTTCAACCACAGTGAGATACTACTTCACATCCACTAGGATAGCTATAAGGGGAAAATAACAAGTTGTGACAAGGATGTGGAGAAATTGGGACTCTTATTCATTGCTGGTGGAAATGTTAAATAGTACAGACACTGTGGAAAACAGTTTGGCAGTTCCTTAGTAAATTAACATAAAATTACCATATGACCTCATAATTTCATTCCTGGGTATACACCCAAAAGAAGTGAAAAGGTGTTCAACAAAAACTTGTACATAAACGTTCTTAGCAGGAATATTCACAATAGCTAAAAGATGGAAACAACACAAATGTCCATTAACTGACAAATGGATAAATAAAATATTGTTTGAATAGAGTACTGATACATGCTACAACACAGATGAACTGTAACATTATACTACATGAAAGAAACCAGTCACAAAAGGCTATATTATATGATTCATAAGTATGAAAATAAATATTTTATTTTCACATGTATGAAAAGGAATAAGTGTGATTCCCTTTACATGAAATATCCAGAATATGCAATTTCACAAAAACACAAAGCAGATTAATGGTTGCTGGGGGAAATGGGAGCAACTGCTTAGTGGGCATGGATTTCCTTTTGCGGTGATAAAAATGTTCCAGAAATAAATGGTGGTGATGTTTGCACAGCACTGTAAATGTAATACATGTCACCACTGGTAAATTTTATGGTGTGTGTACTTACCACAAAAAAAGCCCGAAAGCAAACAAAGAAAGAAACATCAAACTTTTAGTAAAATAGGAGTAGAAGCTAACTTCCTCACATTGATAAAGGGTATCCACTAGAAGCCCACACTAATAATACTAAATGGTAAAGCATTAGATGTCGTCCCACTGTAGTTAGGAATAAGCAAGGATGCCCATAGCATCCCTACTACCAACATTGGGCTAGAAACCCCAGACAATGCAATATAACAAGAAACAAATTTCTTTTGGATCTTTAAAAATGTGAAGGTTTTCAGTGTCCTCTGTGTAAAGGTGAGAATTAAAGTTTTCAGCATAAGTGAATCCCAAAGGAGATACTGAAGAGAAAGAATAACAAGAGACCAAGATTTAACTTTGAAAAATTATCATATGTGTGGGGGCGATGGGATAGAGAATAAGAATTGAGAAAGGACAGGAAAAAAAAAGAAATTATATGTTACCACAGAAGCCAAGATTGGCAGTGTGGGGCGTTTCAGGAAGATTACAGATTGTATAGTCAGGATATAAATTCTATGGAGACACTGAAGACAACAAAAACTGACAATGCCATTTTCTTTGTCCAAGAGAGGCTATTGATAACCTTTGAGAAAATGGCCTCAGTGAAGGAAGTAGAAGCTGGCTTAAAGAAGAGATGGGGGAGGGAGGAGCTGTGGTACAGACCATTTTCTTGAAAAGATGAGTAGTGGTTGATAAACACTAGTGGTGCCTGAGATGGCTTGAGGGGAAGGAGATGCATTGGGGCTGTAGTTTCCCCATCAGCTCTATTAACCCTCACAAAACTACTCCGGATAAATAATCTAAGTAAAAATAGTGCTCCTCAGAAAAGCTCTTAGCTCACTCTTATAACTAGAATATGGTCACAAATCACTCATATATTGAAATCCTGGAGCCGCCACAGTAGAGAAATCGTTTAAATTTACTTGTTTAAGCGCATGCCCTTAGCATCTCTATCAGGGCACATGCTGAGTCTGGTTCCGGCTCTGAATCATTCTCTGTGCTTGGTGGTGAACCCCCAAATGCACAGCTGGGTCAGCAACAGAGATAGCTAACCCAAGCAAAGGTCAGTTGGAGACGAGGTACAACCCCCCAAAGTTCTCATTTTCATTTTTCTGCATGATGTGATGAAAACTATCCACCATTTGCATATTTTCTTTCATGTTTTTTGGCAACAGGTACATTCTTATTAATTAACTTATTGTTCAAAATGATCCATGTTGCTTATAAAGTGCCACATCAACAACCACCCTAGGTGGCTTACTGAATTCTGATCTTTGTGTCTGCTTCAGTGCTGTATTCTGATTTGTAGAATTCACTTAAAATTCTTTTGGTTCAGATGTTAGTTGTGACATATGATCGCAAGAGAGAAGATTGTGATAATCTCTCTTCTGGTCAAGAAATATTGTGTCTCCTCTTCTATTTTACACAGTAAGTTTTGATTCCATTTAGCCTAAGTATATATGTGGCAAGAATTCTGTAATGGATTCCATAGATGAAATAGCCCTAATCTCATTTCTCCTCAAGAAATGCTAAGAAATACATGTACATTTACTTTGTTGACTTTATGCAAGAGTACTCTGGGGAATGTTCTCCCCACGAGTTCTCTCCTCATCCCATTCATCCACAGATTCATACTCATCCAGTTGCACTCAAGTCATCCTCCTCTGTGATGGTTTCCCTAACTTCCCTTGACTGGGTTGAGCTTTCTCCTCTTTGCATGTTTAATTTTTCTTTAAATTGTATTTTACTTCTCTGATAGATATGTTTGTGATGATGGCATTGGTGTTATTGCCAATTGGTGTTATTGCTACTGAGCTGGGAGTGTCTTGGAAACAGACTCTGGCTCTCATCTTCATGGCTCCAAGAACTTTTCCCAGCACTTGGCTGTTCATGAAGTATTTGTTGAATTGGATTGCACTGAACTACTGTTATGGGGATACATGCAAAAGCCATGGGAGCTCTGAGAAAAAATTGGCCGGGCCTCAAATTCTCTAGACATGAGGAAAGGGTTTTCTTGGCAGAAGAAACAAGTATAAATGCATGAATTTATAAAAACCATGCTTACACAGAGAAAGGAGGGAAATTTAGTGTGATGGGAATGTAGAGATGAGGCTGGAGGAGATGGTTTGATGCTGATGATCTGTACCCTAGGAGATGTGGACTTCAGTAGCAGAGTTCCAGTAGAGGTTTTTAAGCAGGAGAATAAGACTTGTTTTTCAAAAAGCTAACTCTAGAACCCTAATGTAAACAATGGACTTTGAGTGATAATGGTGTGTCAACGTAGACTCACTAGTTATAACAAATGTACCACTCTGATGGGGGATGATTATATAATGGGGAGGCTATGCATGTGTAGGGGCAAGGAGTATATGGAAAATCTCTGCACCTTGCTCTCAATTTTGCTGTGAACTTAAAACTGTTCTAAAGAATGAAATCTATATTTTAAAAAAGGTAACTCTAACAGTAGTGGGCTTCTAATGGGTGGTCTTTGTAGGATCACTTCCTTTGTGTGCTCCAGAAGTGGGAAGGGCTACATTTTTCACTGGGTATTGTGACTGTCAATTGTCACAGTCCTACAAATCACACTGGGTCTAGACATGGTCTTCTGACCAGAAACCAGAAGTGAAAAGGAAGACCTTAGTGGGCTGTCACAAGTTTGAGCCCAGAAAAATAGATTTCATGTTTTTCAGTGGGAAGTATTAAACTGGACAAGCAGAGGGCCAGAAGGACCAGGTTGTGTCCAGAAGCCCCCTGGCCAAGAGACAACAGAGAATTGGAAGGGATGAGAGCAAAGGCAAGAGTATCTGTGAAGTTGGGAGGTTCTGAAAGTGGCCAGAAGCAGTTAGTTTCTTTCAAGATTACAGATATGGGTGTTTAATGAATCTCTTTTTTGTTTCTAAGGGAATTATTGAAAAAGCATTGTGGTGTGGGCATTAGAACCAATAATCTTTGTTTTTAACCCTTTCCCCACCATGTCCATGCTGTATTCTTTGGATGAGTATCTTGATTTCTCCAGTCTTCAATCTCCTGACCTGTAAAATGAGGATAAGGACACTCCACATAATGATGCAGGATTACTGTGAGAATTAGAAATAATATATGTACAAACATTTAGTAAAATGCCTGGAAATAATATAGGAATTGCTATTATTCTTAGCCCGCGTTTAAAATTTTTTGACTATCCCAAGGGAAGAAGATGTATTGAAGTTTCTTTTCTTTAGAGGATTGACATATTGTTCACATAGGAAAAGCTATTCCTTTGCCAGTCTGGGTTAACTGGAGTGGGTGGGTCATGGTTCTCAAGCTGTATCTTGTCTGTAGAAGATACTGCTGGTGGCTCTGCTCCCCACCTAGGCTGGCCTGCGTGAGGAGGCCCCCACATGGTGTGGCTGTGGGAGGCCTGGCCTTTGGTTCTGTGTGTGCCCAGTGTCTGCTGAGCCTGCTCCTGTTTGTGGCTTGGCCTCTCTGTTTCCAACTCTGCCAGTGAGGAGCCACACTGTCTGCTACTGCTCGTTCCTGGGAATCAGCCACTTCCCTCTTCTGGGGAAGCACATCGTCACAGCATGGATGGCTGCCACTGGGAAATTTACCCCTGCCTGAAATAAGGCAATTTCAAAGCAGTAATGTGGGAAAGCAAATTATGAACTGAATACACTGTGGTGTGTCTACTGAATGTGTATTCCCAGCTCAGCCATGGTGGATACCCACAGGTGGGCAGAGAGAGTAAGAAGACCTCAGATCATCATGAAGAGCCAGGTTATACCCAGGGCTCTTGACATGGAACAAGCTGCCCATAAAATTCAGTTTAGTTGAGAGTTGGGTAAGAAATCAAATAACAGCAAGGAACAAAAATTCCCATCAGGTAGGAAAATGTCTTTTTTTTTTTTTTTTTTTTAGGAAAATGTTTAAAGACACCTCAAAAAGCCTCCTCAGGCAGCAGATGAGATTCTGTGAGCAAGAGTTAGCAAAGTCTAGGGAACAAACATGACAACCAACTTGGTTATCATTATAATGGAACAGAAAGGGAAAGAAAAGGATGGAGGAAAGAGGGGGGTGGCAACTGCAGAGCAACTGACAGAAGCAGTAGGGCAGGGTGGCAGGAGATGTTAAGGAAAGGAATGTCTAATATTCACTTTAAAGTTTGGGTCATAACATTTGGTCTATCGTGGTGAATGTTACATGTGAACTTGAAGAGAATGTGTATTCTGCAGTTGTTCAGTGCTCTATAAACATCGATTAGGCCAAGGTGTTTAATAGTGTTGTTTAAATCTGTATTCTCACTGACATTTTACTTTCTTGTGCTGTCAATCACAGAGAAAGGAGTGTTACAGTCTCCAACTGTAATTGTGGATTTATTTATTTCTCCCTTTAATTCTGTTATTCTTTTTTTGTGTGTTTTGAAGCCTAATTACTGGGTACATATATAGTTAGGATTGTTATATTCTCTTCATTGATCATTGTGAAATATACCTCTTTATGTCTGGTAATTCTCTTTGTCCTGAAGTATACTTCATCTGCTATTAACGTGCTTAGTGTTTGCATCTTTTTTCATTCTTCTTTCAACTTGTCTGTGCCTTTATATTTAATATGTGTTTCTTTTAAATGGGACAAACTTGGGTCTGACAATCTCTGACTTTTAATTGGAATGTTTAGTCCATTTATAGTTAATGTAATTATTGGTCTGATTGGGTTCAAGTCTATAATCTTGCTATTTGTTTTCTGTTTGTTCCCTTTGTTTTTTCTCTGTTCCTAATTTTCTGCCTTCTTTTGAGTTAACTGAAATTTTTTTTTTTTTGGTATGCTATTTCTTATATTGAACTTTTAGCTGCATCTATTTTATTCTTTAAATGGCTGTTCTAGGGACTGTAATATGCATCTTCATCTTAATCACAGTCTACCTTAGATTAATATTCTACCACTCTGCATATAATGAAAAAACTTGCAACACAATTGATTTCATTTTCCTCCTCCTATCCTTGTGCAATTATTTTCATCTATTCTTCTTCTACATAAGTTGTAAACTGTACAATAAAGTGGTATTATTTTGCTTAAAAGTCAATTGTCTTTTAAGGTATTTAAGAAAAAGAAAATAGTCCTTTCTCTTTACCTGCATATTTGCCATTTCCAGTGCTTTTCATCCTGTCATGTAGATTCATATTTCCATTTCATTTCATTTCTCATCAACCCAAAGAATTCCTTTAGCATTTCTTATAGTGCAGTTCTGCTGGTGATGAGTTCTCTCAGCTTTCCTTTATCTATAAATGTCTTGATATTACCTTAATTTTCGAAGAGTATTTTCTCTAGATATAGAATTTTAGATTTACAGGGTTTTTTCCCTCCAGCACTTTAAAATTGTATTTCATTGTTTTCCAAAATTCATTGTTTCCCATGAGCAGTCGGCTGTGGTTTGTGTGGATGTCCCTTTGTAATATCTTTTTTCTCTGATTGCTTTTCAGGTATTATTATTATCTTTGGTTTTCAGTAGTTTTACTTTGATGTGCAGAAGTGTTATTTTCCTTTATTCTGCCTGGGGTTCCCTTACTGTCTTGGGTCTATGGGTTGATCAGATAAGGAAAATATTTCTTCAAATATTTTTTCTGCCTAGTTCTCTTATCTCACTTTTTGGGATTTCAGTTACACGTATATTGGGCCAGTTTATACTTTCCTAGGGGTCATCAAGGCTTTACTCTTTTTTTCAATCTTTTTCTGTCTGGTATTTAGTTTGTATAATTTCCATTAACTTATCATAAAGTTCACAAATCTTTTTTTTTTTCTGTATTGCTATATTTGCTTTGATTCTTCAATGAAATTTTTATTTCTAGCATTGCATTTTTCAGTTCTAGGAATTACTTTTGATTCTTTTTTAGAGTCTCTACATCTTTCCTGAAATACTCCATTTCTTTACCCACTGTATTCATCTTTTCCAATAAATTCTGTAGCATCTTTATCAAAGGTATTTTAAAGTTGTTGTCTTCTAATTCTAACATTTGATCACCTCTGGATCTGTTTCTATTGGCTGTTTTTTTTTTTTTCTCTCCATGTCTTAATCAGATTTTCCTGCTTTTTCATATATCCAGTAATTTTTTTTTTTTTTTTTTTTTTTTTTTTTTTTTTTTTTTTAATTTTATTTATTTATTTATGGCTGTGTTGGGTCTTCGTTTCTGTGTGAGGGCTTTCTCTAATTGCGGCAAGTGGGGGCCACTCTTCATCGCGGTGCGCGGGCCTCTCACTATCGCGGCCTCTCTTGTTGCGGAGCACAGGCTCCAGACGTGCAGGCTCAGCAATTGCGGCTCACGGGCCTATCTGCTCCGCGGCATGTGGGATCTTCCCAGACCAGGGCTCGAACCCGTGTCCCCTGCATTGGCAGGCAGATTCTCAACCACTGCGCCACCAGGGAAGCCCCTATCCAGTAATTTTTACTTGACAGTGATACATCACAGAAATTCTGGGTTCTGTTTTCTTCTTGCAGAGAGTATTGAATTTAGTTCTAGCTGGCAGATCACCTTGATCCTGCGAATGCATGGCTTATGCTTTGTTAGAGTATATTTGTTTGGACTTTGCCCTTTGTTCTAGGGCATAGCCTTTAGTACTGGGATGTGATCCTTACTCCTAAGGTGTGGCTGTTCTGGGTTTCAATGGAAGGCTCAGGGTGTTTGCCAACTCCCTGTAGCTTGCTGGGACTTGAACTCCAAACTCTGGATCCCCAGAACTGCATAGCTGTTTATTTTTTTTTCAGTCTTCCAGTTGTTACTTTCCACTGGGTTTCTGTGGTCTTTCCCATGAATACACAGTTTGGGATTGGTCAAGGAGTTGAGGAGAATTTATATGGAAAATGTGAGGCTCTGTCTCTGTGACTCACTGTTTCTGGGATTTCTCATTTCCATTTTCAGCTGCTATGACAACTCTGAATTTCAGACTCTGACTCTTCAGCCTCATAAAAACTGACACTTTCTGCTTGAGCTCCATCTGTCCTGCACCTTGCAGACAGAGGTGTGCCCTTAGGTGAAAATCTATATAAAAGTAGATTTTATCCATTTTTGTTCCCTTCTTTAAGAGTCTATCCCCTCCACTTTCTGCTGGCTCTTAATTGCTCTCTAGTGCCTTCAAACTGTTGTTTTTTGTTTTGTCCGGGGTTTATAATTACTAATAGGAAGGTTAGTCCAATATAAGTTACATTTTGCTGGAAGCCTGAAGTTCCTGAGTGATTCTTTAAAAATACAGATTAGATTTCCTCCAGTGGCTTCCCATCTTTCTTTCCATCTGCTTCCCAGGAGCAGATTCTGAGATAAGGATTTTTAGTGAAAATTGTTTATTTTGGAGGTGATCCCAGGGAACACCTGTAAGGGAGTGGAGGCATGAGATGTGGAAGCCAACAAAGAGTGTGTAATTAAATAATGAGCTACAACTGGAGCTCAATTCGGCTGAGGAACTTTGAAAAACAGGGAGGCCATGCCTCAGTTATACCAACCAAGGTACATGGTTAGGCATTTATCCACCAACTCCCTGTATTTATCCAGCAATGGTGGTGGCACTTATCTATCTATGCCCTGCCAGGGAGTGGCTTCCAGGGGCATTGATCCCCAGAAATTTTGGCTTGCCATGCATGCAGTCCTCAGGCAGACATCACAGGTGTTTGCAGTAAGTAACATTTTGTAATTTAGATGAGAATTCTGAGATGATATGGGTGGGGCCCTTACATGCTTACTACTCCGTCCTACTAAAAAAAAAAAGCCAAAACTGCCTATCCTGTCTTAAAAAAGCATTGCCTACCATTCTTCATTCCCCACCATTCTTCTCACCACTGAGACCTGAGCACAGGCCTTTGTTTTTTTTTTTCCTTGAGCATTCAAGCTTGTTTCCTCTTTAGGGCCTGTGTACTTGCTGTCTCTCTGCCTTGAATGCTCTTCACATGTTGGCTCCTGTTTACATTCAAATTTTAGCTTACAGTTTCCTTGTCAAAGATGTCTTCCCGGAGCACCCTATCTAAAGTAGCCTCCAACTCACTTCTACTACATCACCCTATCTTAGTTCTATGTGTATCACTTAAACTGACTGACTTGTTTTGGTAATTTATACATTTGCTTGTCTACCATCTGCTTCTCCCACCAGTATAAAAGCTGTTTAAGAGCAAGAATCTTGTTTATCTTATCACAGCTGTAAACTCCTGAGCTTACAATAAGAACTCACAGATATTTGTTGAATGAATGATGAAAGGATGAATGAACATACTAAGGCTTTCAAATAACATAAATTGCAAATAAAAAAAGGTGGCAGCAACTCAAGTGTCCATCAACTGATGAATAAATGAACAAAATGTGGTATACACATACAATGGAATGTTATTCAGCCTTAAGAAAGGAAGGAAGCTCTGACACATGCTACAACATAGATAAATCTTGAAAACATTAGACTAAAAGAAATAATCCAGTCACAAAATGACAATATTGTATGAATCCACTTATATGAGGTACCTAGAGTAGTCAAATGCATAGCAACAGAAAGTAGAATGGTGGTTGCCAGGGGCTGGCAGGAGATGAGAATGGGGAATTAGTGTTTAATGGGTATAGAGGTTCAATCGGATAAGAGGAAAAGGTTCTGGAAATGAATGGTGGTGATGGTGGTACAACATTGTGAATGTACTTAATGGCACAGAACTGTACAGTTAAAATGATGAGTTCTATGTTATGTATATTTGATCACAATAGAAAATTAAAAATTCAGAAGTTACTCTTCAATTTCCAGAGAAAGATTAAGCCTGGGTTTGAAATCTGACTCAGTACTTACTTACTGTACCATCTTGAGCAAGTTACATTATGAAATTTATATGAACCAGTCTCCTCATCTATAAAATGGTAATAATGACAGTACCCACCCTATGAGTTTTTTATAATAATACAGTTGTTCCTGGACTAATAAATCATTTTATGAATGCTTAAAACTTCAAAATAATTTTGGGATATTTATATTCTTTTTCATATTCTTTTCCATTATGGTTTATTACAGGATATTGAATATAGTTCCCTGTGCTGTACAGTAGGACCTTGTTGTTTATCTATTTTATATATAGTAGTTTGTATGAAAACTAGTATTTTAATGCAAAAAGAAATCTATAAAGAGAACAATCTCAAAGTAAAGAACATTTTTTTAAAGACTTCCAAACTTACAATATCAGTAATTGTAGCTGAGGTAATTCAGACCAACCCTCCTACTGAGGATAACTAGAAAAGCTAAACAAAATATATTAAAAATATCTTTTTGAAGACATCAAAGAGACAAAGAGATAGTGAAGAACTACTGGTCCAAGATCCAAGAGAAGAAGGAAATCCAGAAAAGATGAGCCTGGCACTTAGGGTGTTTGTGGAATCTGGAGGAGGTAGTAGTTGAGAGGCTGATCAGCACTTTTAACTGTATCAGGTTAAGAAAACAAATTTGGGGGCTTCCCTGGTGGCGCAGTGGTTAAGAATCTGCCTGCCAATGCAGGGGACATGGGTTCCTGGTCTGGGAAGATCCCACGTGCTGCAGAGCAACTAAGCCCGTGCACCACAACTACTGAGTCTGAGCTCTAGAGCCCGAGAGCCACAACTACTGAGCCCACGTGCCACAACTACTGAAAGCCCACATGCCCTAGAGCCTGTGCTCTGCAACTGCAGGAAGAGAAGGCACCACAGTGAGAAGCGTGTGAACCATAATGAAGAGTAGCCGCTACTTGCCGCAACTAGAGAAAGCCTGTGTGCAGCAATGAAGACCCCATGCAGTCAAAAATAAATAAATAAATAAAATAAATTTTTTTAAAATTAAAAAAAAACAAATTTGGAATTCAAGACCTATAAAAGTGGTTGGCTGACCCCTTCCACCATTGCCCCTTTGAGGTGAGCTCTTGAAAGTATGCGCCTTAGGAGAAAGAGTAAACTTTGGGCTTTCTCAGCACAGCTTTGGATGATATCAGTCTTTGAAATTAGATTAAGGTAATTTTGATTACTAGTGTCCCTATGCACCTGCAACAATCAAACATAAATCCTCTCTAGAGAAGGATAACACTCTAGGTCTCAGAATAACTCTACCAATAATTTTCCAAACACAACATGTGGTATACAGTAAAAAATAAACAAGCACACATGCAGACAAGAAAACATGAATGAAACCAAGAGAAACACCGGATAATAGAACAGACACATATGGGCTCTGGATATTGGAATTTTTAAACACAGACTTTAAAATAACTTTGCTTTATACTCAAAGGAATAAATGACGAGATTGAGAATTTTGGCAGCAATCTTGAAACTAAATAAAGGACATAGTAGATTTGAGAAAGAATCAAATAGAAAATCTGGAACTGAAAAACACAATAACCCAAATGAAAAATACAGTTGATAGTCTTTATAGAAGATTAGACTGGACTGAAGAGAGAACTAGTGAAGTGGAAGATATGTCAGTGGAAAAGATCCAGAATGACATATAGGAAGACAAAATACAGAAGAGAGGGTAAGAGACATAAAGAGTGAGAAGATTTAATATATATGTGTTTGGAATCCCAGAAGTAGAAAGGAGAGAAAATGGGGCAGGAGTGATATTTGAAGAGATAAAGGTTGAGAATTTTTCTAAACTACTAAAACCATCAGGCCACAGATTCAAACCCAAACAGGTTAAATGTAAAGAAACACACACCTGGATACATCAGAGTAAAACTGCTGAAAACCAAACACAAGATAAATCTTTAAAAAAGCCAGAGAAAAAATATAGATTACTTACAAAGGAACATTTAGACTGACATCTAACTTCTCAAAAGAAACAATGAATGACTTCTCAATGAAACAGTGGAAGCCAGAAAACAATGAAATGATATCTTTGATGTGCTGAAAGTAAAGAACTGCCAACCTGCTATTCTAAATGCAGGACCATATCCCTTAAGAATGACAAACAAAAGTTAACAAACTGTATCATCAGCAGACTGCAAAAAAAGGAAATATAAAAGGGTGTTCTTCAGGCAGAGGAAAAATAATCCCAAATGGAAGCTCAGAGATGCAGAAAGATAGAAGAGCAACAAAAAAGGCAAATGTTTGGTAAATCTAAATTAATATTGACTGTATGAAACCATTATAATATTTATCGTAGTTCAAAGTACAGACTAATCTGGCATGACATTTTGTAGGAAGGGTTAATAGGGAAGGGGTAAAATTTTCAAATAACACTAGAACTTAAATCAAGGATGCATGTTATAATCCCTAGGGTGGCCCCTTAAAAATAGTCTAAGTGTATATATTTCCAAGCAAATGGTGGGATGGGTGGAGTAATAAAACAATATTCAGTTAATCTGATAGAAGACATAAAAGGAGGCAAAAGGAACATAGAACAGGTAGGATAACTTGGAAAGCAAATTATAAAATGGTAGATTTGAACCCATATAAATCATTAATTAATAACATTAAATATTAATGGATGATGTGCTCAATTAAAAGACAAAAGTGTCAAAATAAAAAGGAAAATCTAACTATATATTCTTTACAAGAGATATATGCAAAATATAAGAGAGAAAGTTTGCTGGACCCCATATGACAGGGGTGTGTAGTGGTGGTGCCCACATCCTTACTTTCAAAGGAGGAATAATACAAATATAATAGGTAATTTTGTTAAGTGTTTACTAAAGGGCTAGACTAAGCATTTTATGCAGCTTATCTCAACTATTAGTGTCCAGCAGACTTTTTTGTTAGCATTTTCAGGAGCTGTCCCTCCAAAGGGTGGTGGTGGTGGGTGCATAGTGATAACAAGAGTTAGCATTACACTGTAGGAGAGCTTTCTGGGCACATTTGCTCCCAAATCCAAGAGGTGATGTTTTGGGTTTTAAAATAAAAATAGTGCAGGAATCAATCTGATACTTAGTCAAGCAAAGCAAACCTTCATTCCCACCCCCAGCCTGCCAGCCCTTACTTTCAAACTCAGTCCAAATTTGAGATGTGGAAGCAAGGAACTCTGAATGACATCACACTGACTTTGCAGTGAAGAGGCAGAAGGAGACTAAGCTTCAGAGTCAGAAATTTTATCCCGACTCTGCTCTTGCCGGCTGTGGGACCCTGGGCAAGTCAATTTACCCACCTAAACTCGATTTCTTCAATAAAGTCGGTGCGGGGTTGTGGGGGGGTAACATAATCCTACCTGCCTCAGGTTTTGTTAGGGTTAAATGAGATACTGTGAACGAAAGCTCTTCTGTCTTCTACGTGGAGTTCTCCCGCTCCAATTCCCCATGTGCATATGCCAGCACCCAAAACCTCAAATCTCAGATCACTTTGTCCAACTTTTTGTTTTGCAGATGAGAAAACTGAGGCACAGAGAGGCCACATGCTAGCTGTGTGATCTTGGGCAAATTGCTCAGTCTCTCTGGTTCCAGTTTGTTCATCTATAAAATAGAGATGGTAAGAGCAGCCTCATTGAGTTTTGGGGAAGATTGAATGAAAAAAATGAATGTAAAGGACCTGGCACTTGGTAGCCATTTGATGCATGGTAGCGGCTACTATTTTAAAAATGGATATTATTATCATTTTGTGTAGCATGTGAGAAATCATCCCGCTCTGAGGTATTAAGAGCTGGCAGGCTGCAGCCGTCCGGTCACAAACCCTGGAGTTGGTGGCTTATCCTGGGAAGACCTTCCTCATGGGGTCAGGTAGAGTTCAGTGAACTCGCAAAGAAGCGTGATTTTAGACACTCCAAGGTACATCCACCCATCTCCTCTCCACTCCCTCTGCCTGTTATTAAACTGGTAGTTTTTACAACATCAATAAAGAACTTTCCTACCCAATTACCCCAGACAATAGGCTGAAAAGCAGTTTCGACTATGAAAACTTCGTGTTGGGTTCATTTAGATTGTTTTGCTGTGTCAAATCCTCACTTGAGTTCAAAAGTTCAGCTGAACCATGAACTTTGTAATTTCACAGCAGGCAGTTCTACAAATATAGTGGGAAGTGAAAAAACATACAGTATTTAAGGTGGGCTTGCCCTATTGTATATAATCTGGTTAGGAACGGGTGTACTTAAAATAGCCCTTAATTTACAGCGCACAGTAACACATCAAGAAGAAAAGGAAACAAAATTAAACCAAACTATTCCTTGAATTACCTGACCTCGGAGGCTTCTGAGGGAACACACATTTGCAACTAATCATTAGTGGACAAACTCAAGCCAGCTAATCTTCTTAATAAATTGTGAAGTCTTGTATACTTCTTGGTTTTAGTGGTGGCTTTTCTGCCTGTCTGGAGCAGGCAGCATGTCCAAACAAAAGGGTCATGACTTTATGTATTTGTTAAAGTTAAAATCCATGTTCTCATGTAACTCAGGCTTGATTTGACCTGGTTACACAAGTGGAGGTGGAGCGAAAGTTGCACAGGAATGAGAATAATGCTGTGCTTTCACTTGTCTATTAATAAACACACACTCACACACAAACACACACAAGTTCAAGAACCCCTCATTTTGTAAGACTTGTGTTTGTGCAGCTTACATACGGGGTAAAGCAAACAAGATAACTAACTCACTTAGGCTGTCTTTCAGCTTGTTTCCAGCGAGTCCTCAATACCGTGGAACATGATTTCATGTTGCATCAACATTTTCTTCATTTGTTACAAGGAAATGGGTTGCTCATTGGTTTATTACGGTGCAGCATGTAAATGTGAAGGGACCACTTTAGGCAGACAGTTTGGGGCAGGGGGTAGGTCCGAGCAAGGTGTGTTTTTCTACAGCAGCTGTTTATTCCCCTTTATTTACCGAGGGTTTGGTCTGTGGGGTCACGAGCGGAAAGCTATGCTTGGTCATTTGTGGAAGCAGAGAGGAAAAGAGGGGTTGAGAAGGTCACGTCCTGTGACGGACGGCTCCTCATGAGTTTAATGGGACTGGCTTTTTGAAAGCAGTTTTCCTTTTTCCTGACTTTTATCTTCAAGTTGCTAGGATTCTAGCTCTAGCCAGCTCAGAACACTTTTTAGAAAAATCCCCCAGCAGGGACTGTCCGATACTGTCCTACCGTCCTCACTGCTGTGCTTCTCCACATGGGAAGGTTCTTGTCCAGTTCAGTCAAGAATTGGTGAAACTTTCTGTGTTTTTCCAGACAGAAATCATCACATTAGATTTCGTGCCTCCAACCAAGAACCAGGATAACAAAGGGGGAGAGAGTGGAACGGAGGCCATGAATCTTGTTGACCTAGTTAAAGGTGGTCTGTCTTCCCGAGGTTGTGAGGATGGAAGGAGAAACAAGGGTCACAGCACTTGTGGCTGGATGAACCGGGCTGCCTGGTTTCTGGTTGACTTGCCCTCCACAGTGGGACTGCGTGTCTCCTGATGAGGCCAGGACAGGAGGGAGTTGGTGGCATTCTTTTCAAGGGCTTGTAAGACAGTGAATAATGACAGGGGGTTTTGTTCCTTCAGAAAGCATTTATGGAGAACGCACTTCAGGGGAACGACGGGGACCGGTCAGGCAGAGGTCGGCTGGGAAGAGAAAGAGACTTCTGGGGGAGACGCTAGGAGGTGCAAGCGGGGAATGGGGGCTGCGGTCTGGTCTGCACCCCCGGTTGTGTCTGTACAACAGTGAGATGGGGACACGGGTTCTCAAGGGACAGGAACGCACGTGGCAGTGACCCCAGGATAAAAGAGAGATGTATGGGAAAACAGGAAAGAAACAAGATTTCTGAGGGGGTCAGGCTGAGGAGGTCTGCACAGGCTTAGGAAGGGCTGAATTGAGGGTGTGTATGTGTGGTGGGCAGGAGGAGATGGCATTTCAGATGCCATCTGAAAAAGAGTACAACTTTCAGCTCACTGTGGATCTCTGCTCTGTCCTGTGATTTAGCTGCCTAGATGGATCTCACTCTGCATTAGTTTTTAGGACCCTCCACAGCTGTCCAGAGGTCACCATAACTAGTAGTTACTTGTCATCTTCTCTGTATCGATATCTTTATACATATATTATCTCTAATCCTTAAACGGTCCTGAACGGTATGTGCTAGGATCTGTAGTTTATGATTGAGGGAATTGAGGCCCAGCGGTTAAATGACTTAACAGGTGTACCCACTAGAAAGTGGCAGGGATGATCTGAGAGCCAACTCCCCTGACATGAGGCCTCAAGGAGAGAAGGACCGCACTTGAGTCCTTGCGTGATGAGGACAGAAATAGCTGCCTTTGTGGATGGCCCCCCAGGAGGACTGCTTGGGTCTGTGCTTCCATGCTCCGGGATGGATTTGAGAAGCCCCAGGGATGTCCTGGGGTGACATCCTTGGCCAGGTACATCCCAGCATCCTTTCTGCAGCCACAGCCGGGCAAGGTTTTGAGTCTGGATTCCTGACCAACACGACTTGGTAAAAAAGAATAAAGCTCTTTTTAAATGGACTCATTAAGTCCTGGATACTTTGTGAGACCTGTCAGCGATGAGAAAAGGAAAAAGTCAGAACCAAACTCCATTTGCTATGCATTTTCCATGTCCATTCTGTTCTCATTGTCTGGCCAAGGTGGTGCCGAAGGCAGTGGCGCAGGTAGCCGTGTTTGCATTCTCCACACCAGAGCTGATTGGATGTGAAGGTTGCTGAGCTCTGAACCGGGCTGAAAAAAAAATAAGCTATGCCATTTGAGAGGATTTGGGGAACTGAGCAACTGAGTTGAGTGTGCGGGGGAAATTGAAAACGAAAAGGCAGGATTTGGAGGAGCTGAGAGAAAGGGGAAGCCAGTCTACATAATGAGAACAGCATGGTCAAATTCATGAAGGTGACAAGGCTTTTCCACTCTGTTTGGGGGATGATCAGTGACCACTTTGCTGTGAGTGCAGGGGAGGGATAGGAAATAAGGAGGAGGGAGCAGACCACACGGCAGGGCTTGGGGAGACCCTCAGGTGCCAGGCTAAGGACTTTGGGCTGTAGGTTATGGGGGGCTACTGAAAATGAAGTACGAGGGAGGAAGGCAGGAAGTATATTTTCAGAATAGGAACCTTGTAGCAGTGTGCGGAACGGATGGTACGATACGAATCTGGTAACTAATGTCAGACAATAATCAAATGTCATAATCACAGTTTGGGCTGCCTCTTAAGCTGACACAAAGATGATCATTATAGGAATCACTCATGTCTCTGCTGCTTCCTCTGTTCTCAAACTGATTGCTGGTTTCTATTCATCCACCACATATTATTTGAGATTTCTTCTGTTCTAGAAGCGTGCCTGTCCCTCTGTTTAGCACTGGCAGGCTTCCGCTTCATATAGTTATGTATATGTCCGTCTCCACCACTATAGCACCTCCCTGAGGAATCCGAATTTCCAGTTCGAGTCTGTTTCCTAGAGCATGCCTGGCCTAAGATTACTGGAGCCAAGGAGATCTCTATCAAAGAAATAGCAACCCTGCCTCCTAGTTCCTGAACTTGGCTTCCAGGGTGGAATCTATTATTAAATAAATAAGGTATTAACCAAATCAAACAACTCTTAATGACCCAGAAAAAATAATTCAATTCACAGAGAAGAGTAAAGAGAAGAGCAGACAGCTTAGCAGCACAGCTCTCAATGGACTCAGAGAACGCTGGTAGCAGTGCGATTTCCCAGTTAATCTTGCAAGAATCCCATGCAGTTTCCTGGAGAAGATGGACACCTGCCCTCCAGACTTGGTTTACATGTGCCTGTAGACAAGAAGGAGAGCTAGAGGTCATCCTTCTCCCTTCCTGAAGGAAGGAAGAAGGCACTGTGCTAGGCCCTGAGGATGCAAAGACAAGAGACCTCTCTCAGCCCTTGGGGTAGGGGCTGCAGATGAGCTACCTGATCCAGTGCGAACAGGAATCCCACAGAGGCCCCTTCAGAGGAGCATTTAGGAAAGAACCAGCAGTTCTGCTGTTGGGAAGGTACAGGGGTCCAGGAAGCCTTCCTAGGGGAGATCAATTTTGAACTAGGCCTTGGAGGATGAGAAAGTCAGGTGGAATGGAGTGAAGAGAATATTTTAGGCAGGGGACACTGTAGGAACAAAGACGCAGAGGAGCTCAGGGGTTTTTGTTTGTTTGTTTTTGTAAGCAGGGTTGCTATTGGCATTTTGGCCAGGACTATTATAGGACACTGCCCACTCCCCAATTATACAGCACACAGTTTATATCCCTTCCCTACCTAGCACCCAAGAATGACAGTCAGAGCTTTCCAAACATTTCCAAAGGCCCAGGGAAAGGAGGAGTGGGTGAGGGTGTGTGCAGGGTTCAGTGCCACCCTGCATGAGAACCACTGGAGAGAGTGCTTGAGACTTTGGGGGGGAGGCATCATATTTTATAGATTCTTGTTTGAGGAAGGTTGGGCCTTTTCCTTAGAGTGCGGGAATCCGTGAAAATTCTGGACATGGGAAAGACCTGCTCAGAGGGATCTGGGTTTATAAAGGTCACTCTGATCTCAGGGTGAGGGGTAGACTGGAAGAGGCAGAGGCTGAGAAGTCCAAAGTAGATTCTTCCCTCCCTCCCTCCCTCCCTCCCTCCCTCCCTCCCTCCCTCCCTTCCTTCCTTCCGGTTGTATTTTTACCAACACACAATTAGTAAGTTAATTGTTCTGTGATTTTCCTTGGCCATTCACTTAGGAATTTCAAAGAATGGAGCCTCTCTCCCAGGAATTGCCATGCTGCCTGGAAAACTGCTTTTCTGAAGTGGTTGTAAATGATCTCAGCTGGCACACCCAGGTCTTGTGCTTTGTCTAATCCTTACATTGTGAGGCAGGAATTGTTGCATCTATTATATGGATGACAAAACTGAGGCTCAGAGGTCTGAATTTAAATCCTAGGCGCTTAATCACTCTGTGATAGTGACTGGGGTGTTTTTCTTGGTATTTCACTATTAATTAAAAAAAAAACAAAGAACAAAACAAAAAAACCAGTGTGGTACCCAGGGAAATCTCTCTGAAAGATGGGAATTGGCTCTTTCGCCTTGCTTTTCTCCTTTCCATCAGCTTTTCGGGATCCTGGAAGCTGCCTCCTATAAACCTCAGCCCTGGGCCGCCATGCTTTAGAGATCGCCATTGCCTGATGTAGGAGGCCCAGGCCTTCGGTTCCCCTCGGGGGAAAAGTTATTTAGCTGAAAATCACTCACTGCCCCGAACATCTTTAACCAAGATGTTCTCATTTTCTCGGGAGCCAGAATAAGCTGGCAGGGTGCTAGAGTCAACGCCGGCTGGGACCCACGTGTGCTTCCGCTGGCCGGGGGCTGATAGATGAGGCAGCAGCGTCCTTCAATTCAGACTTTCTCCCGGCCTGATTTATTGCTCCCGTCTCTTGCTCTGGCTTTGCGCTAAGATTTCCATCCAAAGTCTTCGCTGCCGATCCAGGACTGTCCATGTGCGTTTTCGCTTTGCCCCTGTTGACGGAGAGCTTCGGGTAAATGCCCTGACACCACCGACTCCGGCCTTATCTGCGGAGCCATCTTTAATCTTGCAAAACCCACATCTACTCACATGCTGCGAAGGGTGGCTCCTGTCCAAAGCCACTTCCGCCCCCTGCTCCGGCCACATGGCGGCTGAGCAACCGGCTTCAGAGGCTTGAGGACACGGCATCAGCCTCTTTGAATCCTGACCCAGGTCTCTTTGTACATTCTCTGGTCAATTGCATCAGAGATCTCTTTTGTAAAAATAATTTTAAAATGCAATAATGTTTTCTCAAGAGAACCAGGGTAGCCATTTATTTTGGCTCCACCATATCAATTCAAGGAAATCTCTTCCCTCTTCTTTAAATTGTCCCTGGAGTCGACAAGGTTTGTGTGCCCCACCGTTTGCCCAGGGCAAAACCCCTTCCATCCAATCCCTCTGGATCGCATTTGCCAAAGTGGGAAAGTACTCAAGCAAAATACCTTCCCCAGAATTAGTGAAAGACTCCTTTTAAGGATAGTTAATACAAATCAGGCATCTCTTTTGGTGTAATTTTTCATTTCAGAAGCCAGAGTATAGGCTTGCTTTTAAGACATGCAAGCAGCAGAAGGCCTGCGCTGGGTGGGTTGAAGGTTGCCTCCCAGACGCCTGGAGCTCTGGAGTCCCCACTTTGAGAAGCTTGTCTGTGTGCACGTCTGACTCTCCCTCCCCCACATAGTTCACATTTTCCTGTCATTTGAATGTCACTCCAGCTGCATTGTACAAAACTAGTATTTTTATTTCTGACCTTTGGAATTTTTTTTTTTTCTCTCCTAGCGCCTAGAGACAGTAAAGTTGGACTATGAGTCTTTGTGGAAAAAAACCAAAAAAATTCTCTTGTGTTTCTCCAAATTGCAGACTGCCTAAGACTGGTCTCAGCATCTGCTTGTGTCAGCAGCTGCCACTCAATCCCTGTTCTTTAGGCGGGTGGGGAGGGCAGGTACATACGGTTTGAAAGAATTCTCAAGATGATTCCGATAAACACCATCCCGGCCCCATTGAGACTCTCAGGCACAACTGTTTGGCCCCTTTGAGGAAACTCACAGGACTTTCAGTCAGTTTCAATTCTGAAACCTCAGTCAAACCACTTAATAGTTTTGATATGGTTAAAATGATTGAACTGGTTATGTATGGATGTCTGAATATGGCTTTATTTCAAGTTCTTCAGTCTTTGTGAGAATTCTGTAAACTTTTGCACGGTTCCTACAGTTTCTGCTCCATTGGGCTTAAATTCCTTGGGATAACTTTGGCAAATTGTTAACCATCTGTAGTGTCAGATTCTTCATCTGTAAAATGGGAGGGCATGTACCTGGCACTGCTGTGAGGATTATGTATGTTGCCTTGCACAGTGCCAGGAGTACAGTAGGGCACTCAATAAGTGACTGCCATAAGCAGGATGATGACAGTGATATTTACAATTGAGAATAAAACAGCCTGATTTTTCTTCTCTCCAGCACATTCCAATCTCTATGGGCAAGGTAACCTGAGATTCCTCAAACTGAAAACAAGGGTGACAGTCAAAACTATTTATTGAGCTTCTACTATGTGCCATGGTGTGGAGTTAGGTGCCTTCATGTGCTTGCTCATCTCAGTCTTCTGAGGTGACACTGATGGTCCCATCTTACAGATGAACACACTGAGTCTGAAGAGGCTGTTAATGTCAGTCAAGGTTCTTGGTTGCAAGCAACAGATTGATTTAAGCAGAAAAGGATATCAGGCAGCCCACAGAATTGCTGGGAAGGTTAGGGGACAGGCTTAGAAAACAGGGCAGGAACAGGCTCAGAACAAATACTCTAAGGACTACAGTGAAATCCACACTGCAGAACTGTTCACCGAAACCACTAGCCCTGGACTGTGGGAGCTGCCACTGTCACTGCAGCTATTTGGAAGCTGGATGTTGCTGTCACTGCTGCTGCAGCAGAAAGAATTCTTTCCTCATCTTCATGAGTCCATATCCCCCAATTCTAAGCCTGGGGTGGGTACCTGCTTACCCGAGTTTGGATCACATGCTCCCGCTCTACTGCAAGGGAAGCTGGGAAAATAAGTATCTGGCTTGGGGGGAAGGGAATAGTCTGTTCCAAGGCTCATTTGGTGAGGAAATCCCCCAAATGTAGAAAGGGAATCAGACACTAGGGTAGCCCCCAAACCATTAAATGTCTGCCTCATTGAGAAATCAGGATTCCTCGCCAACCTGGGCACACATGCACCTCCCTTACTGTGACCTTTTGTGGGTTGTGTGGAGTCGTATTTGCCTTCTCCAAGTCAGATATCTCACTGTTGCCAAAGCAGACCCCAGGTTCTTTCCCTCAACAGGTATTTTCTTGGTTCTGTATAAATATTGGTGCTTATAATAAACAAAATACATGTTAATAGTGCCAAGAAAAACCTTGGTACTCAAATACATGAGAGGCATTGGAGACTGAGGATCCCTGAAAGCACAGTCTTTGACTTCTGGAGTCACGGGATATTTGGATGGAAAGCATTCCTGAGCTGGTCTGATCCACCTCTTCACCTGTAGAGGAGAAAAGTACATGTGAGGCACCATCCATGGTCACAGAAGGACTGTATCACCCAGTGTAGCCTCACCCTCAACTCACGGAATCTCAACTCACAGAACACTCCGAGGGAGAAAAGCAAACTTCCTTCAAAAATAAAATCAAACCAACAGATAAAGCCACATTTGGCACAGCCTTTCTAGGGGCAATCGGACAGTAAGCATCAAGAGCTTCAAAAATGTATTTTTTTTTTTTTTAAAGATTCCAGTCTTTTTTGTGTTGGGTCTTTGTTTCTGTGCGAGGGCTTTCTCCAGTTGTGGCGAGCGGGGGCCACTCTTCACTGCGGTGCGTGGGCCTCCCACTATCGCGGCCTCTCCCGTTGCAGAGCACAGGCTCCAGACGCTCAGGCTCAGTAGTTGTGGCTCACGGGCCCAGCTGCTCCGCGGCATGTGGGATCTTCCCAGACCAGGGCTCGAACCCGTGTCCCCTGCATTGGCAGGCAGATTCTCAACCACTGCGCCACCAGGGAAGCCCAAAAAAATGTATTTTTGATGTACTAATTCCTCTTTTAGAAATCAGGCCTGGGGAAATGTAGACAGAGGTGTAGAGAAAGCTTATGCTCTGGGATGTTCATTTATAACTGGGTAATTTAAGCTAGAAAAGTATTTATCCTGATTTTTAAAAATACATGTCTATACCTACATATATTCTTATGAAAACCCAATTAAGAAATATACCAAAATGTCAATTGTGAGATTATCTCTGGATAGAGGGCTGACAGTTGATTTTTAAATGTTTTTTTAAATATGTTCTTGAGAATTCCAGAACTTTCTTCAATAAATATGTACTTCTATAATTAGAAAAATAGTATGTATTACTTTTTAAAAATTCCATCAGATAATACCATCTTCAAAGAAACCAAAGAGAAAAAAGTTAAACCAATTTTCAGGGGGGCAGGGCTGCTGCATCCATCCCTAGGGGCCATCTGGGTAGAGGGCAAATTAAAACCTGAAAGTTTACAGTCAATCAGTTTGTCTTCATGAACCCTTCATGGGGAAAACTTCAGTCATTTCCCTTGCCTGGCACTCTTGTGGTCAGAGAATGAAATCCAATCATGGGGTCAGTTGGGTTTATACATTCCATGGCAAACCAATTTGGCCATTTCTCTGCATTTCCCAAAAGTTCTCTGACTTCCTAGACAGGAATTGTGAACACAGGGAGACCTTTATGCTGGTTCCTGCAGCACATCTGGTTTACAGCGTGTGCCAGATGGGCTCCCTTTCATCTGGGGAGAGGGGCAGGAGGGGACACAGGAGCCTCTGTAGGTCCGAGGAACTTCCCCAGTGGAGGCTCTAGTTTTTGGTGAAGTGTTTCAGGTTAAGATGTAAGTGTATCATGTTGGAGTCACAATGTCCTTTAACTTTAGGGGAATATGCTTTTTATTAGATGCTGCCCACCTGACCTTTAGGTTCATTGCTCAGCCCAAAGATGTTTTGGACAAGCTATTGGTTGGTTTATGACACCATCACACATTACATGAATATTTATTGAGCATCTGTTATGTGCCCTGTACTGGGGATGCAGCAATGAGCAATACAGATGTGCTCTATTACTCAGGGAGCTCACTTCTACCAGAAGAGGGCACATTGCCCTCATGTGTCCTCTTGCACTTGGGGACAGACTGCTGACTTTCTATCATTAATAGCCTCAGTCTGTTGTTTGGTCTATACTTAGCCTGTGATCATACCAGACACTCCATCACCTTGGACATGCTGAGTTGGAAATAAAACTCTAGGCAATGCTCATGTTTACAGCCGAAGAATAGTGAAAGGAAAGATACTGCTGGAGGAGAGTGAGCGACTAGGTTCATCTAGTGGCTGAGAAGAAAAGGATGAGATGATTAAGTGGCCAATACCAACAAGGCAAGAGGAACAAAAGAAGACAGATGCTGAAATGTATGTGCCATTGCAGCCATGTTGGGCTTTGGTGAATCCAAAGCATGGAGACCACATCCAATCTCTTTCCAGGAACATCTCCTAGCTGCACCTTTTTTTTTTTTTTTTTTTTTTAAAGACTAAGGTTTTTATTTATTTATATTTATTTATTTAATTTTTATTTATTTATGGCTGTGTTGGGTCTTCGTTTCTGTGCGAGGGCTTTCTCTACTTGCGGCAAGTGGGGGCCGCTCTTCATCACGGTGCGCGGGCCTCTCGTTATCGCGGCCTCTCTTGTTGCGGAGCACAGGCTCCAGACGCGCAGGCTCAGTAATTGTGGCTCACGGGCCTAGTTGCTCCGCGGCATGTGGGATCTTCCCAGACCAGGGCTCGAACCCGTGTCCCCTGCATTGGCAGGCAGATTCTCAACCACTGCGCCACCAGGGAAGCCCCTAGCTGCACCTTTGCCCACTACTGTTCTTAAAGATTCTTCTTCGTTTTTATTCCCTGCTGAACCTCTGCGGGGAAGGAAGCCAGATCCATTCTCCCCTTTCCTTGGTTACCACCGAACTCCTCTTTTCTCTTACCCCAAAGGCCTGAATGTTCCTGCTGAGCACTTTCCTAGACAACCAGCCCGATGGGGCCTAACCGACACTCATGTGACATCACAGGACATTTCTCTTTATCCAGAAACCAAGCAACCAGAAGCCTAACCACTGAAATGCTCACAGTTCTCTGTAAGAGTAAGCACTATTTACTATGACTCCAAGATTTCACAAGAGCCTTTTAATCTATTAAAGATAGAAAAAATGGTGCTTTGAAAAGTTTTTGGTTTATGTGCTTGGTGCACATTCTTCAATTTAAAAAAAAAAAAAAGCTAATTTGTATATGCTTTAGATACAGGATCTCTCAGGGTCCAGTGCAGGAAACATGGTTCAAATTAGGAGACTTTCGGGGAATGACCACTTATAGAAGGGTAATCAGTTGAGGGAACCCACAAGGGAAGTTGAGGCACCAGGACTAGCAGCAGTGGGCATTCGTTACCACCTCTGGGCCTGAAGGGGGAGGAAGAGGGACCAGTGTTACTGGAGATCAGGGAGAGCACAAGCCATAGCGGAGGGAGTTGGTTGGAGCCACAGTCTCAGAGGAGTGTAATCTCTACCAGAGTCAGGGTGCTGAAGCAGAATAGAAGGGAAGAAATACCCTGACCTCTTTCTCCTCCCACTCACTAATTTCCATTGGCAAAACCCAACCAGTAGCCAGATGGCCTAAGGGAGAGGTCAAAGGAAGCAGATGATGCAATCCCTAGGCATGAGCCTCCTGGGACAGAGAATAGGGCAGGAAAAAGTAGAGAATGGACTGGGTGGGGCAGGGGTGAGTGGAATTCAGAGAATAACCAGCACAGATACTAACACTCTCTCATACTCAGAACATGGAATTACTCAGAGCATTGTTTTCCAGCACTCTTGTTAAATGTCATTTTATTGGTCAAACCTCCCAAGAGTTGTGGGTTGTTGGGGGTTTTTTTCCCCCTCTCACAAATACTTTCTGAAATTCATGGCTGGCTATCCCTGTAACAATATCATTTTCATTTATTGAAAAATATTTATTGGGTGCATATTATGTACCAGACACTATTGGAAAAGGTCCTACATTTGCCCCTTCCCCATCTTTCTCATTCATGGGGATCATTTCACCTTCCATTTTTCAACAAAAATCCAAATAATCCTTTCCATTTGGACCTGTATTTATATAACCACATCTGCTTTACTTTTTTGGTAAATCTCAGTTTTGTTTGACTTGATGGTCTGTCCTGGACAACTGAACCCGAAGCATCTCTGAATCTAACAAAGTTTACAGTTTTTTTCTGGAGTAGAACTAAAATTGTTGGTAATCCTGTATATTTATTTTTTAATGAGGAGACAGTACTTTTGGTTCTGTGAAGAACTTTCAAAATGAAACTTAGAATAAAATAAATATAAAATTAAAAGAAAAAAGCCCTTTTTAAGAGTCTGTCTACATCAGCAGCTTTCAGATTTTTTGACTGCAGCCCACAATAAAAAATACTTATTATATCCCAACCTAGTTTCATGAAACAATACTCACCATTCCCTTGTTTGAAGCATCCTGTTACTTTCCTTTCTATCCTATTCTGTTTCTTTAAAAAATGCTGACAGTGGGCTTCCCTGGTGGTGCAGTGGTTAGGAATCCGCCTGCCAATGCAGGGGACACGGGTTCGACCCCTGGTCCGGGAAGATCCCACATGCCACAGAGCAAGAGCTTGTGCGCCACAACTACTGAACCTGCGCTCTAGAGCCCACGAGCCACAACTACTGAGCCCGCAAGCCACAACTAGTGAAGCCCGCGCACCTAGAGCCCGTGCTCTGCAACAAGAGAAGCCACTGCAATGAGAAGCCTGCGCACCGCAACAGAGTAGCCCCCGCTCAACGCAATTAGAGAAAGCCCGCGCGCAGCAACAAAGACCCAACGCAGCCAAAAATAAAATAAAATAAAATAAATAAATTTTTTTTAAAAAGCTTTAAAAAAAAATGCTGACAGTAACCCACTAAATTGATTTTATAGTGTATTAGTGGGTTACACTCTGCAGTTTGGAAAACCGTGGCCTACATAATATCTTGGGACTCTTTATAAAATAGACCCGGCACTGGAATTTATATTTCAAGAGTAGTTAAGATGTCTTAAATGTTTATTTTTCAGCCATCATCAAATGTGCCAATCTCACCATTTTTCTTTGATTTTGAGAACTGCAAGCTGGTCAGAGCAGCAGCTCTCCTGTATCTGCTGGAGAGTCCTGCGTTTACTGCCAGTTTGGCTTGTGGTTGGAAGTGATTAGCAACAGGGAGGAGCAGCTGTGGCTTACCAAATCATCTTCGTAAACACAACCGGTGTTTTTTGCTTGTTTATTTTAACCTGAAGAAATCTGTTTGACTTGCAGTTTGGGAGGGAAACGTTTCATTGCAAACACAGTACAGGTGGTCCTGGGTGGGCACCTGACTCATTGCCAAGGGAATGGGGGGATTTAGATAGGAATGGAGTCCTCACCCACCACCGAGACTACTACGGGGGAGGTGGCCAGGGGGGTGAAAATCATTACTGCTATTCATCAGGCACTTACCATGCGTTAAGGGCATTCTGTGCGTTATCTCAGTTAGTATAACAATTCAGTGAGTAGGTATTATTTCCTTCATTTTAGGGTGGAGGGAAGTACTATTGCTATTTAGATAGGAGGAAACAAGTTCAGAGAGGTTTCATAACTTCCTGAAGCTCCCACAGGTAATGCGTAGCAGAGCTGGAAATCAATTTAATCTCTTACCTGCAATACTATAATACTTCTTTTGTCTCTGATCTGGAAAGAGAAGCAGGGGGAAAAAAAAATCCTTTTGGCTACTGGGGCATTAGATGTGGGGTTTGGGGGTGGAGGTTCGCTTCCAGTTTCTGGGGTTGCCTTGGCAAAGATGCCATCCCTGTGTCTGGATTTCTGGGTTAAAATTTAGAATTCCAGGTGTAACACAAAGAAACAATTGGAAACTAGAGGGCAACTAATATTATCACTCAGCTTGATAATAAAATCAACACACTTCTAAGAGCCATTTAGACTGTCTTTATCATTCATAGCATGGTCTCTATGAAAATTTTTTAGAAAGCACATCCAGTTCCGAATAACATACTTTTGAAATACATTTAGTTTGTGAACTGGTGCATTTAACGTACGCAAAGTATGATTCCTTGTCTAGTTGCTTTCTCCCCCCCAAATGATAATGCATTATGCATTTACATAGCTGGAGACAGAGAATTGGGAACTATGGAAATAAAGCAACATCATAGGCTTCTACTATAAAAGAGTAGATACAGAGAAAAGGGGAAGAGGGCTGCTTCAGGACTTTCTGGGAAATACTGGTGTTGAGTGAGACTTTCAGAAAGAAAGACGTAGTAACAGACTTGATAGTTTGAGAAGCAAGAAAGGGTCAGCATGTACATTAAGGATATTGCGACTTTTAGCCAATTTATAGGCTAAACGATGTTAACATCTTATAGGCTAAAATAATGTTAATATCTTAAAGGCTACAGTAGTGTTAACATGCATTGTAAACACCTTCTCCTTTGAAACTTTGCTTAAAAGAGCCAAAGCAACAAGTTTATAGTCAAGATCAGAGATCAAATACACCTTTCCGGTACTTAGACTTTTTCATTTTCTTTATGTGATATTGTTACAGTTATGTTTAAGTGAATTAACTAGACATTTTTAAGCCCAATGGATACTTGTCTGTCCTATATAAACATTGGTGAAGTATCTCTCTGGATTTTAGCTTTCCAGGACTTAAATTGCCCATGAAATAACTGCTTTGCTCATTACATTAGCCAAAAAGAAAGCAAGGCAGATCAGTTGATAGTTACAACTTGAGATGAGGGTTAGGGTAGGGCTCCTTTTGACATATGTCACCGCAAATTAAACATGGATAGTAAAATTACAAAAAAAAATAGAAGACAAGAAAAAAATCACATATAATTACAAAATGCTTACAGTACATTGGTAATACAAGTTCCAAAGTTGTGGATCCACAGAATCAAATGCTTGTAGTGGCCTGGTAAGTAATATGTATTCTTGAAAATCTAATGGCTCTGGAAACTTCTTTTATGTTGCTACTCAGAGAGATGCCCAAAAGATTTGTGATCAAAAGGGTCAAGGCCATGGTTCTGTGCAGACACTGCCTCTGAAAATCACTCAGAAATGACTTTCTGCTTGGTTTTTGGCTTTGAAAACAAAGTTGTTTCCATTAGATTTGACCCACTGAGGAGAAGGAGAGATGGTCAGCATCCTATTTAGATAGCATTCTTCCAGTGTCCAGCCCAGACTTTCTGTCTTGGGGGATGGACCACATCGGTTCTCTCTATAAGCTGCTGATTAGAAACCAGAGACCAAGGAACCAATATTATGTTCTCACCAAAGTTAATATTAGGTTAGGTACCCATTCCCTGGGCAAGACATACTATCTGAAAGGTGGGCTCTGGATTCTCCAGATAGGTTCCATTTTCTTCCCTACCCACGGTCTTGGTGCATGTATAGGGAAAAGGACAGAAAGCCAGGTTTGGGGCCAATGTGAAGAAATGCTATGTAGATTCAAACACGGGGTTGATTAGAAGAGCCGACTCTCTATTAAATAGGATTCGCTCTCTTCCAACTGGACATGCACAGAAGTTGGTTTTTTAAAAAGTATTAACTTATTTTTTTTTCCCTTCAAGCTTAGCCAGAGACCTCATGGAGGTCTAAACCTAAGCCAAGCTTGATCTGTTTTAATTCAACCACTGTTGATTTATGGCTTAGCAAAAAATGTCTGAGAATTTTTTTAAGCTAAAACAAATTTTTTTTTTTTTTACCCTAACTTGACTCTCTCACATCTCAAATACAGTTGAAGGGATATTTCTCAGACTTTCAAAAGACAAAGCCATCTTTGGAATGAAAGGGAGCCCTTAAAGCTTCAAATCCCAGTAAGAAATCCTGTGATCGTTTATATACAAGTAAAAACAAATATATTGGAAGGCCATATGACACTTTAAGTATGTTCATTTGATTCCTCTTGAATAGAGATGGGAATAGAATCAACTCAAGGCCAAAGGGGAGATGTGGGTTGGGTTGGGAGCGTTCTCAGATTTGGTGCCAGCAGGAGGGACACGAAAGTTCTCTTGCTTCTTTCTTTTATCCCGTCTTCCTCTTTTTTTTTTTTAAAGATTTTTTTTTTTTGATGTGGACCATTTTTTAAGTTTTGAATTTGTTACAGTATTGCTTCTGTTTTAAGTTTTGGTTTTTTGGCCACGAGGCATGTGGGATCTTAGCTCCCTGACCAGGGCTCGAACCTGCACCCCCTGCACTGAGAGGCGAACTCATAACCACTGGACCGCCAGGGAAGTCCCCATGTCTTCCTCTTCTTACCACCTCCTCCCATTCCAAAAACAAAACTCCTCCCCCACAAACATTGTCCAGACAGAAAACAACCCGTGGTGGGTTTTCTTCCCTACCTGGCTCTGGAATGGGTGTCGTTACACAATGTGAGCAGGAATCAGACTAATAAGCAATTACCAACCACAAGAAGGAAACCAATAGCAGGCCACTGGTCCCTTCCAGCTCTAACATTTTATGGGTCTAACCCAGTTCACAAGGAGCAGTCTTTCTGAGCCTCCACTGGCATTCGGCCTGTGCTGCGTGGTCTAACCATCCATTAGCTGCGGGTTTACAACTCTCACCTTCTGTTTTTCCCTGTGTGAGCATCCATCTTTCCCATAAGATTGTAAGCTCAGTGAGAGCAGGAACTGATCATGTATTTTGTCTCATTTCCCACAGCTGTGACCTTCAACCTCCCTCCCAAGCATTCACACATCAGCCCAGTGACTGCCAGAGTCCCCGGCCTCCAAGAACATGCAGAAGGAACAAAGGTAAAAGGTGTGTTTCTTCCTAATGCTGAGGCAGAACGAAGCATATAATTGCTGATAATTGCATTGCATTCTTCTTCCTGGGGGATCTTTGAGAAGCAGGGAAGGGGCATTCTCTGCCATCATGTATTTGTGCAGTGTGTATTTCTCTACTACATGCATCTCTTCGTGAAAAAATTACTGCTTATTCAGCAGCTCTGCTCATGAAGGTTAATATATGTCCAATACTTAGACTGCCTTGGCCCAGACCTAGAAGTACTGATTTTACTTCTAATGCTTTAAATTCCTTTTATGGTTTTAGTGTTTCAATTTCATGACTACAGTGAATTCCTCAGAGCCCAGCACCACATCTGTGCTGTGTGTTAGCTTTCTTGCCTCAAACATCATCCTGGTAGCAAACCAAGTAATGTATTAATGGGCAAGAAATGGACATGGCCATGAAAACAAATGAAATAGTGGACCAGGATCATGCTTAAGTATTTAAAAAAACAGTCCAATTCTTGGCAAATATACCTTTTGCCAAAGCATGATGCCAAGTTTAGAAGTGAATTTATAAGGACAAAATAGCTGTTATTTATTGAGCATGTATATTACTCCATGTACTATGCAAAGCACTCCATAGCTATTACCTCATTTAGCCCTCAGAACATTTCTAGGAGTCATTACTATTTACGATTTGGCAACTATTGTTGTTGAATGTGTGTCACCAATGTTCAGAATGACTCATTTGGTCCTTACATGAGTTGATGATGTCTTGTGTGTTTATCTTGTACTATGTGAAGACTTTGTAGTGTTTATTATGTATCTCACCTGTGCTTGTTATATTAGTTGCTGTAAGAAAAAGGTCCCCAAGACCAGTTGCATAAACAACAAAAACATTTATCTCTCTCTCATGTAAAAGTCCAGGAGGCAGGTTGCAGGTTGGCTGGTGGCTACACTCCACATGGTCCTTTAGGGCCCTTGGCTCCTTCTGTATTTTTTCTCCATCATCTCCAAGGTATGTCCTAGTGTTAAGGTATCAGACCAGTAGTGATATATATTATTTCTACTTACTTTGGAGAAAACTCAGTCGCACAGAAGTCACATCTGACTTCAAATGAGGCTGGGAAAGGTATCTGCTGGACAGACAAGTGTTTGGCTATAGTTCTATCACTATGAAAAAGGGATGAATAAAATTTGGTAAGTAGCTCACTATGTCCATCACAGACTTCAATAAACAGTTTGTGAGCAGTTGGAGAGCTAGGCTTCTGTCTTATTCACATTTGTCCCAATGACAGGATAAAACACCTGCTGCAGAAATATTGGTAACAAACACTCGACTCACGTGCCAGCTCTCCCTACTCTGATGCCAATGGCAGACATCACTAATCAACCATGGAACTCTTTCCTGCTAAACCTGAATATGCCCTCAGAATCCTTTGCTACACAGTTCCTCTGGAAGCCGCTAGCAATCAGTGGGGATAGGCACAGGATTTGAATCCTATTAATCATTCCTGATTGTAGGTATTCAATATTGAATAAAGGGAAGAAAGAACCATACTAATTTTCCCCTTATTCCTTGGAAACAGATATGTTAGTTGCTGTGGTGGTTTTAAAGTATGTCTGCAAATTCTTTGACATGCCTTTCTTTGAAAGGTAGAGTTTAATTCCCCTCTCCTTAAATGTGGGCCATTGGTGACTTACTTCTAACAAATAGAATGGGGCAGAAGGAATGCTATGTGGTTTGTGAGACTATCATAAGAAGGATACAGCTTCCACCTGGTACCCTCTCATCTTTGAACTGCTCACTCTGAGGAAAGCCAGCTCCCATGTCACAAGGACACTCAAGCAGCTCTGTGGAGAGGTCCAGGTAGAGAGGAACTGAGATCTCTAGCCAACAACCATTATCAGTTTGCCAGCCATGTGAGGGAGCCACCTTGAAATAGGATCCTTCAGTCTCAGTCAAGCCTTCAGATGATGCAGCCTCAGCCATTATCTGACTGCAACCTCATGAGAGACCCCCAAGCCAGAATTGCCCAACTGAGCCACTCCCAAATTTCTGACCTACAGAAACTATAAGAGATAATAAATGGTTATTGTTTTTAGGCACTAAGTTTTGGGGTGATGTTGTGCAACAAATAATATAGACTAATAGATAAATGAAGAATGAATGAATAAAATAATTGCCTTCTCAGAATGGGAACTTGTGCAATGTCAGGAAAGCTAGGACTAAGAGGGACTGGGCTTGAAAATGAGATTATGGCAGGGATGGAGGAGGGAGTTGGTGGAGGACCCAGTTGCTGGTGTTTGATGGAAGCCAAGGCAGGAAGATGGAGCAAGACATCTATTTCTAGGTTGGAAGGCAGGGGGCATTAGGGTCATCCAACAAGGGTAGGAGCTCACCTTCAGGGTGGACTGGACGAGGACAAGTGGCTAAATGCCAGGAGTTGTTTAAATTGTATCTATAGTATCTGAAGGTATGAATAGGGGGAGCAGAGGGACGAAGATTTTATAATTATTTTTTGGTTGTTGGACTGTTTTGTCAGTAACAGCCACTCCCTGCTTGGACTAAATCAGGAAGGGGCTCATCTTTATGAGGTTACAAAAAGCTGACGATGCTTAAGGAAGAATCAATAGGCTCACAAGAAATAGAAAATGACAGTTATTCTGTGGTTTTTCCAACCAGCTAGATTATAGGAGCTGCAATAGCTTGAAATTCCTCAGTTTGATCCATAAGGAGACTCTGATACCTCCCAAATCATACTCATATCCCCCATCCCCACATGGCCTTGTCACAGTCACCCTTAAGTGCTCCTTAGGTCTGTGGTCCCCCTAATGCTGTCCCAAGATCCCATCCATCCACACGGTGCTGCTGCAAAACGTTTCCCTCCTCTCCCTTCTGCACAGTCCTGGTTTCCAGTCAAATCATCCCTTAGACTCCACCTGGGTGAATGGAGATAAACCCAGTTTACCACCAACTCTGTGCCCTAGTGCAAGGTTTAAATGTGCACATAATTTACATAGTAATACAATTAATGCTGGTTTCATTTTAAAAAATGGAAATGACAATAATGGGATTATGCTGGAAAGAAAAGTGTGTGTGTGTGTGTGTGTGTGTGTGTGTGTGTGTGTGTGTGTGTTGGGGAGCTGGAGGGGGGCGTTTAGTCCTCTTCCTCCATAGTAGAGAGGCAATAGATAATCTCTAACACTGAGAGAGTCAAGAAAGAGTACTATAAGCATGCTATTTTTAAAATAACAGTAAAATATGAGAAATAGCTGAAAAGTTAGAAAGTAGTTGCCTCTGGGAGCAAGAATTGGGAGTGGAGAGAGATGGAGCTGTTTTTTATCATAAACCTAGTAATAGTATTTGACTTTAAATCAGTGTGATCCCAATTTTGTTTGTATATACCTATATATATACAAGTATACATAGATGTATGTATATACCTATGTATACATGCACGCACATTACATGAATTATATGTGTAACAATATATATTATATAAAGATTACATTGTTTACCTGCATCTATGCACATTAAAAAATATAGAAGAAAACAAACAAAAGTCAACTATGCTGTCTCTTAGGAGGGGGAAAATTAGGGTCGTAGGTAAGTTTTAGCCTTAGTTTTGGCTATTATCTCTATTTCCCAAACTAACTGTAAGGAAGACACATTGGTTTATTGTCATAAGTTTTTTAAGAGGGAGAGAAAGAGAAGACAGGAAAGGGCACCTTTCCGAGAAGTGAGAGATCTGGGTTTATCCCCAGCTGCACCACTAATTCTCTGTGATCTTGAACAAACGGCCACCTCCCTGGGCCCCTGTTGATGCAGCTATAAAAGCAAGGATTGAACTGAACTCTGAAGAATAGCAGTGCTCAGAGCTACCATTATCTAGGACTTATATTGCTGACCCCTTGCTAAATGATTTATTTACACCAGTCGTTCTCAAACTTCAGTGGGCACGAAGGCCCACTGCAGGGCTTTTTAGAACACAGATCGCTGGGCCCACCCCTAGAGTTTCTGATTCAGTGGGCCTGGGCTGAGGCTGATAATTTGCATTTCTAAGAAGTTGCCAGGTGATGCTGATGCTTCTTGATCTGGGGTCCACACTCCACTGACCTACATTAATTCATTTAAGACTTACAAAAACCCTGTACGATATTATATCCCCAGTTGTTTAGATGGGGACACTGATGATTGAGAGATCATATAGAGTCAGAGCTATGATTTGAACCCAAGACTATTTGAACCAAAGTTCTTGCTATGACCATTGAACATACTGCCTTCTGAGGTTCCAGGCCACTTCGACTTCCTATGTTTCTAGTTTACAAATGACAAAACCCACATGTCCAAGACCAAACCAAAGCTCTCCAGAAAAATCCCAAGATAATCCTGAGCATGCGCAGCTGCTGCCCATGGTGGATGAATGGGTGCTGAACCCAAGAGCAGCTGTGAGAAGGAGCACGAAGGACCATGGAACTACTGGGCCTGAGCAGGCTAGCAAAGGGATTAAGGTCTCATTTAGGCAGCCCCCCACAACTGACTTGAACTTTTCTTTCCCTTCGCCTACAGTTTATTTGGCATTTTCTGGGTCCTTAATCGACAGTCATTTGGGTGGTTAAAAAAAAAAAAAAAAGAGGAAATGAGCTTTCTTCAATGTTGACTTTTCTTTCAAATTCATGACAGTGCGGTGTCCCCAGGAATGGTTATTTTCTTCCCTTTCTCCCTAGCGTGAATTCTCAAGTAAGTAGCAAATGATTTCAAATGCATGCCGACCACAGTGGACAGCTGCCAGGAGAGAAGTGAAAATAAACTGGTGACAGGAAGTGTCACAGTTCACAGAAAGGGCAGCGAGGATATAGTAGAGCCAGCCTATGACACTTCTGGGTCCGCATGCTGAAAGACTTACCCGGATGGGCTGCACAGCCACAAATCTCCTAGTAATTCATTAAGTAAGAGAAGCACTCCCAGAAACATTGCTCTCCTCTCCTAACACCCTTTGTCTTTTAATTTCCAAACTCCGGGTTCATTCATATGTCAAGCAAGCCTGGATGTCTCTCTAAACAACTCCTTCATTCGTGATGGAACACATTGCAGCAAACTAATGCTTTCACTCTAAGTGTTTTAACAGGCTGAGGAGGTTTCCAAGCTTTAGGATCACAAGATGGATATATGATCGGTGTGAACCACAAAATAGCATCAAAAACAGCACGAGGGATGGTGGAAACAAAAACAAATCGTGTGGTACTTTGCCCAGCAAAGGGATTACAAGGCGAGAATGAAAGCTACAGGGATGAAAAATTACACTAAAAGTTAGTCACAAGACAAAATAAGATAACAGAGTTGAGGTCAAACATATCAATCAATGTAAATGGGCTTAATTTGCCTATTAAAAAAAAGATTTTCAATTTGGCTAACAGAGAAAAATCCCACATTCTGCTCTATGCAAGAGACACACTTAAAACAAGAGATCCCAAAAGGTTAAAAATAAAAGGATAGATAAAAATATTAAGACACATGCAAATTAAAACTTAAAAGTAGAGTTGCAATCTTGATATCTAACAAGATGAAATTTGAACCAAAAAGCATTACAGGAGACAAAGAAGGAGATTATAAGATGCTAAATGCTTCTTTCACAATGAAGGTATATAAGTTATTAATATTTATGCACCTAACAATTGGAGATGCAGGAGAAATAAAAACCCACTACTAATAGGTGATTTAACTACATCTCTCGTATCCAACACAAATCAAGAAAACAGTGAGGATAAAGGAGAATGAAACGCATAATAAGGTAGGTCTTATAAATCTATGTAGAAATCTGAACCCCAATAGTAGAGAAAATACCACCTTCTCTATGACCATACCTTGAGACACAAAGAAAACCTCAATAAACTCCAAAGAACAGAAAGAGTACTCTCTGATCACAGTATAATAAAACTAATAATTATTAACAAATAAAAAACCAAAAAGACCACACCATCTGAAAATTTAAAAAAACAAAAATCATGTTAATAAGCAGCTGTTGGTCAGAGGTAGAAGTACAGCATGCAATTACAGAATTTCTTGAAAATAATAATAATGGATACAAATAATCAAGTCTATGGTATTCAGCTAAAGCAGTTAATAGAGGGAAAAGTTTAGCATTAATTACATGTATCAACATAAATGAAAAAATGAATCAAGCACCCCACTCAAAAAGCTAGAAAAGAACAAAGTAAGCCAAAAGAATCTAGAAAAAAGGAATCAATAAGAAAAAAAAGAATGAATTAGAAAATAGAAGAAGAGTAGAATTAATAAATAAACTCAGAGCTGAAACAATCAACAAAATATACAAACCACCAGCTAAACTAATTAAGAAAATAAATGGTAGAAAGCATAGACACACTGCATAAGAAATAGTAGCAGCAGGTGGGTAGGGAAAATCATCAAAGCAGAGAAATCTAAAATAAAAACATAAGAGATTCTTTCTTTCCCAGTTCTATGCAAAATTATTTGAAAACCTAGATGAAATGGATAATTTTCTAGAAAAATACAATTTACTTAAATTAATCCCAGTAGAGACAGTCTTAACAGACCAATTACCATAGAAGAAATAGAGAAAATGATTAAAGAGCTTCCCAACAAAAAAGCACCAGGCCCAGTTGGTTTCACAGGGGAACTCTACCAAACCTTAAAAAAAAAAAAAAAAAAAAAAAAAAAGAAAAGGAAAAAGAAAACTTCAAATAATTTGAGAATTATAAGAATAATAACAGCAATGGACTGAAACATGTAAAATGTGTTCATTTCCATGAGCTGATAATATAGATACCAACTGGTAATGATACTAAAACAAAACAGCAACAACAAAACCTGATTGTCACCTTTGGTAGATATTAGAGTCTTTATATTGAAAGCTGGCTATTAAAGGAAAAGAATCAAGCAGTTATTTCTTTTCTTATATAGACTGTATATCATGATGAAGGTAAGTTTCTCTTTATAGAAACATTCCAGTTAAAAAATAAAAAGTACTGATAGGTTTAGAATATCACTATTTTGTAACCTTTAACAAAATCTGTGGATCTGGGCTATAATTATTAAAGGGTGCTCACTTCTCAAAGGGACAGATCAAGAGACATTACGTGTTTTAATGGAAGGCCGCTGCACCACCCATAATGTATTCTAGGCACAAAATCAAACCTGAATCTGACCAAGCCTCTAGAACTACTAATTTACAAGAAACACATGATCCAGAGGAGCTTGTGAAGTAATAATCCAGGGATACAATCAGCAAAACCCAAACAGTGGAGATTCTACAGGAGAAATGATTCAATTTCCTAAACAAATACATTTCAAAGGAGGAAGAGGTGGTGGGAGAATCTGTTGATTAAAAGAAATTGAAGCATCATTAAACAATCCAACATGTGGATGCAATTTGGATCCTGAGTCAAACAAATGATGTAATATTTATATGACAATTGGGGGAAATTTGGACACTGGTAATATGATGATATTAAACATTTATTGTTAGTTTGTTTAGGTGTGATAGTGTTATAACTTAAAAAAATTTTTTTACTTTATATTGGCATATAGTTGATTTACAATGTTGTATTAGTTTCAGGTATACAGCAAAGTGATTTAGTTATACCTATTCATATATCTATTCTTTTTCAGATTCTTTTCCCATATAGGTTATTACAGAGTATTGAGTAGACTTCCCTGTGCTATACAGTAGGTCCTTGTTGATTATTTTATATATAGTAGTGTATATATGTTAATCCCAACCTCCTAATTTATCCTTCACTCCCCAACCTTTCCCCTTTGGTAACCATAAGTTTGTTTTCTAAGTCTGTGAGTTTGTTTCCGTTTTGTAAATAAGTTCATTTGTATCATTTTTTAGATTCCACATATAAGTGATATCACATGATATTTGTCTTCCTCTATCTAACTGACTTCACTTAGTATGATAATCTCTAGGTCCATCTATGTTGCTGCAAATGGCATTATTTCATTCTTTTTTATGGCTAATTAATATTCCATTGTATATATGTACCACATCTTCTTTACCCATTCATCTGTCAATGGACATTTAGGTTGTTTCCATGTCTTGGCTATTGTAAATAGTGTTGCAATGAATATTGGGGTGTATGTATCCTTTCAAAGTATGGTTTTCTCCAGATACATGCCCAAGAGTGGGATTGCTGGATCATATGGTAGCTCTATTTTTAGTTTTTTAAGGAATCTCCATACTGTTCTCCATAGTGGCTGTACCAATTTACATTCCCACCAACAGTGCAGGAGGGTTCCCTTTTCTCCACCCCCTCTCCAGCATTTATTGTTTGTAGACTTTTTGATGATGGATGGCCATTCTGACTGGTATGAGGTGATACCTCATTGTAGTCTTGATTTGTATTTCTCTAATAATTAGCAAGGTTGAGCATCTTTTCATGTGCCTGATGGCCATGTGTATTTCTTCTTCAGAGAAATGTCTATTTAGATCTTCTGCCCATTTTTTGATTGGGTTGTTTGTTTTTTTGAAATTGAGTTGCGTGAGCTGTTTGTATATTTTGGAGATTAATCCCTTGTTGGTTGCATCGTTTGCAAATATCTTCTCCCATTCTGTGGGTTCTCTTTTTTTTTTGTTTTTGGTTTCCTTTGCTCTGCAAGAGCTTTCAAGTTTAATTAGGTCCCATTTGTTTATTTTTGTTTTTATTTTCATTACGGTAGGAGGTGGGTCCAAAAAGACATTGCTGCGATTTATGTCAAAGTGTGTTCTGCCTGCGTTTTCCTCTAAGAGTTTTATAGTATCTGGTCTTACATTTAGGTCTTTAATCCATTTTGAGTTTATTTTTGTGTATGGTGTTAGAGGATGTTGTAATTTCATTCTTTTACATGTGGCTCTCCAGTTTTCCCAGCACCACTGATCGAAGAGACTGTCTTTTCTCCATTGTATATTCTTGTCTCCTTTGTCATAGATTAATTGACCATAAGTGCATGGGTTTATTTCTGGGCTTTCTATTCTGTTGCATTGATCTATAAGTCTGTCTTTGTGCCAGTACCATACTGTTTTGATGACTGTAGCTTTATAGTATAGTCTGAAGTCAGGGAGCCTGATTGCTCCAGCTCTGTTTTTCTTTCTCAAGATTGCTTTGGCTATTTGGAGTCTTTTGTGTTTCCATACAAATTTTAAGATTTTTGTTCTAGTTCTGTGAAAAATGCCATTGGTAATTTGATAGGGATTACATTGAATCTGTAGATTACCCTGGGTAGCAGAGTCATTTTTATTTATTTATTTTATTGATTTATTATTTTTGGCTGCATTGGGTCTCTGTTGCTGCACGCGGGCTTTCTCTAGTTGCGGCAAGCAGGGGCTACTCTTTGTTGTGGTGTGCAGGCTTCTCACTGCGGTGGCTTCTTTTGTTGCAGGGCATGGGCTCTAGGCATGCAGGCTCAGTAGTTGTGGCGCATGGGCTTAGTTACTCTGCGGCATGTGGGATCGTCCCAGACCAGGGCTCGAACCCATGCCCCCTGCATTGGTAGGTGGATTCTTAACCACTGTGCCACCAGGGAAGCCCCAGTATAGTCATTTTGACAATATTGATTCTTCCAATCCAAGAACATTGTATATCTTTCCATCTGTTTGTGTCATCTTTGATTTCTTTCATCAGCATCTTAAAGTTTTTGGAGAGCAGGGCTTTTGCTTCCTCAGGTAGGTTTATTCCTAGGTGTTTTATTCTTTTTGATGTGATGGTAAATAGGATTGTTTCCTTAATTTCTCTTTCTGATCTTTCATTGTTAGTGTATAGAAATGCAACAGATTTCTGTGTATTAATTTTATATCCTGCAACTTTACCGAATTCATTGATGAGCTCTAGTAGTTTTCTGGTAGCATCTTTAGGATTTTCTATGTACAGTATCATGTCATCTGCAAACAGTGACAGTTTTACTTCTTCTTTTCCACTTTGGATTCCGTTTATTTCTTTTTCTTCTCTGATTGCCTTGGCTAGGACTTCCAAAGCTATATTGAATAAAAGTGGTGAGAGTGGACATCTTTGTCTTGTTCCTGATCTTAGAGGCAATGCTTTCAGCTTTTCACTGTTGAATATGATGTTAGCTGTGGGTTTGTCATATATGGTCTTTATTATGTTGAGGTATGTTCCCTCTATGCCCAATTTCTGAAGAGTATTGTAACTTTTTTAAAAAGAGAGAATTCATATATTTCAGAGATACATTCTGAAATATTTAAAGGTGAAATTATATGATGTCTGGAATTTGCTCCAAGAGATTGGAGGCGGGAGGAAAGAAAAATCAATGAAGCTATAAATAAGATCGCCAGGAGTTGGTGTCTTCTTATATATATTTATTTATTTATTTTCTTAATTTTTTGGGCTACTTTGGGTCTTAGTTGTGGCATGCAGGATCTTCATTGTGGCATGTGGGATCTTTCGCTGTGGTGCAGGCTTCTCTCTAGTTGTGGCTTGTGGGTTTTCTCTCTCTAGTTGTGGCACGTGAGCTCTGTAGTTGTGGTGTGCTGGCTTAGTTGCCCTGCAGCATGTGAGATCTTAGTTCCCCAACCAGGGATTGAACCCATGTCCCCTGCATTGGAAGGCAGATTCTTTACCACTGGGCCACCAGGAAAGTCCCAGGAGTTGGTATTTAAGGAAACTGGGTGATGGGACATGGAGGTTCACTATATTAGAAATTTCCTAAAGTAAAAATTTTGTTGTTGTTGCTTTAATTAGTTACCATTCTGGGTGATTGTTATTTTCCCCTTATACTTTTATGTCTTTGCCAAGTTTTTCACAATGATGGTGATTTACTTTAAATAATGGGAAGAATGCTTTGTGGCAAGAACTAAAATGCTTCGTGGCCAAAAATTGTCACTCCCTAATTTCTTAGCTCACTGTGTAAAGTTTGATAACACCTAAATGTTTATTGAGTGTTTACTGTGTGGCGGATATATTCCAAATGCATATGTGGACTAACTTATTTATTCTTTTTTATTATTATTAAAATATTGTTAATTTAAAATGTGTTAATTTCTGCTGTACAGCAAAGTGATTCAGTTATACATATATACATTCTTTTTTAAATATTCTTTTCCATTATCATAGGGTATTGAATACAGCTCTCTGTTCTGTACAGTAGGACCTATTTTTATCCATTCCATATATAATAGCTTACATCTGCTAACCCCAATCTCCCACTCCATCCTTCCACCCCCCAACCCCCTCTCCCTTGGCAATGACAATTCTGTTCTCTATGTCTGTGAGTCTAATAGATAGGTTCATTTGTGTCATATTTTAGATTCCACATATAAATGATATCATATAATATTTGTCTTTCTCTTTCTGACTTTCTTCACTTAGTATGATAATTTCTAGTTGTATCCATGTTGCTGCAAATGGCAATCTTTCATTCTTTTTTATGGCTGAGTAGTATTCCATTGTATATATGTATCACATCTTCTTTATCCATTCATCTGTCAGTGGACATTTAGGTTGTTTCCATGTCTTGGCTATTGTGAATAGTGCTGCTATGAACATAGGGGTGCATGTATCATTTTGAATTATAGTTCTGTCTGAATATATGCCCAGGAGTGGGATTGCTGGATCATATGGTAATTCTATTTTTAGTTTTCTGAGGAACCTCCATACTGTTTTCCATAGTGGCTGCACCAACTTATAATCCCACCAACAGTATAGGAGGGTTCCCTTTTCTCCACACCCTTGCCAGCATTTGTTATTTGTAGTGTTTATGATGGTGGCCATTCTGACTGGTGTGAGGTGGTACCTCATTGTTAACTTATTTATTCTTAAATATATTATTATTTTCCTCTTAGGATGAGAAATGGAAGCCCAGAGACTTTAAGTAACTTGCTCAAGATAATATAGCTGGTAAGAGATAGAGCCAGGCTTGGAACTCAGCCTGTCTGGCTCCAGATCTTACTCCTCAAACCATGTTATCCTTGCCTCCTGACTTGAGTAATTACTTGGTGAAATGTCGACATCCTCCCCGTCCTCCCCTCCCATTGGAGCAGCTCATGTGTGTGCTTGAACATTATTACACTGCCACGAAGAGTCTGGCTCTTGTTTGCATCATTGTGGGTGGCCTTGGGCACCAAGTCTCTTCATTCCCTGAGCTTCAATTTTATCACCTGTAAAATGAAGAGGCTGGACTGTTTGATGCTGACTTGTTGCTTCCCAGCTATGTAGCCTTGCGGAAGTAACATAACCTCTCTGAGCTAGATTCCCATCTCTGAGAAGAGGATCATTATTTCTGCCTTGTAGGGTGGTTGAGAAGAAGAGAGACCAAGTGTGAAATGTGTGGGGCACAGTGCCTGGCATGATAATGATAAGTGATGACTGCCATTGTCTCTTCCTAGGGGTTCCTGAGTCTGGAGGGGTTGGGAAGAAGGACTCACTTGCCAAGGGATATCCTACTGGGCCTTGCAAGGGCATTCTGGTGACTCTGTGGCGAGGATTCCACACTAGCACAGGCAGGGGATAAAGAGGGGCCTAGAACCTTGAGCTGAAAAGGGAGCCTAATAATTGTTTGAGCTGTCATTTATTAAACCCCTACTATTCTCTAGATCCTTTACAAATACTACCACATTCAGCCTTGACTCCTCCTGGCAGGGCAGATGTTAACAGCATCCCCATGGCTAGTAGTGAGTAGAGTTGCCAGGATTAAAAACTGTGCTCTTTCTCCTTTATCACCTTGCTCTGGTTATGCTTAATTAGATTTTTAAATCAGGTGTGCAGTAGAGTCTTACTGTTGTATTTAACGCGAAATGCCTAAGTCACCAATTAAATAGAGTTTTTTCAATTATAAAACAAATACATGCTCAATATAGCAAATACGAGAAAAATCTAGAAAAATAGACAATCCACTTGCGAATCTACTACCCAGCATACAGAGACGACTATGACTAACATTTTTTCTAGTCTTTTTTTTTTCTTTATAAGGTTTTCTTATATAACTGATATCAGGCAATGGTAATAGGTTTTTAAAACTTAAAATCATTGAAATAATAAAATAAAATGACCTCAGATTATAAAGACCTCAGATTAGAGAGTATTGAAGTTGGTCTATCTCAGTGGGTCTCAATTGTGGGTGATTTTGCCCCCCAAGGGACATCTGGCAATGTCTGGTGCTATGGTATGAGTGTTTGTGTTCCCCCTATATTCATATGTTGAAATCCCAGTACCCAATGTGATGGTATTGGAAGGTAGGGCCTTTGGGAAGTGCTTAAGTCCTGAGGGTAGAGCCCTCATGAATGGGATTAGTGCCCTTATAAAAGAGGCCCCAGAGAGCTTTCTGGTACCTTCTACCATGTGAGGACACAGGGACAAGGCGCTGGCTATAAGCCAGGAAGAGGGCCCTTATCAGAACATAACCATGCTGGTACCTTAATCTTGGACATCCCAGCCTCCAGAACTGTGAGAAATAAATGTCTGTTGTGTATAAAGTACCTAGTTTGTGGTATTTTGTTATAGCAGCCCAAACGGACTAAGATAGCTGGAGACATTTTTGGTTGTCACAACTTGGGAAGGAGGGCTCCTGGTATCTAGTGGTTAGAGGCCAGGGATGCTGCTGAACGTCCTGCAATGCACAGGACAGTCCCTGAAACACAGATTATCCTCCTCAAATGTCAGTAGTGCGGAGATTGGGAACCCTGCTCTATCTAATGCCTCCAAACACAGTGGCTTTGTCAGTGTTGGAAACAGGCAGCTGTATCTTGCTCATCTCCATGGCAACAAACCACAACACAGAGGGTCCAGCCTGATTAAGTGGTAGGGGAAGGCCAGTAGCTTTGGCTGAATTTCTGAGGGGTCCAGGATCCATGCCCCTGGGGTTGAACTTCACCATCCCTCTCAAAGATGCTTTCCCAGCCAGGCTACATTGCCACCACTTTCACAGCTGCTTTGTCAGGGGTCTGTAGTAAACCCAGAGGACTGGGAGGGGAGTTGGGAGTACCACTCCCACTAATTATGAGAGCCTGGGATGTGATGGGTCAGAGGTCACAGACACAGTGGACATCAAGAGGAAGATGTAAACACCCCAGCCAGCAGAGGGGTCCTGAGTCTATCCACATGGCCATCAGGGCTATCTTTTATCTCATTCCATCCGGAGGGAGTTGGGTCAGGAACACACTGCGGGTAGATACTGAATGGGAGAACAGGCAGAGTTCACCCCCATGTGTTAGTTTTCTGGGGCTGCCATAACAATACACCACAGATGGAGTGGCTTAGAGAACAGAAATTTATTGTCTCACATTCTGGAGGCTAGAAGTCTGAAATCAAGGTGTCAGCAGGCCACCATCCCTCTGAAGGTGCTAAAGAAAGATCTGTTTCAAGCCTCTCTCCTGGCTTCTGGTAGCTCCTTGGCTTTTGTTACCATTACTCCAGTCTTCGTGTGGCATTTTCCCTGTGTGTCGTCCTGTCTCCAAATTTCCCCTTTTTATAAGGTCACCAGTTATATTGGATTAGAGACCCACCCTATTCCAATGGCCTCATCTTAACTACTTCCACCTGCAATGACCCTATTTCCAAATAAGTTCACATTCTGAGGTACTGGGGGTTAGGACTTCAACATACGAATTTTGGGGGACACAATGTAACCTATAACAGAGCTCATGTTTGGAAAGTGGTTTTGGTGTCACTAGCCAAGCAGGAGGGTCTGAATCATGCTGACTGCTCGTGGATGCTCACAGATGCTTATTGGTGATGGAGTCCTTCCTGTGTAGATATCCATCTCCCGAGGGTCCCTGCCCCATTCTGCACCTGGAAGAGGTAGGTATGAGGGGGCCACTCATAAGCCCTGCTTGACCAAGGGGCAGCACTTAGGCAGGAGGGCTTATATTTCTGGCCCATGATGGTGGGGGATTTAGCTCATGGCCAAGAATCCATGTGACCTAAACCAAAAATGGAAAAAGGAAAAAAAAGGAAGAAGGGAGGTTGGAGATTGGGGTGGGATGAGATGTGGACCCAAAAGGACAGTTGTGCCCTGGAACACTCTGCAGTAGGAGGCTTGTGGGCTGGAGCAGACATTTTTGCACACACACTGGTCAAATAGATTGGGGTTTCCCAAAGTGGACCCTGTGGAATATCGGTTCTGTGGGATATTAAATAGATATTACATGAAGGAAGGGTTCTGTGGCAAAATAAGTCTGGGGAACAATACTAAACTGAATTTTATTTTCAGTGTCGAGATTTTAGAAATTTTAATATACTAATATGGACTGTGCCTCTTCAAGGGGAGTAAATAGTAATCAGCATTCACAACTCGATTGGGCCGCAGAAACTTTATTCCCAGGAGCATCTTGCAGGATGCATTTTGAGAAATGAACTAGGAAATGGATGAGCCCATAGTGAAGAAAACCACAGAATTGGTGAATGCTGTCCATAATAGTCTTGGAAAATTCCTAATTTACGTTATTACCATTCTATAGTCCTCCCTTCCTAGTGCTTTCCTCTGTTGCTAGTATATTGGATTTTCTTGGGAATGACATAAAATCCTCAACGGTGATTGCACAACTGTTAGCAAAATTATTTTACATGATGCCACAGGCCTAGGACCAACTTTCAACACATATCCTATTTCTTCCAACTCAGTCCCCCACCACGTGCACGTGCATGCGCAGAGTCATTTACACACACACACAGAGTCATTTACAAAGTGTTTGTGGGCCCCCAGCAGTCTGCTTAAGCCAACATGGAATAGAAAGTCGTCATCATTATGACCCTTGAAATGTCTACCGGCTTCCTGGGATGAGGCAGAGCATACCGAACAGATTTAGGGCCCAAAGTTTGTTTTCTTTTCACATTTAATCTAAAATAGGTCATTTGTTTGGATTCCCCACAAAACAAACTTGGAGACAGAGAATTTCTTTGGCAGGTGATCCCAGGAAGCCCAAATGAAGAAGTGGGGAAATTGAGACAGAGAAATTAGAAAAACCAATAATGGGTACATTAATGAGTGGGCTCTTGTGGGAAACTGAGGCTCAGTCAGACTGGGGAACCTCTGGGAAACCATGAGGAGCACATCTTGGAATTGTGCCACCTGAGGATGAGTGGCTGGAGCATTCACCTACCCGCTCAGTTCCCCCATTGGTTGAGGGTTGGCCCCCGGACTGGATTGAAGTGTCTCCCTAAAATTCATGTTCTTTCTGGAACTTCAGAATGTGACCTTATTGCGAAATAAGGTTGTTGCAGGTGTAATTAGTTAAGATGAGGTCATACTGCAGTAGGTGGACCCTTAATCCAATGTGACTGGTGTCCTTATAAGAAGAGGAGAAGAGACGCAAAGACAGAGACACAGAGGGAAGGTGGTCACATGAAGACTGGGGCAGAGATTGGAGTGATGTCGCCACAAACCAAGGCACATCAACGATTGCTGGCCACCACAGGAAGCTAGGAGGAGGCAAGGAAGGATCCTCCCCTAGAGCCTCCAGAGGGAGCATGGCTTTGCTGACATCTGGATTTTGGACTTTATTGCCTCCAGAACTGTGAGAGACTAATTTTAGACTAATTTTTGTTATTGTACACCACCCAGTTTGTGGTACTTCATTAGGGCAGCCCCAACTGATACACCCCAGAAGGTATAGAGCTCCCCCGAAGCTCCCCAGGTGCCCAAGAAAGCCTTCAGGCAGAGAAATAGAGATGCAAGTATTCGAGGTGGGACACTGTCGATGGGCTGAAACCATCCCGGCTGTAGTGAGCTCAGGGTGAACATGGGCAGGATCGGCAGTGTCTGCTATGTAAGTATTCTCACTTATTAAGAGGCCTTATGTCATAGCTAAGTGCATGAGCTTAGAAGTCAGGTTCAAACCTCTATCACTTACAAGTTTCAAGACCTTGGGCAAGTTACATAACCTCTCTGAGACTCAGCTTTCTTTATTTATAAAATGGGCATGAGATCATACTTTACAGAAATGTTGTATCTCTGAGTTCACTTTTTTTTAAAAAAATAAATTTATTTATTTATTTATTTTGGCTGTGTTGGGTCTCCGTTGCTGCGTGCGGGCTTTCTCTAGTTGCGGCGAGTGGGGGCTGCTCTTTGTTGGGGTGCGTGGGCTTCTCATTGCGGTGGCTTCTCCTGTTGCGGAGCACGGGCTCTAGGCACATGGGCCCCAGTAGTTGTGGCATACAGGCTCAGTAGTTGTGGCTCACGGGCTCTAGAGCACAGGCTCAGTAGGTGTGGCGCATGGGCTTAGTTGCTCCACGGCATGTGAGATCTTCCCAGACCAGGGCTCGAACCCGTGTCCCCTGAATTGGCAGGCGGATTCTTAACCACTGCGCCACTAGGGAAGCCCTCTGAGTTCACTTTTATAAAGCATACAACATGGTGCCAGGCACATGGCACTGTGCTATAAACATCATCTATTATCATTCGGTATTATTAGTAGAAAGAGTACAAGCTTTGGATTCAAACAGACTTGAGTTTAAATTTCAGCTTTGTCGCTACATGACCTTGAGCAAGTTACTTATTTGCGTTTCAATTTTTCCATGAAGATAATAACACTATGTGTGAAGCCCCTGCTAGTTTTTTTTTTTAATTAATTAATTAATTTATTTATTTATTTATGGCTGTGTTGGGTCTTCGTTTCTGTGCGAGGGCTTTCTCTAGTTGCGGCAAGTGGGGGCCACTCTTCATCGCGGTGCGTGGGCCTCTCACTGTCGCGGCCTCTCTTGTTGCGGAGCACAGACTCCAGACGCGCAGGCTCAGTAGTTGTGGCTCACGGGCCTAGTTGCTCCGTGGCATGTGGGATCTTCCCAGACCAGGGCTCGAACCCGTGTCCCCTGCATTGGCAGGCAGATTCTCAGCCACTGCGCCACCAGGGAAGCCCCCTGCTAGTTTTAACTTCTCTCGGCTGCTCGGGGAAGCATAAAAGTCCTGGAGGTGTCTTTCAAAGCTTCCCCTCACTCAGGGATGAGGTTCCGGGTGGTATTTCTGAAACCCAGAGACTCTCCCTGAGCCCGTGTTAGAATGCAGAGCCCGGAGTGGCATGTCTTCTTGACCTTGCTTTCTGATGCTCATGTTTCACCTGCTGTCCCTCTGGTAGCTTGTCTCCCCACCTCCCATCACCCTGCATCTGACTTGTGCTAATAAAGCCCAAATCCCCAACATGACACGTAGAGTCTGGGCTGTAGCCCTGGCCGGCTGCCTGGCAGGCATTCCTTTGAATAAGGAAAGGAAGCTCAGACGCCCGCCCGTGCCTTTGCGTCTGAGCTGGAAATGTGGCCACCGCCTGCGGAAATGTTGGCAGCAGCTCTGTGGAAATGAGCTGGAGACTCTTTCTGTGGGCAAGGTGGGGTTGGCACCTTCTCTGGCTTCTTGGCTCGCAGACAGCGAGGCGGTGGGGCAGGTGTTGATGGGGTGACATGGGCTGTTAAATCTTTTCACTTCCCATCTCACTGTCAACTAGCAGTTTGTCCAGTGCTCTGGGGGCAAGTGTGAACAGAGGGGAGGATGGCCCCCTAGGAGTCCCCCTTACATGCTCCAGTCCCCTCTGCCCAGATGTCCAATATGGTAGCTACCAGCTGCGTGCTGCTATGGGACACTGAGATGTGCCTCGTGCCACTGAAGACCGAGACCTTACATTTTATTTAATTTTAATTTAAAAACAGATGCTCAATTCAGTTATTGGAAGAATTTTTAAAATTTGTTTGGAACAGCTTAGGTATGTGGATCATACCTTTTACTTTTACAACTATAAATTCTTATGAAATCTAAAAACAGATTCAGTATTTCCAATGAAAATTTAGCATCCAAATGGAGATGTGCCAGTAAATATAAAATGCATACCAGATTTTTGAAGACTTAGTTTGAGAAAAGAATGTAAAATAAATCATTATAATTTTTTAAACGCTGATTCCTTGATGAGATGCTAATATTTTGGATATATTGGGCTAAATATATTATTAAAATTATTTACCTACCTTTTTGGACTTTTTTAATGTGGTGACTAGAACATTTTAAATTATGTACGTAGCTTGCATTGAATTTCTATTGGACAGTGCTGCTCTGTAGATGTGTAGAAGGTGTAAAACATTAACACTTGAAGGAGCCGCAGGCATCATCTGGAGCATTCTCGCATTTTCGAGGTGAGGAATCTGACACACAAGGAGCTTAAATGGCCTTCCCAAGAACCCAGACCTCTTTTCTCCTGGCCACGGTTACACGGAAGCTGGGACATTACAAATAGGCCAGACTGCATAAAGTGAGATGAGGGATTGAAAGAACATAATGATAATAACATGACAATAGTATCATAAGGTGTTTCAAATGGTATTTGCTATTATTTTTGCCCTTTTCTGCGGAGCATAACTGGACTGGGAAGTGTCCGTAGAGATTACTCAGAGGGGCAGATTCCCCCCCTGCCATCCCGCCCGAGATGTCTGCCTCATTCTGGAACTCAGACATCTAAGGTTCCTTCCTGGGGCTAGATGCCTGATCCTGTAAGGAATGTTCTCTCCTTGAGACGATGTAGGAAGCAGGCTCAGGTCAGAGAAGCCATCCTGTTGCTTTGGGCTGAGTATCTCCTCTGCTTTCCTTGACAAAGACATTGTTATTGGAAGGCAAAGACCCCTTTCATATATCCCCTAGCTCTGTGTGACATGCTGACACTCTTGACACACTGGAGCTGGTCACAGGGATGTGACCCCTGCCAGCCAGTCCAACACTGACCACTGCATTCAGGTGTGAATTTGACCAAAGCAGGGACTGTCAATGTGATTCCAGGTGGGAAGAGGAGGTGACTATAAACGTAAATACAGAGAGGGATGGGGGCATTGATCGTCTGGTCTGAGGGTCCGTGCATATTTGGCTTTGCTTGCACGTTGGGCTGTGTGCGTGGCTGCAGCCTTGGGGGTATGGTTGTGTGTCTGGGGGCGTGAGCTGAGTGTGGTGTGGAAGTGGTAAGGGGCTGAAAAGTGGAGGTGGTCCATCCCAGTGCCTGGCTGAGTGGAGAGTAAACAGGAGTGGAGAAGCGATTTTGAAGGAGTCTTTGTAGACCTAAGGGGAATTAAGGGCATTGAGCCTATAGTGTAAGGTTGAATGTCTGCCCAGGTGGGTGTGGCTATGTGTCTGAAGGGTGAATGGGCCCCTAGAGTATGTGTTCTGTGGCCTTTTTGTATCAGAAGTCAGAGCATTTCCTGCTGGCACCAAAGCATTACAAGAAATTGTAGTAAGATGCAATTTTAGATGGCAGAGCAGAAAGACCCCGAGCTCACCTTCTGTCACAAAAAATTGCAGTAAGATTATTATCTAGTATCTTCTACCCTCTCTCCATACCTTCCCTCCCTCCCTCCCTCTCCCTCCTTCCATCCTTCCCTTCTTTTCTTCTCTGTATTTCATTTCAAGCTTACAGAGCTCTTGCTTTGTGACAGGCACTGTATTGGATTTATTTGTCACTTGTCTTTTCTCTCCATTAACTAACCCCTCAAAGTGCATGGTGACTGACCTCCTCTTCAGCGTTCATTATGAAAGCATCTTCATGGCAGGGATTAGGTCTTGCTCAGCTCTGTGACTCACGGTGCCTGGCACTTTGTCCCCTTCAATAAGTCCTTGTTGACGATGATGGGCTATGGCACCTCCTTTCCAAGAAGGGGAATGTGGGAAAGTGCTGGGGGGCTATGACTGAGTGGCTTCTTTCTGGCGGGGACAGGGCAGCTGACCAGCAGGCGATTTGAGCCTGATGGCCTATGTCCCTGCTGTTTATTCTCCTGCAGGCCCATCACAGACTCTAGAGATGCCTAGCCAGGTCTGCAGCATCATGTCAGTGCCATGTGTGGCCTGGGCCAGCCCTGAGGCGTCAGGGTACAGCCCGGTCGTGTCCACCAGCAGCCTCTCCCTCTGGCACAGGCCTGGGCAGCCTGACTGCCTGCAGGCTGTCACTCGGGTCTCAGGACTATCGACCGGGCCTGGCCCCAGAGGGGGTCGCCGGACCTAGCAGAGGCCCCTGGTCCTCCCTTAGGGCCAGCAGCCATGGGGTCATTTCTCCTCCCTCAGTCTGCTGGCTGTGGTTGAGCACGATGTCACGCTGGTCCTGGCTCCCTGGGAAGGCCTTCCAGGTGCCCATGGGTCTCAGAACTTAGTGGTGACGCCATGTGGTACACTGCCCTCCGCGTCTGTGCCCAGCCAGGCTCATCGCCCATGCTCGGGACCTCTTTGGCACAGCTGCCTCTGTGCTCACAAATGGGTTTGCAAAGCGGGAGGAACTGCTGTCCTCAAAAAAATCCTTTCTCAAACCTGGAGCCTGGCCCCCTTTGCTTCACCTTTTTTCTCAACTCCATTTTCACACAGCAAATTGGAGAGAGATAAGGGAACATCGCGGCATTTTTTTTTTTAATTTATTTATTTATGGCTGTATTGGGTCTTCGTTTCTGTGCGAGGGCTTTCTCTAGTTGCGGCAAGCGGGGGCCGTTCTTCATCGCGGTGCGCGGGCCTCTCACTGTCGCGGCCTCTCTTGTTGCGGAGCACAGGCTCCAGACACGCAGGCTCAGTAATTGTGGCTCACGGGCCCAGCTGCTCCGCGGCATGTGGGATCTTCCCAGACCAGGGCTCGAACCCGTGTCCCCTGCATTGGCAGGCAGATTCTTAACCACTGCACCACCAGGGAAGCCCCATCGTGGCATTTGAAATGTCCAGAGACACAGGGGGGTCTGCCTTGGAGGGCCTTGGGGCATCTGCAGTGCTACCCAGACCCCGGCACGAACTCCTTCGTGAACCATTTCTGAGCCTCGAGTTTTCAAATCTGTCAAATGAAAACATCTTCTTGATCACTGTATAGGGTCAGTATTTAGGTGAAACGAACTAGGCAATGTGAAAGTAGTTTGCAAAAGAACAAAACAAAAGGAGGAGACAAATGGTTATTTGGTGCTTATTGCATACCAGGAACTTCATAGACTGCATCTCAGCCTGGAGCTGGGCTCTGGAGGCTGAGCTTCCCTGACCTCCACCAAACTCCTTTGCTCAAATCAAACTCTGTGTCTTGTCTTTCTTCCTCCGTGGGCTTGATCTCAGCTGTTCCCAAGGGGGTACCCTAACCATCCAGTAAAGATACATATGCTGAAATGTTTAGGGGTGAAGGGGCATGATATCTGCAACTTTCTTTCAAATGGTGCAGCAGAAAAAAAAAAAGTGTATGTAGAGAGAGAGTACATGTGACAAAATATTAATAATTGATCAATCTGAATGAAGGATATAAGGTATTCCTTGTAGTATTCTTGCAACTTTTCCATAGGGCTGAAAATTTTGAAACAGAAACTTGGGAGGAAGGAACCTTATTTCATCCTCACGGCCCCAGACCCCCCAGATATGATGCCAGTTTTCCCTGTCATGTATTCAGAGGGTGGTCATTCTATTCTGTCTTAGGACTTACCATGATTTCTAATTTTGTATTTGTATTTTGTTTATTTGACCTCTGTCTGTCTGAGCTCCACAAGGGCAGGCACTGCCCTGCTCGGCTCCTGTCTGTGCCCCAGCACCTGGCACTCAATATTGATGGAAGGGAGGGAAGGAAAGGATGGAGGGGAGGGAGGGACGGGAGGGAGGGAGGGAAGGAAGAAAGGGAGGGAGGGAGGAACATAGAAACATAGATGGGGCCAGACAGGGACAGACCAGAAATGTGGAGGAGGGGCGGAGGAGTCTAGACCCCAGACAGTGTCTTAAAAGTTCATGCAGGTGAGTTCAGTCTTGCTCTTCTCCTCTTTTTCCCCTTCACATCTCTTCCTGATTCCTCCTCCATCTTTCCCCTCTCTCTCCCACCCCCACTCTCTCTTCCTTCTGTCTGTTGCTCTTGATTCCTGGGTTCCCCTCCTCCCTCTCTGGGCCTGTTTGGGCTGCCAGTGAGATCCAGGGCCCCCCTGGGAATTCCAGGTCCCTGGAAGGGGAGCAGAGGATGGTGGGCTGGGAGGAGCAGCCGGCGGGTACGGGGCGCTGGCAGGCTGTGCACTGCACAAAGTTACCCGCCCGGGGGAGGCAGCGCTTAAATTCAGGTCATCTTCACTGACTAAACCACCAGCCCTGGTGGTGCCTTTTTAAGAAGGAAATCTCTTTTCTCCACACCCTCTCCAGCATTTATTGTTTCTAGCTTTTTTGATGATGGCCATTCTGACCGGTGTGAGATGATATCTCATTGTAGTTTTGATTTGCATTTCTCTAATGATTAATGATGTTGAGCATTCTTTCATGTGTTTGTTGGCCATCTGTATGTCTTCTCTGGAGAAATGTCTATTTAGGTCTTCTGCCCATTTTTGGATTGGGTTGTTTGTTTTTTTGTTATTGAGCTGCATGAGCTGCTTGTAAATTTTGGAGATTAATCCTTTGTCAGTTGCTTCATTTGCAAATATTTTCTCCCATTCTGAGGGTTGTCTTTTGGTCTTGTTTATGGTTTTCTTTGCTGTGCAAAAGCTTTGAAATTTCATTAGGTCCCATGTGTTTATTTTTGTTTTTATTTCCATTTCTCTAGGAGCTGGGTCAAAAAGGATCTTGCTGTGATTTATGTCATAGAGTGTTCTTCCTATGTTTTCCTCTAAGAGTTTGATAGTGTCTGGCCTTACATTTAGGTCTTTAGTCCATTTTGAGTTTATTTTTGTGTATGCTGTTAGCGAGTGTTCTAATTTCATACTTTTACATGTACCTGGGAATGTAAATTGATACAGCCACTATGGAGAACAGTATGGAGGTTCCTTAAAAAACTAAAAATAGAAAGACCATACGACCCAGCAATCCCACTACTGGGCATATACCCTGAGAAAACCATAATTCAAAAAGAGTCATATACCAAAATGTTCATTGCAGCTCTATTTACAATAGCCAGGACATGGAAGCAACCTAAGTGTCCATCAACAGATGAATGGATAAAGAAGATGTGGCACATATATACAATGGAATATTACTCAGCCGTAAAAAGAAACGAAATTGAGTTATTTGTAGTGAGGTGGATGGAGTTAGAGTCTGTCATACAGAGTGAAGTAAGTCAGAAAGAGAAAAACAAATACAGTATGCTAACACATATATATGGAATCTAAGGGGGAAAAAAAAGGTCATGAAGAACCTAGTGGTAAGACGGGAATAAAGACACAGACCTACTAGAGAATGGACTTGAGGATATGGGGAGGGGGAGGGGTAAGATGTGACAGGGTGAGAGAGTGGCATGGACATATATACACTACCAAACGTAAAATAGATAGCTAGTGGGAAGCAGCCGCATAGCACAGGGAGATCAGCTCGGTGCTTTGTGACCACCTAGAGGGGTGGGAGAGGGAGGGTGGGAGGGAGGGAGATGCAAGAGGGAAGAGATATGGGAACATATGTATATGAATAACTGATTCACTTTGTTATAAAGCAGAAACTAACACACCATTGTAAAGCAATTATACTCCAATAAAGATGTTAAAAAAAAAAAAAAAAAGAAGGAAATCTCTGTCCCGTAGTTTCCTTAGGAGTCACCATTAAGTCACTGCTTATGGCTTGATGACCCTGGTACTTTCAAGGCAAGCTGACAGACTCACTCCATCTGGAAGGAACCACAGATATAGTCTAAGACCTCAATTACATTGCGAATCTATTCACTCCTCTCTAGCCACCCTCATACTTGCCCAGACCGCAGGAGCAGGCTTCCTGGGGTTTTCCCGCTTCACCCTGTTCTCCTACCACAGCAGCCAGGGGATGCTTTTAAACCCACAGATCAGCCCATATCACACTGCTCCCACTTAAAGCCCTCCCATGCTCCTCTAAATCCCCTCCCCTCCTGGCACTTTGGATAAAATTCAAACTGCTTTTTATCATCACTCAAACCTCAGCTCAAAACTCACCTCCTCAGAGAGGCTATCCCTGACCACCCCATCTAATAAGCACCCAATACCCTGCCCTCTGTTATTTTTTATCTCAATGGTTTGAATTATGTATTTACCTGCTCCCTGGTTTCTCATCTGTCTCCCCTGCTAGACTGTAAAAGCTACGTGAGGGCAGAGCCTTTGTGAGTCCGGTTCATGGCTTAACTCCTGTGTCCAGCAGAGACATGGGAGGTGCTGGATAAGCTTTCCTGATCAAATGAAACAATGGATATATAATTGTCTTGTTCCCTTTCCCTACCTCATAAGTTTCAGAGCTGAGCAAACTGAAGCCCAGGGTGAAAGGTGGGGTGTGTGAAATAAACTGTCTGAGTTCACCCCACACCGTTAGCCTACTGGTGGCAGAGCCAAGACTAGAACCCATCCACTGTCTCTCAGCCCGGGGCTGCCCTGCCAGGGAAATTTCTGGCTCCCAAGGATGCCTGATGCTCTCAGGGTAACCTGAGCTGTGGGTGACTTTTGGAAGTTCCCATTACCCCAAGGGACGTGATCTGATGTCACATTCCAAGCCCCTGACTTCCCTCTGAATGTGAAACTTTTAGAGAAAAGAAGTAGAATAAAATCACTGGACATGAACATCTAACCTCTTGCCAAATGCCACACTGAATTCAGGTCCGACCTACTTACCCTAACAGATTTAAGAACATCCTAAAGTCACTAGAAGCTTTTCAAATTAAATTTTATCAAAAAAGTAATTGAACAGAGTTTAAAGAGTCAAATAATGCTAACAAGCTTATAACTTAAAAAAAAAAATACAGTTAATCTTGTTTAATGCTGAGCCAAGTGGTGTACCATTATGACATTTGTTTTCTTGTATAACATTTTTAGTTTCCTGGGGCTAATTACCGTTCATTTTTTTTCATTGTTTAGATTTCTTTGAACCTTTGGCTAGGTCTTCCCACATCTTCTAATCCACCAAATATGTTTCTCTGTACAATTTTTCCCATTGGTAAGTTTGTCAGCTGGTCTCTCAGTCTCGTATTTTCCCTGAGATGGTGCTTCTTGAGGCTTCCTTCCTCTCACTCTTCTCTAGGACCTGTGGCGCTCTAGGCCTCCTGGCCATGGTTAAGGGAACCAGGAGAGCTTAGAAGATGGTGCCAGCCACATCTCCACTCTCCCTTGGGTCTTTGGTTCCATACCCATGTTCAGCTACCTTCTCTTACCTGTCTCCTTAAAAGAATGTTGTCAGCATTTCACTGCATATCAAAAATCCAGCGTAGGGTGAAGGGAAGATTAAACAAGATTAACTGTATTTTTTTTAAGTTATAAGCTTGTTAGCATTATTTGACTCTTTAAACTCTGTTCAATTACTTTTTTGATAAAATTTAATTTGAAAAGCTTTTAGTGACTTTAGGATGTTCTTAAATCTATTAGGGTAAGTAGGTCGGACCTGAATTCAGTGTGGCATTTGGCAAGAGGTTAGATGTTCATGTCCAGTGATTTTGTTCTCCTACTTCTTTTCTCTAAATGATGTTACACTTTACCTGGGTCCTACCAATGCTGTGATTTCACCCTGTGATTGGAATGTCTGAGGCAGATCTGTGTGAGATTTTGGCCCGGTTGTTTGCTAAAGTAAACTTTGTGGTGCCCCCTGAATTTACTCAAGCCCTCAAGTTTTATGGTAACGCAAAAGATTAAATCAATTAGGAGGAAACCGGCTTCTCCAAGCATCCCTCAAATCTTGTTATTCCACTCAGGGCCAGCCTTATAGTGGTCAGTGCCATGATGTGAAGGGAGTCCTGCAGCATCCCTGCCCCTGAATATCAACTCTGCTTGGAAAAGCCTTCCGGAATTTCTACCATTAGTGCTCTAACCTACTGCCTACGGATCTGTTGCTGAAATTCTCTTGGAGGATCACACTTTAATCTACATCCGGGTTTTTACTTTAGGGGGAATACACATAAGCTGCTTTCCGGAGAGTAGGTTGGGTAGAGGGGCAGCAAAGAGAGCTCTTCCGCAGGGCTGCCGCCCACCACACCCTGCAGAATTGATGATGGGCCCTCCATTAGTGGGTTTGTCTGGGGAGAGCGGTACCGAGGAGGGTGGGGGAAGGCACATCTGTAGGAACTGCAGACCCTCAGCTCCTCTTTATCTTCACCCCTCACCCAAAGTTCTCACTTCCAAGTCGGATGTGAATTTTCTGGCTTCCTTTTGTGCCATGACAGCGTCAAGTAGACATCAGAAAGGATGGGCTCGGCTCCTCTCCTTCTTCCCTGCCCACGGCATGGCCCATGAACGTGAAGATCCCTAGTTTGAGCTGACTCACACCCAGAAAACTAGGGAGGAAGTCTTACAAGGTCGCCAGCACCACCCTGTGGCACCCTGATAACACAGGCGTCTGCCCTGACGCCCACAGCTGCTGCTCAGGGTTCTTAGGCCATGGCTGGACCAGAGGCTTAGCCAGTGTCTGCAACTGTGGAGCACCAGTGCTTGCTGGGTTCTCCCAAATATCTAATTAGCCCAGACAGGAGGGTTGACCCTCCAATTCAAACTCACCCCCTTTGTAAAGAGGAGACTTCAGGGAAGGTTTATGGCAGACTGATGCAGTTTGGGCTCTGTAGGGCACTACACAGCCCTGGTTCTGTGTGGATGCCGCTCTCTCCATCTCTGTTTTTTCCCTCTCTCCTCTGGTTTTCTCTCCCTCTTTCTCTTTCAGTCCCTTCCTTGTTTCCCTTTGTCTGTCTCTCATGTTCTCTAAACACAGCTTTCCTTTCCCAAATCAAAGAAGCATTAAAACAATGAGACACACATGGGCACTGAAAGGTCTGAGCTGGGACTTCATTTGGCCTTAGCTCTGCAGACGAGTGTGTGTTTGTTTGCTGATAGTTTTGTGTCATGTGGAGGAAGAAGTGTCCTGGTCTGTTTTCCTAGCAGGATGTGGACGCTCCTACCCCCTCAGCGACTGGAAGAATGAGTGTGCCCTGAATTATCAACATGGGTCTTTGCCCTCCAGCTTCTGTCCGTGACTATAATCTTGAGTGTGTTCTCAATATTTATGAAAAGCTTAGTTGAACCTAACTGTAGATCAAGTTGATAATATAACCATACAGAGGAAAGCAAAGAGCCCATCCAAGGGCCTTGTGAACACAGTTCTTACTGCACACCCTTGTGGGATATAGGCCAAGGATTACTGAAGTACAAAGCTCTCCCCCTTCACTTAGGTGGTTTGTGGTTGTTAGTGGTTGTGGTGAAGTAATTCCTGAACCATTTTGAGTATATTGCAGTAAATGAGTAAATAGATTGGTATTTGAGGGAAGTAGGATTTTATGGTGGAAGAAGAGAGATGTGAATATGGCATGGGGGAAGGAGAGGAGGAACTTTTGGTGCTGGGTTGAAATTGGAATATCAGTACAAACACACTGTTAAAATAGATATGTATTTATAGTTCTGCTCCCTCCAAAGGTCTGGAAGCAAGGACACATCATTGGTAATGAGCTCTAAATGGCACCAGAGCTCCTTGGAGAAGTGGTTAATTCCAGGGCCAGGGAAGGGAAAGTACTAGGTGGGTCTGGAATGTCTTGTTATACCGGAAAGTACTCAAAGTAAGGAAATGTTCAAAACTTGAGGAGATGTCAAAAAGACGTAGGAACCATCTTGAAGGAGCTCACATTGGTTAAATTTGGGTCAATTGGAGCATCAGACAGAATAGTGAAAGTGATAAATAGCAACACATCAAATAAAAGACGAATGAATCCATTGAGATATTAAAATATATCTCTATATGGGGGTGAGATGGGAAAGCTCTTCTTTATAGGATAATGCTACCAAATAAATGTATAAGGAGTGACAAAATTAGGAAATCATTATTTTCTAAGCACCATTTGATAACTGAGGAAAGTAAAAGTTCATAAATGGATGTTTAACCACTGGATAAAACCTTTAGGGCATGAGATATTCACACAGTCTTAAAATATCACCCTACAGATGTACATGCATTAGAAGAGCAAAGTGCTTCTGTGTCAAATGATCAAACTTACATCGTCTACAGTGAGACAAACTGACCACAGGTGCCCTGTGATGTGAGACACTGAGAAAGGTACAAGGTCACCTCTTAATATTCCTGCCAAACATTTCACTTTAACCTAATCATGAAGAAGCAATCAAATTTGGGAAGGAACTAAAAACTGAGGACCATTCTACAGTGTAACTTATCTTTATACTTAAAAAATGTCACTATCGTGGAAGACAAAAAGAAAAAAGCTGTTATGACAACTAAATGCAATGTGTGATCCTAGATTGGATCATTAATATATTTTTTTAAAGCTACAAAGGGCATCTTGGCAAAAATTTTGGAAATTTGGATATGGGCCCCATATTAGGTAGTAGTACCATATTGATATTAAAAATTCCTGCATGCGACAGTGATACCGTGCTTATGTAGCACAGTGTCTTTGGGAATAAATGCAGAAGTCCTTAGCTACGAAGTGTTATGATCTCTGCAACTTACTCCCGGATGATTTGGGAGGGAAAAAAGTATGTATGTGAAGAGAATGGAGGAAGAAAGGAAACAACCCGGCAAAAATATGATAAAGTGTTAACTGAATTTTCCAGATAAAGAGCATATAGATGTGCAGTGCATTATTTTCTTCACCTTTACTGTAGACTTGAGAAACATCAAAATAAAAAGTTTGGGAAAAAACCAGCTTATGGCTGGAGTCTGGAGGCTGGTTCGAGATAGTCCACTTTTCCCATTGAGCCCGTGTTTGAGGCTTGGTCAGTGCTGGAACAGATAAAGGAAAAGGATTCAAACCTTTCAGAAGATCATTTCCTGAACACCAGTTGCCTCTTGTTGACTCCTCTCACCCCCCCTGGGACCTGGTGGGGTGAGGAAACTCACCCTGAGTTACTGAGCCCCAGCCCCTCCCTGGAACAGGTATTTCTGATGAAATCCCAGGAGCCTCCATAGCACGAGTTCCTATAAATCAGATCTCCATTACACAGAGTGCCGCATGCCCACAGGAATATTCCGAATTCTAGGACCAGGTCCGTGGCAGTGTATCTTAAACCCAGAAGCTCATCATAATCGCCTGCAGGGCTCATTAAACCACAGGTGCTGGACGCTACCCCCCAAGTTTCTGACTCAGTCTCTCTCAAGGAGACCCCAGAATCCATAGTTTTAGAGAAACGCCCAGGCATAGCTCATTTGGAAATGAGGATTGAAACCCCAAGGCAGAGGTGGCCTTTAAGGAACTTTCCCACTCTCGATGTACCTCTACTTAAAAATAGAGAATAAAAATAAAGACACACTTAAGAAACGTTTCCTTGATCATTCCAGTCATCCGATGGTAAATCTCTTCTGTCTGGTTCAAAGTCTGCACTGTAAGTAGTACTTACTGCATTGGAGTAGATTAAATAATCAAGCCACAGCTTGGGCTTGAAGTTAGAAAGGTACTTTCAAATGTCGCAGACACCGGGTGTTTGGATCAGGAATGTGGTCTGGGTGCCTTCCAGGCAGAGCCTGCCTGTGCCAGGCTGGCAGGTTCTCAGCAGGGCTCAGCCCCTGTCTCCCCTGGCTTCTGACAGCTTTGGCTCTGCCATGTGGGAAGGAAGCTGTCTAGGTCTAGAAGTACAGCAAAGTCCTGAATATATCTGTGAAAGCTGGGAGTTTGGAATCAGGGACAATTAACACTCAGAAGAAATTAAGGATTGTCCTTTTCTCCTCTTGGACCATTTTAGGGGTCAGGGAGCTGAGATCCAAGCTCTGTCATGGCTGGGAAGTGTCAGAGATTGGTCTCTGCCAATGGCTCAGAGTGGCAGTGGGGCATGGGGGATGCTGCAGTGCACCCCACAGTCTCTGAAGCTTATCTCGGTTTGGTCCAAACACGCTTCCCCCATTTTTAGGCATATGTGAAGATAATAAATGTCAAGCATTGGGTGAAGTGGGGACTACAGAGTGAGCTAACTCAGAAAATTTAGGCCAGGTTCTCTATGGCAAGAAATATGCTTAATAAGTTGTGGGCTTTTTCTGCCCTTTATTTCTTTTTTTTTTTTTTTTTTTTTTTAGAAATTTCATGTAATGTCTGAAACATTTATGTTAACATATTTCCATACAAATAACCCAAAGAAAGTTTAGTATTAGTTGTTTTTTTGTTTGTTTGTTTTTATACTGCAGGTTCTTATTAGTCATCAATTTTATACACATCAGTGTATACATGTCAATCCCAGTCGCCCAATTCAGCACACCACCATCACCACCCCCCAGCAGCTTTCCCCCCTTGGTGTCCATACATTTGTTCTCTACATCTGTGTCTCAACTTCTGCCCTGAAAACCGGTTCATCTGTACCATTTTTCTAGGTTCCACATACATGCGTTAATATACGATATTTGTTTTTCTCTTTCTGACTTACTTCACTCTGTATGACAGTCTCTAGATCCATCCACATCTCAACAAATGACTCAATTTCGTTCTTTTTTATGGCTGAGTAATATTCCATTGTATATATGTACCACAACTTGTTTATCCATTCGTCTGTCGATGGGCATTTAGGTTGCTTCCATGACCTGGCTATTGTAAATAGTGCTGCAATGAACATTGGGGTTCATGTGTCTTTTTTTTTTTTTTAATTATTAGCACCTTTAATTATTATTTATTTATTTATTTATTTATTTGGCTGTGTTGGGTCTTCGTTTCTGTGCGAGGGGTTCCTCTAGTTGCGGCAAGCGGGGGTCACTCTTCATTGCGGTGCGTGGGCCTCTCACTGTCGCGGCCTCTCTTGTTGCGGAGCACAGGCTCCAGACGCGCAGGCTCAGTAGTTGTGGCTCACGGACCTAGTTGCTCTGCGGCATGTGGGATCTTCCCAGACCAGGGCTTGAACCCGTGTCCCCTGCATTAGCAGGCAGGTTCTCAACCACTGCGCCACCAGGGAAGCCACATGTGTCTTTTTGAATTATGGTTTTCTCTGGGTATATGCCCAGTAGTGGGATTGCTGGATCATATGGTAGCTCTATTTTTAGTTTCTTAAGGAACCTCCATACTGTTCTCCATAGTGGCTGTGTCAATTTACATTCCCACCAACAGTGCAAGAGGGTTCCCTTTTCTCCACACCCTCTCCAGCATTTGTTGTTTGTAGATTTTCTGATGATGCCCGTTCTAACTGGTGTGAGGTGATACCTCATCTGCCCTTTATTTCTTCCTTGGATCTTTCTTCCCAAGTTAATGCTTTCAGTGTCTGCTTGTCTTTAAAAGACAACATTGTTTAGGACTTTGTGATAATGGGGGTGATTTCTTTTGCTGTCAGGTTTTGCCTGATTTGGGTAAACTAAAAAAAAATTTTTTTTAATTATATGGAAAATCCTTTAAAATTATTAGTTTGTAACTCCATTTAAAAACGGATATTTAAAATTTGTTAATCAAATATTTATGTGGGAACATAGCATTGAACAAACATACAAAAAACCTAAAAGCCTGGTCAGGGGCAGCAGTGGGGATGGTGGTGGGATGAACTGGGAGATTGGGATTGACATATATACCCTAATATGTATAAACTAGATAACTAATAAGAACCTGCTGTATAAAAATAAATAAATAAAATATGTATATGCAAAAAAATAAAATCGGGAGGAAAAATGAATACGATAATAATGAATATATAATAATGGACAAAAAAAACCCTAAAAGCCCTTCCCTCTTGGAAATTATAATTTAGTGGATAAAATATTAGAGGTGAATCCAATAGGCAGTTTGTAGTGATTGTCTAAATAAATATAACTTTAAATGTTAACCGTGCAACGCAATAATGTTATGTGAAAGCAGTGTTACAGATAATATATTTTCTTGTTCTTAAACAAGACTATATATAAGATATATAAGATTTTAGATAAAATTATTATACACATTTGCACATTTCTGTTCCTTTTTAAAAACTAAAACAAACCAAAAAATTGACCTGTTTGAATCTTAAGTTTTCTAGAGATTTTACTTCTCTTAATGGGGCTTCTAGGATTTAAAGGATTAGTAGTGTTTGCTTTGGGCCAGACTGATGGGGCAAGTAGATAGTAGAACTTGGGGGATTCTACTCAGAATCCTTTTGATTTCAAAGAACAGTGACCCACTTGAATATCATTAAGAAAAAGGGCCTTAGTTATGAGAACCCAAAAGGAAACACAGCAAAATCTGTGGACCAGAGCCCAACATAGGGCATCTCACTGGGACTAGAGTGGAAAGCTCTAGAGCCACTGGGAACAGAGACTTGTCTCTGCAAGGTTGGCTCGCTCGCGCTCTCTCTCTTTCTCTTTCTCTTTCTCTCTTTCTCTTTCTCTCTTTCTCTCTCTTTCTCTCTCTTTCTCTCTCTTTCTCTCTCTTTCTTCTCCCTCTCTAATGGTTTCCAGGCTTTTCTCAGTGCATCTACTCTCCCCCCTTTCCCTCCTTGGCTTTCTTGTGTGGTTCCAATTTCTCCTTTCCTCCAAATCTCACCTCACACATGGGCCGTAATGGCCATTCCCATCTCAGTACTGCTGGGCTTTTCAAGGTACTGCCACCGCCACTGCCACCTGGCAATTTCCCCTGGAGGCTTTTAGGTTAAATTCTCAAGAGAGGAAGCTGACTGGTCTGACTCATTTTCTTAAGCCAGGCCATGTAAGTATACGTTGCTGGCTAGTTTATGGATGGTCCCCTCATTGGGTCACATGTCACTCCCGGTCCAACTAGTCATGGCCAGAGTCAGACGATACAGAAATGACTGTTGAGGGCAGCATCACATGTAAAATGAGGCAAATTCCTCCAGAAGGCAGTGTTTGGGGACAAGCACTCTAAAACTCGTTTCATTTTGTGGTGGTATTTCCTCTCAGATCAGAACCTTTGGGAACACCCGCGGTTGCTCCTGAACCCCATGGTGTTGTGTTCTGGGCAAAGTCAGGGATTGGGGGTTCAAACAGCCAGAACTGGACCCAGGAACTCAGTCTTTTTTTTAACTCGCCCCCCCCTGCCCAGGTGTCTGTGAATACAATTAAAAGAAAAATGGGGAAGGGAGAGCTGCCTAATTTGGGTTCCTTGGCATCCTTGACTGCTCTTGAATCCATATCTGATCCCAAATATCTGGGTTCAGGGTAAGCTTGGGCCAGGGTGAACCCTTGGTCATGGTTAAAAGGAGTGACTATCCATGTGGCTAATTTTCAGGCTGAACTCATGGTGGAACATGAGTCAGGGAAGTCTTTTTGGCAGATTTCTGCTTAGAATGAGATCAAGAATGGGATCTGCTAAGAACACATAGAGAGATTTGGTTTAATTAATTAATTAATTTTTTTTTTTTTTGGCTATGTTGGGTCTTCGTTGCTGTGCGCAGGCTTTCTCTAGCTGCGGCGAGCGGAGGCTGCTCTTTTGTTGAGGTGCACAGGCTTCTCATTGCGGTGGTTTCTCTTGTTGCGGAGCACAGGCTCTATGCGCGCAGGCTTCAGTAGCTGTGGCACGTGGGTTCAGTAGTTGTGGCTCGTGGGCTCTAGAGCACAGGCTCAGTAGTTGTGGCACACGGGCTTAGTTGCTCCGTGGCATATGGGATCTTCCTGGACCAGGGCTTGAACCCGTGTCTCCTGCATTGGCAGGCGGATTCTTAACCACTGCGACACCAGGGAAGCCCGAGAGATTTGGTTTAATCCATCTGGAGAAGATGGCTGGGGCCCATAGAAAAGTAAAAGAGACCAAAAATTAAGCCTGGAGTGTTCTTGTCAGAGAGAAGTTAGCTAAGAATTATGTCCTGGAAGCCCAAATGGACGTATAAGGAGATGGAATACTTAGTATTCCAGGGAAAAAGGGAGGGCCAATTAGAAGGCTGCTGTGCTTTTGATCAGGTGGGGTTACATACAGCAGGTTTTGTAAAGCCGGTAATTGACAAGGCCTGTTCTGACCATAAGGTGGGTGAGCAAGGAGTTGAGAGAGCTGACTTTGGGGTCAGACAGAAACTTCCAGAGCTGAATGATTTGGGTAAGCCTCAGTTTCCTCACCTGTAAGATGCAGATAATATCTATTTCTCAGGGTTTTTCGGAGGGTTAAATATCATGTTATCAGTGAGGTGGAAATGTTAGCTATTATTCAACGATCTACAATCCTTATCATCAGAATATTTGTCATGACCACTGACAAAACACATTACCATGCAATATTTCACTTGGCTTTTGCCATTCGGAACTGCATTTTCTGACCTCAGCCATGAGCAGAAATTAGGAAAGAAGGAAAAGGCTTTCAGTACTTACTTTGAAGTTGCCTCTTCTTTCTGGAATTGTCTTTAATCTAGGCTCAAAGCTTCTATTCTAGTGAGGGCTGGAATCTCTGGGAAAAACATGACTTGAATAAAAATTCATATCAGTGTTCTAAATGACTGATAGAAAATTTTTCTTACAAGAAATGTTTTTGGTGGGCAGGGTGGAGATGGGGAGGAGGAAGTCAGAGGCATATTGGTGCTTAAAGGAAACAAAAGTGAATGAAAATAACTTAAGGGAACCAAAGATCAAGTCCTCACTTTTTCTTAAGAACAGTATGGCCTAAGTACTTCTCAAAAGGTGTTCTATAAAGTCTACGGCCTCTCTCAGACATTCATAATGTGAACTAGTTCTGAGAAGTCCTGTAGCCAAGAAAATGCCCTAACTTCATTTAGTCCAGCATTTCCAAACTTACTGCCCATGGCACTCCTTTTCAGACCTAAATCCCATCAGCCTCCTGAGGGACCAGGAAATTCTGCTCCACATCTAATCACGGAAGGGTACATCCCATCCTAACTTCTCTGTTTTCTCACCTTGACTTACCTAGGCACATTAGAGAAGACAGGATTAGACAAATAAAATAATTGTCTTCAAATGTGTGAAGGGTTGGCACTTCAGACAGAGGGATTATTTTTATTTTTATTTTGGCAGTGCGGCATATGGGATCTTAGTTCCCTGACCAGGGACGGAACCTGTGCCCCCTGCAATGGGAGCACGGAGTCTTAACCTCTGGACCACCAGGGAATTCCCCAGAGGAATTAGATTTGCTCTGTATAGCTCCAAATAACAGAGTGAGGGTCGATGGTTGGATTCCAGGAAAGTGGACTTCACTTCTGAATGAGGGAGAATTTTTTAAAATTCCCTAATCTTTGAAAAGGCATTATAAGCACATTGTACAAAATTCAAGAGGTGTTAATACCGAGTAAGGATATGGGTCAATAGAAATCCTTACACATTGCTGGTGGTATAATAACTTAGAGAAAGTGACCATTTACACCTTCCATGACCCAGCCATCTACCATGTAGGGTATGCCCCCAGAGAAATTCTTGCACACGTGCAACAGAATACACATAAAAGAATGTTCTGGGAAAGACTGTAAGAGCCTCAATGACCAAATGTCCACTAACAGGAGAATGGGTAAATAAATTATAGTATTTTCATACAGTGGAATAGTATATAGTGATGGAAGTGAAAAAACTACAGATACATGCAATGATATGGGAAAATCTTAGAAACTTAATGTTGATATGAAAAAGTTGTGGAAGACTACACAGCATGATACAGTTTTTATAAACTCAAAATCAAGCCAGATGGAACAATATATTGCTTAAAGATATATCTATATAATAAAATTGTTTTTAAAAGATAGTAAGAAACAGTATTATTTGTAATAGCCAGAAGGTGGAAACAACCTGTCTTTCAACTGGTAAATAAAATGTAGTATATCCATACAATGAAATATTTTTTTGGTAATTAGAAAAAAACAAAGTCCTGATACAGGCAGCAACATGGATAAATTTTGAAAACATTATGCTTAGTTAAAGAAGCCAGTCACAGTGATTCCATTTATGTGAATTTCCAGAATAAATAAATCCGTAGAGACAGAGAGTAGATTGCTGGTTGCCTAAGGCTGGGGTGGAGGGTACTTGGAGGAAATAGGGAGTGACTACTAATGGGTATACAACTTCTCTTGCGGGTAATGAAAATGTTCTAAAATTGATTGTTGTGATGGTTGTACAATTCTACAAACAGCAAAAACCATAAGAATTGTACACCTTAAGTGGGTAGGTACTGTGGTGTGTGAATTATATCTCAATAAAGTTGTTATAAAAAATAGCAAGAAAATAATAGACATGAAATTCAGGAAAGTGATACTTGGAAGGTGGTGGTGTGTGTGTAAGAATTGGGTAGATGGGGCTTCCCTGGTGGCTCAGTGGTTGGGAATCCGCCTGCCAATGCAGGGGACATGGGTTCGAGCCCTGGTCCAGGAAGATCCCACATGCCATGGAGCAACTAAGCCCGTGCACCACAACTACTGAGCCTGCACTCTAGAGCCCGCGAGCCACAACTACTGAGCCCGTGTGCCACAACTACTGAAGCCTGCACGCCTAGAGCCCATGCTCCACAGCAAGAGAAGCCACTGCAATGAGAAGCCCGTGCACCGCAACGAAGAGTAGCCCCCGCTCGCCGCAACTAGAGAAAGCCCACGCGCAGCAACGGAGACCCAACGCAGCCAGAAACAATAAATAAATAAAAAAAACGAATTGGGTAGATGAAGAACCCACAGGTAGCCTTGATGGAGCTGAAAATGTTCTAGTGGAGAAGTACACTCTCCGCACTGATATTTTTTGATTTTTAAAAGTTATACTGTATAACTTGCATATGTGTTGCACATATTCTTTTGTAGATGTCAAATAATCCGTAATAAAATTTTAATACAAAATGCACAAAAAGGCATATAGTAAAAGTAGGTGTCACTCCTTTTGCCCTGGTTTGAAGGCAGCCACTATTCTCTGCTTCTTCTGTGTCCTTCCGGAGAATCTGTGCGTTTACAAACATTACACACACTCATGTACATAACCGGAAGTTACTGCACACTCTTCACACTGTCTCACACATTGGTTCAGAGAGAAACTTGGAGAGCCTTCCTAACCTGTACACAGAGTGGCCATGGTCGTATTACTGACAGAGAGGCTGTGAGTCCTATTTGGGAAGAAGCGAGTTCTGGAGTCAGACTGCCCCTGGTTAGCCTTTGCTGCCCGCTCCTTTGCTGCATTCAGACCAGCGAAACAATAAGGCCAGCTTATCTGAAATGGCAGCCCTCCGCCATCCTCTATCCCCTACCTTGCATTAGTTTTCTTCTCGGCACAACTTGTATGCATTTGTGTAGTTGTTTACTGTTCATCTCCCCCACTAGGAAGCAGACTCTGTGACAGCAAGGACTCTGTCCCATTGCCACATAGGGTGTATTGCAGTAGGCACACAATAAATATTTGTTGAACGGTCAGACTAATAAACACGTGAATGAATGCCTGGTTTGAAATTCCAGCTCCATTGTGTACTAGCTGTAAAATCTCAGGCAACTTACTAAATCTCTTTGCTTCAGGTTCCTCACTGGCACAATAGTATAATAATAGCCATGAAGATGAAATAAATGTATACCTTCAAAACATTTAGAACAGGGGCTTCCCTGGTGGCGCAGTGGTTAAGAATCCGCCTGCCAGTACAGAGGACACGGGTTCGAGCCCTGGTCCGGGAAGATCCCACATGCCGCAGAGCAACTAAACCCGTGCGCCACAGCTACTGAGCCTGCGCTCTAGAGCCCGCAAGCCACAACTACTGAAGCCAGCGTGCCTAGAGCCCGTGCTCTGCAACAAGAAGCCACAGCAATGAGAAGCCCGCGCACCGCAACGAAGAGTAGCCCCCGCTCGCCACAACTAGAGAAAGCCCACACGCAGCAACAAAGACCCAACACAGCCAAAAATAAATAAATAAAATGAATTTAAAAAACAAAACAGGGCTTCCCTGGTGGTGCAGTGGTTAAGAATCCGCCTGCCAATGCAGGGCACACGGGTTCGAGCCCTGGTCCGGGAAGATCCCACATGCTGTGGAGCAACTAAGCCCATGCGCCACAACTACTGAGCCCGTGAGCCACAACTACTGAGCCCACGTGCCACAACTACTGAAGCCCACGCACCTAGAGCCCGTGCTCTGCAACAAGAGAAGCCACCGCAATGAGAAGGCCGTGCACTGCAACCAAGAGTAGCCCCCGCTCGCCACAACTAGAGAAAGCCTGCGTGCAGCAACGAAGACCCAACGCAGCCAAAAATAAATAAATAAATTTATTAAAAAAAAACAAAACAAAACAAAACAAAACAAAACACTTAGAACAGAGCCTGGCACTTGTAACATTCATTTTATGTTTGTTTGTTTTGTTTTGTTTTTAATTAATTATTTATTTATTTATGGCTGTGTTGGGTCTTCGTTTCTGTGCGAGGGCTTTCTCTAGTTGCAGCGAGCGGGGGCCACTCTTCATCGCGGTGCGCGGGCCTCTCACCATCGCGGCCTCTCTTATTGCGGAGCACAGGCTCCAGACGCGCAGGCTCAGTAATTGTGGCTCACGGGCCTAGTCGCTCCGCGGCATGTGGGACCTTCCCAGACCAGGGCTCGAACCCGTGTCCCCTGCATTGGCAGGCAGACTCTTAACCACTGCGCCACCAGGGAAGCCCCGACATTCATTTTATGTTGGCTCTTACTATTAGAGTATCCCAATGTAGGGAAGTACCATAATTTATTTAACTGGTCTTCTACTGAGGTGGTTTCCAAACAGAGTTGTAATGCAGAACTTTGTACATAACGCCATTTTGCATGTGGGCAAGTCTAGTGGTTGGATGACTTTCTAGAAGTGGGGTTTCTGGGTCCAAGAGTACATGCATTTTTGATTCTGAGAGAGAAAGCCGACTTGAAGAGATCAGTAATGATGAGCACGACTGAACCGCGCTGGGGGATGCTGCTCCTTCACTAGACGTGCTTATTTAGTCACTAGGCTGTGCGACCAGCTCTCAGGGCTGTGGTGGCAACAACTCCTTCTGCAGATGGGAGGCTGGGCTGTGTGACATGCAAGGTCCCCGCAGATCTGGAACATAATAGTCCCCTACGATTACTGGCTAAGCGCCAGGCATATTTGCAACACAATGGAATATTACTCAGCCATAAAAAGAAACGAAATGGAGGTATTTGTAGTGAGGTGGATGGAGTTAGAGTCTGTCATACAGAGTGAAGTAAGTCAGAAAGAGAAAAACAAATACAATATGCTAACACATATATATGAAATCTAAGGAAAAAAAAAAAAAGGTCATGAAGAACCTAGTGGCGAGACGGGAATAAAGACACAGACCTACTAGAGAATGGACTTGAGGATATGGGGACGGGGAAGGGTAAGATGTGTCAGGGTGAGAGAGTGGCATGGACATATATACACTACCAAATGTAAAATAGATAGCTAGTGGGAAGCAGCCGCATAGCACAGGGAGATCAGCTCGGTGCTTTGTGACCACCGAGAGGGGTGGGATAGGGAGGGTGGGAGGGAGGGAGACGCAAGAGGGAAGAGATATGGGAACATATGTATATGTATAACTGGTTCACTTTGTTATAAAGCAGAAACTAACACACCATTGTAAAGCAATTATACTCCAATAAAGATGTTAAAAAAAATGCAAAGCTAAAATGTTCCATTTTATGTCCAATTGGTGGTAATGAGGGAAAATACTCTTTTAACTCATTTTTAAACTGAGAGCCAATTTTTTATTCACACTGTAGTGTTTGTTTTTTTGGGGGGAGAGGGATTTGCTTTATATTTTGGACCTTTCTGAAGGTATTTGGTGTAAAAAATTTTAAAACGTCCAGTGTACCTTTTTAAAAAGTGTGTGGTCTAGTATTTGAACTCTCCCTACACAAATTAAATTCTTATGTAATGATTAGGTTGGGGGTAGGTCAAGAAATATTGTATTTCTTTTTTAAAAAACTTTATTGGCTTTTTTTTTTTTTGCCCTGTTGAGTCTAGTCAATAATCCACATTCTCCAGCCACTCAAATGTCAAAATGTTTCAAAAACATAAAAAAATAAATGAATAGAAGCGTCCTTGTTCTTTAAATTATTTCTGTGTTACCCTGAACTGTAAGTGAACCCTCCTTGCTTATAAAAGAAGCAGCTGTTCATGCAATTGAAACCATGGTTCATTACAAGCTGACCTTGGATTCAGGAGTAAAACTTCCTCTATTTTACTACAACTATTCAGACAGGGACTGGAGATAAACAATAATCAAAATCAGGATGGAACTTGACTGGGAAACCCTCTATGTTCTTTGGCAGAATTATAGCAGCTCTCGAATTGCCAGGAGTGAGGCAATGTGAAATGACCCTCAAACATTCCCTTCTGAAATGCAGTGGGTCCAAGCTGCCAGCTCTGAGCAGACAAAGGCCGATTGTAACGACTTCTTAAGCATATACTTATAGAAACATTAATTATCACCAACCCTATTTTAAACATTTATAGAAAGTTGAGATGAAAGGGTCCTTTTATATCCATTTTTATACTCCCCCTTGCAAGAAACTATGATTACATTATTTTTTTTCCCCCTTCTCTCACTCCTTGGAATTCTTATTTCTAGATCTTATTCTTTTTTTTTTTTTAAATCTTTATTTTTTAAATTTTTTTTTTCACACACTGTATTTTTTTTTTTACGAGAGATAAATAGACTGACACCAAGCATTGTAAATGGATGTCTAGGTCTTATTCTTAAAAGACTAATTTTGGTTTGAGGCTTGTGTACTCATCAAGTTAGATATGAGAGGATGGCAGGGAAATGAAATGGGTAAGTGGGTGTGATAAGGGAGGGGACACACTGAAGTGTGGGAGGTATGGGCGTCTGGAGTGCAGAAATGACCCATTTTGGAAAGGTAGGCGTTCAGTTTGCTAAGGTGCCAGTGGAAGCCAATTTGAGATCAGATTGGTTAAGGTCAAAAGTAGTGGTTCTCAAACACCGGAGTTCATCAGAATCTTGGAGGAGGGCTGCTTTCACAGTGACCATCATGGGGTGCCTCCCTCCCAGAGAATTTGATTCAGTGTGTCCGAGCTGCATGTTAACCAAGACTCTTAGTGATTCAGACGCAGGTGGCTTGAGGCCACACTTTGAGAGGAAAACTGATTTGAAGGTTAGTTATTCCCAGCCTGCCCTCACAGGACCTCCAGCTATATGTCTACACAACCTGCTGGAACCCAACTTACTGTCTCCCTCTCAGGTCTCCTCCATGGCACACGGCATCATGTGCTATCAAGTTGGCTCCAAAAATGATGTATGGCAGGCCGTGTGCAAGGGTGTTCTTGGCTGAGGCTGTCCTTGAAGAATGCTTTGACCTCTTGAAGTCAATTATAATTCTTTATAGAGTCATGAAAAAGAGAAGAGAGAGAAATAGAGAGATCACAGGCTAAACAATCCACTGATAGGGAGTAGATATCCCTGGCATGGAGGAGACTGACCTGGGCACAGTGGGGTAAGGAGAAACCCTGAACTTGCCTGTGAAGCTGGCAGTTCAATGCACACAGTGCAGACATGAGGACCGATATAAAGAGCCAGGCTGTTTGTTTGGAGGAGTCGTGGAGCTGCACGAATTCCACTTAGGCTGCAAAATGAGACTTGGCTCTGCTCTGGTTTCCCAGTGCCCACTCCCTCCCCTCCCGCTCCTTCTCCTATGCTCCCATCCCTGGGCCAAGAGAACACACATCTGTCACTACTTCGGCTTCTCAGCCTCTGCTCTGTGCATGTGAACATGAACTGGAAATCCCAAATGGGGTGTCAGGAGGCCAGGACTTTGCCTTCCACTGGGTCCAATTCCGCGGTGTCTTGAAAAGAGCCACTGGACTGGGGCAAGCGTTGACTGTTGCCTTTCTCCCTCCTTCTGCCTCCAGCTTCCTGCTGGCAATGTGGGGGTTCCGTCACATAGGAATCAGTGATGTTCATTCAGAAACAAAGTTCCTTTCCAAGATAGCCAAAGCAAGCGATTCCAATACAGGACTGAGAGAGGTAACTACCATTTATTAGGTACCTACTACATGCCAAGTGCTTTGCATCTTTATTACATTTTCTCCTCACAATAACCCTGCAGGCTGAGCAGCGCTGTCTTGTTGCAAGTCGGGAAACTGAGGCTGAGGATTCTGTGGCTTGTCCAAGATTGTACACATAGGGCTAGAATGTGTGAGGTGTAGAGAGGGCTCTATGCTTTCTGTTTCTTGTTGCCTTGATGATTTGTCTAGCTCTGATGCATTTACCGTAGCTGCATTTTATGCCCACCTAGGAGGCAGTATGCGGAGAGGTTAGCAATTGGGCTCTGCAGACAGACTGCTGAGGGTTCTGCCACTCATGAGCTGTGTTCTATCCCTCATTTCTCTTGGGAGAACAAGAATAATGATAATATAATACTTACCTCGGGCTTCCCTGGTGGCTCAGTGGTTAAGAATCCACCTGCCAAGACAGGGGACACAGGTTCCAGCCCTGATCCGGGAAGATCCCACATGCCGTGGAGCAACTCAGCCCGTGTGTCACAACTACTGAGCCTGCGCTCTAGAGCCTGCGAGCCACAACTACTGAAGCCCGCGCGCCCAGAGCCCATGCTCCGCAACAAGGGAAGCCACCACAATGAGAAGCCCACGAACCGCAACGAAGAGTAGCCCCCGCTCGCTGCAACTAAAGAAAGCTCGCGCACAGCAAAGACCCAAAGCAGCCAAAAATAAAATAAATAGATAAATTTATTAAAAAGAAAAAAACTTACCTCTTAGAGTTTTGAAAATAAAAAGAAGCAATAAGATACTTAGCACAGGGCCTGGTACAGTGCCAGTGCCTCAACTAATGGCTAATTACTATCATTACCATCACCACCATCATCATCATCTTTGCAGGTTGCCTTATAAATGCATATGGGATATAAATGTAAGATGGAAAAATAGGCAAGTGGTGGCTGGGTGAATTCATGAAGGATGTTTGTGTGAACAAAAGAGGGAGAAGGCTGGATGGTGAGAGGGAGGGATGGGGCATCAGATGCCTAAGGTGCAGCTATGCCTCGGCCCTCACTGACCTGCTGACCCATTTTGTGGCCGGCCTCCTGAGGAACTCCCCTCCCCCATGTGGCCTGGGCAGGCCATCCAGGGTAGCACAATTATGGTGGCCGCTAATTACTTCCCAGCTGTGCTGCTGGCTGCTGGGTGGGTGGAGGTGGGGTGTTTCTGAGAGATTTCCAAATCTGCCTAGCCGGTCAGGTCCTTGATCAGCTTTGGGGGTCCCAGCCCTGAGGCCGGAGCGTGAACCCTGGCCTGGGCACCCTGGGGAGGAAATCTGGGACTGGATGGTGGAGAGAGATCCCGAGGGGTCGATTAGACCAGGTCCGGAAGATGGAGGTTCTGCCTGTGAGAGGGATTGGGTGTGGGCGGCAAAAGGGACCCATGGCTGGTCCTCATTTTCCAGATGGCAAGTCAAGGATTAGAAGATTAAGTCACTTATCCAGGTGTGAACTCAGAGAGGTTGAGGGCACTTAGAAGAAAGACCCTGCCTCCAAGAGGGGGGAATCCTAATACCTGCTTAGTTCACCGCTGTGATAACTATCCGAGGAGTGATAACTATTTCTCTGTCCTCATCCGTGTCTCGAATATTTATTATGAGCCCATAAGCCCAGTAGATTATGATTGTGTCTATGGTTCTGTGGGGGACACACATTTTCCATCCACGTGCTGAAGATATTTATTGTCCAAGAGTAATAACTATTGATAGCATAAGAATAAGACTGCTAACTACCACTTACTTAATATCTACTATGTATCAGGCATTTTATGTTCATAATTTCACTGAGTTGTGACAACAGTTGTCATGGAGTGGCTATTGTCAGCCTGTTTTATAGATAAAGAAACTGAGGCTCAGGGACATTAAGTATTGTAGCTTGCTTTCCATCAAGAACATACAGTTGCATGTGGGTCAATGCCAAGGCCAAGGTTCGGATCCAGACTCTGTCTAACCCCAAAGTCCATGGTGTTAATTGCTAGTCAAGGGGGGAGTATATTTACCCGTAAAAGGTCACCCACTAATTGAAGGTGGATTTTGAAGCCACTGAGTCAGCCAGAGTGATCAAAGGAGGCTTTGCGGCGGGCTGGGATGCAGGAGGATTCTGCAGGCCGAGGGGAGGGGTCAGTGAGGAAGCGCAAGGACAAAGTGGACAGTCAGGATGATCACAGATGCCATCATCTCCCCTGATCTCCCCCACCGTCCATGAGGGACGAGGGACAGGGGCGACCCTTCCATTCTGAAACAGTGGAAGTTGAAAGAGATTATGTGACTTGCCCAAGGTCACCCAGCTACTAAGTGATAGAAATAGGTCCTCAGGCTCCTGGACGTCTTCCATTTTACGAGGAGCAGGGCCCCATGGAAATTTTGTGGGTAGAGTATGGAGATGGGGAACAGACTTTCTTGTATCACTAAGGGTGGAATTTTCATTATTTGGATTACAGCAGCCTTCTTCACGATTTTTTGCGTCACAGACCACTTTGGCAGTCTGATGTTTGCCAAATAATGTCTTTTTAATTTTAATTATGGTAAACACATAGAACATAAAATTTACCATCAGCCACTTTTAAGTGTACAGTACAGCCCCATTAAGTACATTCACTTTGTTGTGCTACCATCCACAGAACTCTTTTTATCTGTAAAACTGAAACTCTGTACCCATTAAACACTAATTCCCCATACCCTCCTTCCCCCAGCCCTGGGCAACTACCATTCTACTTTCTGTCTCCACGAATTTGACTACTCTGGGTACCTCATATAAGTGGAATCATACATTATTTGTCATCTTATGGCTAGCTTATTTCACTTAGCATAATGTCCTCAAGGTTTATCCATGTTGTAGTATCTGTCAGAATTTCCTTCCTTTTTAAAGTTGAATAATACTCTGTTGTATGTCTGTACCACATTTTATTCATCAATGGACACACAGGTTGCTTCTATCTTTGGACTATTGCAAATATGTGCCAAAGAATGTTTTAAAATGCATAAAATTATGTGTGTGTGTATATGCATGATGCTTCTAAGTGTGTGTGTACATATATAAATTAGATATAACATGATTACAAAAAACAATTATATGGATATACAGTTATCTATGTATATTTTAAAAACAAATTGTGTCATAGAAATATATCAACTTCTCTACTAATGCAGTAAATAAGATCTAGCAGCAGGCTTAATAACTGTCTTAATTTTGAAACAGTGAGGAGTGTAAATGATATGTTTGAGATATGTGCAGTAACTAGGATATGATGTAAAATATCCATGATTTTGGTGACAAAATCCCAGGTTCTGCCAACATTCCTGTAGTTTGTGGTCTACATTGATCATTGAAGGAAATGCTAGATTTCAGTTAGAGATTCATTAAAAGAAAGATGTAATTATTTCCCATACAAGTCTGGGACCCCCTGGAATTCACTCTGCAGGTCCTAGGAAATTACAGCCTACAGGGGCCGTGATGAGAGGTCAGCTTTGGAGCTTGAAGAAAAGTTCTTTAACCATCCTGGCCTGAAGTGACAGCTCCAACTTCTTTTTCGTTTGGGTGACCTTTTTCTGACTTGGCCCAGCTGTGTGAATTTGGACAGGTTATTTAGCCTCTTTGAGCCTCAGTTTCCCCACCTGTGGTTGGATACCAGTACACATCCTTCAGAGTTCACAGCTTCCTATTGCTCCTGAGGTTCCTTTTAAAAGATAGATAAAACCAGGAGAGCATTTTGGCCCAGGTTTATCTAAATCTCAAAATCCCCCTCTCCATCCATAATGGATGGCAGGATAGCAGGCTTGTTACATCCATGTTTTCCAGAACCTTGTTTTCTTCCTGCTGTCCTGGGTAAACAACACAACTAAGCCAGACCCTGACTTCTCCTAGCATCCTAGCCTTTTGGGAGCCAAGATTGGCATCTGTTTTTATAGACTCTAAGTTGTCTAAAACTTTTACAAACCGGGGGTGGTCTGGGATCCTATCAGGGGTCATAAAAGATGATAGCCAGCAAAGATAGGGGATCAGAAGGGATATTCTTAAACAATTAGCAAGAAAAAGGAAGCCACAAAGGGAAGTTTATATGCAGGTGTCCAGGCATTCCAGCAATGTGCCTTAAGATAACCAAGTCCCTGGCCAGGGCTGACAGATGGGGATTTGCTACATTTGCTGCTTGCTGGATAGGCTTAGTCTGTTCTGTTTTAATACTGAATATCTCCTACTGTAATCCATGAAATGGGATAATGTTAGCTAGTTCCCAAGACTGTGGACAGATTGAGATAATGTGTATGAAAGCGGCAGCCCAGGCTGAGCTGGAGCTGAGACATAGCTGGGAGGGGAGCAGGGTGGCCGCTCGCCGGAAGACCTGTTTGTATGAGTTGCTGTGCACAGAAGTTTAGTTCTTGGTCGATGGAGGAGGGTGGAGGTTTTCTGTGGTTGTTATGTTTTATCTTCCCCTCAGGAGTGTCTGGGGAGGGAGGACGAACGGAGGAAGTGACCACTCTTTCTGTCCCCCTGTCGCAGATACTGGCCCTCTGCAGTGGGGAAGGAGCTGTACTTATGGACTTGTGGAGACTGTGCCCAAGCACTGTTGGGTCAGAGCCTAAGGGACAGGATGTCACACCGAGTGGGGAGAGAGGGCTAGTCTCTCCCTGTACCCTTTCCTTTCTGCCCAGACTGCAGGGCAGCACTGCAGACCCAAGGGGGCCACCAGCAGAGTCCCTGTGGAGGGCAGTGGCTTGGTGAGGACAGGGCACAGTACCTAGCAGAGGCAGAAGACCATGAGCAGACTCCTTGCTGTGTCCATGGAGACTCGGGTCCCCTGAGAATTCTGGAAAACAAGTGTTGGGAGAGAGAGGAGATGTTAAACAAGACCTAATTTGATAAGCTGATAGGGCTGGGAGCTAGCAAGGGTCAACTGTTTACCACATTTTCACCACTTCTATTTTGAGCCTGGTACATAATAAGTAAGGCCTTGTCCTCATAAAAAAACAAGAAATTCCTCTTCTTTTTATGAGTCTGGGACATAGTAAAGTATCACGCACGTAATTGCTTACTAGTAATGCCATGGCTGTTAAAGTATTGCTCTTCCATCAACTACGTAGGAGAAAGGTTAACAGGTCAACCAGCTGCTTGCCAAAGAGCTGGGATTCAGTCAGGTTTCTCTGGTCCCAAAGCTTATACTCTTCATTCTAAGATAACTTTTTCCTTTTATCAAAGGTAACTTTGATAAAGAGAAAACATCTTCAGTAAATTAAACAGAACTACTATCTGCCCCAGCAGTTCCACTCCTAGGCATATACCCAAAAGAATCAAAAGCAGATGATCAAAAAAAAAACTTGTACATGAATGTTCATAGCACCCCTGTTCACAATAGCCAAAACACAGAAACAACCCAAATATCCGCAAACTGATGAATGGATGAACAAAAGGTGGTATACACATAAAATGGAATTTTATTCAGTCATGGAAAGGAATGAAGTTCTGAAACGTGCTACAACATGGATGAACCATGAAAACATGATGGTAAATTAAGCCAGTCACGAAAGAACACACATGATATATGTTATGTTAGAACAGATATAACATATATGTTAGATATAACATATATATAACACATATATAACATGTTATATCACACACACACACACACACACACACACACATATATATATATATATATATATATATATATATGTTATGTCCAGAATAGGCAAATCCACAGAGACAAAAAGCAGATTAGTGGTTGCCCAGCAGGTAGGCGGTGGGGGAAATGGAAGTGACTATTAATGGGGATAGGGTTTCTTTGGGGGATGATAAAAATGTTTTAGAATTAGACGCTGTGATGGTTGCACAACATCGTGTACGTATGAAATGCCATGGAATTGTACACTTTAAAATGGTTAAAGCGGTGAATTTTGCATTATGTTTATTTTACCGCAATTAACATAAAAAGAAAACAGCAAGGGGCAAATATTTAAATAGAACACATTAAACACATTTCAGGTGCATTCTTTCTCAGCAACCTCTTTCTTCAATTTTTATTTTTTATTTTTTTAAATTAATTTTTATTGGGGTATAGTTGATTTACAATGTTGTGTTAGTTTCAGGTGTACAGCAAAGTGAATCAGTTATACATATACATATATCCACTCTTTTTTAGATTCTATTCCCAAATAGGTCATTATAGATTATTGAGTAGAGTTCCCTGTGCTATACAGTAGGTTCTTATTAGTTATCTATTTTATATATAGTAATGTGTATATGTCAATCCCAATATCCCAATTTATCCCTCCCACACTTTCCCCCTTGGTAACCATAAATTTGTTTTCTGTATCTGTGACTCTATTTCTGTCTTGTAAATAGGTTGATTTGTACCATTTTTTAGATTCCACATATAAGCGAAATCATATGATATTTGTCTTTCTCTGACTTACTTCACGCAGTATGACAATCACTAGGTCCATCCGTGCTGCTGCAAATGGCATTATTTCATTCTTTTTATAGCTGAGTAATATTCCATTGTATATATGTACCACATCTTCTTTATCCATTCCTCCATCGATGGACATTTAGGTTGCTTCCATGTCCTGGTTGTTGTAAATAGTGCAGCAGTGACTCAAGTTTTTAGTACAGTAATATCTTGCCCATCTTGGAACTCCTTAGGTAACCTCACCTCAGCAGAACCCAGTTGAGAATCAGGAGGCAAAGAGTTCTAAGGACCTCCTTCATTGTGAGAGGAAGGCCTGAAGGGGGAGCCTGTGAGCTAAGTCCATCCTGGTATTATGACTTAGGACATGCCTGGATCATAGTGATTCCCTGAGCTATCAAGACAAGGACAATCCCATTCCGGGTCTTTGCAACACAGTTTTAGGCCTCTTGATTTGCTGTCTGCCTTGTTACATAGCAAATTATGTATTCCTTGATTCATTTCTGAGAACTTCAAAGATTTTAAAGGAGTTTCAGGAACACGCTCAATTTAGTGATATAAGCTCATGTCCTCCAATGTGCTTGATTAGGACACAATTCTGAACCTAGGACCAAGTGTTGAAACACAAGGGTTCCGCCTAACAGCCACAGCATCTCCAATGTTGAGTTTTCCAACTAAGGGACAAGGTCGTCTCAACACAGGGCTATTATGAAAGTCAAATATGATTATGTGTGAAAAAGACTTTTATGAATGATGAGATGCTATACACATGCAAGGTACTAATTATTGTGTTGGCAGCAAAAAGTCCCTCACTTCTAATAATAATAGCTAACACATACTACACATATGTGCCAGGTAACCAATGAAGAAACTGACGGAGAGGGATGGTAAATAACTTATCCAGGGTCCCAGAGCCAGTACATGATGGAGCCAGGATGTGACCCAGCAGGCTGGCTCGGTCTTCACACAGCCTCCTGTGTATAACATATCTCATTCTTCATATGATAGCAAGGAATAAGTCAAGCAGAACTGAGGGGTGTAATCAGCACTTTTTAAAGTGAGTATCCTTGGATGAGATGACACCCCGATCGCTGGGACCAGCTCAAAGCTCGCTGTTAGTGTCACCTTCCAAACTCCACATTCAAAGACATTCATTTCAGGAGCTAAAAATCAACCATGGTGGGAGTATTTACACCATGGAAATTAGCAAATGCTCTGAACCAGGGCTTTTTCTTTCCCTTCTGTTTTGGAGAGCCTGTTAAATATTTACCAGCATATCACTGGCTATACCAACTCCTATTGGCAGAAAGAATTAGTAATAACATCTGATAATGATAATAAAAGAACATGGGTGTATATATATCTTTTTGAGTTAATGTTTTTGTTTTGTTTGGATAAATACCCAGAAGTGGAATTGCTGCATCATATGGTAGTTCTATTTTTAATTTTTTGAAGAACCTCCATACTGTTTTCCACAGTGGCTGCACCAATTTACCTTCCCACCAACAGTGCACGAGGGTTGCCTTTGCTCCACATCCTCACCAACACTTGTTATTTCTAGTCTTTTTGTTAATAGCCTTTCTGACAGGTATGAGGTGGTATCTCATTGTGGGTTTTTTTTTTTTAAAGTTATACAATTTTTATTTATTTATTTATTTATTTATGGCTGTGTTGGGTCTTCGTTTCTGTGCGAGGGCTTTCTCTAGTTGCGGCAAGCGGGGGCCACTCTTCATCGCGGTGCGCGGGCCTCTCACTATCGCGGCCTCTCTTGTTGCGGAGCACGGGCTCCAGACGCGCAGGCTCAGCAATTGTGGCTCACGGGCCTAGTTGCTCCGCGGCATGTGGGATCCTCCCAGACCAGGGCTCGAACCCGTGTCTCCTGCATCGGCAGGCAGATTCTCAACCACTGCGCCACCAGGGAAGCCCCCTCATTGTGGTTTTGATTTGCATTTCCCTGATGATTAGTGATGTTGAGCATCTTTTCATGTACCTGTTGACCACCTGTATGTCTTCTTTGGAAAAATGTCTATTCAGATCTTCTGCCCATTTTTTAATCGGATTCTTTTTGGCTATTAAGTTGTATGAGTTCTTTCTTTGTTTTGGATATTAACCCTGTGTCAGATATATGATTTGCAAACATTTTCTCCCATTCAGTGGGTTGCCTTTTCATTTTGTTGATGGTTTCCTCTGCTGTGCAGAAGCTTTTTAGTTTTATGTAGTCTCACTTGTGTATTTTTGCTTTTGTGGCTTAGATACTATGATTAATGCCACTTCACAGGTGGGAAACTGAGGCTCATGTCTCACAACACTGAACACCAAGCAACACTGCCCTTGGAGTGTCAGAATGGGAAGTAGGGAGGGGCCAGGTGGAACAGGCTGGATGTCGCTTGCTGACTTGGAAGAGAAAAGAGGAGACAGAGGAAGTCACAGGCACAGACAGGAGCCTTACGCAGACTTTTAGGATGCAGGGTGAGGCAGTTTTGGCACCTATTGCCAAGTATGAGCGATCCCAGAAAGGCCAGACTCTCTAATGGTCCTGAGCTCTGGGTCATCGCCTCTGGGAAATCTTTCCTCACTGCCCCACTATGCGCCCCCTCTGTCCCCTGCTAGCCTGGATTAGGTGGCCCCCTCTCACCCTCCAAACCCCACGTTCCCACAGCTCTTTAAGGTTATCTCTTTAATAGAAGACACCACATTGCACTATGATTGTCTGTTTGGGTCTCTATGTGCCTTTCAAGGCCGGGAACCTAATCACGGTAGTCCCAGCCCCCAGCACTCGTGGTTAGAGCTCAGTAATGTCAGTTAATCCAGACAGAAGACTGCATTTATGGTCAGGAAGAGAGTAAGCCTCAGATCTTTCACCTCAAGGAGAAGTTTATAGGTGGTAGCACTTATTTAGGGAGTGGCGCATCATGGCCTTTTCCTACTAATTTCTAACAAGGAAGCTCGTGCTCTGCTCCATACAAAGAAAGTTGTTACAGTGTCTGGGTCCCTCAACGGGTTTCTTCATGTCCTGGAACCATCCCTCAAAACGTATGTTTTCACATGTCACAGAGCCCAAATGGACTGCCCGTTGCCTGGATGGACCATGATTTTTCTAACCATTGCAGAATCACTTAGGCTGTTTCCATTTTGACTCTTTCAAGCCATGCTTCAAAGGTCGTTTCTGAACCTATTGCCTTGTACTCTTGTGCAAGTGCATTCCTAGAGGGGAATTGCAGGGTCAAAAGCAACCCCATAAAGGTTGCATCTTTAAGACTCAAATATTAGAAAGTGTTCATGTGAATCTTGGCTAATGGCAGTTACCTCAGAGGCAAATACCTCAAGTACCTTTCCCATGACGTGTTATTTATCTGTTCTGACTCAACATCAGGGTTCACAACGCTTGTAACAGAGTTTTCTCTGAGATTGACATTGCAGTAAGCAGCAGGAATGCCCAGGAGAACGTGTCAAGAGAAAGGCAAGACAAAGTCAAGGGTAGCAAGAAAAACAACATTGAAGAAACTGAAATAGAAAAGACGGCTTGGAGCTGAAAGTATGATAAAGTCAAAGAAAGAAGGAAAATAAAGTTAGTCTCTACCTGAAAAAGGATCTTATGAAAGTTTTCCTTTGAAAAACCCGTAATGCTAGTAAATAGCAAGACTCTGGTAGGAAATCCTCAAGATTCATCCTCCTATTTTATAGATGAAGAAACAAGGGCAGAGGGGTTAACTGACTTGCTCAGGAACACATAGCTAGTTAGTAGCATTGCAGGGACCAGAGCCCTTGCTTCTGAGTCATGCTGCATCATGGCCTTGATTTTTCCTTCCATTTTTCTCCACTTATCCCTTTATAATTACTTTACTTAGGCAATATGGATAATTCATTCAGAGCTGGAACATCATTTTCTCATTCCACTGAGTTTAAATAGAGGTGACAGGGCCTATTCTTAATGTTTAACAATCAAAACCAATTATGACTCTTTCTTTCCCTCATGCAAAAAAACACACTGTCCTTTTCAGAATGCAGTGTTTTCATTCTGTGGCATAAACAGGCCAATGAGAACAATAACATGGCAAGAAAACCTCCGGAGAAGGTAAATACTAAATATAATCAAGTAAGCCCCGTTATTCAGGGTTGGGGAAATTATGCTATGGATACAAGAGGAAGAATAAAAATAGCTCAAAGGACACTGAATTCATGGGTACGAGTCAGGGCACACTCATGTGTGTTCAGCCCAGTGATGTGACCAACACTAACAAGCTCAATTTCCTTCCGCCATGTGGAGGGGACCAGAAAGCCCCTAGATATTTCCCTGGTATAGAACCAAATTCCCCAAACTGCCCAAGTGATGCTTGGCTAGACCAGAAAGTCTTCCCACTTTGCCCCTGTAGCAGAGGAAAACTGAGTCATAGAGCTATCCTAAACATAAGTTCAATTAATTACACATCCACCTATCCACCTTTCCTTCCCTCCATCCATCCCTCCATCCTTCCATCTGACTGTCGACATTTGTTGAACTCACACCATGTTGGAGTTCAATTAGGAATTTCGAAATAGCTTCCTGATTGGAAATAATAGCCAAGTCTCGACTTCTGGCTCTACAATATCCCTGGGTGGTTTTTTCCTTGTTTATAGAGAGGGACAGCCAATTTTCTGAGGTTTTTGTCCATCAATGGAATTTATATGGATGTGGTTGCTCTTCTCTTTGTCATCCTAAATAGTAGAGCTAGAGAAATGAAGCAAGACATATAATTAAATGTAAAAAGGAATCCTGTTTTTCTTGGACTCCATCTTGAAAAAGCCATTCTTTTGGAAATCCAAGGAAAAATATTGCCAGTGAGCCCTTCAAAGAGGCAGAAAGAATTCCAGTGGACCCAGGGAAGATAGTCATTGTTTACGAAACACTCCTGGAGGAGTGTTTGAAATACTCTTTTTTTTTTTTTTTTAAACTTTTCCTGTTCCAGCTTTTTTTTTTTTTTTTAATTTTTTATTATTTATTTTTTTTTTTTTTTTGCTGTGTTGGGTCTTCGTTTCTGCACGAGGGCTTTCTCCAGTTTCGGCGAGCGGGGGCCACTCTTCATTGTGGTGCACGGGCCTCTCACTATCGCGGCCTCTCTTGTTGCGGAGCACAGGCTCCAGACGCGCAGGCTCAGTAGTTGTGTCTCACGGGCCTAGCTGCTCTGCGGCATGTGGGATCTTCCCAGACCAGGGCACGAACCCGTGTCCCCTGCATTGGCAGGCAGATTCTCAACCACTGCGCCACCAGGGAAGCCCTGAAATACTCTTGGAGGTCCCTCTCACATGTATAGATGCTACTGGCTTAATTCAGCATTAGAGGCTTTTGACACCAGTGCCATTGGGAAATTGCATCCTCGAGGTATCTAGGGGGCTCTGGCCATGACACTGCTCTTGTTCCTTTCCTTGGCAAAACTGACATGTTTCAGGTTTTAGGGGACTGAGGGACCCAAACAGAGTTCTTGCCTAAGATCCTGAGATAAGTTCATAAAATGTGACTACCTGAGATTGAAAGACAGGAAAGTGATGCAAAATGGATAAGATAAGGTACTTCCTTGATTGTGAGCTCTGTGAGGACGGAGACTCTATTGATCATATTCATTGTTTTCTCTCTAGTGTCTGGCAATATGATATTCAATGCTCAATAAATATTTGTTTAATTAATATCATTGTTGCAGCCTTTCCAGGAAATGTTGCAACATTTAAACCGCTAAGCAATAGAAAGTATATTAGATTTGAAGTAAGAAAGCCCAAGTCTGATTTCTGGCATTTCTAGTAACTAGCTGTGAGCATCCGTTTTCACATCTTTAAATGGGGTCAATACCATCTAGCTCACAAAACTACTGGTAGGATTAAATGGAATAGCATATTTAAAAGGCTTGAGCACAATACCTGACACAGTGATATGTGCTTAATAACTGTGGAGTCTGTTAAAATTAGAGGACTGCATCCATTTTAGCAAGAGGGCTACAGTGACTCTAAAATAGAAGCACCAATTTAAAATGTAACCAATGAAAGAGAAGCCAAAATCATGAAATTTCCAGCCTGTCCTAAGGAAGTGCTATAATGACAGAAACATTTGGTGATAGATACAAAGAATATTTTAAAAAGGGAATCAATCGATAAAATTTTGCTAGTGTTTCTTTCGCAGTTTTCAGTGCTAACTTTATTTTCATATGAACAAAACTGCTTTCCTGAGTTATCTAGTGATGGCTCACTAAAACTTGCTTTCGAACTTCTTGCTAAGAAAAAATTATCCAAAATTTGGAAATAAGGCAGAGAAGTTATTGCATACTTTTGTTTCCATGTCATACTAGAGAATTGTCTAACACACTCACTTAAGGATCATCTGAGGCTCTGGGAAATTATCAATTTGTTTGACTTACTATTTACTACCTGTTATAGGCTAAATGTTTGTGTGCCCCCAAATCTATATGTTGAAGCCCTAATTACTGCTTAAAGTCCAGAGTCTGTAACTTTGCATATTAACTTGTAGAAGATTGACGAGTTGTCTTCCCACTAGGCATGTCAATGGTTTCTGTTTGTAGAAATAAGAGCCCTGAAGGTTACAGTTTTATTGACTTGTAGGGCATTAACCATTTTTATCTAATGTGATCTGAGCTTCAGTTTTCCTGCTCTGTAAAATGGCATTAATATTTCTCCTGTAGGATTAAATATAATGCATATAGCGCTTGTAAGGCACTGCCTAACACATAGCAAACTCTCAAATTATACTCACTATGATTATTTAGATCGAAGGGCCACAGCTGTACAGTGTTTAAAAATATTAGTGACCAATAGGTAAAAATCAGGACACTACATATATACATATATACATTCAGATTTTGACTTCTCTTAGAAAATCACAAGGTCTGGTAGCCCAAAGCAGCCAACAGCTCTAAGTGGGTGTCATCTTCCCTTTGGGATGGGCAGATATTGTCCCACAGGCCACACCCAGGCCTCTTTGTTCCTTTACATTCCCTGCCTGGCCCTTGAGGCTTCAGTCTCTGGTTTAGGGCATCATCTCCTCATTCCCCAATTGCACAGGAGGTCTTCACAGAGCATTGCTTCTTTTCCTCTCTTCCCCAGCCCTGCGGGAAGGGCATGGTGCACTCAGGCTGAGTGCATGGGTAGGACGTCTTCTCGAGGGTCTCTGAGATTGTCCCATCCTGCTAGATATTCTCCACGACTGGTAGCACTGCTGAGCACCAGACTAGCTGAAAGTGATAGTTAACCTTGATACAGAGCTCCCACCTATGCCAGCCACTTGATGTGGGTTAACTTGCAGAATCTTCCAGACCATTTGAAGTAGGTATCACAGGCCCACAATTGAAAATTTCAGAGCTCTAAAAACCAAAATTCTTCTTATGACAAAATCTAACCTGAACCAACATAAAGCTATATAGTCTTTATTTCTCCTGCTTAATTTAAGTACCTCACATTTTGCTGCAGAAGTAGTAATGTGTTTAATTACTAGGTACTGCCCCAGACCCCACCGTGGGGATGGTATTCACACCATACTAACTTTCTAAGGTCTGAATACCTGGTTCAGATAAGGTGTTGAGGATATCTATTATTCCCATTTTACAGATGAAGAAACTGAATCCTTGAGAAATTTTTTAAAAAAATCCAAATAAGTGCTTAACTGTAGTGACCATCCATCAGACTGTCCTTCCTGGATGGCCTGGGGCAAGTCACTTCTCTGGACCTCAGTGTCTGTTTGTAAAATGAAGGGTAGTACTGCTAGCTGTATGCCATACACTTAATAGACTTTATATCTGTTGTCCTACAACGTAGGTGGTGTTGTTATTATCCCCATTCTGCTGATGAAGATATTGAAGTTCAAAGAACTTAAATAACTTGCCCAAGGTCACCCAGCCAGTCCCTGGAGAGCTGACTTGTGAACCAGGTCTGTCTGACTTTGGCATCACACACCCTTTCATGGGGTTCAAGGGTCTTGTAGCTGTAAAAGGAGTCCCTCTCTCTTATATCCCTATCAGATTGCTTCACTAAAAAAATAATGCCTGGCCTATTTTCTCTCTCGTTCTTTGCATTCCAGCAATCATCGGCTTGACCGAGAGGCCAGGGGCGCTTTGAGAATGGTGTTTACTGTTCCCTATCTCCCACACCCCAGGGGAGACTTCCAGCCATTCCAAAATGTCCACTTTCAGACTATTGTAGGTCTTTTCTAGGATCTCATTTTCCGGGACCCAGTGGTCTGTCTCTCGCTCTTCCTGCTGTAAAGATTTCTGCAAGTAGGTGCCACATTTCTCTAGGGACTTGCAGCCCCAATAAGTCTGAGCTCAGCAGGCCCAGTTCTCCAGCTCCTGTTAATGAGGTCTGTCCCTCCTCCTTCCTTCCATCTCTCCTGGATGATTACTCCTCCTCTCACTCAGGGAACGCAAGAGTAATCACAGGAGCTTCTGGGCTGGCTGTGCCTGGGAACCCTGACCTCACTGAAAGTGACTTGAGGGCCTGTCATCTTCCAGCCAGTTCAAGTGACCAGGGAAGATGTGGCTCTTTCCCATAATGTCATGTTTTTCAACCCAGTTGCTAGAAGGAAATGTATCTGGGTGATAAATACAGAGCCCTGTGAAGTCTGTCTGTAATTGTGGGCACTGGTGGATTCACTCTCCACCAAAGAAGAGATGCTACAGGGAGACAGAAAGCACCAGGTTCTGTTATCTCCCTCCCTGTTCTTTACGCCTCTGACCTTGGGCCAGACACTTGACTTTACTGTTTTCTTATCTTGAAAATGGAGATAAAATGATCCAGTTCTGCCTATCTCAAAGGACTGTGAAGAGAATCACAGTAGTAATGGATGTGACAACCTTTGCAAACATCACATGCAATTATCATGTAAACCTGAGGACAATGGGTGAGTTATAGCCAAGGATGAGGAAGGAAGGTCACAGGAAGTCAGCTCTACAAAGAGATGAGATCAAAAGTTCAGTAGACTGACTCCAATAGAACTTGAGAGATGATCTAGAGTTTACACATATATATCCAAACACATATCCCTTTTTGCCACTTCAAAATGATTGAATTACTGGATTTTTTGAATGATTGAGGAATTTTGTTTCAGTGTATCTTTTAAAGCATCTTTATCCCTTAAGATTTTGGGTAGTGCAAGGAATGCAACAGGAGTAAAAATCGAGAGAAAAAACATATAGCAGAAACAAACCTGCACCTAATTTCAGTAGTGAAGTTAGATTATCAAACAAATTTATTTATTATATAAATTATAAATTCGAACATAAACTCTAAAAAAAAATCTAGCAGATATAAAAAAGAGCCAAATAGAACTTCCAGAAGTAGAACCTATAGGAACTGAAATTAAGCACACCAATTTCATAAACCAATCTGGGGACTGTTCTAGCTGGGAAAACATAAGAGGCAAAGCCTCCCATGGACAGGAACAGTAGGCTTGGTGTAAGTGGAGCTGTGCGTGGTGGGGGAAGGGAAATATACAAGACCTCTGGAAACTAGACTTCTCATAGCTACAGGGATCTCAAGGGATGTTGTCTCAGCCCTTGACAACAATAGTAGCACCAGCATCAGGGCCAGATCCTCAGTGGCAGAAGCCAGTACTTCTTTGGGAAAAATGGAAAAGGGATGGGAGAGGGAGGCATCACCAGCTCTTACCAAGTCGTTCAGAAGTAGGCAATGTCTGTCTATCATAAATTCCAACTATGATCCAGAACAAGAAAGCATAATTAGCAAACTCTGGGATTATTCTTGAACATCAGCTGTAATTAAACAAAGGCCATTGGTGTTTTCCAACTGCATAGTCTTAGAATTGAAGCCAGGAATCCAGGTTCATGAAATCTTTCCAGGAGGTGAGACTTCTTATCAAAGCGAAAGGGCATAAGAAATGAAATATACATCAAAGCCCAGAATCATAAAACTTGGCACTCAGAAGAAACCACAGAATTACAGTGGGGCAATCCCTTCATTCACAGAAGAGGGAACTAAGCTTTAGAGAGAGAGAGAGTGGCAGACACAGATCACACAGTTAACCTCCTAACCTCCACTTGGAAACAAAAGCCATACCACCTACCAAAGCAGTCTCCCTTGGCTCAGCTTTCCAGAAGAAAAAATTATTGAGGATGGGGTTGTGAATCCCAGGTCATCTGGTGAATGGTTGGCCAAGTCAGAATGTAGAGAGATGAGGCTGGTTGAGCACAGGGAGGGGAGCCGGCCAGGAAAGGCTTGGAGGAGATGAGCTTGGAAGCAGACCCTACAGCAGCCCCTAGCAGGTTGTGCCAGGACTGAAGACACTATGTGAGGAAGGAAAAGGTGCTTTAGGTAGGGAAAGGACATAAGCAAAGGCCTGGAGGTAGGGGTGCACGCAGATTGGCTTGGTTGATTCATTTATTCAAAAAGCATTTGCTGGGAGCTGGTCACGTGTTGTGCTCAGCACAAGCCAACTGGACATGGTCCCTGTTCTCATGGACGTTATGGTCCAGCGAACTGGGGAGGGAAGGAGGGAGATGGGACAGCCAGCAGGAGTTCGAATGTCAACTGTGGAAGGATTTTTGATACATTTCTGGGGAAAAGGAAGAAACCAGAAGACAAACGACTTGGTAGTTGCCATCATTACTGTTAACTGGCCAGAATCCCCTGCCTCTCAGGGCTCTGGTTGTACCAAGCTATTCCTTCAGGAAGCAAACCAAACTGTGAACAGTGGGTGTTTACAGGTACGGCGATTGTGGGTGCTTCTTTATACTTTTGTATACTTTTCAAACTTTCTACCTTAAATATGCACTACTTTGAGAATTGGAAACAAAATTAAAACAGTATACTCTATACCTTTAATAAAGTATTTATTTAAACTACTGATATTAACCATAGGTATCAAATATACTGATATGGAAAAAAATCCACAGTATATTAACTGAGTGAAGAAAAAGAGCAAATAGGCAGCCACAGGACAAAGCATCTAAAGTGATCTCATTATTGTAAAACAAAAAAACAACAACAAAAAAAACCTACCTATGTATTTGATTACATATGCATATAATACACACACACACACACACACACACACACACACACATAGAGTTTTGGAAGAACCCACACTAAATTCCAGTGGCAGGGGCGGGGAGTTTTGCTTTCACATTCTTCTGTGATGTTTGAATGTTTGCAGTAAGCATGTGTTAACTCCTGCCATTTTAAAGCCCTAAAATACATAGCTGTGAGGTATCATTTATTGGGTTTATCACTCTGGGTACTGTGCTAGCATATTCCTTCTCACTCCTGGTGGCTTCTACTCAGTTGTCCTATTCTCTGGGCACCAGGGAAGAGGATCTTTCAACTCGCTCAAGTCTGTGCCCACCCCACTCAGTATCTTGGGCTCCTTGGATCTCCCCTCCAGGGACGTGGGTCTACACCTTCTCCAGGTGTGGTCAGGCTTTGTGGAGCCAGGAAACTGATGGGAGTGATTTTTCTGCTTCCTCTGTGGACCCCTTTGCCTGAAGAGATGGGGGATGGTGGCAGGGGAGTGGGCCTAGAACACCCAGTGGGGTGTGTGTCCTGCCCCGTGAGGAGGGGAGGGAGAAAGGAGGATTAGGGAGGTGTCTCCCACCTCCCCCCTTGGCCCACCTGGGGCTGACAGCCTCTGGGACCCACAGGCTCTTTCTTCCTCTCACCCTGCCCAGCCCAGGAAGGAGGCTGAAATAATTAACACCTAAGTGGAAACTCTTTTAGGAGGGATTGTGAACTCCTCCATGACCTGCATTTTAAACCTTCTGTCGCTAATTGTGGAATGCAAGCTTTGTCTCCTCTGAAAGGGAGGCAGGCCAATGGAGATCAGGTGAAGAGGGGAGGGCGTCCTCTTTGGTCAGGGCCCCCCAAACATTCTACCTCCAAGCCTGGTGCGGATGCAAAACCCGAGCTGGGGGCGTGTCACCAGAGCAGTTGGTCCCCACCAACACCCGCAAAGGTGTCTGGAAGTGAGCTCTGTAGCCCCGTCCGGGGTCTGTCGCCTGTCTGGGACCTGGGGCCCAGCCATCTCCTCCCTCAAGCAGGCGAGGCCCTGCCTGGCATCCCAGCCCTCAGGACAGATGACCTGTGTGTGCTGGCATCTGAGGGCACAGAAATAGGTCTGAACGTGCTTAAAGGGGTAGGGGACTCCAGAAAGGAGTGACAGCACGAGCTGGGAGAACTTTTCAAGGATTGATTAATTTTGTGCATGGGTAAAACAAAAGGTTCAGAAGAGAAAAAGCAAGTGTCCCTCTTACCCCTAGCTCTCAAGTTGCACGTGCTCTCTCTCTCTCTCTCTTTATAGGAGTATATATCTGTATGTATGTGTGTGTGTGTGTTTACATTAATGACTCGCTACAGAATACACTCTTGTTCATCTTTTTTTTACAAAGCAATGCTTTCCAGGCCTACTACTTGCCGTGAGACCTGTTAATGTCATTAATTCCCTTGTGCTCAATCTCCTCCTCTGTAAAATGAGTGATAATAAGATTACTGACCTCATGGGGCTGTGGTGAGAAATAAATGCGTTAATTCATGTAAAGTCATTAGACCAGTGCCAGCACACAGCACTGTCAAGTGTTAGCTGTTATTATTATCATGGGCATTGAAAACAAAATTTTAGCCTGTGATCACCCCAAGAACTTGAATCTTTGTCTTTGAAGGTATGTAAGGTGTGTGTATGTGAGAGAGAGAGACAAAATAATGATTTAATATATTACAGGAAAAAAATAGTGATTGATTCTGAGATTCTGATTCTGGAAACTGAGAAATTAACGTGAAGAAAGCGCAGCAACAATAACAACGAAAGCTTCTATTCATTACCTGTCTACCATGTGCCAGATGCTATCCAGGCCCTTGACATACCTTATTTAAGGCCTGCAACAGAGCCTTGGGGGCGGGTATTATCATTTCCAATGTACAGATGGGGACACTGAGACTTCGGTTAATTTGTAACAGGAAAACAAAGTCATGTAAACTTGGTCTTTTGAGTTTCCTGTTTATGCCGACCACATAATACAGTAGTTGTCACGTGTTCATGTGCAGATCAGCGCTGGAAGTTTTATTTGATTCCACACTGTTCTCTGCATGGCTCCTGTGGCGTGGTCTTTGCTTAAACCAAATAAGTTAGTAGGTAGATTCCTGACCTTGAGACTCATCAGTACCCCGTTTATTGATACTCTGGTACGTGACTTAAGGCAGTCATTGAAGCTGATCTTTTCCAGGGTAAAACATCTTCTTATTTTTCTCCTTAAACATGCCTGGGAAACTGCATTTGGCCTTTCTTTCCATTTGTCCCTGAGGCATCACCTCGGTGTTGCCCTCCGCTTTCTGTGCCTTTGACCAGCCTTTTTCTGCCATCAGTCCGTTAACTGTGGCAGAGCCCTGGTCTGGCCTTTCACATGCTGCCCTCTGAGAAAGCAGCAGATGACCAGTCTTGATGGGGTTGTGCAGAAAGCCAGGACTGACAAGGGCCAAGGGAGAGTCAGTCCTATGGGGTAAAGAGTGGTAACTGTTTATCAGAGATTTTATGCCAACCTTCTGGGTTCTCTGCATTCTATCAATAGTTGGTTGGAGTTACAGAAGCCTAAACCCATGATGAGTGAGAACAGTCGATACCACGTTTCTGGCTCTGATGGGAGCCAAGAACAGTGAGGGAGGAATTTAGCAGAAAGCAGCACCAGTGAATGTTTGGTGACATTTAAATGGTGTGGGTTTTGTCCCTTTCCTCAAGTGCAGTGGTCACCTCCTTCCCCACCCCGGCATGGAGCCCTGGCACCTGCGGGAGGGTTGGCAGGGGTCTCGGGGACTGGCAGGGGCAGGGAGGTGGCCCACTGTGTTGTCCTGGCTTCGCAGGCTGTGCTGGGACTCCTCCCCTTGAACAGCTGGCTCAGGAAGAACATAAATAACAGTGATAATCCTAAGCAAATACACAGCTGAAAATGCCACTGATGGAGTTTCTGATGAAAATAAGTCACGGGAAAGATTGTTCAATGAGCTGAAGTGGTGCCATTGGAAGTTCTGCGAGTAACCTTGGGTCTTTTGTTCTCTGAACTGCCTGTTCACCTCCTGTGACTGTTCTTCTATTGAGCTGCACTTACAGATCTTGCTGATTGGAGTGAACTCTTTGTAAAATAGAAAACTAACCTTTTATCAGTGGTCACAGGTTGCAAACAAATTTTCCCAGTGTTATTTTGTCTTATTTTGTTTATGGCATGCATTTTTGCCATACAGAAATGGTACCTTTTTATGTAGTCAGATACATCAGTCATTTCTTTTAGATTCAGGGTTTCATGGTCTGCTTGGAAAGTTCCTCTCTACTCTTAGATTAGACATTTCGTATTTTTTTTTTTGACATTTTATGGTTTCATTTTTAAAATTTAAATCTTTGTCTAGAATTTTGTTGGTTTTAAGGACTGAGGTAGGGGTCTAACGTCATGATTTTTCCCAACTGATTATCAGTGGTCCCCCCAAGTCATTTACTGAATCATCTCTCTTTCCTCACTAAATTGAAATGCCACTTTTAGCACAAACTAAATGTCCACATGTATTTCAGTCTATTTATGGTCCCCTCCTATTCTGTTGCTATTTTTTTTCTCCACTATAAACTGTTTTAATTACTGTTAATTCATGATGCATTTTAAAATCTAGTAGGAGCTGTGCTAAGTCATTATTTTTCTTTGGATTTTTCCCCATCTGTTTTCACATGTTTATTTTTCCAGATAGATTTTAATATCATTTTACAGCCCTCTTCCATCCTCTTGATATTTTATTTGGAAATGCATGGAGAATATACATTACTTTAGGGAGAATGACATCCAAAAGAAGGACATGTCTTCCCATTTACTTCAGTTTTCTTTTGTGAACCTTATTAGGACTTGACAATTTTTTTCTTACAGATCCTACAGAATCTTGGTTAAATTTATCCCTACGAATGTTATCTTTTCAGTCATTATAGCAAATGAAATATGTGCTTCTTATATTTTCTAACTGGCTGTGACTTTAGGCAAATCACTCACCCTCTCTAAGCCTCAATTCCTTTGTCCACAGAGAAGGGAGCATGTCTCTAAGATCCCTGCATCTCAAGCTAGCCAAGGAGTTTATGAAGTAGTCAAGGACTATGTGCAGGATGCTGGTATTTTCAGGGGTAGCTTTGCCCTCATTGCATTTTCATGAGAAAGACCCAGGGTCAGCTCAGTTTCTCTGGTCCCAGCTGTGCAAACAAATACCTGGGTCAACCCTAATTGAAGCCTCTGTGAGTCTCCTGGCCCCTCCAGTGATTCACCAAGACTCAACTGCGCCTGACTCCACCTGCAGGCCCGACACCCCACAGGATGGGCAGTGGCTTCATTCCACACCAGCCACTCTTTACTGGGCATCTACCATGTGCCAGGCACAGTGCTAGCCTCTGGATGGGGCCCCTGGCTGTTTATCTGATCAGGGTGGACAACCGCGCTTTGAATAATTCACACCTCCAAACACAACTTGCGTTTCAGGGTAGATTCTGAGTTTGTTTTGGCTTCCTTGTACCCTGAGCCAATGGACTAGTCAAGGGCCTTTTGTCCAGGGTGTGAAGAAGACCCAGCGGGCAGGCGTGGCCCTGGAGGGGCAGGATGCTCAGAGAGAGAGCATTTCCTAGAGAGACTGAGAATGTCGGGCTGGCCAGCCCGGGGAAAGCCAGCTCAGCCTCCCATCCTGCGGAATCTCTTCCACACTTTCCAGCTGCTGCGCACCCCACTGTGCTGACGACTGGGTGACAGGCTCACACTCCCCGCTAATTCCAGGAGGGACCCATTGACGCATTTACCATTTAACCTAATTGTTTCTTTAATTGAAAGTCAGCAGATAAGCACAGGTTTCTTTCCCATGCAAAAGAGGTTTGAACTAGAAGAAACAAGCCAAGGGCATAAAAAAACAAATGCCAGCTTTAGCCTGGCTCCGGGGAAGGAGGGCTTTGTGCCTCTGGTTCTTGCATCATAATATACACGAGTTAATTTGACTGGTGGGGGAGCTTAGTTAGCCAAACACTTTAATGGGATTGAAGCGGGGTTGAGGTGGGCTACTTTCAGGCCCTGCCTGGGTAAGAATGGATGGGCTTAAGCCCTCTTTTCTTTAAGGAAACAGCCCCTGTGCTTGTGCAGGCCAAAATAATTAAGTAATTAGCAAAGGCATTTGTCAAAATGCCCAGTGGGGCTGACGAAAATGACAGCTTTGAGAAGGATGAAGAGCTTGCAAATAGCATTTTCTCCAAGCTTGGGGCTGGGGTCAGGCCTGGAGCCTGCAAGGAAAACGCCTGCCTGGGACTCCAGGGTCCCAGCTCAACCTTTGGGGTTCAAGTTCACTTCCCTGTGGCAAAAGCCAAGCTCCTATTTCTAAGGAGGCTTTCTTGAAAGGCCTTTGGAACATCAAAGGGCTCTTAACACACAGCAAGTAAGTGAAAAATAAGGGAGTCATTTTCCTTTTCAAAGGATTGAGACCATTAAACAGCCAAGTCCATGGTGGAAAAAGCATTTGTGGTTTATTGAAATTAAAAGACTGGGGAAATAGCTGGAGATCATAAGCCAGTCATCACTGTCAACAGTGAACTGATTCTGTACCTACTGTGTGCAGGGCAAATTCCTGGGTTTTCTTAGGGCCATAAGGATGTCTATCCTTAAGAGGTGTACAGTGTTTGCTGTTGTAGGGACACTAATCGTAACAACTACTTAGGGACCCCTTCAATATATCAGGCACATGGTACCTCATTCAACACCTGCGACAACCCTATGATATTGGCGTTCGTTTTCCTCCTTCCTCCAAGGGCAGAAACATCCTTCCCTCGATGGGGAAAGCGAGGCTCACAGAACTTGGGTGACTTAGATCTGAGAGGCAATAGGAAGGAAAGGTTAGGAGCAATGGAGTCATAATGATCTGGTTTTGATCTCGGGTGGCCTCGGCCTGCAGCCGCTTGAAGCAGGATTTCACTTCCCAGCCAGAGATTGAGGTCAGGCTGCGGCAGTGAGAGCGCTGAATCCTAGCCACTAGACCGGTGGCCAGTGACAAGCCCCTTGGCCCTTCAGCTTTGCAGAAATGAATTCCCACAAAGACGGAAAGTATTGAAACAGAGTGTGTGTTAGGAAGAAAAAGAGTACGTGTGAGTAGGCACACACGGGCGGACTCAGAGAGAGAGTCGCGTGCTCGTGGTAGTTTAAATCACTTATATGGGGCATTTCCTCTGGGTTTCCTTTGCCCATCTTGTTTTGCCTGGTTCTGAGTCTGTATGTGGTATATCTCAGGATCCTCCCATGTGTGCGTGCGCATCTCTTAGCCAAGATGGCTTCCAGCGAAGACGCCTATGGGTAGGTTGACATCACTCCCCTTTTGACCTCCAAGGAGCCCTTCTGCCCATGTATAGTGAGGAAGGTCTCCTTGACCTGGAGAAAGAGAAATATGTGGTCTCTATCTTTTATCTGGGCAGGGCTCAGCCTCTCCTATTATTCCCCTGCTATCTTTTTTTTTTTTTTTAAAGGAATTCCTTTATTTTTATTATTTATTTATTTTATTTTTGGCTGTGTTGGGTCTTCGTTTCTGTGCGAGGGCTTTCTCTAGTTGTGGCAAGCGGGGGCCACTCTTCATCGCGGTGCGCGGGCCTCTCACTATCGTGGCCTCTCTTGTTGCGGAGCACAGGCTCCAGACGCGCAGGCTCAGTAGTTGTGGCTCACGGGCCTAGTTGCTCCGCGGCATGTGGGATCTTCCCGGACCAGGGCTCGAACCCGTGTCCCCTGCATTGGCTGGCAGATTCTCAACCACTGCGCCACCAGGGAAGCCCTCCCCTGCTATCTTCATCTTGGAGTATCTGTCCACAGAGGACAAACTCCAGCTGCTCAGCCTGGGGCCCATCTATCTCCTGCCTCAGTTTGACAGCAGATTCTACTTTTATAGGTCAAAAGAAATAAGAGCTGAGAAACAATCATTAGATTTAGAAGCTAGGAGTTGGCGGTGGCAGGAGAGAGGCGTTTCACTGGAGTGAAAAGGGAAGTCAGATGTGGTGAGAGGAGGGTGTGAAGAGTGAGTCTTCCAAAACAGCCAAGGGCAGGAAACACCACTATTGGTCCAGCTAGGGAGGTTTCCCAAGCCACAGGGAGATGCTCCAAGAGAAGGGGGAGTTTGAAGATGCCAGAAAGGGAGGGAATATTTGAGAAAGATTGGTTCTTCTGGAGGACATGGCCCAGAGAGTGACATGCAGCTTAGAGAGGAGGTAAGTTGTGGTGGTGGGGATGGAGTGATGGGGAGAGGAGGGTTGACTATTCCTGAGAAAGGGGAGAACATGAAAGAGAGATTGTGTAAAGTTCTTGTGGTATTTAAGGTTAGAAAGAAGAGAGTTGATACAGAGGTGCTTTGGGGGGCAGGGGAGGAGAGCAGAGAGGACTTAGGTGGAGAGGAAGTGGCTGACGTGGATACTGTCTATGGAGGAAGTCAAGTTAGGCCAAGAACCAGTGAGGCTGGTGAGAGTGGTGGTGCGTGGGGGTTGTGGCTGGAGACAGGAGCTTGGGACTCAAGATCTTGGATGCAGAGCATTTCCATAGGTCTACGTGGTTGGGGATCGGAGGTGTCTAGAGTGGGGGCAAGACTGAAAGGATCTTAGAAGGCCGAAGGTCGGGGGGGGGGCCATGGGTCTCTCCATGAATATTGAATGAATGATGACAGGCAAGGGTGTGTCAGGTACCAAAATCCTCCAGGAACAATGCCAAGGAAAGTAGAAGAGGATGGTGACAAAGATGAGGTGAAAACTGTGTAGGTGGTTGTGAGGGCTTCTGGTAGGAAGAGTTGGGGCAGTGGTGGTGGCTTAATAACCTGGTTGACAAAGAGTAAACCTTTGCCTCTTCTTTTTAGAGGTGGTGAGAAATATTGAGGCTTTGGGGCTCAAGACCAACCTGGCTTCTAATCCTGGCTTTCAACTTACTAGTTGTGTGACCTTGGAGACATCACCCAGGATATTTCTGAGTATTAAAACTCATCTATGGACTGGAGGTGCCACACCCACTTGGGGGGAGGCTATGAGGATTAAACAAGGTCTTGATCGTAAAGAACCTGGAACAGCACCTGGCACAGCACCTGGCACACAGCCGGTGCTCAGTAAATGGCAGCTGTCGGAAATGTCTGAGATGGAAGACATCCAGTTATTTGGGCTACCACGTGAGGAAAAAGAGGCCCAGAAAGGCCATAGATTAGGGAAGATGATGGCGTTCCCGTTAGGTCACGGAGTGCAGGACTCTGGTGGAAACCACATGAGGGAGGGGGTGCAGGACCGGAGAGATTCTGGAATCTGCAAAATCCCCAGCCAGGCGCTGGCTTTGGGTACAGGCCAGGTTGTGTGTGTGTTGGGGGTTGGGGGACAGGTCGCAGCTCTTTCCAGGGTGAGGAGTGCACACAGGGACGTAAAGCTTGCCTTCTAAGTGTTTGTGACAACGTCTTCTAATCAGCTAAGTAAGCATGTTGTCTACAAGGGAAGGGACCTTGTCCATTTGCTCCTAATCTAAACTCTGGGCATTGACCTCCCTCTTTGGTTGAAGGGATATTCCAGATTTGTTTACACCTCTGGTCTCTGAGCTTGGACCTGTCATGGCAGCAAGTTCTTTGCGTGAAGGTTACTTTAGCTTGCATTTGACAACACTCATCTTTGTATGCCCAGTGTCTCATGGGAGTGAATCAGTGAATGCATAACTTCTTTGTCTTTGGTGATGACACAGACCTCTGTCCATCTCTGCAGTTGGTTGGCTGTGTGGAGGTGAAGGATCCAGGTTGAGGAGTTTGACAAATGAGAGTTTAACTCCGTCTTTATCATTTAATACTGGCGATTTTCTCTAAACCACTTAAATAACTTCACAGATCCTCAACTTCCTCATCTTTAAAGTGAAAACAATAATATCTCTTTTACCTCTTTCGACGATTGATTGGGTGATACGTAGCTGTGACCTCAGCATCGTGTCTGCCTGGCACTCTCAATAACGGTGGCTGTTTTTTTATTGTCATCATAGCACTAGGTGTGGCAGACATACAAATTTACCTTCTCTTCATTTTTTAAAGCTGACTGCCTCTCTTGTCCCACATTCTAGAAAGTGCTATGAGGGACTGAAGACATATCCCTGTTTCCCATCTCCAGGCCCCACTATATGCCCACTGGGTTTGGTGCTTCAGTGAAAGAAGAGCCAAGCAAACGATCCTCTGGATCCCCTGATTACAACCCTGAGGCACCTTCAACCTCAGGTGTGTTTGCCCTGATGGGGCGGCCAGGTAAAGGCTTGCCACTAATAGCCCTGGCCTTTTTTGGGGGTGCTCACCGCCAGCAGGAGAAACCCTCTGCGTGGAAATTACTTTAATTTGCAGTTGACAAAAGGCAAATTGCTGGCATTTTTTTGCTTGGAGCCTGGAATGTAACCTTGCACAGCTGCCCTAGACATTCCAGGTGATGGCTTCCATTAGCCCAGCCCAGATTTCTAGCTTAAAGGAGGGGGGGGGGGCGGGAAGAACGTAAGTAATTTTACAGGGGGCAAAACCCCCAATCATGATCGCATTCTACTAACTTCTATCCCTTCGAATTCCCTCCCACTGCTGGCAGCATACAAAGCTGAGTCAATGTGACTTATGATCATGTACGTGTTTTTCTTTGCTTAACCTTCAATTGTGTATTTCCACAGTCCACAGGCTTGTAATTATTAGTTGGGTGGGAGACTCCTTCCTGTGATCTACCTGTGTTTGATTTGTGTGTAAGGTCATGAGAGAAGGGCCTTCTCTGCTTTGTTCCATTTCAGGATGCCTGGGATGCAGTAAGGTCTCTGTACATATTTGATGAAGGAATGAATGAGTGAATGAATGAATGGGTGGTTTCCAATTTTTCCCAAGGCCAGAACATCTTTGTCTGTCTAGCCATAGACTTCTATAGCATTCCAGAGGAAGGGCATCCCTTAGATGGGGTGCTGGTTGCCTTCCACTTAAAATATGTCCCAGAGATGCCTGTCTTGGGCGGGGTTCCTGGAATGTAGGCTGAACGGAATGCCTTGTAGACCCAGGAGGAACCCGAGGCTGCTGCTGCCATCTTGTGGACAGAATTTGAAACATAGGCAAAGTGACAGCAGTAGCCCGTATACCCTTCCATTTCTCCGAAAGAAATCTTGGCTGATTCTATGATGGAATAATCTCCTTTGTAATACATTAGGCCATATTTCTAGATCCATGCTTAACCTACTTATATTCCTCTGTTGAAATCATCATCATTATAGCAACAATAATAACTCACATTTATTGAGTTCTAGGCACTGTGCTAAGTGCTTTATATTAAACAACAACAACAACAAAAAACCTTTAATGCCTATGCTATTATTACCATCTCTACTGTAGAGAAAGGAAATTGAGGCTGTACAACTTGTACCTGGCTAGTAAGGGGGAAGGGAGAACCAGGATTTGACCTCAGCCTGACAGGCTCCGGGCCCAACTCTTGGCCATTATACCAAACTCTTTCCTACCTTTTTTTTTTTTTTAAGTTCTTCTTCCCTTTCCAACCCTCTATTTTGAAAGTGCATCGTACCTGCCATCATATCAGGTCTTAATAATTTGTTTATGTGTTTGATTCCCCAGCAAGACAATGAGCCCCGTGGGAGTTGGTCAGCGCTGTTGAGAAAGGGTTTTATGTATCTCTGAGCACCAGCTATGCACCAGGACTGTGCTAGATTAAGAGAATACAGGGGCTTCCCTGGTGGCGCAGTGGTTGAGAATCTGCCTGCCAATGCAGGGGACACAGGTTCGAGCCCTGGTCTGGGAAGATCCCACATGCTGCGGAGCAACTAGGCCCGTGAGCCACAGTTACTGAGCTTGCGCGTCTGGAGCCTGTGCTCCGCAACAAGAGAGGCCGCGATGATGAGAGGCCCGTGCACCGCGATGAAGAGTGGCCCCCACTTGCCACAACTAGAGAGGGCCCTCGCACAGAAACGAAGACCCAACACAGCCATAAATAAATAAATAAAATAAACCCAAAAGTTAAAAAAAAAAAAAGAATATAAAGATCTGTTAAACTGGGGCAAAGGCCTTCCTCGTGTATGCCTGCCAGGGTGTTGCTAAGCCGTGGGAAAGATGTGAAGTATGTTCCTGGGATATAATTTGTAATGGAGATGACAAAGGTGGTGAGCAGGGAGATGAGTCATTTAACTAGTTCTTTACAACCTTATTTTTATATGAACTGCCTGCCCCTCACCACCCCCCCAGCACTGCTCAGGTGAATCTTAACTGTTATGAAATCCATTCATACACGCGTTTCTTTGTTCCTTATGCTGTAGCGCTTGACAGAGTTGCCCTAGTGAGAAGCAGTTCTCTGCAGCTGGCGGGAGGGGAGGAAGAGTGACAACCTCTCTCTTTGAGGTTTTCTGGGAAGGAAGGAGACCCAAAGGGAAGATCATGTATTCCATAGAGCCTGTATTTTGAGTTGGACTACCCCAAACATATTCTCTGTGTTTAGTGAAAATTTGTAGGCATTTTTCATTTGCTGCAGTACTAGACAGAATCAAAACCTGATTAAAATTAAAAGATTGTGAAATGGAAAGCAAAAATTAGAATAGATTTATAAATGAAAGCAAGACTCTGAACCTGCAGGTAAACCCTACAGGCTTGAAGTCCATTTCTCTGTGTATAAGGGTATTTTGGGGTAAAAGTTCACAAAGTGCCCATGTGGTAATCCTTTATAGGGAGGCGGTATCACATGGAGTGACTAAACTCAGGACAGCTGTCTTTTCTGCTTTATTCGAGGTCCAAGGCAGGATAACTCATCGATGGCCAGGCACAAGGCCAGTTGCTTCAGGGACGCAGAGATAGTAAGGCAGGGTCTCTGCTCCTGTTGGGGGCTGGCAGATTTCTCAGCCCTAAGTACCAATGTCCTGTGAGGTAACACCTGTAGGGGCTAAAGACATACCTGGAGAGACAGTGGAGAGGAAAGGAGAGCATAAGAAAGAACTAGAAAAGGGAGAGGGGAGAAGCAAAGAGAAGAGACAGACTCTAGAGGAGGTGATGGGGATGACCCCCAGAGCCTCGGAGGCCCCCTGAAATATCCACCCCAGGGGCCTGGACTCCGCTCAAACAAGCAAGTGCCCTCTTTGGGCCCTTCCAAAATGCCTGGTGGCAACCCTCTTCCAATGGCTACTGCAAAAACATCTTACAAGCTTCCTGGGTGTCCCCAGCACTGGTATTTTTGTTCTGAGGTCAAGGGTCTTGTGAAGGAAGTGTATCACCATTATTAGTACTTTTATACCATCCTGCTCTCTGAACGTGCCAGCCTGCTTGGGCAGCAGGAGCTGGTGTGCAACCAGGTCTGGAGTGATAAGCTCACAGTGGCAGCTCCAAGTCAGAGAAAGCCTCCAAAACAAGTAAGACGGTGAGAGACTGGCAGAGCATGTGGCCAGGGCACTGGCTTAGACCCACTTCTGCAGAGGCGGTGTGGCTTCCATCCAGGTGCGCCTCCTGAATGTCACCCCATCTGCATGCAGGACACACAGGGACGTCACATCCCCAGGCAGCAGCAACGGGGCCTCCCCAGAGAGCACGGCTTTGATCTTTTTGCCATGCTCATAATCTAGTTCAGTACCAAAAGTCTGGTGGAAAGGAACAATACTTGGGCAAGAATTGAAAAGCTGTACTCTTCATAATAGTTATATATGTCAGCCATAAGAATAGTCCTTCAAAGGACTGTGCTTTCCTATCACACTCTGACTTGTATCAAAAGTCATTACAAGAGGTATTTCTGCACTTGACAAACAGTAACAACAACGTCAGCTACCATACATTGTGGACATAGCAAATGTTACGAATTGTACTAAGATCCTAGGGGGACTTTTTTTTAATATTTTATTTTTTATTGACGTATAGTTGATTTACAATGATTCAGGTGTACAGCAAAGTGATTCAGTTATATATAGACATATATATCTCTTTGTATATATATATATATATATATATATATATTCTTTTTCAGATTCTTTTCCATTATAGGCTATTACAAAATATTGAATATAGTTCCCTGTGCTATACAGTAGGTCCTTGTTGTCTATCTACTTTATATAGTAGTATGTATCTCTTAATCCCCAATTGCTAATTTATCCCTTTCCCCCACTTCCTCATTGGTAACTATAAGTATGTTTTCTGTGTCTGTGAGTCTGTTTCTGTTTTGTAAATAAGTTCATTTGTATCATTTTTTAAAGATTCCACATATAAGTGATATCATATTTGTCTTTCTCTGTCTGACTTACTTCACTGAGTATGATATCTCTAGGTCCATCCATGTTGCTGCAAATGGCATTATTTCATTCTTTTTTATGGTTGAGTAGTATTCCATTGTATATATGTACCACATCTTCTTTATCCATTCATCTGTTGATGGACATTTAGGTTGCTTCCATGTCTTGGCTATTGTGAATAGTGCCACAATGAACATTGGAGTGCATATGTATCTTTTCAAATTATGGTTTTCTCTCGATATATGCCCAGGAGTGGGATTGCTGGATCATATGATAACACTATTTTTAGTTTTTTAAGGAACCTCCGTAGGGGCTGCATCAATTTACATCCTGGGGAGATGTTTTTATCACCTTTTGGTATAAGAGATACTTGTTTTCTTCTTTGGACCTGGTATGTTTTTATGAAATAGGTAAAAACAGCCATGTGATATTCTTTTCCTCACCTTAGCATCCTGGACATTCCAAGCCTTTTTTTTGGAATTTTATTTTATTTTATTTTATACATCAGGCTCTTATTAGTTATCCATTTTATACATATTAGTGTATATATGTCAATCCCAGTCTCCCAATTCATCACACCACCACCCCACCCCCCCACCGCTTTTCCCCCTTGGTGTCCATACGTTTGTTCTCTACATCTGTGTCTCAATTTCTGCCCTGAAAACTGGTTCATCTGTACCATTTTTCTAGGCTCCACATATATGCGTTAATATACGATATTTGTTTTTCTCTTTCTGACTTACTTCACTCTGTATGACAGTCTCTAGATCCATCCACGTCTCTACAAATGACCCGATTTCATTCCTTTTTATGGCTGAGTAATATTCCATTGTATGTATGTGCCACAACTTCTTTATCCATTCATCTGTTGATGGGCATTTAGGTTTCTTCCATGACCTGGCTATTGTAAATAGTGCTGCAGTGAACATTGGGGTGCATGTGTCTTTTTGAATTATGGTTTTCTCTGGGTATATGCCCAGTAGTGGGATTGCTGGGTCATATGGTAATTCTATTTTTAGTTTTTTAAGGAATCTCCATACTGTTCTCCATAGTGGCAAGAGGTTCCCTTTTCTCCACACCCTCTCCAGCATTTGTTGTTTGTAGATATTCTGATGATGCCCATTCTAACTGGTGTGAGGTGATACCTCATTGTAGTTTTGATTTGCATTTCTCTAATAATTAGTGATGTTGAGCAGCTTTTCATGTGCTTCTTGGCCATCTGTATGTCTTCTTTGGAGAAATGTCTATTTAGGTCTTCTGCCCATTTTTTGATTGGGTTGTTTGTTTTTTTAATATTGACCTGCATGAGCTGTTTATATATTTTGGAGATTAATCCTTTGTCCATTGATTCATTTGCAAATATTTTGTCCCATTCTGAGGGTTGTCTTTTTGTCTTGTTTGTAGTTCCCTTTGCTTTGCAAACTTTTACGTTTCATTAGGTCCCATTTGTTTATTTTTGTTTTTATTTCCATTACTCTAGGAGGTGGATCAAAAAAGATCTTGCTGTGATTTATGTCAAAGAGTGTTCTTCCTATGTTTTCCTCTAAGAGTTTTATAGTGTCTGGTCTTACATTTAGGTCTCTAATCCATTTGGAGTTTATTTTTGTGTATGGTGTTAGGGAGTGTTCTAATTTCATTCTTTTACATGTAGCTGTCCAGTTTTCCCAGCACCACTTATTGAAGAGGCTGCCTTTTCTCCATTGTATATTCTTGCCTCCTTTGTCAAAGTAAGGTGACCATATGTGTGTGCGTTTATCTCTGGGCTTTCTATCCTGTTCCATTGATCTATATTTCTGTTTTTGTGCCAGTACCATATTGTCTTGATTACTGTAGCTTTGTAGTATAGTCTGAATCAGGGAGTCTGATTCCTCCAGCTCCTTCTTTTTCCCTCAAGACTGCTTTGGCTATTCGGGGTCTTTTGTGTCTCCATACAAATTTTAAGATTTTTGGTTATAGTTCTGTAAAAAATGCCATTGGTAATTTGATAGGGATTGCATTGCATCTGTAAATTGCTTTGGGTAGTATAGTCATTTTCAGAGTATTGATTCTTCCAGTCCAAGAACATGGTATATCTCTCCATCTTGTTTGTGTCATCTTTAATTTCTTTCATCAGTGTCTTATAGTTTTCTGCATATAGGTCTTTTGTCTCCCTAGGTAAGTTTATTCCTAGGTATTTTATTCTTTTTGTTGCAATGGTAAATGGGAGTGTTTCCTTAATTTCTCTTTCAGATTTTTCATCATTAGTGTATAGGAATGCAAGAGATTTCTGTGCTTGTATCCTGCAACTTTACCAAATTCATTGATTAGCTCTAGTAGTTTTCTGGTGGCATCTTCAGGATTCTCTATGTACAGTATCATGTCATCTGCAAACAGTGACAGTTTTACTTCTTCTTTTCCAATTTGTATTCCTTTTATTTCTTTTTCTTCTCTGATTGCTGTGGCTAGGACTTCCAAAACTATGTTGAATAATAATGGTGAGTGTGGACATCCTTGTCTTGTTCCTGATCTTAGAGGAAATGCTTTCAGTTTTTCACCATTGAGAATGATGTTTGCTGTGGGTTTGTCATATATGGTCTTTATTATGTTGAGGTAGGTTCCCTGTATGCCCACTTTCTGGAGAGTTTTTATCATAAATGGGTGTTGAATTTTGTCAAGAGCTTAGAACTGCTTTTGCTGCATCCCATAGGTTTTGGATCATCGTGTTTTCATTGTCATTTGTCTCTAGGTATTTTTTGATGCCCTCTTTGATTTCTTCAGTGATCTCTTGGCTGTTTAGTAACATATTGTTTAGCCTCCATGTGTTTGTGTTTTTTACATTTTTTTCCCTGTAATTGCTTTCTAATCTCATAGCATTGTGGTCAGAAAAGATGCTTGATGTGATTTCAATTTTCTTAAATTTACTGAGGCTTGATTTGTGACCCAAGATGTGATCTATCCTGGAGAAAGTTCCATGCGCACTTGAGAAGAAAGTGTAATCTGCTGTTTTTGGATGGAATGTCCCATAAATATCAATTAAATCTATCTGGCCTATTGTGTCATTTAAAGCTTCTGTTTCCTTATTTATTTTCATTTTGGACGATCTGTCCATTGGTGTAAGTGAGGCGTTAAAGTCCCCCACTATTATTGTGTTACTGTCGATTTCCTCTTTTATAGCTGTTAGCAGTTGCCTTATGTATTGAGGTGCTCCTATGTTGGGTGCATATATATTTATAATTGTTACATCTTCCTCTTGGATTGATCCCTTGATCATTATGTAGTGTCCTTCCTTGTCTCTTGTAACATTCTTTATTTTAAAGTCTGTTTTATCTGATATGAGTATTGCTACTCCAGCTTTCTTTTGATTTCCATTTGCATGGAATATCTTTTTCCATCCCTTCATTTTCAGTCTGTATGTGTCCCTAGGTCTGAAATGGGTCTCTTGTAGACAGCCTATATATGGGTCTTGTTTTTGTATCCATTCAGTGAGCCTTTGTCTTTGGTTGGAGCATTTAATCCATTCACATTTAAGGTAATTATCAATATGTATGTTCCTATTGCCATTTTCTTAATTGTTTTGGGTTTGTTTTCATAGGGCCTTTTCTTCTCTTATGTTTCCCACTTAGAGAAGTTCCTTTAGCATTTGTTGTAGAGCTGGTTCGGTGGTGCTGAATTCTCTTAGCTTTTGCTTGTCTGTAAAGCTTTTGATTTCTCCATCGAATCTGAATGAGATCCTTGCTGGGTAGAGTAATCTTGGTTGTGGGTTCTTCCCTTTCATCACTTTAACTATATCATGCCAGTCCCTTCTGGCTTGTAGAGTTTCTGCTGAGAAATCAGCTGTTAACCTTATGGGAGTTCCCTTGTATGTTGTCGTTTTTCCCTTGCTGCTTCCAATAATTTTTCTTTGTCTTTAATTTTTGCCAATTTGATTACTATGTGTCTCGGCATGTTTCTCCTTGGGTTTATCCTTCATGGGACTGTCTGCGCTTCCTGGACTTGGGTGGCTATTTCCTTTCCCATGTTAGGGAAGTTTTCGACTATAATCTCTTCAAATATTTTCTCGGATCCTTTCTCTCTCTCTTCTCCTTCTGGGACCCCTATAATGCGAATGTTGTTGCGTTTAATGTTGTCCCAGAGGTCCCTTAGGCTGTCTTCATTTCTTTTCATTCTTTTTTCTTTATTCTGTTCCACAGCAGTGAATTCCACTATTCTGTCTTCCAGGTCACTTATCTGTTCTTCTGCCTCAGTTATTCTGCTATTGATTCCTTCTAGTGTAGTTTTCATTTCAGTTATTGTATTGTTCATCTCTGTTTGTTCTTTAATTCTTCTAGATCTTTGTTAAACATTTCTTGCATCTTCTTGATCTTTGCCTCCATTCTTTTTCCGAGGTCCTGGATCATCTTCACTATCATTATTCTGAATTCTTTTTCTGGAAGGTTGCCTATCTCCACTTTATTTAGTTTTTTGGGGGGGGTTTTATCTTGTTCCTTCATCTGGTACATAGCCCTCTGCCTTTTCATTTTGTTTATCTTTCTGTGAATGTGCTTTTCGTTCCACAGGCTGCAGGATTGTAGTTCTTCTTGCTTCTGCTGTCTGCCCTCTGGTGGATGAGGCTATCTAAGAGGCTTGTGCAGGTTTCCTGATGGGAGGCACTGGTGGCGGGTAGAGCTGGGTGTTGCTCTGCTGGGCAGAGCTCACTAAAACTTTAATCCGCTTCTCTGCTGATGGGTGGGGCTGTGTTCCCTCCCTGTTGGTTATTTGGCCTGAGGCAACCCAATACTGGAGCCTACGTGGGCTCTTTGGTGGGACTCATGGCGGACTCTGGGAGGGCTTACGCCAAGGAGTACTTCCCAGAACTTCTGCTGCCAGTGTCCTTGTCCTCAGGGTGAGACACAGACACCCCCCGCCTCTGCAGAAGACCCTCCAATACTAGCAGGTAGGTCTGGTTCAGTCTCCGCTGGAGTCACTGCTCCTTCCCCTGGGTCCCGATGCACACACTACTTTGTGTGTGCCCTCCAAGAGTGGAGTCTCTGTTTCCCCCCATCCTGTCGAAGTCTTGTAATCAAAACCTGCTAGCCTTCAAAGTCTGATTCTCTAGGAATTCCTCCTCCCATTGCCAGACCCCCAGGTTGGGAAGCCTGACGTGGGGCTCAGAACCTTCACTCCAGTGGGTGGACTTCTGTGGTGTAAGTGTTCTCCAGTTTGTGAGTCACCCACCCAGCAGTTATGGGATTTGATTTTATTGTGATTACACCCCTCCTACCATCTCATTGTGGCTTCTCCCTTGTCTTCGGATGTGGGGTATCTTTTTTGGTGAGTCTCAGTGTCTTCCTGTCATTGATTGTTCAGCAGTTGTGATTCTGGTGCTCTCGCAAGAGGGAGTGAGAGCACGTCCTTCTGCTCTGCCATCTTGAACCAATCTCCTCCAAGCCACTTTTTTTTTTTTTTTTTTCAAGCCACTTTTTAAACCTAAATAGGAGCAACTATGCTGACTCTTAGAATTGATGTATTTGTTTTTCTTCTCTTACCCTTGTTTTAACCTCCTGAAAATTTTGTTTGATTCTTCTGCTTTTCTGTTTTTTGTGAGTTAACTTAAAGCCCCTTCTTCCTCTTTCTAAAAAGAACATGAAGAAGTTATTTAACAGTTGGTGAGGTTTAAAGATGGACTTAGATCTCAGTTTACTGGTTGGGGACTCTTGCTCAGTTTATTTTAAGCACATTGAGAGTTCTTTAGCAGAATTTACATTTTCTAAGTGAAAAATTTCCAAGTATGTGCTTTTTCTGAAGGATGTTGGAGGATTTTTCTGCCTCTCCAGACACAGAGGGGAGACTGTCCTCATAGGAGGTACTCAGAGAAGACTTATGGAAGCCTTATTATTAAGCCCTGACAGCAATCCCTTCTTCTCGCACTGCTCTGGGGGGTGTCCAGCAATCAGGGCTTGGGAAAGGCACCCCATAGAGATGGAGAGTGGCTAAGGAATGTCTATCAGGTCTGGCTTGAACCCTCTCAGACTCTGCTGGGGGTGGGGTGGGGGGGTAAATTGGTACAACATTTCAGGAAAGCAATTGGCATTTGTCTCAAGGGTCTTAAATATGCTCCTGCCTTTTTACTCAAGGATTTCCCCTCTAGAGATTTAACTTAAAAAACTAATGAGAAATGCATTCATTCATTCATTCAACAATGGCTGCTCTGTGTCATATACTAGGTTGGCTGAACAAAAAACACTGTCCTGCCTTTATAATGTTAACAGCTTAGTAGATCTAGAGGCTGTGAAATGCAGGCAAACATCTTTGTCCAGGGTTGTTTAAAGCAGCATTACTTAAAATAGCAAAGAATTAGAAACAGTATATGTCCAATGATAGGGGATTAGTTCAAGTATAGGAGATACATATGATGGAATTTTAAATGGCCATTATAAATCAGTTTTTTCCATGATGTGGAAAAAGTTTTATGAAATACAATTTTATGAGGGAGAAGAAAACAAGCTATAAAACTGGGGTTGCTGTGAAGGCAAGGCCAGGGTAGTTCTGGGGATGGGATCCCAATTTTATGTCTTTAAAAAAAAAAAGACTAGAAGGAAGTATTGCAAAATGTTAACAGTAGTTATCTCATGATTGTGAGATTTCAGATATTTTTATGCTTCTTTTGCATTTTCCAAAGTTTTTACAATGAATATAAATTAATTTAGAAATCTTAAAAGCAATAAAGAGAGAAAGAAAATTACTAGGAGATGTGTTTCAGGCCTTCTATGTTGTAGGTATAAGGAGAGAACTATCTCCCAGATTCTTCTATCTGCAACATTCATGCCAGGATCTCCCTCCAGGGCTGACATGAGCCCTTATCAGAAATCTTCACTACATTCACTGCATGAGCCAGTGGGAGCCTGGAGTGGAAACTCTTCAAGGACATATGTGGAACTGGTGTAACTGGGAAGGCCAATTGGTTTTACTCTGGAAGCCCCCCTCTCATTCACTAGGACAAATGTGGTGTAGGATTGATATAGGTAATGGAATGAAAATTACAGTAAAAATATAGCCCTTTGGGGAGAAAGAGACAGTCACTAAATAATTTAATTTAATCCTTAAGGTCTTGGTTCCCTAGTTTGATTTTGTTACTATTTCATCTGACCTAAATCATTAGTAGGATCTCAAGGAGTGGAAGCAGCAGAGAGAATGGCTCTGGAGTCAGATTGTCCAGGTCTAAATCCTGGCTGCACCACTAAATTGCTGGTTACTTAACCTCTCTGAGCCTTCCTCATATGTAGAAGAGGAAAAACACATAACCTACCCAACTGAGTTGTTGCAAAGATTAACTAAGAGAGCCTGGACCCAGGAGCGGGTGCTGCAGCTTGTCTGCGTTGGGCTCAGGTCCCTTCTCCACCCTTCCCTGTGCTCTTCTGTACTGCAAGCAGTCACCTATGCAAGCTCTGTTGCTTGGGCCAGGAGACGGGAGGCAGGAGGGAGGAAAAGACAGGGCACTCTCCCTCTCTCGCTCTGCTTTGGGCAATGTTGCTGGCAGTCCCTGCGAGTGGGAGGTCCCTATTCCCACAGGGCAACCCGCTTCCTCTCTGCTTCAGGGAGGCACCCTTTGTAATTATAGTTCCCTCTACTGAAATCCCTGATGTGGACTCCATTTCCTGATTAGACCCTGACACTCTTCCAACCTTTGCTGGACCTGAGGTTTTGAATGGCCGTGATAAACAACTTTTACACAACTCTGTCCACTGATCACCTTTGCAGTGAGTTTGATTACATCAAAAAGAAGATCTCTGTGTTTAACCCCAGCATACTGTCCAATGACCCAGTCATTTTGGGAGAGGAAACAAATGTTTTAAAAAAATTATATATTGGCTATAAAAGAATATCTCTATAGGATATATGCAATATAAAGAATAATGATACAATGAACAGACACTCCTGTATCCAGCACCCAGTTTAAGAAAAAAATCACTGTTATCTTTGGACCCTTCTGTGGACGTTTTCCTGATTCCATCACTCCCTCCTCATCCCTAAGATCTCCACCCTCCTGAGTCTATCATCCCTTTGCTGTTCTTTGTGGATTTACCATGTCTCTATTCCCTAAACAATATAGTTTAACATGTTTTTAAGTTGTATGTAAGACAAACAATGCTGCAGCTAATCTCTCTCGACTTGTTCTTCCACTCAGCACTGTTCCTAGGGTTTATTCGTGTTGTCCCGTGTAGCTGCGATTCAAAATGCTTTATGGCAGTTTATTCTAGAACCGCACCTCAATGTACTGTCCAATTAGTGTTCATGGCCACAGGGATTCCTCCAGTGTTTTGGTATTTCAAACATTCTTAAATCCATCTGTAGGCACACGTGTGTGGATGTTTCTCTAGGATTCAAACTGAGGAGCGGAGTGCCGGGTCACAGAGCAGATCAGTCACCCTTAGCAGATGCCACATTGTTTTCCACAGTGGTTTTACCAGTTGTACTCCCACCAGCTGTGTAAAAAATATACGCTGTTCACACCCCTCAAGGGTCCTTGATGTCAGACTTTTAAATCTTTTTGCCAATCTGGAGGTGGGAGAGGATATCTCATTGTGGCTTTACTTTTTATTTTCCTCCCTATTAATGGGGTGAGTTTCTTTGCATATCGGTCATTCAGATTTTCTTTCTGAGAGAAGCCTGTTTGAGGACAGCCGATCGTATTTCCCTGAACCTTGGGGTCGTGGCTGACTTGGGGCAGCTGGGGAGAGTAAGGAGGGCCCAGGAGGGAGGGAGTCCTGAAGTCCAGGGTGGAGCAGGGCAGGGGCTTGGCTGCAGTGGTGGAGACAGGCTGAAAGAGCTACCTACCTACCCAGCCTGGGGGCTTGCAGTTTTTTCCATGCCTTGGTTAAGGACCCCCTCCTCTGGCTACTTTGACAACAAAATGTATCTGAGTCCCACACTCAGCATCTCCGAGCTGGGCAGGAAATGTCCGAGAAGCGAGGGGGGCTTGGTAAGGGGGTCTGTGGTGAACCCGCAGGCATGTGACTCCAGCCAATTTTTGCACCGTGAAGTATTGAGAGACCTTACAATCAATCGGTTGAGAAAAGCTCAAAATATGACTGTTTCATGTGAATTTGTCCAATTTTTAAACACTGGCAGCTCATTATAAAAAGCCAGTTTGGGCCAAACAAACTGTCTGTCGGCGCTGGATTTAGCTGTCAAAAGGCCCCTTTGTGACCTGTGTTTTGGTCACAAGACAGGATTCATGCCTTGGTCAGTCAGCAAGTATTACCTGTTGCCTGGGACCGGGATCCACAGGGAACAGGCAAAAACTGACTTCCTGGAGGGGGCTGTCTGAAGGGACCCTTCATTCTCTCAGACTTTTTCTATGTGTTTGTGGTAAAAAAAAAATACACAACATAGAACTGACCATTTTTAGGTGTACAGCTCAGTGGCATTAAGTACTTTCACATTATTGTGTTACTGTAACCCTTCCCACAGAACTCTCTTCATCCTGTAAAACTGAAACTCTGTACCCGTGAAAAACAACCCGCCCCCCCATCCCCCGGTCCCTGCAACCACCATTCTGTACCTCTGCCTCTATGATTCTGGCTACTCTGGGAACCTCATATAAGTGGAACCATATAGTATTGGTTCTTTTGTGTCTGGCTTATTTCACTTGGCAGGATGTCTTCAATGTTCATCCATGTTGTGGTATGTGTTGGAATTTCCTTCCTGTTTAAGGCTGACTAATATTCCATTGTATGTATAGACCACATTTTGTTTATCCATTCATCTGTTGATGGACACTTGAGTTGCTTACACCTTTTGGCTACTATAAATAATGCTGCTACAAACTGGGGTGTACTAATATCTGTTTGAGTCCCTGCTTTCAATTCTTTGGGGTGTATACCCAGAAGTGGAATTGCTAGATTATATGGTAATTCTATGTTTATTTTTTTGAGGAACTACCTTAGCATTTTTATCTGCTTTCTCTAATTAGGAATATGCAGTTAGAACTTGAAGGGGAAAATCAGTATCATTTTGGATAGTGGTGATTCACATCCTTTCAAAGGTGACATTTCAAAAGCAGAACATGTCTGTCACCTTCTGGCCCATATGTGTTTGGCTGTTCCTGTCCTATGATGATGATGATGATGAGATAACTAGAATATACTGAGTGCTTATTTTGTGCCAAGTTCTGTTCTAAACACTTTTGCATCTGTTAAATCATTTTATCTTTGCAATCATTCTATGGAGATTATTGTCTCAACTTTATAGATGAGGAAACTGAGCTACGGATAAGCAGAACCAGAACCATAATACAATGCAGGGATAGACAAGGTCATTTAATTCAGCGCTTACTTTCACAAATGAGGGAAAGGAGACTGGAGAGGAGATACCCAGAGTCACAGCGTTACATCGTGACCGAGCTAGGTGAGCTCACGGGCTTCCAGACGTCTGGAAGCCCTTGGCCCCATGCTCTTGCCGCCTCTAAGACAGGATTCCATCTATTCATTTTGTTTATCCCGTTGACCCAGGTGAAACCTCATCTGAACGGCTGCCGTGCTGCATTGGAATCCAGCTGGATATTCCTGGTCCTCCTCTTGATAATTGCTGGGGCAGGACTTCACTGAAATATGTCGGGGGGAGGATTACGGGTTTGGCTCTAGGATTTTGTGAAAACACATGGAAGTAGCACATTAATATTAGTCAAGGACTGAATGGGCCTTTTTAAGAAGTTGAGATAAATTTTGGCAAAATCAGGTTGCCCTGAGAAGCATTCAATTTACTGTGAGGGAGTCGCTCAAAAAAATTACAATTTTTCTTTCTTGTTAAGTTTATTTAAATAGTAAAAATCTAGAGTCTGCATCTCCTGCAAAGTTGCACCCCTGAGGTTCCGAGCTTGACCATGCATATGGCGAGCCTGTGTTTTTCATTATGTTTCCTTACTTGTTAGGCTTTGCAGTTAGTCCAAGTTACACGTTTCTCTGGTGTTTTTCTTGAACTTCATGAACTCTGGCATTTCATTTCGGGGATGTATATCTAAGGGAAAAGCAGCCTTCCTTTGATCTTCCTTGGGACCCCATTATGTTTAACCTGAGAAAGATTAGGGAGTTGCCATTCAACGCTGAACACACACAAAACTCAGCTGCCAAGATGGCGGGTGCTTAATCTATTTACAACATCGACTCCATCATGAACTAATTCCACATCAAGCTGACTTTGAAAGGCATTCTTTGGAATGGAATTCCCATCTGCCTTGGGAGGCTACATGCATGTGGTCCAGAGTACTGAAGGTATTGACCTCACAAAGAAATCTGTTTAGCATGAAATATTTAAACTGTAGAGGGTTTTTAAACCTTGAAATCATTGTCAACGTTGGTTCCCCATATGGTAGTCAAGTTGTACTTTCTCTGAACTGAACAGCCATTTCTGGAAAGCATCCTCACTTTCTAGCTGTGTTTGTAATAACATCTGCTCAACGGTGGTGAGACAAGTCAGTTCCAGTCTTTGGACAAACAATCCTCTGAGCCCGGGTGAACTCCGAGGGGCAAGGAGCTGCCGCTCGGCCAGCACCTGGAAAACCAGACCACTCCACTCCCCTCAGCTTCCTTGCCAAAATGGGTTTCAGAACTCTGCCCATAAATAGCTCTTTAAAGTAACATGCAGGGCTAATTGTGACTTTTTTTTCCCCCCTAGCCTGAAAATGAGAAAGGAAGAACAAAACAAAATCAAGCGTTAGCCTGTCAAGATTTTCAGTGCCCTGTCACTCTCAAGACATTGATGGAGATTTATTTTTCCTAATGAAGGCTCCAGCGTTAATGGTGGCACTTGCTAGAATCAGTTAGGACTAAGTGTTATTTAATTCACAGTGAAGCGACAATCTGACTGGACTGTTGATTAGTTCCAGCTTTTAGCTATCATTTATAGGTCACCAGGCGGCTAACAACCTCAAATGAGGGACCATTATCTTTTGACAAGATGAAGTGTTTTCTGGGGGGACGGGGGATGGGAGGAGGGGGAGGGGTGCTACCCAGAAAGCCCAGTTCAATATTCTCTCTGGGAATTATTCATTCCTAATAGGGCTTCGCCGCCACTTACTCAAAGGAGCTACACTAGTGAATACCAGTTAGGTGTGCTGAAGGCAAAGGAGGAAAAGACTTTCCTCAAAGCCATTCATGTATCTGCTCAGCAACTACTTGAGTGAGGCGCTGTGGGAGAATGTGTTGGGGGGGGGGGTACCTGGAAGGAAGGCTGATATTCAACCTGCACATTCTGGTATGGCTGTTCTAGTTTTTTACGGCTGTTCTCCATTTTGATGGGGTGAAGCATCTGTTTGGATTGGTCGGTGCCAGTGCCATAATGATGGTTAAATATTCCAAATAACAATCTTGTCTGGAACCCTTTTTCATTTTGTTGATGATTTTCTCCGCTGTGCACTTCTTAGCTTCTTTTAACCACAGTGCTATACCACCAGTGGGAGGGCTGTCAAGAGGAGCATGGAGCTGAGATGGTCAAGTAATGAGTGACAGTAGCAACCCAGTGTGGCTCTATGCTGATACCAAGGACAGTGTGTATCTTCTAGAACATGTGAGAACATTGTCCTGTTAATATATGAGACCATGGTGAGAACAGCAAACAGTTCTATTCTAAGAGCAACACAGAATCGAGGGGAGCAAGAAATGGTTCGATAATGGCAATGCTTTTGGGCGTTTAGACAATGTTATAGTGCAGTGGGACTGTCTTGCCATTATTGCTGAGTTGTGCACTGTTGGTGAGACTGTAAATTGCTGTAGACACTATGGAAAAAAGTATGGAGCTTCTTCAAAAAATTAAAAATAGAACTACCATAGAACCAACAATTCCACTTCTGGGTATTTATCTGAAGAAAACAGAAACATTAATTGAAGAAGATATATACACCCCATGTTCATAGCAGCATTTTCCACAATAGCCAAGATATTGAAACAACCTAAATGTCCATTGATGAATGAATAAAGAAAATATGGTATATATACACAATAGAATATTATTCAGCCATAAAAGAGTGGAATCTTGCCGTTTGTAACAACATGGATGGACCTTGAGGGCATTATGCTAAGTGAAGTCAGGGAAAGACAAATACTGTAAGATCTCACTTATATGTGGAATCTGAAGGAAAAACAAAACAAAACACAAGCTCATAAGTACAGAGAATAGATTAGTAGCTGCCAGAAGGGGGTGGAGGGGTGGGAGTGGGTAAAATGGGTGAAGGGAATCAAACAGTATGAACTTCCAGTTATAAAATAAATGTCATGGGGATGTAATGTACAGCATGGTGAATATAGTTAATAATACAGTATTGCATATTTGAAAGTTGCTAAGAGAATAGATCTTTAAAGGTCTCATCACAAGAAAAAAAATTGTGTAACTATGGATGGTGTCAGATGTTAACTAGACTCACTATGGTAATCATTTTGCAATATATACAAATTTGAATCATTGTGTTCTATACCTGAAACTAATATAATGTTGTCAGTTATTTCTCAATTTTAAAAAAGCAAATAAATACAAATATTGAGGTGAAATTTCCAGGCCCCCAAAAAAAGTTAAGAGGAAAAGAACCCATACTGCCTGGGTTCAAATTCCAGCTATACCATTTATTAGCTGTGTGACCTTGGACAAGTTACTTAACCTCTTTATACCTCAATCTCTTAAAAAAAATTTTTTTTTAATTCTTATTTTTTTTAGTTGAAGTATAGTTGATTTACAACGTTGTGTTAATTACTGCTGTACACCAAAGTGATTCAGTTATGTATATATTGTGTATATATAATATTTATATACATTTTTTAAAATATTCTTTTCCACTATGGTTTATCATAGGATACTGAATATAGTTCTCTGTGCTATACAGTAGGACCTTGTTTACCCATTCTATATAAGCTTACATCTGCTAACCCCAATCTCCCACTTCATCCCTCCCTCAACCTCCTTCCCCTTGGCAACCACCAGTCTGTTCTCTATGTCCATGATTCTGTTTCTGTTTCATAGATAGGTTCATTTGTGTCTTTTTTTTTTTCCTTTAATTTATTATTTTTTGGCTGTGTTGGGTCTTCGTTGCTGCACGTGGGCTTTTCTCTGGTTGCCGCGAGCGGGGGCTACACTTCGTTGCGGTGCGCAGGCTTCTCATTGAGGTGGCTTCTCTTGCTGCAGGGCATGGGCTGTAGGTGCACAGGCTTCAGTAGTTGTGGCTCACAGGCTCTAGAGCGCAGGCTCAGTAGTTGTGGCACACGGGCTTAGTTGCTCTGCGGCATGTGGGATCTTCCCGGATCAGGGCTCGAACCCGTGTCTCCTGCATTGGCAGGTGGATTCTTAACCACTGTGCCACCAGGGAAGCCCCATGTGTCATATTTTAGATTCCACATATAAGTGATATCATATGGTATTTGTCTTTCTCTTTCTGACTTACGTCACTTAGTATGATAATCTCTAGTTGCATCCATGTTGCATTATTTCATTCTTTTTTATGGCTGAGTAGTATTCCGTTGTAAATATGTACCACATCTTCTTTATCCGTTCATCTGTCGATGGACATTTAGGTTGTTTCCATGTCTTGGCTATTGTGAATAGTGCTGCTATGAACATAGGGGTGCATGTATCTTTTTCAATTAGAGTTTTGTCTGAATATATGCCCAGGAGTGGGATGGCTGGATCGTATGGTAATTCTATTTTTAGTTTTCTGAGGAACCTCCATACTGTTTTCCACAGTGGCTGCACCAACTTACATTCCCACCAACAGTGCAGGAGGGTTCCCTTTTCCCCACACCCTCTCCAGCGTTTGTTATTTGTAGACTTTTTAATGATGGCCATTCTGACTGGTGTGAGTTGGTACCTCATTGTAGTTTTGATTTGCATTTCTCAAATAATTAGTGAAGTTGAGCATCTTTTCATGTGCCTATTGGCCATTTGTATTTCTTCTTTGGAGAAATGTCTATTTAGGTCTTCTGCCCATTTTTGGATTGGGTTGGGTTTTTTGTTGTTGTTGTTGAGTTGTATGAGCTGTTTGTATATTTTGGAAATTAAGCCCTTGTCGATCACATCATTTGCAAATATTTTCTCCCATTGTGTGGGCTGTCTTTTCGTTTGGTTTATGGTTTCCTTTGCTGTGCAAAAGCTTTTAAGTTTGATTAGGTCCCATTTGCTTATTTTTGTTTTTATTTCTGTTGCCTTGGGAGACTGACCTAAGAAAACATTGGTACGATTTAAGTCAGAGAATGTTTTGCCTGTGTTCTCTTCTAGAAGTTTTACAGTGTCGTGTCTTATGTTTAAATCTTTAAGCCATTTTGAGTTTATTTTTGTGTATGGTGAGAGGGTGTGTTCTAACTTCATTGATTTACATGCAGTATGCCTCAATTTCTTCAAGGGAAAAATGGGATTAATAATGTTACCTACTACCTTTATAGGATTACCTTGAGGACTACATTAGTTAATATGTATAAAGCATTTAAAACAATGGTGTGCATGGAGTAAGTACTTTAAATAAGTGTCAATTTCTTATATTAGCCTCAGTTTGGCCCACTGGCCAAGCTTTGGCAGCACACTGATAAGGGGTTTACAGCCAAGTGGTATGCCCTGGCATTCCATCCACTGAGACCCAGACTAGAAATTGCCTCCTTCCCAGCTTGGCCCACAGCTACGACAAACAGGTATGTTGTCAGAGGCAGAATGTTTTTATTTGGGTTCATCACAGAGGATGAATAGTCTCATGACATTTATCCATACAAAATATAACAATGGTTGCAGGCATAAATAAAAATTCCTCCACCTATTCTAACTACTTGCTAATGCACAGTCCTTTTTTGTTAACTATAGATAAAGAAGTATATGAAGTCGAGATGCAGAAATTTTCAAATTTGACTTCAGCAATTTCCAAAAATTGAATTATAGAACTAGGACACAGGAAAAAAAGATGATTTTTAAATGGAACCAGCCACCTTGAAAAGTATTCTGAAAAAACATGGTTAAAACTTTTAATACTTCAAAAGATAAAAATGTTGCTTGTTGGCCTGACCTGGACTTAGAGCCTCTGGGAAGTGATGGGCCTCGGTGAAGTAGTGTAACATGCCCCTGGAATATAGTCTCAGACACAAACAAAATCACTCTCGGTTTTGATCTGTAAACAGAGACAGGATTCCCTCATTGCTGGATGACTCTGGAAAAGAAGCCCTTGCTTCCATTATGCATTTGGCCTCACAATCTTCATTGACAAATAGTTCTGAAAAGGAAACAGAAAGAGGGCCATGTATATATATCTTAGGGATTGTCAATCTTGGTACTATTGACCTTTAGGAGCAGATGATTCTTGTTGGAGGCTGTCCTGTGCATTGCAGGATGTTTAGCAGCATCCTTGGCCTCTACCCACTAGATTCCAGTAGCACCGCCAGTCATAAATGGGAGTCAAACGGGAGGTTTGTCAGTGTGCCTAGAAGTGCCTTCATTCCTCCATTCGAGGAATTTGTTGAGATAAGAAGTATATGAAGTCGAGATGCAGAAATTTTCAAATTCGATTTCAGCAATGAAGGCACACCGACAAACCTCCCATTTATTACTGTGGAGATTAAGGGAGATTTGAGGGGGAGGTTATGTAATGTGGGCCTTAAAGAATGAGGGAGGTTTTAATAGACAAAACATGGGCAAAGGAACAGCCTTGGCAAAGGCATCCTGGCAGGTAAGGGCAATACTGGTCTGGAGAGGCCAGCTCTCTAGTCTAGTTCAAGGTTTGTGTGATGAGCCCAGGATCTGTGAAATGTCAGCAGTTAGGATGCAGGATGGTTTGGAACAAGAAAGTCTGAAGGCAGGAAGATCCGTCAGAAATGCTGGCTATGGTTTAAGACACACATTCATAAAGGCCTAAGGGATTGCTCCTAGAATTCCTGAGACCAGAGTTTTTTTTTTTTTTTCAGACCATGAAGTTCTGCCTGTAATTCATGAAACTGTGAGAATGTAATCCTAATCACAGGACACAGTACTCTAAATTTTCCAAAGGTTGACGGGTTGTAACACCACAAGTGCTAACGTAGGTCATTTTACCCGATGGCAAAAAAGGCAAGTACCAAGTGAGATGACCAACCATAATTCACACCCAAAGAGGCAAGACGAGAGGCCAGGGACTCATACCGGGAGGGAGTAGAGGAGCACGGCCACGAAGAGCAGCAGGATTAGCAGCAACAGCAGGCCGATGATGACCCACTTAAACCGCCGCCACACGATGAACCTCACGGTCTTGCACGGGTTGGTGAACCAGAGGAAGGAAGTTTCTGGTCGGCTGCATTGCAAAGAAATGGTTTTACCTACCCGACTCAGGAGGGACAGATATTTTATACCTCCGAGCATAATAGTTTAAAGAATGATTAACAACATTTTACAAAGTCAAGAAAAGATATTATTCCCCTTAGTTGGCTGAGAGAGCCTTTAACCTTTTAGGGCTTTCTAAGATGCCGAAGACACACTGGACTTTGGTTTCATGGGAAGGAGAATGGTTAAAGTGGAGCCAGATCACCAACGTCTCCCTCCCCCATCTCCCCTGTTCAGTACAAAAATGAAGACAACAGCTAATCCATTGCATTAAGGCAATTGGAAGGGGGGCTTTCAGACTGCAGGTGTTTGGGGATCAGAACAAAGAGGGTCTCTCACTTTGGTGGGTCCAGCTTGGGGTTCATGTTGGGTTCATCCCGTCCCTTCCCGGCTGGCCTCTCGTCGGCCTCCTTCTCATTGAGGACTTCCAACGTCATCTCCAGTTTCCCCTTCAGTAAAGCAGAACAGGTTAAACACATGACATCACGTTTCACAAATATTTTCACTTCGACCCGAGGAGTATTCCCTGAGCAATGATTTTTATTCTTGTAAAACAATCCTTAGATTGCCTTAAATTTTCCTCAAGAGATTTCATCACATTTCCTCTTCCATGTGTTTCTGAACCGACCCCTTGTGGGAAACTGAGAGGACAAATTGCTTTCCCTCCTCCCTGCTTTTCAGTCTCTGGATCCCCATCATTCTAACTTTCTCACATCTGTCTCCTTGCCTGCTCACATACCTCCCTTTGTAACTTTACTTGGACCCAGAATAACCCGAATACTGCTGATAACAATAGCTAACATTTTTTTTTTTAATTTATTTATTTTTGGCTGCATTGGGTCTTCATTGTTGGGTCTTCGTTGCTGCGCGCAGGCTTTCTCTAGTTGCGGCGAGCGGGGGCTACTCTTCGTTGCAGTGCACGGGCTTCTCATTGCAGTGGCTTGTCTTGTTGCAGAGCTCAGACTCTAGGCGCGCGGGCTTCAGTAGTTGTGGCACGGGGGCTCAGTAGTTGTGGCGCACGGGCTTAGTTGCTCTGCGGCCTGTGGGATCTTCCTGGGCCAGGGCTCGAACCCGTGTCCCCTGCATTTGCAGGTGGATTCTCAACCACTGTGCCCCCAGGGAAGTCCCACAATAGCTAACATTGACTGATCATTAAGTGTGGGCTCCAAGAGAGCCTTCGTGCTCCCCTTGGTACCCCCACTGCGTGGAGCAGTGCTGGCACTTAGTGGGCACTCGATGTACACTAGCTGAAGAAATGCATGAGTGAGTGAATGAACGAATGCTGCCTCCCTGTTCACAGGTTCCTGACTGGTTCACTGGGCACTGCGTAAGCCTTCTATGTGGATAATCTCGTGTAATGCTCATGGCAGCCCTATAAATCAGGTACTGCTGTGATCCTCGTGTGCACATGAGTACACGGAGGCTGCGAGAGGTCTAGAAACTTGTCCACTCTTATAGCCAGGCTTGACTAAGGTTGTAACAGACTTTCAAGAACCCTGGCGCCCACAAGGTCACCAACAATTTGAGAGCTTCCGACCCTGACGCTCATTTAGGCGATGGAGCACAGATGCCTCCTCTGTGGACGAGTCAAAGGTGGGTGTCTGACTATGGCAAGGTGGTCCTTCTTTCCAAGCCTGTTCTTCGAATCTATAAAATGTAGGTAGTGGCTGCTTCATGGGGTTATCAGCAGAACTAAATGAGGTTATGTACAAACTACCCTCTAGTGGCAGGAAGCTTATAAGTGGTTTCCTGCGCCAGGGGTAAAGGAAGTGATGGACTGCAAAGGGCACAACAGAACTTTTGGGGTAATGGGAATGTTCTGGACCTTGATTATGGTGGTGGTTTCATGAGCATATACATCTGTCAAAACTCATCAAATTGTGCACCTTAATTGTACTTTAAGTGGGTGCAGTTTATTTTATGTAAATTATACCTCAAAGTTGTTTTAAAAAACAACATTATGAATATAAGGCATTTAGTATATTGTCCAGTTTATAATAAGTAGTGTAAAATATTAATTATTATTAATAATACATAATGAATTAGGTAGTCTTTTTGTGACAGGGCATGGTAACCTGCACTTTTGCTTCTACATCAAAATTATCTTCAGTTTTCCAAATGTGCTTGTAACTTATGGCCTTCATGTTCAATGGATGTCAACACTCCCTGTTTCCTCCATCTTTAAAAAAAAAAAAAAATTTTTTTTTTTTAAAGATGAGGACAGCTCAAATTTTAAGTTTCTTTTTCTGTACTGAATTGTACTGGAAGCTCAACATAAATTAGCATTCCTGGTGGAGGATAGTCCTAAAGAAATACAGCACAACCACTTGCGTTCCCAGTTTTTTGACAATTCCAATCCCTCTATCTTCCACTCAACCCCAAACATATGCTAACAGCATCTGCCACCTTCTCCTATAATCCCAGGTACAAACCGTTCCCAAAACTTAAAGTACCACCAATTTAACCTCCCTTATCCAGAGCAAATCTACTCATAAAGGGCAAAACCTAAAGGAGAAAAGGAATAAACGACCCTCAACCAGGAAATACTCATACATACAGCCATCACACGGGAGCCATCTTTATCTGCATAGCACGGCCACCATCCTTTCATGGACTTCTGTTCAAAGAGAGAGGCGGTTTTCACTTTAAGGGGGTTCACGGCTTTGAGGTCAGGAATCATGTCCAAACTGCATTTCTCTGGTGATTTTGCTGGAATGATGCTGCGATGCAAATCGAGTTCCAGGAAACCTAGCCAAGGAAACATTAAACCCAGATAAATTTCAAGGGGATCAGCCGTTGTTCACAAGTGAACAGAATGTACTTGTCAGAAGAGAGGTAGACCATGACTCTGAACAGGTGACAGGTGAGTTAGAGAAACGGACCCTGGTAGGCAGTTAAAATTCTTTCCAGATAGAATGGAAAGTGGCAGAAGAAGTATCTGTCCACTGCTCTGCATCTCACAGAGAACAACCCATTTAATTTCTCAGAGATAGGAGCATAAAAAGAGTTCTTCTGCAAACTCAAAATAATTAAACATCTCCAGACAAAATTTCCACTGAACTTGGACTTGGAATTTGCTCATATTGGTTCTAAACTTCCCCTAACATAGTCATTTGGCATTGGGTAAAGAAAACTGGTACTTGGAACATGGGAAGCTCCATCGAACAGTCAAGTTCAAGTTTCTCCTAGTGTAACCTGAAAAACAAGAGCTTGAGAAGGAACATTGAATTCTCAACAGAAAGTTCTCCCCAGGAACTAGGAAGCCCAGCTCAGGGTGCCTGGAGAAGCACAATTTTTCTTCCGTGATGTGAGGCATTAACTCTTTTGTAGTTAATAACTGTCTTTAACTGACTGTCTTTGGGGCTTGGGAACTCCCAGGAAACCTCTCCTTCAGAAAAAGGTATGTGTGTGTTGGGTCATGTCTATGGACTAGGGGACAAGAGGTGGTCTTCAACAGTGGCAGCAGAGAGTAACAGGGAGGTTGTGGCAGATTCTCTATAAATTTTTCGGCTCAGAAACTGCCCTTCATCTTACAATGCATCCATAGCCCACAAGCCTTTCTGGAACTTATGCCTGCTTTTATTTTGTCTCTCCTTTTGGTGATAACTGCAACCATTTGCCCGCTAGCCATTTAGAAATAAAGTCATTCTCTTTATTTGTTATCAGACTATTTCGTTTAAATTCCAAGGGAAAACCCTCTGCTATTCTTTATGCTTTCTAAGTTAGCACACTACTGTGGACAGGGAATGTTGCCTGCCATGCCAGTAAACAAAGAATGTTGCCCATCATCCCAGTTCTACAAGGATCAGGACTGAGGCTGTGGGACTTCCCTGGTGGCACAGTGGTTAAGAATCCACCTGCCAATGCAGGGGACACGGGTTTGAGCCCTGGTCCGGGAAGATCCCACATGCCGCGGAGCAGCTAAGCCCGTGCGCCACAACTACTGAGCCTGCCCTCTAGAGCCCGCGAGCCACAACTACTGAAGCCCACGCGCCTAGAGCCTGTGCTCCGCAACAAGAAAAGCCACGGCAACGAGAAGCCCGCGCACCGCAACGAAAAGTAGCCCCCGCTCTCCGCAACTAGAGAAAGCCCGCTCGCAGCAACAAAGACCCAACGCAGCCAAAAATAAATAAGTAAAATAAATAAATAAATTAAAAAAAAAAAAAAAAAAGGAAGAGGAAGAAACAGAGCAGGCCAATGAGACACCCAAGGCCTGGGAGAGAGAAAATAAGAACACTGTGCTTTGGGGGGACCAGGGTGTGTGCCAGGAAATGGAGGGCCGGAGCAGGGTGTTTAACAAGGGCCTTTTACCCCAGAGAAGGGTGGGGCATCAGGGGACTGCAGTGACCGCTGAGAGCAGCGTGGAGGAGGACGGAGCCAATTCTGAGGTGCTGAGAGTAGGGAGAGAGAGAGAGGTTTGGAAGTGGAGGCAAGGCTGTGGCATCCCTGAAAACAAAATCTGTGTCTTCCTAGCAAGACAGGAGCTGGTGCAAGGGCCCTGGGAGTGGCTGGGGCCCGCAGCGCCAGTCACTGTGCCCACTTCTCAGAGGACCTGGGCAGCAGACGGGCAGGCCACCCCGCTCTGGGGACATCCAGGCAGGGGGTGGGACCCCGGGTGGGACCCCACCCCACAGTACTGGAGAGTTAAATAATTGATTCCAAGTTTTAATTGCTTTTACTAATTTCAAGCACAATTTCTCAGAGAAAAGTATCCAAAGGTAAGCCTTACCCAAGTAGTCATCCAGAGAAAACTTGTCATTATCCCATATCTGAATGATCAGTTTGGGTGGGACCCGAAATTCAGTTTGGTCCATACTCCAGAAATGCTCCTAAAATGCCAACAGGAACAGACAAACCAAAATGACACTGATTACTGGATTCTTAACACCCTCCCCTTGGGCCTCTTGAAAACCCAGCATCAAGGCATGGGGCCTCTTCTCTCCTTTGCATCCCCACCCGAAACCCCGCCCTTGGGCCTACCCCTCTACCCCAGGTGGATATAAGGCAGTCGGGCTCCCCAGGAAATCTCAAGACTACCAGCTGGGTGACAAAAAGGTTGTCCCAGGCAATTCCCAAACAGAAGGTTTCCTGCCATGTTCCTATCAGTGTGACTTCCTGCTGCCCCTCCTGCAGTTTGGAGAGTGATGATGTCTCCTGGCCTAAAGACTGTAGCCTGCCTAGATGATCCTCCCAAAGCTAAGCCGTCCCAGGCCAGACCGAAATATCCCCTGCTGAGGAGTTACTTCTGCTCAGCGACCTCCCCAACCCCCCAAGGATGTCCGAGCACACTCATTTCACACGGGGGTGAGGAGATGGGGGCCCACGTTTCACTCTTTTGTTAGTGCAGATTTAAAATGTCCTGGCTTTTGAAAAATACTGCTGCGTTTTATATACCGTGGTCAACTATGACCCTCAGATCCCTCAGCCTAGAGTTAGGTGGGGAGAGGGTGTGTCCTGCAGGTTCTCACCTGTTGTCACTGCTTCTGCCCAGACAGACAGTATTAGCCCAGGATAATAATGACGTCCCCACAGCCTGATTACACCTAAGTTCCTCTGGCCCCAAAAGAAAGGGAAATCCCCCAGTGCTTCATGAATTTGAAGGAAGGTTGTTGGATTGTTTCTCGTTTTTCAGATGACATTCCAGGAATGGTCCCTTTTGCAGGGCTCAGAGGGCCTGGCTCTGAGGGGCTGAGAAGCGCACTCTGCTGCTGTCTGACCCCACTCGGCTGTCCTGTGTGGGGTCATGCTCCAAGGACTACTCAGGATGCTGAGAGGTCCAGCTCTAGATGTGAGTAAATAGGAAAGGTAACTTTACCTAAAGGCCTACCTGACCCCAGATCCCTTGCCTTCCCCCCGGTCTGTCTCATTATCTGAAAGTGTGTATGGTTCAACATCAGGATGAGCCTATATGTCTCTAGAAAGGTCCCTTTGAAGGCATTCATCTCACCTGGACAGAAAAAGTGCTCACTAGAGCATCAGCACTGAGTAGGGCCAGCAGCGGGTAGGGCCTGGCCAGATGGGACATGAGGCAGGTATATTCTGATCAGGTGTAGGGTGAGGAGGTGACCGGGCAGAGCTAGGAAAAGTTTATAGAATATGGCAGGAGGGGGTGGGGAAGGGAGAAATGGGACAAGGGCCTATAAAAGACATCTGTTGTTATTACCTACCCAGGTTTTAGGCTCCCCTTTTTGGATGAAAGCACCAGATTTTCCTTAGAGATGCCCTTCCCCCAGTCCATGCAATCTGGGGAGAAGTGACTTTATCCCTAACTCCACAGTCTCGCCAATCAGAGCGCTGCATCCCTGGGCAACACTGGTTCGGAGATGGACACATGGCCTCAAACAGGCAGACGCTGGGGCCCAGTTCCAAAACTCTGGTTGGTGCCTTTGGGGATTCATTCCCCTGTCTCTGCTGAGGTTGCTGAGAGGGCAGGATACGAGCTGGGGCTGCTGGCAGCCACCTTGCACTCACCAGGGAGTGAGGCCCATGGAAGAAGGCAGGGCAGAGGGGCGGAGAAGGTGAGAGCAGTTTCTAAAGACATCAGTTCAACCCAGGCTCCAGGCGTTCCTTAAGCCAGCCAACCCTGGACTTTTTAGTAATGTGAACCAGTAAATCATTTTTTTTGGTATAAGCCAGTTTGAGTTGAGTTCTGTAACTGAGAGTCTTATAAATTAAGACCAGGAGGGCCATGAACCCTCATGGAAGTGCTCCTGAAGGAAGGCAGGCAGATGCTTAAGTTTAATAAGGAAGGTAAGAGGGATATTTCACCTACATTAATATTTTGCCTCTGGTTAATTAGTGCAACAGTTCTGCTTATCAGGGGAAGAAATCAGTCTCCCTGTGACATAAACATACACTTAGGTTGTTGTATGTATTGACACAAGACCCCCAGTTACCAGATCCTTCCCCCTGCTGCCAACATGTTAGTGGAAGCAAAGTTGTACTCCTTATACTTCCGTTATAACTACACAAATAACTGCCATAGCTGTGTGACCCTGGGCAAGTGCCTACCCCACTGGGGTCTCAAAGTCCCCATCTGTACCAAGAGGAGCTGGACCCATGACCTCCAAGACTCTGAGCAGTCCCAACCTTTTCTGAGCATCTGCATTAAGGAAGACCCATGACATCCACTCCCCACTGGCATATTTCAGAACTCACTTTTTTAGCAACGAGACAGAGCTGTTCAGCTGGAAGGTAGTCAAAAGGGAAGACAAATCTCCAGTTAAAATTCCCTTCACCATCCAAGGACCTGTAGTGGACATCTGTTTTCTGTTTGTTTTCTTCATTGCCAGGAATCCAGCTGAAAAGCAGAAGCAAACAGACTTAGCTTCATGTGATTGACAAGTAATCTAGCCGCAAAATTGCGCAGTGATTAGGAGAGAGTGAAGGGCAGGAGAATTAATGCACTTTTCTTGGGCAGGTTCCAGTTATCTATAGAGCTGGGGGGTGATTTATGAAGGGGAGGCACTCTGTTGCATCCAACACACATGGTAGCCAAATAAAATATAATTCCTCTAAAACCAAAGAAGGAAACCCTTTAGACTTCAGTTAACAGGGATAAGGTGAAATTTTCTGGAAAATATCAACAATTTAGCTTCTATTTTGGGACTGGTGAAGCTTGCTGGCTATGTTTTTAGTCTCCCTAACTATAACTCATCAGTGTCTGTCATCACTGCTGATAGGCTCAATGAATATGGGTCAGTTCAAAATTTTAGCATTTTCTTTTCCAGATTTTACTTAAGCAAACAAAACAGGCACGACTCAAGTAATCTTACCACTTTATTTTTTAATTATTCTTAAATTTACTATGATCACATTAATGAGACTAGCAAGGGAGATGTAGGCTGCTATATCCATACTCATATCTATGAAAATTCATTTCCATCAACAATTGGACATCTTAACTTTTGACATTTGGAAAGTTCCCTTTGGCCTGTGCCTGGCACACAGCAGACCGGTTGGAGGGAGGAATGAATGAACGAACATGTCTGGGAGGAAGTGTTATCACATCTGCCAGCTATGGGGAAGACTCCTGCTTTGGAACCAGAGGAACACGAGATTTCAGACTGGAAAAGTAGTGGAATGCATGGATCTTAACACCCACTACCCATTAGAATCATTGGAATCAACTGGGGAGCTTTTAAAAATATTGATGCCGGGGCTTCCCTGGTGGTGCAATGGTTAAGAATCCGCCTAGCCAATGCAGGGGACACGGGTTCAAGCTCTGGTCCGGGAAGATGCCACATGCCGCAGAGCAACTAAGCCCATGTGCCACAACTACCGAAGCCCGTGTGCCGCAACGAGAGAAGCCACCACAATGAGAAGCCCGCACGCCACAACTAAAGAAAGCCCACACGCAGCAACGAAGACTCAATGCAGCCAAAAATAAATAAGTAAATATTTATTTTAAAAAAATATATATGTTGATGCCTGGATTCCCCAAATAAAGACTGTCAGTAGGAGGCAGGCCTGGCTGTGAACTTGCTCTGCCATTAACCCTCTGAGCTTCATTCTCCCATCTGTAAAATGAGGTTAATGATATGTGCTCCCTTCACATGGTCAACCTGAGGACAGAATGAGAAGAGCCAGAGTGGGAAGGGGAAATCCTTAACTCATGTTAAGGATCAACTACTATGAACCAGGTATGTAGAATGCCTTATTTTATTCTTTCCTACTGTATAACTAGCTCCATCTCACAGATGAGGAAGCTGAGATTCAGAGGGGATGTACATCTCATACATCCAGTAATGGACAGAAGTAAGTATAACTCCCAGGTCTGTCTGACCCCAAAGTCCAGGACTATTACTCTGCTTCAAAGGACCATGGAGACTAGAAAGTCACGAGCTAATATTAGGTCCTATTATTAGTAGTGGTATTGATAGCAATCAACTATACTAGTTTTACTTTTTCTAGTCAATTGACTAACCAGGTAAGCTGAATTGAAAGATGCCTTTTGACAATTAACTTTTAAGCTTTTGAACTAACTCACTGAAGAGAGTCCACACTCTTTGGCTGTGACCTTGGTAGCTTCAGCTTCTAACACCTCCATAAACAGCACCGTCATCCTCCCCTAGACTGCCCACCCACTGTAGCTCTTCCCTCTTTTTCATGAATCTTCACATTTTAATTTGAAAATAAGTTAAACAACTACTCTAAGTGTATGCATTTGTGTACTTGTACGTATAACTTTGTATGTAATACCCATATGCTTGTAGTGCTAAGCATGTTATTTGTGCATTATTCATCTTTTCACATACAGTAATTAGATTTCCATTCCAAATATGACATGGTACTTTAGATCTTGCTTTATTCTTTGATTACTGGAGTTATCTCTCAGTCCAGTATTACTTGGGTTTGTTTCCCTGATTGGAAAAAAAATGCTTATGATAGTCAAATAAATTTGCATATATATAATTAGCTGGAATTAGTTTTCCCTGGGGAATGGTAATAAGATCCTGAAATGAGAAAGAATAATGAAGAACTTGATGAAACATTCCCTGTTTATAGTGAACCTAAATGACAGTAATTACGTCTTTAACAAAGGTTTGATTGAAGGCCACTTGGGATCATAAGTGAAACTTTGTTCTCACTTTATGAATATATTAAATTTCAACAAGTCTTATCTTTTACATATCAAGGAACCAAACTCAATCCATGTGGAATAGTAATAATAATAGTGTGATGGTTAATTTTATGTGTCAACGTGACTGGCCATGGGGTGCCCAGATTAAACATTATTTCTGGGTGTGTCTATGAGAATGTTTCTGGATGAGACTAGAATTTGAATTGATGGACTCAGTAGATGGACCTCCCCAACGTGGGTGGCATTAGCCATTCTACTGAGCACCTGGAACAGAACAAAAGGCAGAGGGAGGAGGAATTCACCCCCTTTTTCTGCCTCATTGATTGAACCAGGACATCTCATGTCATCTCCTCCTGACCTCAGACTGGGATTTACACCATTGGCTCCCCTGGTTCTCAGACCTTCGAACTCAGGCTGAATGATACCCCCAGCTTTCCTGGGTCTCCAGCCTGCAGATGGCCAATCGTGGGACTTCTTAGCCTCCATTATCATGTGAGCCAATCCCTCATAATCTCTCTCTCTTTCTACACGTACACACATCCTACTTGTTCTGTTTCCTGGAGAACCCTGACTAATGCACATAGTGTTTACTATCTGCCAGGCGCTATCTTAAATGCTTTGAGTAACTCAATCTTCTGAATATTCCAGAGTGGTGGATACTAGCATTATCTCCAATTTACAGATGAGGATCAGTGAGCTTACTAACTTGTCCAGCTAGTAGGGAAAGTACCGGATTTCAACCCAGGTAGCTTGGTTCCAGAGTCTGACTTCTTAATCACTGGGTTCTGTACTCACTATCAACATATAACACAACGCGTGCCACAACTAAGGAGCCCGGCTGCCACAACTAAGACCCGGCGCAACCAAATAAATAAATAAATATTAAAAATATATATATATATATATAAAAAACACGAAACTGACATCAACATGAATTATTTGGAATTGAGCTATGCAAGTAACAGAATGATGAACACCTATGACACTGCACATTGGATGCAGGCACTCAGTAAATGTTGGTGGAATTAATGATTTTTTAAAATTATGCTAATGGGGGTGGGATGAATTGGGAGATTGGGATTGACATATTAGTTATCTATTTTATACATATTAGTGTATATAAGAACCTGCTGTATTAAAAAACGTAATCATAATTAAAGTAAATCAAGGACAAGCAAGGAAACAGATTGAAAACCTAAACAACAGTTGGGGAGAAGATCTATAAAATCTTCTATATGAATCCAACAATTTAATTGGGAGAAATAATAAATCTGACAACAATTATAGCAGCTAATTACAAAAGGTTATCTTGACTAATGGTATCCTTTAAGAAAGAAATTGGAAGAGCAAACAACCAGATGTGTATGAATTTAATAAAAACTTTGTGGAATAAAAAAGAGAAACACAACTAATTTACTGGCTCAATTTTTGGAAAGTGCATTCTCTTTTTAGAAAAAAAGCATTAAATGAAAAGTATAATTTTATCTGCAGACTGATCAAGATAGTAAACAAATACTTTTTCATGATTTTATAATAATTTAACGTTTTGGTGCCAAAGGCATATCTTTACTGAGTTCTGTTTCAATATTATGCTCTTGGTTTTGATCAAGGGTTAACACAAGAAATAAAGCATAATAAGGTTTTGTGGTTAAAAAAAAATTATGCTAATGTTTCCTCTTTTCCATGGACATTAACTTCTGGTAATAAAATATATAAAAAAAGAAACTTTGGAAGCTCTACTTCTGTTTCTAAGGCTAGTTACTCAAGGTATTAAAAAAGAGTAAAAATGAACTGCATGACTAAAAAGTCTCATAACAAATCTGCTTAATAAACTGAACAAAACCCACTTTCTTAGAAAAGAAACACTTATCAGTTCTTATAGGCATCAGATGCCTCTGTTCATAAACAACATGCATACAGGTTTCTCTTTTCTTTCCGTTCTCTCTCCCTTTGTCTCCCTAGAGCTTCCTAAGCAGATTGCATTAATGAAATATAATAGCTTCAAATAATCAAGGATCCTATAGTGGACACTTTCAATAATGAACACTCATGAAAGAGAGAGTCTGCTTTGTTCACCGAGTTTGGCATGCTCTTGCATGCCAGTCTTTCTTACCCTTTAACGTAGATGTCGCTCATTTCCTCTCCTGTGATGCTTTTCTCATCCAGGATAACATCCTTGGTGTTCCAGATGATCACACGCAGGTAGTATCTGAAAGGAGCACATTTTTGAAGGTGCTTTTTTTTCTGGTCCTGAACCAAGACCCCAGTAAGATACAGCAGGGTCTCAAGATTACTTACTTCTTGGCTTTCCGGGGTGTGATATTGAAAGGAGGGCCTGGTGGCCCCAAACTCCTGGGGAAAACATCCACCCACATCTGAAGTTTTCCCTAAGCCATTCAAAAATGAAAAGAGTAATGAAGTTATATTATGGGTGGTAGAGACTATAATTTTCTTTCATACGTCTTAGGTGAAACTAGTTCTTCAGGCCTCTTAATTTATTAGTCCATATGGAAGGCAAAAAAAAAATGGAGTAAAAGAACAAACCAAGATGAATCTTATACCTTTAGTGTCACTTAGGCCATCCACCCCCCATTCTCTCCCAGGAGTCTCTGACGGCTGCATGTACTGACCTGTATCAGTCTGAGTCTTCCCTGGTTAATAAAATGAGGGGCTTCCCAATGCTAACACAACCCCCAACACACACACAACACACACACACACACACACACCCCCTCTTACAATGACTAAAAGTTGGGCCCTTCACTCTCAGAACAGTTTTCCCGCTGTCACTCTATCCATCTTCACATTGCCTACTTGATATCAGTCCCAGTTTTGTGACACCCAAGGGTTTCTCCACTTACCTTAAGAGAGAAAATAAAAATAATTTAAAACTGTATTTAATTTTATAAAAGAAAAACTTACAGCATGGCACTTTTGAAGGAGAGACTCAAACAATGACAAGAACATTACTGTTCCCCCCAAATTGAGGACTCCCTGCATTGACCTGCTAGTGTCTACCGCCTGAGAGGGAGCTTGCAGGAATGGGGAGAGTGAGAGCCTGGGGACTGACACCTGTGGCGCCATCTTGGTGAGGCCCCACTCAAGTCTTTGATGGCTACAGACCAGGCCCATATATCTGACTGGAGTATTCTTCCAGACAGGCTAGGAATGCCATTAACACACTGTATCAACGATACAAACCAATTTAAATTCCCCAAACTGTTTTTGGATGTTCTGTAGACTCTGCCTTCATGACAAAAACAGACTGGTCTTTAAGAAGGTTGCCAAGGAAACCACTAGGCTGGTTTCCTAACGCACTGTGATCAAAATGAATTAACTGAAGCTCTTGAAAAGGGATATATTTTACTGTGATCCTGACTCTCTTCCCACTAATCTCCAGGGCTCAAGGGTCTATTATACATCAAGCACACCGCAGAAATTAGGCATCCAGGTGTCTCCTAAGACCTAGCCAGAGTCTGTCCAATGCAGTAGGCAGAGGTGATGGAAGTATTGGTAGCCCAGGGAGCAATCTTCCTCGCTTTGTAATGTCTTAAGACTTTATTCAATTGAGGAGTAGGAGGGGAGAGAGAAGGAGAAATGGGCTCTTTGTGGGGAAAGAAGGATAATTAGAGACAGAAGAAATCAAAATATGGAACAAAATAAGAGTGAGTGACAAAATCATCTAGTAAGCCCAGGCTACCTGTGGTCACTTTTTAAGAGACCACAGTTCGGCTATCTGTGTCAACAATATTTGCATCCATTAGATAAATATTTCTTAAAGCGTGACTTCCTAACCATCTGCATCAGAACCTCTCCAGATACTTGTTACAAATTCAGATTCCCTGCCCCACCCCAGACTTATTGAATCTGAATCTCTGCAGGCATGGCCTGGAAATCTTCATTCTAACAAGCTTCTACATGGACTGTTTTGTCATTTTCCACGTCTCTCCTTGCTTCTCTGGGAGCTGCTCCCCAGCTTCTGGGAATTGACCTTCCCCCATCACTATCAGCATGGTCCCTGTGATGAGCCATCCTGTGTACTGTATCCCTGTCCTCCTGGCTAGAGCTGAGTGGTCCAGTGGTGGATAAATGGGCCAAGTTGGGGCAACCAGTCCTTTCCACATGAGGAAGTAGATGGGGCTACATTATAACATAAAAAACTCAGAAACCGTCCACAATATTCTGACACATGGGAAGGTGATCACAGGAAGGAAAAGTGCAGGGTAAAGTAGACTCAGAAACAGACAAGAGACAGGGAGAGATCCTGGTCCAAGGTCGTTCTGAGTCACTGTCACTCTCCTGTCTGGATTTAGTGAGTTACCTGAAAATTCTTACAATAAATTCCCCTTGGGGATGAAGCTAACCTGAGTTTCATTTCTATTTCGTGTATATCTAAAAGTATCCAAAAAAGATAAAAGGGGCAAGTCTGTGTCAGCTATCACCACTGCCTTTGGAGTGTGGGTGAGGGGTTCACAGTTAGAGAGCCCTTTACCTGGGAGATGTTAGGCTGAAAGGTGCTATGCAAAGTCCTAGTTTCCACGTGTTCAGGGACCAGACCCTGAGTCCTAAGGATGTGAAGGGCAAGGCGCTCCTCAGGGGCCCCGAGGTGTTGGTGCAGGATTTTGTTGGCTTCTGCAATAAAGAAGGACAGTGAAACAGGGATGGGCATCCGGGAACAGTTCAGCCAGATCGCCTTGAGGGATTTGCAGTACTTCACCCCAGACTCTGCAAAAATGGTCAGGCAGTGCCAGTGTGCAAACCAGCTTGTGAAAGAGTTGTTGATAGAAATACCTCCTGTCTGGGCTTCCCTGGTGGCGCAGTGGTTAAGAATCCGCCTGCCAATGCAGGGGACATGGGTTCAAGCCCTGGTCCGGGAAGATCCCACATGCCGTGGAGCAACTAAGCCCGTGCGCCACAACTACTGAGCCTGCGCTCTAGAGCCCGTGAGCCACTACTGAGCCCACGTGCCACGACTACTGAAGCCTGGGCGCCTAAAGCCCGTGCTCCGCAACAAGAGAAGCCACCGCAATGAGAAGCCCGCGCACCGCAAGGAAGAGTAGCCCCCGCTCGCAGCAACTAGAGAAAGCCTGCACACAGCATCGAAGACCCAACAGGGCCAAAAATAAGTAAATTAATTAATTAAAATTAAAAAAAAAAAAAAAAAAAGCTCCTGACCAAGAGCCCTGCCCCAACCAGGCTCATTTCTGACTTGTAGGCTGCCAATAGTGAAGAGACCAGAACGCTCCAGAATGTGTAAGTGAGAGCAGCCCCTATTTATGTTGGTGTCAGGGGCTCACTCCATCTCCCAGACTCCCTTGCAGTTAGGTGTGGCCGTGCAAACAAGGTAGGCTAGAATATAACGTAGGTGGAAGTGACGTGTGTGCCGCTTCAAGACCTAGCCCATAAAGCCCTCTCATGTAGGATCCTCTGTGTGCACTTTCTCTTCTGCATGCAGAAGAAAACAGTGACCTTAGACACCTGAGCTGAAGAAGGGCAGAGCTATAAGATGGAAGAGACTAGTCCATGAAGCATTGTTTGGAAGAGGGCCACCCACCTGTAGGAGTACCTGTTTTGAATTTATGAGAAATAAACTTCTATTGTGTTAAGCCACTGAAATTTGTAAGTTTAACTATTACAGTAGCTAGCTAGCATCACTGTGGCATTTAAAAAACATAGTCCCCAAATTCTCTGTCACTCCTCCCATTGGGAGGTGGGGTCTATGTCCTCTCCCTTTGAATCTGCAGACATATGTGACCACTAAAGAAAGGATGCTGTGTGACTTCCCAGGCTAACCATGAAAGGCCATGCTGGTCTTCTTGGGGTCCTTGCTCTGGCGGAAGCTGCCAGCCGTGTAAGGAGTCTGGGTGCCCAGAGATCACCCTATGGGAAAGGCCTGGGTAGGTGCTCTGGTCATCAGTTCCACGTAAGCTCCCATCCAAGAGCCAGCAGCAAATGCCAGCCGTGTCCGTGAGCCATCCTGGACCTCCAGCTCAGTCGAGCCTTTGGATGACTGCAGCCCTGGCCAACATCTGACGGCAGTCAACTGCGTGAGCAACTCAAGTGAGAACTGCCCAGGTGAGCCCTTGCTGAACAGCTAACCCACAAAACTATAAGCAAAACAAAATGGTTGTTATATGGGAAAAGAATCTAAAAAAGAGTAGATATATGTATAACTGATTCACTTTGCTGTACAGCAGAAACTAACACAACACTGTAAATCAACTATGCTCCAATAAAAATTTTAAAAAAAATAAAACAATATGGTTGTTTTCAGCGGCTAACTTTTGGGGTGATTTGTTATGTGACAAAAGTAACTGGAACAACCCTGACTGATACAGCTTTTTGGGGGTGCTGTTTAATTGTTGGGGGTAATCTTCTCCGTGGGGCCATGTTGCTTGCCAGTTTATTCCCAGTCCCTTTTGCAAGTTCTCATGTTAACAGCAGCATCGACATTTGTTAAACATCTTATCGTCCCTGATATTGACCAAGTCCTCTTAAGAGAGAAAGACAAATATAGTTTCTTACAATGTCAAGAAAAAACAGTTGAGGATCAGGAAGCACTTTCACCCCCGTGTGTCCTTGCTCAGCGTTCTCTGCATATCCCATGTGCCCTCAAAGCCAGCCCACGGCCAGCCCCTCCAGGAAGCCCTCCTCCCTACGAAACACTGAGTCATGCCACAGCTCTTACGCTCTATTAAGCTTATTTCAGTCTCTGTCATAATGCGGTTAGCTGTTGATGTGTCAGGACAGATTGCATTATAAATTACTGCTTAGGAAAGAGCAAGACCCCGAGCTCGGATGTGAGCCAGATGTGAACTTAGCAGATTCTTCAAACCAGCCCCCAGCCTCCCTGAGCCTTCTCAGAGAAGGGCTGGGAGAATGATGGAATAAAATTGGAAGAGAAATTCTTCCACTACCGTCTGAGCACTTTTGAGCTAATTATGCATTACATGGAAATAAGTTAATTATTAGAACTTTGTGTTCAAAGCTCAAATGGCTATGACCTAAAAAGGTCAAGTGAAACATAAGACAGACAAGAAAACGTGTCCACTTTGACACCTGACATGACAGCAAAACTCTACTATAATGGGGCTTTTGTTAGACGGTCATGTGTACGGAATTCCCTATGGTATTAGGGCACTGCTCTGTCCACCCCCCTCCCCAATGCAAACCAGGCAGCATAAATGGGTTGCTGTACCTTGTAACCAGCTTGCCATCCATGGCAATGTGCTTACCAAATTCATCTAGGCTGTAGTCTTGTCCTCCATATCTGATTCTACTTCCGTCTTCAGAAAGGACAGGTGGTGGGAAGCCTTTGAATCTGGCTACATTTTGAAGCAACTGTGTTGGTTTCAATTGATCTCGCCAGGTGTTTACTCCAGAACTGTGAATTAGATCCCACACCCGGAGTTACCGCAGGGCACACAAGTTCTTCTTGGATTCATACACACACATACTTATAGGTGCTCTCATGTTAACGGGGGAGCAGGGAATGTGCGCTACACGTTGGCTTTTGCTTAGAAATCTATTTAGGATTTAGAGACCTAAAATCCACAATCATGGCCTCAGCCAGTTGGTACTCCCCCCCACCCCTCAGTTTCCTCCTCTGTAAAAAATGAGTTTGACTGAGATCGCTGTAATCACAATAGGTAAACTTATAAATTAGAAATCACAAGCTATATCTCATTCAATACTACAGAAAGGCACTGTTTAGCACTCAGGGAAAGAGGGACATCACAGAATTGATCAGTTTGGAGGGAGGGGCAGGGAATTCCTGTCATCAAACGTTGCCAGCTCTTGGTCCCGGGCATCAAGGAGGGAAGGGGCTCAAAGAATGGGAGAGTGGAGACTGCTTCTCCAGCGGCTGCTACCTGCGCCATCCCCACAGAGCACTGCACTGCTCCAGGGGCCAGCGTTGTACACAGACGCCAATGGGAATGGGCAATGTTATGGTCCTGATTCTCTCTAAGATGATTCTATTATCAACAACGGTATCTACCCGACTCAAAGGAGCAGGGGCTCAGTTAAGACAGGCCCTGAGGTGGAGCGCCAGAGCTTCCCCAGGTATTAATATTAGATGGAGCAAACTGTCAACACACACTTACACACAGTACTGCTCAGGAATGCCGCAGTGGGACCCAAACCGGGAAAGGAATCGGTTTTCCAGGTCAATAATCGTTTCTCCTACTTTTTCATCACGGGTAAAGGTGTCGTAATCATAGACAGAAATTTTCAGGTCTTTTTCCTGAGGTAAGTAGCAGCTCAGTTCATACATTCTGAATAAACAAATGCAAGGTTAGAATCGCCATGATCCCACCCGGGCGTCTCACACAAACCAGGGCTCTGCACAAAGACTCCCCGGGCTGGGGCCGGGGCTGCAGGAGGAGGACATCATGGCTGGGATAACCAGGTGGGTGGCGGCAGGCAGGGGTGCTTGATTAAGTAGTGCACGTTAGTAATGAGAGCAACAGATTGTACACTTGCTCAGGAGAAGATCCGGGGCCTTAAATGCCTAACGAGAATCCCAGCTTTGCTGCTTACTGGCTGCGGGACCCTAGGCCAGCTACTTAACCTCCTGTGCTCAGTTTTCTCATCTGTAAAATGGTGATAATAATCCCTACCATCCCATGTTGTTACAAGGGTCAAGGGAAGAAATGTTTAGAAAGCATTTGGTATGAGTGCATTACTCAAAACCCAATAGCTATAATAGTAATAATAATAAATTATTATAAGTCATATAATAATTATTGTTAATAATTATAATATTATTAGCATATATGCCTATTATCTGGGCACCCAGGCATCTCTACCCAGCTGGGAGATTAGTAAGGCACAAGCACCCCGATTTATAGCCCCCATATCTGTGCCCCTACTATGTTCCCTTCTCTGCCTCAACAGAGACCACTACCCCATGGAACACCCTGGACTCACCCCACAGGAGCATGAGGGTCTGGAGGGGGGAAGTGGAAGGCTGCCAAGAAGGCCCCCTCCCTCCTCCCAGGCCCTCTGGCTCTGCCACTGATTTGTGGAGGCTTTTCGATAGTATCTGTATTAAAATGCAAACACTTCTGAGAGAACGATAAATAATCAAGCAGTAATTTCTGTGGTAGGTGAGCAATATGGCGCCAGTTCTGAGAGGGTGATAACTGTACAGCATAAGCTCCAGATGGGTGGGGTTTGGTTCTGTATCTGCACACAGAGGGGTGAGTCCCATAGTAGGTGCTCAATAAACTTTGTGGACAGAAAACTGTGAGAGGCCTCTTGCATCTCTCCTCTCTCACTGTGCCTCCAGTCCTCCTCCTGTCACTCTGGCGTGTGGACTGGTTCTTGCCCAAAGAGCCAGAAGTATTAATCTCTTGAGCAGAAGGGTGTGTGTCAGTGGGGCTCTGGAGACAAGCTGCTAGGGCGTCTCCTAGATACATCTCAGTGACAGGCGGGGGCCTGCAGGAGGAAGGCGGCCCAGGATGGAAGGTGCTGGAGTCATGGCCACACCTGAAGCACCATATCCACACGAGCCCCCAAATTCCATTACTGGATTCCAAGGGACAGGTAATATGTGTCCCTTGACAAAAAGAATTCTTTGCTCAAATAAGTTTGAGAACCACTTCTGGTGTTCCTCTGGGCAAACCGAAGGTTCTGAGAAGTCCTGCAGTTATCTTTTTAACCCAAGCATCTTGGTTTGATGAAGGAATACGTCTTTCTTTAGAACACAATTAACATCTTCTGGCAGACTGACATCCCATTGAATGTTATGGGATAACGATGCTGAACAGTGGCCGAGCAAGTAGGAAAGGTTGCTCCTTCCTGAATTCCTTTCGTGGAATCCCTGAGGGTCTCCGCTGAGAAGAAAGTCACCCTGGAAAAGACGGAGGCCAGGGACCGGAGCCGTGGGAGGGGCTTCAGAGCCGGCGTCTCCCTGGCTCCACCCTGCTGGGCGGGGTGATGTCTGCACGTTCACCAGATGGCGATTGGCCGTGCGGAGACTGACGGCCTCACTTCCTTCCGGGGTGGCTCCAAGCTAGACTTTTCCTGCCACTTAATTAAGCTTGTGCTTGGCTCCTCCGAGATGAGCGATTCAGACAGGGCCGCCTTTCTCGCGTAAAAGCTGGCTTTCCCTGCTTCCCTGTCTCCCTCGCATGGAGCCCTCCTTCCTGCCCTGCGTGCCTTTTCCTGTCTAGACCTCAGGGCTGGATCGGGGAAGAAAAGGAAAACAATCATACTGCCCTGCCAGAGGATTACTTCCACTGCCTGGCCCTGGCACGCGGCCCCGGGGTGTGCGCGGCACAGAGGGTGTGCATGCGCGCGCGTGCACACGCACGTACACACCGGAGAGGGAAGGACTGCATAAGGGCACCCACCAACAAACACGAGTAGAGAAGAGGCGGATGGGCAGGACAATAAAGCCAGAAATTAAAATACAGGCACACGTCAGATAAGAACAAAGTGTTCTCCTTCTCGGCAGGGTTCTGGGGAAAAATAACACTATTTTTACAAATACTCTGTGCAAAGAACATTTTTCTACAGGTGATGGCTTGGCCCGGAATATGAAACATTACCAAGAGTGTTGGAAAAGCCTGGGGCTTGGTCAGGAATTTCTACCTAAGTCTTGGCTGCCCGGTGCACCAGCTGTGTGGACACAGCTCTGGTGCCCTGTTTCTGTCACCTGTAAAGTGGGGCCGTGACTCCCTGCCCTGTCAGCTGCCGGGTTTGACACTGAGGTGAAAATCAGATGGTGGTGGCCAGGCAGACGCTGCGTTCAGGTGGCCTGGGCGTGAGTCCCGGCTCTGGCGCCCAGCAGTGGAGTGAGTTGGTGCTGACTCCCTCCGTGCCTCCGTTTCCTCTGTTGTCAGGTGAGGGGAGCCCCTCAGAGTTGTGAGATTTTTGAGATGTTTTCTATGAAGGGCTCGGCACAGTGCACATCCACAGTAAAAGCTCCCCAAATAGTAGCTATTATTAAATGTGGAAGTAGTTTAAAGCTGAAAAAAGCCGGTCCTCTTTACAGGTCACTTGGGTGCACCTTACCCTTGAGAAGGTTCTGATGAGATCAGTGTAACAGTCCAGAACAGATGTAAAGTGGCAATGATGAAGACGGTAATGCTATTTCAAGAATCTTCGGGGGACTTCCCTGGTGGCGCAGTGGTTAAGAATCCGCCTGCCAATGCAGGGGACATGGGTTCGAGCCGTGGTCCAGGAAGATCCCACATGCCATGGAGCAACTAAGCCCGTGCGCCACAACTACTGAGCCTGCGCCCTACAGCCCGCGAGCCACAACTACTGAGCCTGCGTGCCACAACTACTGAGGCTGTGCCTTAGAGCCCGCAAGCCACAACTACTGAGCCCGCATGCCACAACTACTGAAGCCCACGCACCACAACTATGGAGCCTGTGCTCTAGAGCCCACGAGCCACAACTACTGAGCCCGCGAGCCACAACTACTGAGCCCACGTGCCTAGAGCCCGTGCTCTGCAAAGAGAAGCCATTGCAATGAGAAGCCCGCCCACCACAATGAAGAGTAGCCCCCGCTCGCCGCAACTAGAGAAAGCCCGCGCGCAGCAATGAAGACCCAATGCAGCCATAAATAAAATCTTCGGGAACAGAAGACAGGGAGCAGGACATCTGACCCCATCACTTTCTGCTGCCTTCTCAGTTTTGGTAACAGAGTCAGTAACACATACACTGGCTCAAAGTGGTGGAGTCAAAGCATCCCAGAAAAGAGAGCTTAGCAGGATTGGGAAGTGAGAACCACCTGTCACTACACGTAAGTCACTGCCTACCCTTCTTGTCTAGAAGCCACAAACCCTCCGGACTCCTGGGCCTCATTACCCGCCCCCCGCCCCTCCAGGTCTCACAACAAATCTCTCAGACTTGGTTTAGTTTTCTTCGTGGTACTTTTCACTTCCACAAATTTCTTGTATTTGTGCATTTACGTATTTATTACCTGCCCCACCGACTTGGATATTTGAATAGTTCACAGACATAGTTTCACAGCTTCTGGGCCTAGAGCAGAGCCTAGCACCCATTGCATCCTTAGCACAGAGGCCAAGAAGAAAAGAACCACAGAAAAGCGTTAGGAAATGCCCGTTACCTGCCGAACAGCGGGTTGAGAGTGTTGGGGATGTAGTGGTCTCGATCTTCCATTACTTTTTTGCCCAGTGTTATTTTTATATAAGGGTCACACTGTGGGGACAAAACAGATGGCAGGTTATGTCACCATGGGGTGCCAGTTCAAGGCAGTTTCTGGGACAGACTCAGGTGTGACCCCACCCCCGCTCCCACGCTGATGAGAAGGGGTAGCCTCAGACCAGGTCTGGGCAATGCTCCCTCTTGGCGCCATGCAGCCAGCGCACCTTTGGAGGAGAGGCAGTGGCGAGGAGCAGTGACAAAGCAATTCTCCTCCGAGGTCACGTCTGTAAAATGAGAAGGGTGAACCAGAGGCTCCAAAGCCCCTTCAAGCTCTGAGATAAATCCCCACTGGGACAATCCTCCAGAACAGATTGTTTTGATAGAGTATCTTTCCCCTTGTGAGATAACAGAGCCCAGAAAGAAAGAACATGACAATTACTGTGGCTGATGACTGTAATTATGTTGCTATAGGAGAAGGCGCCACGCCCAGACTCTTACCAGGCCATTGTTGTCCTGGGGCTGGAGCTCTAAGCCGCGAACAATGTAAATCCTAACCGTGCATTCCTGTGGGACGCTGTCAGGTAGTTCCCGAAACTGCCGGGGAGGGGCCGGCACGCTGGGGTCATCCGACAGGGGGTAGATTCTGAAGGAGCCCTAGGAGAGAGACACACAGATGTACTCGCAGGACCTTGGGCGATCAGGGCAGAGGGCCTGGGGCAGTGTCCTTTCCCCCAGGACACTGGGGGCAGCCACGGGGGCTGTGGGATTGGGGGATGAAGGGCTGCGTTTTGTGAAAGAAATGGCTATGGTGTGCTTTGCATGTTTCCAGTGGGGAAAGTGAGTGATGATAAAGTAATTACTTAATAGATCACAGGGGAGAAGAAAGGGCAGGGCAGAGGTAGGGAGGCCTGGCAAAAACCTAGGCAAGACATGGAGGTGGCCTGGACCTGTATGATGGCGAAGGAGGTGATGAGAAGTGAAATTCTGCACAGTTTTTGAAGATAGGAATAAAAATGATTATTTTTTAAACCCAAGAAAGTATAAAGGGTGATTTCCCTTTTTTTTTTTTTTTTGCATCACCCCTGTAAACCTCCTTCCATGCACTCCCAGGCAAACTCCTGTTCATCCCTCAGGTCTCAGCTGAAAAGTGTCACTTCTTCTGGGAAACCTCCCTGATTGCCCCTGGGTTGGATATGTTTCCTAACACTCTCTTCTAACCCCGCACTCACCCCTATTGCAGCACTGACCTCTGCATCGTCACTGTCTATTTATTGTCTATATTCTTCACTAGACTGTGAGCTTCCTGAGGGAGGTAAATATTTCTTGTTTATCACTCTATCTCCAGGACCTAACACAGGGCTGGGCATGAAGCAGGGACACAATAAGCAGTTTCTGAATGAGTGAGCCATCAGGCCAGCTTGAAAGGCCTTATATTTTATCTTGAAACCAGCTTACGTACAAGAGAAAGCACTAAAGTTGGATTCAGAACACGTGGGTCTTAGTTCCAGCTACTTTCACTCAGTAAAGCAGCATGATGTAAGCACCTACCATGTGCCAGGTACTGGGGGCCAAAAAATGAACTCAAGGAATCCAGTCTGGCACAGGGGTGTTAAATAGGTTTGACTCTCATGCTATCTTTGATGGCTTGGTGGAAAGCTATAATGAGAAGGATTTTGAAACCATGTGTAGGGTAAAATGGTCTGATCGATTAGCAATGTCTGCTATTGGAAAGGATTAGGAAGTAACAGCACGTCTGCCACGGATTTGCCAACTGTGGTTGGAGGGAGGGGCAGTTGTGAAAGCAGATACTTACAATGTGAAAGGTACTTTAGTAGCAGCGGGGACCCAGGGAGCCTGGGGTAGGAGTGAGTCACCCAGGGAACACTTCACAAAGAATGTGACATCGGAGCTGGCGCTTCAAAGAATGAGTAGGAGTTTGTCAGACCACAGAGAGGGAAGAAAGGGCATCCAGGGAATGAAGAAGAACTTGTCCCAGAGCTCCAAGTTGTGAGAGGACAGGGTGTGTTTGGGGCTTGGAGAGGATGCAGTGGCAGGAGAGACAAGAAGCTTGTGAAAGGCCAGCCCAACCCTTGGAAGGAGTTGAGACTTGACCCGGTGGAAACTCAAGCGATGTCTTTAAGCGGTTGAGAAACACGATCAGATTTGGTTGCGTCAAGGATGGACTAGAGTGTGGACGAGAAGGGTGGCAAGGACAGTGGATTGGGAAAGTGCTGCACTGGTCCTGCTGAAAGCCTGGGACACGTGTGTGTGTGTGTGTGTGTGTGTGTGTGTGTGTGTGTGTGAGTGTGTGTGTGTGTGTGTGTGTGTGTGTGAACTAGAGCTTAGAGAGGCTGACTCTACAGGATTCAAGGCTGCTTGGCATCAGCAGGGAGAAAGATACGGAGAATGGCTTTGAGTGTTCTGCCCCCGACCCCACTGTCCTCTTCCTTGTTAGCATTTTCTAGCATCCTTCAGATGTCAGAGGATATGTCCCTGACCCAGAGATTGGTTGTCCTTTATCCTAGGTCTATAAAGAAAATAAAGGTGGATTTTAAACAGGACAGACACACACGTTTTACTCACCTTAAACTCTCCTACCACAGAAGGATCTTCATTCTCATCTGATTTGCCTCGATACAGCTTGAAAGTATCTGAGAAGTCTGTCAGGCCCTCGAATTCCGTTACCTCCTCTAGTTCACAGTCATATATCTGCAAACCATCAACAGATTCTTAATTTCTCATTAAAATACAGGTGGAATCTAAAATCAAAAAGACTGACAGTACCCAATGGGCATGAGATGTGGATGGAGCGCCAGAACTCGCACATTGCTGGCTAGAGTGCAGAATGATATGACCACTTTGGGAAAGTGTCTGGCAATTTCTTATGAAGTTACATATCCAGCTACTCTATGATGCAGAAGTTGTATTCCTAGGTATTCATCCAAGAGACATGAAAACATGTCCACATGGTATTAGAATGTCCATAGCAGCTTCATCATCAGGAGAATGGATAAACAAGTTGTGGTATATCCATACAACGGAATATGACTCAGCAATTAAAAGGCGCAAACTACTGATGCACAAGACAATATGATGGATCTCAAAACTACTGTGTTGGGCTAAAGAAGCCACACACACACAAATACGTATTGTATGAGTCCACTTATTTGAAGTATAAAAAAAGGCAAAACCGATCTACGATGATGAAATCACATCAGTTGTCTCTAAGAGGGTTGGAAGGTTGTGAGAAACTGAATGGAAAGGGGTACAAACAAAGGAGTTTTCTGGGGTGATGGAAATGTTCTTTGCCTTGTTTTGGTAGTGGTTTATGTAGGTGTATATACAATTATCACAACTCACTGAATGGATTACTTTATTGTATGTAAATTATACCTCGATAAAAAGCTAGAAGAGGAGGAGGAGGAAGGAAGGAAGGAAAGAGGGAGGGATGGAGGACGGACTGTGGGGCTGATCTAATTTATTTCTCTAGATAAGCAGTTCTTTACATGCTGGTGTTTCTCAAGCTGCGTTGAGATGTTATGACAATCACATGAAAGAAAGTAGATTTTTCCACGTTCTGAAAAAATGAATAAAGAACTGGAAAACCCAAACCATTAACAGAAAGATCATCCATAGCCAGACCGGCCTAGTCCAATAGCTTGTCTTCCTCCTGGACACAGAGTTGTGATTGTACACTACATACATGTAAAAGAATCAACTTCTCAGCTAGTGAAACTGATGCTCGTTCAGAGGACAGAATAAAGCATGTTGACATTTCATGCTTTTTTGCAAGAGCACCATGACTTTGAACGTCTCCCTTGGTCAAACTGGACAATCGTTGGCCTAATTAGTGCGGTGCCAACCCATTCCCAACCCTCGGCCAGATGTCCCCAAGCCTTAAAGTGGCAGTCACATAACCATAAATCAACAGCTGTCCTCAAGCCCCGGGCATCTTGGCAAAGCCAAAATCCATCACAAGGGGGCTCCCCAGGAGGCCAGAGGTGCTCCTGGCCCCTCAGCCTCAGCACCCACCATTGGACCTTTCAGTCTTTCACTCAGCTCTGCCCGTGGCCAGTTTTAACACATGTCAATCCCCCACCCACAGTAGCATAGGCCCAGGTACCTGGAGTTTGGGATAGCCTTTCTGAATATATTGTCCACATTTTTCATGTTCCCCTGTGGAAGCATAATATTTACTCCACCAGTCAATAATTTCTTCCTCCTAAAGAAAGACACATGAAAATGGAAAACTCTTTAGTGGTGCCCTGGATTTCCAATCATTGCAAGAAAACTCATATGTAATAGACAAGAGAAACAGGTACTTCTGAACCTAAAAGAGGCGAGATTATATGACTCTTGTTTACATGCACCAAAGTATTCAGGATTCTTCTACCCAGAAGCTGGAGGTGAAATGATGATCCTTGGCCAATGAAATGTGTTTGGCTTTAATGGCCACAGCTACACTAGATGATTTTCTTACATTCTATGGATACAATCTATTCATTTGTCTGTTACTCTTTTATCCTGTTGACTTGATATTTACATATGCAGATAAAAGAAAACCTTCAGTATGTGTTTACTATTTCATCCTCCAGTATGTGTTTTCCACTGTTTCATTTCCTTAGCCCTTTTAGCCAGCAATGCGTTGCAAAACAAAGCTCACTAAGCTAAGAGTGGGTAAAACTCGTTCTAATTCAAGTTCCATCCTTTACGTTAGAAGCCATACCCTTATGTTACAAGCCACACCACATCAGGTACGTTGTTTAACATCTCTGAGCATCACTGTCTTCATCCACTGAATAGGATAATAACACTACCTGCCCCCATCCATCTCATAGGATTGTTTTGTTTTGTTTTGTTTTGTTTGGCCACGCTGTGCGGCATGCAGGATGATCTTAGTTCCCCAAGATCCCCGACCAGGGATTGAACCCGTGCCCCCTGCATTGGGAGCACAGAGTCTTAACCAGTGGACCACCAGGGAAGTCTCTCATAGAGTTGTTCTGGACATGAAATAAGATCATTAGGAGAAGGAGCTTTGAAAATTATAAAATGTGAAGCAAGAGTAGGGAGGCATCATGGTTTGTTTAGACCAGTGGCTCCCAACCTATTCTTGGAGATTCTAATTCAATCAGCCTGGGGTGAGACCTGGCACCCAGGATGCTTTCAAAAGTTCCCCAGGTAACGTGCAGCCAGAGTTCAGAATCCGGTGGTTCTTAGACTGGGCAGAAGGGACAGCATTTAGAATCACTTGTGCAACATTCTCAAACTGTAGAAGGCTGTAGTTTATCGAAGGCTGCTATAAATTCCACTCAGATTTATAACAAGAATAGATCCCATCAGACCCACCCATGGCTTAATCTACCTAGGAAGAGTGAGCTTGCTCAAAATAGTGTGTCACCAGCAACATGGCCTCCTCTTCCATCTGGGGGGAAGGAAGAAGGAACACTCAAGAAAAGCTATTTCTTATTTATATATGGTATATATATATGTTTATATATACACCTACAGTTATTTCCCCTTTATGGATCAGTAACCCAACCCTGGCTTAAAAAATTTATTTATTTATTTATTTATTTATTTACTTACTTACGTACGTATCAGCTACAGGCAGAAAATACATGAATCTTAAGTCTAGCAAAACGTGTATAATAGTTACCTTTTCTGTTAGCTGCCCGTCACATGTATATGGGCAGGAAGAGGACAAACCATGTTCAGGTCACACGGAGATGGAGACCCCATGAGCATTAGGTTCAATGAGAAAGAGAAAAGGAGATGTTATTTTTCATCCATGCCTTATATTATCAACATTTTGATGGATTATTTATTCAATTCAAGATGATCTCATAATTAAACACACCTTATTGGTTTCTTCTCTGAAAATGTGCAGAAGAGTTACAAACAGTATTAAAATAAAAGGGTTGGAGGTAGCCACCCATGTCCCATGTTTTAATAGAGTTAGACAATCAATCTGTCCACCAGCATAGTGATCACAAAGGGGGTGGGGTGGGGTGGAGGTGGGGATGAATACAGTTGCTCATCTTCCTGCCCCAAACCTTTTATTCCATTTAGCTTCTAAAGTATATCCCCAACTTGGCCTAATTCTCATTCCTTCAAAAACTCCTGTCCCAAGATGTTTATGTCCAACATGACTGCAGCACCATCATGTAAGTATCTTCTCTTGATTTTTCCCCATGCCAACAATAAAGCACCAAATACATATCCATCCATAAATGGATGTCAAGTCTCTCATTGGCCAAATCCTCCCATTTGAGTTTCTGCATGGAGAATCCACCAGGAGATGAGAGAATGGACAGCTAGGATGCTGGGGCTTGACTTTTCTCTTGGTACCTGCTGGAACATCAGCCAAGCTCACCCTTAGGGGCAGTTTGAAGAATTGCTACCTCCTAACTTCAAGTTCATTTCCACTGTGAGGGGACAGCGACTCCTCACTACAGGCACTTCCTGCAGGGAGTGCTGGGCGGCCACGGGGCTTCTTCTACAAGTGCCCATCGGCATTTTCCGCATCGACTTTTGTTCAGCACACAGAAATGCCAAGAGAGGCAGACAGACAGATAGATATAACAATTCTTTCTATTAGATTCATGTCAAAGCGAGATTAAAAGTTAAATCATCACAGCTGAATTGAGATTTTGGAGAGAGGGACTTTATGCCAAAAGTGTTTTCACATTCTGAATGGTTCCTGAATTCATATATTTAGAGTCTGTTTATTCACATCTATTCTCAGCTATTTGAAATCATTTCAAAGAAATGAATAGTTCATGATTTAAAAAGCGTTATTCAGAACAGATTGCTGATGTTAAAATCTAGGATTAATATGGGAGAATTTATTCATGTCCGCTTGCTCATTAGTTCACGTGGCAAAGTAGCTGAAGCAGCTAAAGTAACTTGCTTCATTATATCCAAACGGCATAGAAGATTCTCCCCTGAAGCTTAAAATAATCACATTTGTTTAAAGATCATCTTTCACTCCAAAATCTAGAAAGAATCTGAAAGGAGAGTTCAAGTCTTTAGACCGAGGTCCCCGCAGCCCCAGGCAGCTTCATGCATTTTCTTATCATACATACATGCACTGTCGTTGAAGAAGCCATTTTGCTGAGAGCTGTTGACATACTGCTTAAGCACTGGAATTGGAAGGTAATTGTTGAAATGGCCATGTAGGAACGTCTGTGTTATCTGGTTAGCACTTAGCAATTTGTCCCCAGTGCTTATTTCCCGCTTTACTTGTGGTGGTGCTGAGCACATCTGTTAAGAGCTCCCAGGGTCACCACAAGGTAGTGGTGTGAGTTTCTGTGAGCCCGAAACTGTCACCTGAAGCCACATTCCACAGCTCCCATCAACAGCACAGTGTTGACCCATTCCCTCCATTTACCAATAAAAGGCTTGAATTGAGTTAGTGGTAATAGGTATTCATTACACACACATCGCATGTACATGTAACACATGCATATCACATGCATGTATATTACATGCATGCATGTATATTACATGCGTGCACGTATATTACATGTATATGTAATCCAGGACATCAGCAAGCTTGTCATTGGTTCTTCCAAAGCTCAACTTTGCTCATTTGACTTTGCATAGATGAATGCTATATTCCCCAATGAATAGGTGGTATCAGATTTTTAGAGGCAATTCCAAATAGCCTTTCTTATCAACACAGTATACCTCCAGTAGGTGTTAGGAGAGCAGCTGAGTGAAAGTTATTTATAGTACATGAGAATGACTGATACTACCTTCCTCAGTCCTGCTAAGTTGCAACTTAAAATATGATGTAAACTCAACTTTCACAATGTGTCACTACAGTAGCCTCATCTGTTAACTACTGTTAAGAAATGAATGAGATTGCGGCATAGACTGGCTTTATTCTTCTTCTTGGGCCTCCATACCTGGGGCTACTGAGTATACAGAAGGCCCAAAGAAGAGCTGATTGACAATGGGAGGCAGGAAAGCTGGAGGCTGATTACAGAGCAGGATCTTAAACTGGCTTTTTCCAGAGTTGTTGTGAAAACGTACATAAAAGATCTTAAGTATATTATACTTAGCTTCTCCCTAGGCTACTACTGTTTTATTGGGAATATTTGGGGTTGTTTATAAAGTGAACATAGTGGTTTTGCATATTTGATACTGTCATTTCTGACTGTGGAGGATTCTCAGGGAATAGAATCAAACACACTGCTACGCAGTGCTGGCTGTAGAGCCCACATTTAGTATGGTCCAATTGTTAGTGAGTTTAATGCAGTGGGAAGAAAGTGGATTTCTTTAAAGGCACTGTTTATGGACATAACACATTAAAGTGCAATCATGTGCACTTTTCGGCCAGTTTGCACATTAAAACATGCTGTGAAAGTCCATCGTGAATGCCAACAGGAATGGGGAGATATTTGATGTTTTCTTTTTTCTGGGCTGGGAACTTTTTTTTTCCCTCTCCTTCTTGTCGAACTGGCTGGAATGGTTTTAACATAGGGTCCTGAGTGAGCATTTCCACCAATTTCTTGATTTGGAAAACCACAGTGAATATAAAAGTCGGAGATGTCCCATACACTGACAAATAGGGTCATTAAAAATCCATGACACTTCTGTTTCATGTAGAGGAAAAAAAGTGGTGTGCTACATGTATCCCTCTTCTGAATGTTGTGGTGCTGTGTATTTGCTCCTGAAATTTCTCTTTATTGCAAATGATATCACTCAGACTGTCCACACTAAAGGTCCTCAGACCTGCCTGCACATTAGAATCACTTGGGGAGATTTTAAAATTTACTGTTGTCTAGATCCCTCTCCCTCATGGAGAGTGGAGCACGGGTCTGAGTATATTTTAAGTATCCTGGGTGACTGAGGGTAGAGGACATGAGTCCACACAATGTCACCGTAGCTACTGATGAGTGTAAGATTCAGGTTTTTTACCGTGATAAGCTAATTTGTTATTTTATTTTAGTTGCATTGAATGGTTGTTTGACTGAATTCACCTAATGCTTAGATGCCTGGAAGATAAAACTGACATCATCCAATGATCAGTTCTGAAGCCTACCTTTGATGCCAGTAATGGTTTGGTGTCTTCTATTTCAATAACGACGTCCCGGCAGGGTGGGGTAGACAAAAAGGAGGCTGCAAGACAATTTCATAATCTAAGATACTTACAAAAATATAGTGGTGAACATTCTACTCCAAGTTCAAGTTCAACAGCCACACAGTGGAAGGTAGAGTTTGCTCCTGGATGAGACTTACTAAATGGAGAAGACCACGTCTGAATGTAGAAAAATAACCCAATTCATTGCTTTTCCCAAAATATGATACGGTTTTAGACATTCTTAAGGGGATTTTATGGCCCATTTTTTTCTTTTATCTTAGACAATTAGCCCAATCCTGTACACAGGAAATGCTGAAAAAAGAATTGTGTCAACACATGTCTTTAGAGGATGTAGGAGTGAGGTCGGGGCAATGGGGGCTGGAGGGAGCTACACCAAAGGAGCCTCCTTTTCATGGAATCTGTTCTAAGACACAGAAAAGCAAAGCAGGGTGAACAGTTGCACATTTCAGGGCTGAAGTTGCAGTGGCTCATTCAGCTTGGTTCTCACAGTGTACATAGAGGGAAAAGGCACACATCCTGGCTTTAAATAATTCCCAGAATATTTGTGGCTCTGGATGTTGAGGTTAGAGCAAGGGATCAGGAGCAGCCCCTGGGCTCACCAGGTTTGGTTCAGCTGAAGGGGTTGCTGAAGCCTCAGCCTGGGGCAGGGTGGGATGAGAGGTGCAGCTACCCTTTATGGAAGAAGGCATCAGGCAGCCAGACATTCAACAGGAGGGCAGAACTCAGACAGAACAAACTCTGCCAAGCCAAAAGAACTTTGTGTTTAACCCAGCATTTGATGTATAGGACATAAAGGAGGGAAAACACATTTTTTAGGCACCTACCATGTGCCAGGCAGTGGGCTAACCTGTTTACATACATGACCTCATTTAACCCCTCAAAAATCCTGTAGAATATGTGCATATGTGGCATTATACCCATTATAGAGGTTAAAAAACAAACAAACTGAGGCTGAGAAAGCAAGTCATTTGCTTCCGGTTAAACAATTAATCACAAGTGAAAGTAAGTAATCTAGGTCTGTCTGACCCCAAAGCTTGTGTTTTAACCATCATACCAGAGCCCAGAGCAAAGTAGGCCCTTAGTAAATGTCAGAGAAGTGATCAGGGGAACACCGGGGAAGCAGAGGAGACTGACATTTATTGAGCATCTATGATACGCCAGTTGCTATGTTGTTGCTAGGTGGCACCCCCAGATCTATCAGAAGTCTCTAGGCTTCCAAGATAGCTCCCCTCCAACTCCCGACAACTGCAGCAACACAGACAGCCAGGTGGGCAGGCATGCCGGAACACAACTGCATGCAAGTTCCTTCCTATATTATCATTCCTCCACTTTACAATCCTCATGTAAACAAAGCCTCGGGGACAGGAGGAAAGTTATTCTGTGTGCTTCCAGCATTAGGCCAACCAAGTACATTCCTCAACTCCTACCTCAGTTTGGTTTTAAGAAACTATCAGATTGATCTAAAATAACAGGTTCTGGCCTTGGGAACCCTGTGCTCCCCATACACCTTAAGGATTTTCCTCTTCAGGGGCTTTCTGAAGCCTTGACCCCACTTCACACTAACTACAAAGAATCACGAACCAGGAGACCTCTGCCTAACCCTGACCCATAGACACAAGTAGGTCCATACAAGCGATTCTGGGGCCAGACAAAATTTGCAGCATTTGTACCTTCCTCATGATTTCACATATTTGTGTCAAAGAACTTTCTCTCATGAAAGCAGTAGGAAAAACACTACGAAAACAGTTTCTCTCCATTAAGTAACCCCAGATAAAAGAATGCCTGCAGTTACATTAATCCTTGATGTTATAAAAATGTTGCTGTTTTAGGCACCATCAACTCAGCACAAAAATGCTTTGCATGGGAAATGTATGGATAAACACATGTAGGGTTTTGCTCAAGTGTGACTGAATTTTTTTCTCTCTTCTCTGAATCAGGGATACAGGATGCTCAGACCCACATAGCAGATGAGCTTCAGAGGCTCTGTCAAATCAATACCAAACCTTATGGAAGATTAAATAGAACTGGTTAGCAGAACAGCTCTCAAATAGAAGACATCTGTTTCAGTTTGGAGGCTACCAACGATCAGATGAATGGGTGTCAATTCTCCACTGGGCTTAATCTCATGAGCCTAGGGGCTCTGGGATCTTGTTCACGGATGGGACCCAGTCCCCAGCCCCTAACACTCTCTGGCACACGGTAAATTAAAAAACAAGTAATTCTTGAATGAACAAGAGCAAAATGCTATTCGTTAGTTATTATTTAGTATAGAACCCAAAAGTAAGTATTATACCCTGCTCCATCACTTATTAATTATGTGACCCGAGGCCAGGAATTTAAACTCAAGCAGGTGTTATTTTTAATTCGATAGATAACAATGAAATCATATTTTTCAAATTATATCACAACAATGTTGTGATGCATTAATGAGGCAGGACAATAGATGGAAGGCAATTTAAAATAAAAATCCCCCACTCCTTCAGTGCTTATGGAGGGGCCCCTGTATTTCCCCATCAAAATATTTATCATAGGACTTCCCTGGTGGCGCAGTGGTTAAGGATCAGCCTGCCAATGCAGGGGACATGGGTTCGATCCCTGGTCTGGGAAGATCCCACATACATGCCGCAGAGCAACTAAGCCCGTGCGCACAACTACTGAGCCTGTGCTCTAGAGCCCGCGAGCCACAACTACTGAAGCCCGCACGTGCCTAGAGCCCGTGCTCTGCAACAAGAGAAGCCACTGCAATGAGAAGCCAGCACACTGTAACGAAGAGTAGCTCCCGCTCGCAGCAACTACAGAAAGCCCACGTGCAGCAAAGAAGACCCAACGCAGCGAAAAATAAATAAATTTATTTTTAAAAAAATTTATCACAGCAAACTGCAATCACCCATTGTCTTGCCTTCTCTGCTGGATGATACAAAAAAGAATGTTCATCCAGGAGCAGGACAATTCAGAAAGTAATAGCTTGAGCATTGGGCCCCCTCAAACAAGGCCAGGATTCAAGGGTAGCTCTGCCACTTACTAACTATATTACCTTGGGAAAGTTACAAAGCATGCTGTAAATCAAACTGTTTCCTCATCTGCAAAATCTGGACAATGAGTACTTACTTTGAGAGTTTGTAAAGATTAAATCAACTCAACATGAAAAGTCCCAAGATGCTATTTAGAGACTTGCATTTACCTTTTAGCTGTGGCACGATGTCCTCCTTTCCTGCATAAGGGTCACAGCGAAAGCAGTCCAGGCGGTCAATGGTGCACTGGCCCACAACGGGCTTGCGCCCAAACTGCCGGTGGTCGATGACCTTGATCACCAGCGGAGGCATGTACAATTCCTCCTTGGGCAAGAACTGGGGGTCACAGAGGTAGGTGTTACTTTTCTGTTTAAGACCTGACAAGGGCAGCTTTGCCAATTAACTCCCCCAAAGGGACCAACCCAGGCTCTTTCTGCCCATTTGGTGTAGCCCCTGGGACCCACAGCGAGCAGTTCAGTAATGTACATGCCAGGCAAGCAGCCTGGAGCTGAAGGGCCTGAGCTCCGAGCCGGGATCAAACCCTGGCTCTGCCACTGACAGCTGCATGGTCTTAGGGAACTCTTCTCTGTCCCAGTGATCTCCTTAATAAGAGTAGGGGTGCTGAATTAATACATGTGAAGTGCTTAGCACTGTACCTTAGCACCTGGCTCTGCTCTGTAACAGGATGTGAAGTCAGCATTTAGTTAGAATTAGTTAAAATTTAGATCGAGATAAAACTGAACCTTCACGGGAGATAACTGTGGCTTGAGAGTCTTTCAGCCCTGGAAGTTCAATGCCAAAATGGGATGCTCATGTTTCCTCCATGCCTCCTGGTTCCTCTATATGGAATTTGGTAGCCTTGGTGACATTGTCTGATTGGGGAATCACGGGCTGGTCTCGGGTCTGCCTGGTGCGTGGTTCAGATGATTTCCACCTTCGTCTTCACACAGGAGTAGAAGCTGGGATCAACTGAGTGGCTTTCCTCACCTCTGCTGACTGAGGCTAGATTCCAGGCTAGAGCTTGGGAGGTGGGGAAGGGGCTGGGGACGGAACAAGGGTGGGTAGAGTGGCCCAGGGGATCACTCTGGGATTCTGGCTCGGAGCTTCCAGGTGGCGTTCATCTGTAGCACCGCAAGGGGAAAAGTATTGGCTTTGAAGTTGGAGGGACCTTAAGTCCAAACTCTGGCCACCCACTTGCTAGCTGTGTCCCCTTGTGTAAATCACTTAACATCTCAGTTTCCTCCAAAGCACACATAAGAGGGGTGAAAATGCCTGCCCTGCAGGGTTGAAGACTTAATGCAGGGAGTGTGAATGCAGCCAGCACGGAGCTCTGTGTAGCTACTGCTGCAATCTCGACAGAGTCACTGCAGCACAGCACGCGGGGCCTGGCACTCACTACGGAACTTGCATAAGGTGGTTCCCCTCTCCAGGCCTCAGCTGCCTCATCTGTAAGAGGAGAAGTTAAGCTCCAAGACCCTAGAGTTCAAGAGTGGTGTGCTGGAGACCCCAAGGGCAGAAAAATGACTGGGGTGGGGAAAGAAATGGGAAGGTTCTGGACCTTCCACCCCATGAAGCTGAAGAAATGCCTTTATTTCTTAACGCTTTGTATAGTAGAGTAAAAATTAAAGATTTTTTTCTTTTTAAAAAGTTAAGGATTTAACTGCTCTAAAAACGGAAAGACGGAGTAACCTCTTCTTGCTCCAAAGTATTATAGGGTCTTTGATGGAGGACTGTGAACCAGATCTGAGGCTGCTGCCTTTCTAATAACCAGAGGGTAACTTTGATGGAACAAAGTGGCACCATCCCAGGGACACCTGGAGGCAGGGCACAGTCATGGGCTCTTAGGACATGGCCCCATCACCCCGCAGCTGCCCTTCCCCAGCCAGCCAGTCACCATCCAGAGGGTTCTGGTCCACGTACACCTGCAGGGCCTGGGGGTTAATATTCCGCTCTCGGGGGATCGACCAAGAGCCTGTTACAGAGAGCTGACTAGATGGAAAGTTTACTGGAGAAATACATTAGTATTGCTCATAGATACTTCTGTGTCACTGGGGTTGTTTGAAGCTTTAAGAAACCATCACTACAGTGTGAGAATCTAAGGGGGAAAAGTCACTGACAAGCTGTCTGCAAGGCAGGGTTTTTCCATTTGTTGTCAGACTGGAAATATATAAACTACAGACTTTGGAAATATATATATATATATATAAAATATGTGTGTGATTTGTATATATTCATTTTCAAGTACAATTCAGCTATTCAACACACATGAACTAGTACGGAGTCTTGATACAGTACCACTTTCATGAAGAGAACAGAACTTGGGAAGTTGGGCGTCTTCTTCAGGTTTTTGATCACCACTGATTCTACCCTTTCCCCTCCACACTCCACAATGAGACTGGGGGAGGTGACAGAAGCCATCTGGTAGTTTTTCATATTTCTTAAGCCCCAAGCTAGAATCTAAGAAAACAATGTAAAGAGAAGGGAAGGAAACCCAGCCTATGAAAAATAATATTCAAAAGGAAAAAATCCTGTCTTAATAACTGGTAAATTCTTTAAGATTGACTTGTACAGATTTGCCTCAAATCTCTGAGAACGTCACTCTAGAAAACCTGGAGGTCATACAGAGAAAGGGGTTTTGCCCATTTACCGCTCCTACCCGAGCCGCTAAAAAGCAGAGGGGATAAGAGTGCAGGGATCAAACCCTGGCTGCGCCATATCACAGCTCTGAGAACTCTGGCCAGTTAGTAACTTCACTGTCTCATCTGCAAACGGGGCTGAGAGCATCACCTATCGTGGGTTATTCTGAGGATCAAGTGTAAACTTCTTAACATAGTGACTGACATGCAGGCGCTAAGTAAAAAAATAAGAGCTGTTGTTTAGAGTCATCTGCCTCAGTCTTAGCAAGACCCCAAGAATGGAAATCTCCAGGTAACAGCTGCTTGACTGGACAGAGGGAGAGCCCTCAATAGTAGGCAGGACGCTGTCCATCAGGCTCCTTCCTTCTATATCTGCTCTGTCTGACATGTCACCATTTCTCATTCCTCCCTTCCCTCCCTATACCTCCCTTTGAGGTCCCCTTTTCTCTGCACATAAAGACACGCTGCTCTGAGTCTGTCTCCTCTCTCCCAGTTGACACAGGAAACTTAGAAATCCACTGGCTCCCCGTAAATGGGAATTCTACATTCCCTCAGGAATGTTGGGATTGACTTGTTTTTATTGCTTTGACAAGCACTCTATTTCCATGAATATTTCAATTTTTTAGAAAAATTCTATAGGAAATTGGAGACAGCAAGAGAAGATGCAGCAAGATTCCATTCCTATACGAAAGATTCCATTTCTATAGACACATCCATTTGAGTTGATCAATAAAACAGAGTGAGCAGCATACCTCAACAGCAGTGAGCTGAACCACAGGCCTGATGCCCTGGGGGACCATGTACAGATTTGGTGCCCTTTGCGAGGGAAGAATGGGAAGGTTGGAGCCATCCTGTGAAACAAACATGGAAATGTCAATGCCTCCCTTTAGTTCAAGTAAATAGTGCCTGGAGTTGTTAACAAGTGTTTTGATTGGCTACTCTGAAAAAATATGTGAGTGAGAACTCAGTAAGTACCTTGTGCCTCAGGATCAGCTCTGCAGTTACAAGGACATCCCCACAGGTTTTGTCTCCATTCATTACGGGGTACCAGAGAAGTTTGGGTGTGATGTCCATTTCTGAGTTTAGTTTCACCAGAGGAGAGCACATGCTTCGTCCTAAAAACTCATCTTTGCCCTAGAGAAACAAGCAATCCTTAAATTCCCTGACAAACATCCCTATAAATCTCCATCATTCCCCTAGCCATCTTAGAAATTCTCAATTACCTACCACTTTGTCATTGTCAAAAAGTTCAATGACAACCTTGGGTGGGTTCTGCAGGACTGTTTGGGGTTCCCCATAAATTTCAATTTCATCAAATATAATTGTTTGGTCCCATGTAGGATTCAGAGTTGAGTGGACGATCTCGGTGGTTTTACTTCGATGAAGGAAGGAGACATGAGCATATGGATCTAAAACAGAAAAAAAGAATAACAGTGGGCCATGGCTGAAGTCTGAAATGGTAAAACTCCTGGAAGAAAATATAGGGGTAGGCTCCTTGACACTGGCTTCGCTATGGTTTTTTGAATTTGACACCAAAAGCAAAAATAAACAAGTGGGACAACATCAAACTAAAAAAGATTCTGTGCAGCAAAGTAAACCACCAAAGAAATGAAAGCCAACCTATAGATGAATAAAGAAAAAAATATAGATAGATAGATAGATACACACTATGAAATATAATTCAGCTTTAAAAAAGAAGGAAATTTTGCCATTTGTGACAACATGGATGAACCTAGAGGGCATTATGCTAAGTGAAATAAGCCAGACAGAGAAACACAAATACTACATGGTATCACTTATATGTGAAACAAACAAAAAAGTCGAACTCATAGAAACAGACAGTAGAATGGTGGTGTCAGGGTGTCTGGGGGCAGGGGAAATGGAGAGAAGTTAGTGAAAGGGTATAAATTTCACCTACAAGATGAATAAGGTCTGAGGATCTAATGCATAACGTGGTGACTGCAGCTAACACTGTATTGTATAATTGAAATTTGCTAAGAAAGTAGAACTTAAGTGTTCTCACACACTCACACATCAGGTAAATACGACAGACGATGAATGTTGTGGAAATCCTTCCACAATGTGTACATATATCAAATCACCACGTTGTACACTTTAAATATATTACAACTATATTTGTCAACTATATCTCAATAAAGCTGAAAAAAGATAAGAGAAAAAAAAAAAAAGAAGTAATCCATTTCTCCTCCATGCTAGATAATTTCACCAAACCTTTTTGCAATTGCTTGGGAGCTGACCTATCTGAGCAATACCCTGCTGTCTAACTTGAAGCTTCTGCATAAGCTCAAAGGGTGCTTGGCTTTTAGCACTGCAGCATCTCATGAATGGGATTCCTTGCTTTTGCCCTGATGATGTATCTTTTATCTCAAACTGCAAGGAATGTGCTTAGAGTTTTATGCAACTTTAGTCGAGAAATTAACTTTGACTTTCAATGATTGAGTGCCCCCTGGTGGTGAATATTCAAAAATGTCTTCAAAAACCATTTTGGAGATGTGTATTACAGAGATAACCTTGAATCTGCTTTAATTTGTGAGAAAAGGAAACCATTCACATATGTTGGTTAATATTAGTGCTCGGAACATACCTCACAATTGATGTAAGCATGCTGGAGTGTCAGGTAACTGCTCTTAGAGCTGTTTCCATAGAAGCCCCAGGGAAGCTCTGATGGCCTTCGGGTCCTGAAGTAGAATGCTCCCCCTATAGCCCAGGGAGCCCAGGAACTATTCATGGTCCCACTAGCAACAGCACAAATCCCCCAGCAGCAGGAGCCCAGGACCTTCCTCTTAGAACCAGTCCAAAGGCAACAAAAGCAGCTGGGGTGTCAGTGTGAGGGGTGATGAAGCCTCATGGTTTGATGGTGCTGGGAATTGGGGAGCAGGCAGCAGAGGAGGTCAAGATGGACTCCAAAGTAGGGGAATGGGTGATCTTTTTGTCAACGTAAGAGAGCTACAAAAATATATATATAGGGCTTCCCTGGTGGCGCAGTGGTTGAGAGTCCGCCTGCCAGTGCGGGGGACACGGGTTCGAGCCCTGGTCTGGGAAGATCCCACATGCTGCGGAGCAACTAAGCCCGTGTGCCACAACTACTGAGCCTGCGCGTCTGGAGCCTGTGCTCCGCAACGGGAGAGGCCGCGACAGTGAGAGGCCCGCGCACCGTGATGAAGAGTGGCCCCCACTCGCCACAACTGGAGAAAGCCCTCGCACAGAAACGAAGACCCAACACAGCCAAAAATAAATAATAAACAAATAAATAAATAAATTTATTAAAAAAAAAAAAAAAAGGCAATAGATGCCCAATCCCTAACCCTCTAAAAAAAAAAAATATATATATATATATATATATATATAAAGGTGAGGACTTACCAATTAACCCAAGAGCCCAGGGGTAAAAACACAGCTATAAACAGAAAGCAAAAACTGCTTTTCTTAAGGTGTATTTTTAATCACTTAATCAATTAATGATGATTAGTATTAAAAGACCATGAATCTTCTCCAGCACTCAGCAACCGTGCTCGGCATACTCAGCAAGTATCTAATGACTGAGCAATTGACTTCATGCATATCAAACTACTCTCAATACGGAAAGGCTTTTTGTTGTTGTGAGAAATAACTCAAAGCATCCACTTGACGAAAAGTAGAATCCAGCTAGCCTGCTGCGTAATAACATGTGAGATGGAGACTTTTTTCCTTTACCTGAAAAGCTATCCTTGTCTAGAGCCATGAGGTTTCTGGCTTGATAGATATAGCAACGCAGATGGTAAATGTAGACTCCTAAAAAGAACAGGATGGAGGTTACTTACAAGAAACAGAACACCGTATTTCTATTTGGAGATAATATATGCTTCAGATAAATGGGTTACCCAAATCTATTTCCCCACGGTAAAGAACACATATACAGTGGTGATGACATGTCTTCCCAAAGTAGTTCTGTCTCCTGCAAAATGAAACTTATTTAAAAAGTACTACAGGAAGCTCAATGCAAGTGTGTCAATCAGGAGAACATACTCCTGGTGTAAACTACCTGGATTTAGGGTACTGCTTGTCATTGCCGACCTTTAAAATGACACTTGGTCTCTAGGAGTTATAGAAATAGGGCTTTCCAGACCATTTCAGCACCAGATCTAGGAAACAGTTATCTGCTAAACGTTTCTTTGATATTTCAAAGACTTTATACTCCTTATCATTATTATACTAATGCATATACGACCCTCCCCACTATGCTGCCATCCTTCCCTGCCCCTGCAAACACACATAATTTGAGAGGCAGGAGAGCATTTTGATTCATAACACAGATTCTGGGAACCAGACTACTTGAGTTCAAATCTTGTCTGTAGTGCTTACAAGCTATAAGATCTTGGTCAAGTTATTTAATCTTTCTGCACTTGGTTTCCTCCTGTAAAACTGGGACCAGTAATAGTACCTACCTTCTAGGGTAGTTATAAGAATTAAATGAGTTAATATATGTAGAGTGCCTGGCACATGCTAAGACTTACATGAGTATTTGCTATTATTATTACAGAGTAGGTCTGCTTCCAAAATTCCTGAAGGTTATCATTGAAACCAACCTTAACTTTTTGAACCTTTTTTCCAATTAGAATAATCTTTTGCGGGAGCTTAATAGGTAGCATGAGTACATATCAGACAGATTATGTTGAAATCAATGATTTGACCACCCTCTACCCCAAATATAATTTTGAAAACTGTATTTTAAAAAATCGTCTCCATCAAGTGATGAAAATGAAAGTCACATTTGCATAAAGGGATTTTTATCTATCATATTTGGTGAATTCAAAGAGTTTCCTTGAGATGAACGTCATAGAAGTGAAAAACACAAATACATGTTTAAAACTTACTGTCAAAATTGCAGGAAACAATGGGAGTGTTTGCTCCAAACACAGCAGTGGCGCTGTGTTTCTGTTTTTCTACACTCTTTTCATCTCCATCCTCGGTAGTATCTGCACCCTAAAATAAGAGTCAGGAAAACCAATTAACAATGCCTAAAAACAAACGAAGAGCTAAGAATTACAAACAAATGGGATGGTCGCTTTTAAAAGAGATTTTCTTCATCCAATCACTCCATTTTTTAAAGATGAATAAAGCCCAGGACAGCGACAGAGCAGGAAGTCGAAGCCAGCCTTTCTACCCCAAGGCCAGGTTTACCAAACCCTGCCCACCCTGCCCGTGAAGGAAAAAAAAAAAAAAAAAAAGGAGGAGCATAAAGGATACATAAGTGGATTAAGAGGAGGGGAGGAAGAAAAAGAGCAGTGGAAGAAGAACAGAGAAGAGTCACTGTGTAGAAATATAAAAATAGGTTGCGTCCAAACACAAATTTCTAAAAATGGTCCCTGACTACCACATTGTTTTAAATCAACCATGACCATTTTCTTATTCATTCCTTCCACCTTTGTGCTTTTTTCTTCTCTGCCTTTTTATTGTGCTTCCATATGAATTGTTCTCCAATTTTGTAAGCATCCTTCTGTTTTCCTTCCCCTCACATCTGCATATTTAACTTTCTTTGTTTGTTGAACAGTTGTAGTTTCCAAAGTATAATCCAAAGGGATGTTAATAGATGTCACCTGAAGCAAAGGTTTTGGAACAGATATACTTGGAAAAGGCTAGATGAAACAATATTAAACGTGCTTCTTAGAACCTTTCATATGTGAATGGTCTATTCATTCTACAAAAATTATTGAGCACCTAGGATGTGCAGCTTTCTCCCAAATTGTGTGCAGTCTTACAGCATTGGAGTCGATGGTATGATATCCAACACTCATGTATTTTCCCTCTGTGAATATGATTTGAATTTTGGCTATTTATTACTTACAAGGGCACCTTCAAGTTTAAAGATGGCAGCTGCGCCATGCGTCTCCGAAGGAGCCATTTTTCTCCTCCAGCATCTGCGGCGAAAGGTATCTGAACTACGCTGTTTCCAGTGAAATTTCCAGCCAATTAAAGAAGCGTATTCCCAGCCCTCCTGGTCTTTAAATTCTTCCATGGCCTAAAATAGAAGTAAAACATTGAATGATAATAATCATAATAACAATATTCCTTATATTGATAAAGCAGATTATGTGATCCATCAACAAATACGTATTGAAAATCTACTCTGTGCCAAAGTACTGGGCTAGGAGCCAGGGATACAACAAAGAACAAAATAGACAGGCTCTCTGCCCTTGCAGAGCTGATGGACTCTGGGGATGGAGAGAGATAAGCAGGCAGGTAAAGTGAAATGAGATGAAATGAAATGAGTGGTGGCTGTAGCATCAGGAGGGGTACCTTATTCAGACTTGGTAGCAGGGGTTGGGGGCGGCATGAGGGAACGGGGAAAGCAAATGGATTCTTTTCCAAATTGCTTTCTATTTCCTCACTTCATTAGCTCAGAAGAACATTGCCATTATGATATAGTTTGGAAAATATTATTATGTCCATTTTATATATAGAGGGAAAAAAACGATACCACCCTCCCTAGGGTTTAAGGGTCTTGTCTAAGGTAATAGCTTCTATAGCTAATAAGTAAGTCAGAGTATATTACTTCTATAATAACTACTATCTAATGACTATAGCACTTTTAATCTTAAAAACTATATATAATTATCTCAGTTTTCAGTGTTTTTTTTCAATTCATTCAGTAACTCTAAGTGTGGTATTGGGTTAAGAGCTGAGGAAGCAGTGAAGAAAAAGACAAGATCCTTGCCCTCCTGTAGCTGACATTTCAGTGGTGGAAATTTTATGTAAATATCTTAAAAGTATGACTAGATTTAATAGATGTAAAATAATACTGAATAATATTTATGATCTCAGAAATAAGAGTTCCATGTAGGGGTTATTTTTTTCAACTTTGAATAAACAGAAAACCCAGGTCAAGGACAATCTTGTAATTGACCTTCTGGCAGTATTACTAGTGACACCAAAATATTTTATGCAGCCAGGAGTGAGGCAGGTTAGGGAACATGATCTAAGTCTCAACAATACTCTTTGGTAGAATAGAACTGGGCCATGTTTCTGGTCTTCTGACTGGTGGCTCAGTGTTCTTTCCACTTCACCTTGGTGCTCTCATGTGGAAGGAGGGAGTCAAGTGCCTCTAGAAACTTCTCACCCTACCAGGATAAGGATGATTGCAAAACAAATATTCATTCATTAGCTCATTCATTCTACTCCATTATTTATTAGGAACAAGGTCCTGAGCTTTGGAACCTTAGAAGTACCAAAAAGCTCACTATCTAATAAAAAGGCACTTCATGACATCTACTATGAGTCAGGCACTTTGTGGAATAGAAAGAGGTCGTATTTTGGGATGACCTTAGCCTGGGTTCAAACACTCTATCACTTACTAGACCCATGGCCTAAAGCAAATCCATTTAACCCCTGTGAACATTATCTGTAAGATGAGGAGAAAAATGCAGATTTTGTGGATTGGAGATGATGTATATTCAGTACCTACCGTCACAAAAAGCACACAGAACATACCACTTATTATTGTTATGAGTATTATTTTTCCACTCAATTTATTATTCTTCTTCCATTTAAGCCTATAATACCCTAATTAGATGCATGATATTATATCCATTTTGCAGATGAGAAAGGAAATGAAGCCAGGATTTGAATCCTCAGGTGTCTTGTTCCAGGTCCTGAGCTATTGCCACTACTACATTATGCTACCAAAATAATTTCTGTTTCTACTACTGCCTCTTGAGTGGTTCTCATTATTTAGCCTGTTTCAGAATCGCCTGGAAGACTTACTGAAACATGGAATGCTGGGCTCCACCCCCAGAGTTCCTAAATCAGCAGGTTTGGGGTGGGGATACACTTTTATAACCCTTGAGCAGGGCATCAGGCCCTTGACTGGCAAATGGTTTCTGTAGAAATAGCCGAGTTAACTATGGTTCTGTGTGGTCTGGAAGGCGGAGCCCCCAGCTCCCTCCCATTGCTCCTCTTACCCTTGCAGTACTTGAAGTGGTTTGTGTTAAGTCTTTCTTGCGTTTTCGGACCAGCCTTCGGCGTCTGTGAGTATGATACATTTTTTCTGCTGCAACCCAGGATTTGGGCTTATTATCAGGAGGGATGATAATTCCATACTCCCAGCCTGGAACAGAGTTTGTGAATGGTTATCCAAACGAGATGCACTTGCCAGATTGCCAAATAAAGTTCCAGGAATCATTAGGTCACTCTCTGCCCCCCAACATTCTCCACTGTCACGACTGAACGCCACTGCTCCTATCACTTTGCTGCTATCAGCCAAACTGAATACAGCCCTATTTCCCTGGATCCCTCTTCAAGAAGCTTCCTTTGTGGCCCTGGGGTTCTCCTCCATGTTTCTACTTCTAGTCATTCATGGTAATTGAGTGCATCTAAGAGTAAAGCACAATGCAAGAGGCATTTAGGGACAGCGATGAAGGGCATGGCCTGTGTAGTCAACAGCCTGGGTTCAAATCCCTGCATCACCACATGGGGGCTGTTTACTTTTAAAGTTTCTTGCAAGTTAGTAAACCTGCTGATGGTCCAATTTCCCCAGCAGAAAGGTAAAATATAGCTTTTTCAAAAGAATTAATCAAAATAATGCATGCAAAGCACTAGGACCATGATTAGCATATAGTTTGCACTCAAAAAACATTAACTATTATTAAAAGGCCTGGTTTGTGCATCAAGATCATCAAGAAACTTTTTTTAAAAAATAAATTTATTTATTTATTTACTTTTGGCTGCGTTGGGTCTTTGTTGCTGCACGTGGGCTTTGTCTAGTTGTGGCAAGTGGGGGCTACTCTTCGTTGTGGGGCGTGGACTTCTCACTGCAGTGGCTTCTCTTGTTGCAGAGCACGGGCTCTAGGTGCATGGGCTTCAGTAGTTGTGGCACGCAGGCTCAGTAGTTGTGGCTCGCGAGCTGTAGAGCGCAGGCTCAGTAGTTGTGGCGCACGGGCTTAGTTGCACCACGGCATGTGGGATCTTCCCAGACCAGGGCTCGAACCCATGTCCCCTGCATTGGCAGGCAGATTCTTAACCACTGTGCTACCAGGGAAGTCCCATCAAGAAATTTATAATCTATTTGAAACCTTCCATATCAATGCTAGTTCTTTCATGTGTACTATTCCCTCTTGTAAGAAATTTAAAAGTCAAATTTTCTCTCGTGATAATTCTAAATGTTCTAGTTCGTTTAACTTTAGATTACTATTTGTAGAAAAGGATAAATATCGGACTTCCCTGGTGGCGCAGTGGTTAAGAATCTGCCTGCCAATGCAGGGGACATGGGTTCGAGCCCTGGTCTGGGAAGATCCCACATACATGCCGCAGAGCAACTAAGCCCGTGCGCCACAACTACTGACTAAGCCTGCACTCTAGAGCCTGCGAGCCACAACTACTGAGCCCGTGTGCCACAACTACCGAAGCTCGTGAGCCTGGAGCCCATGCTCCACAACAAGAGACGCCACCACAATGAGAAGCCCGCGCACCGCAACAAAGGGTAGCCCCCGCTCACCGCAACTAGAGAAAGTCCACGCGCAGCAATGAAGAACCAACACAGCCATAAATAAATAAATAAATAAATAAATAAAATTTTTTTAAAAAAGAAAAGGATAAATATCATTACCAGAAGCTATGTCAATAATCTGCATTACTGCTGAGTAGGGTGACTTTTAAGGCATTTTGCAGTTCTTCTTTCTGAGCTAGGGGGCCCTTGAGTGTGATGTTCCCAGGGAGGGTATGCCGTGGTTAGACTAGAGAAGCTCCAAACTCCAGTCCCCTCCCAAATTCTCATTGGATCCCCGGGATCTCAAAGTCCAGCCACCCGGCATCCTGTTACCTTGTATCTTTCATTCTTGACAGCCCCCCACCCTGCACCTGTCCAAGTACTTGCTTGTCTTTCAGATTTTGCATCTGAATAGTCACAGGTAACACCACCTGACCTGGTCGTCTTAGACGAAGGGGCGTGAGACTCCTCCCTCCCAAGGAAACTTGACTTTAACCAAGGCATTGCTGGAGAGCCCCTGGTCAGGTAATAGGTCTGAAATGTTACCTCTCTCATCCACTGCACGATTAATGTCATAGACCCATGCGTCATCTTCCCATTCCCAACCTGGAGGGCAAGTGAGCTCGCTGGGTGATGTTGCTTTATCACCGTTCTTAGAAAAAAAAAAAAGAGAAAGAAGCCATAGTGTGTTAAATAAGATGCAAAGGTGAGATAGAATTCCTCACACTTAACTATAGACTCACTCATTTCAATACCATCATACACATCAATCTTTCTCAGAAAAAGCCGTAATCTTTATTTATACACAATTGCTAAGCAATAACTAGATTTTTAAAGAATACTTTCTGCTTCCACTATTAGGGAATATGTTATGTTAAACCATGGGAAATTGTTTTTGTAGGTCAAAAATGATCAAATATCAGCAATTTCATATGGTTCAACTTAATATTATGAAATGATGCAACTCTTTATGAGGGGTTATATTGCAGAGAACCCATCGGAGATGGATAAAGCATGAAAAACACATGTTTTCAAGAATGGGGTAATGCTACAGGAGGTTGTAGATGCTAATCATGTAAGACTGAGCAAAGTTTACGTGAAATATTGACAAGTTCTGCATTAAAACATAGAGTTATGAAAAAAGTTCATAGTAAAGGAAATAAAGGAGGTCCATAAACATAGAAAAATAGTCAGCTTCACTTTAAGAGTGTGAAAATTGAAATAACAACAGGATACCATCTATTCATGTACTGACAAAGATGTTAAAGTGGGAGGGTGAGTGTCTAGAAAAACAGCCCCCTATGCTATTGCTAGAAATATAAATTTGTACAACCTCTTTGAAAGTAGTTTGCCAATATTTGTCAAAATTTTATATGCATTGAAACCTTGACCAAGCCAACAGGTGCCTCTCCTACAGACAAACTTTCATAAGTGAATAAGAATGTACTTATAAGGATGTTCATTGTCACATTGTTTATAAAAAACAAAGACTGGGCAGAAAACCCCTAAATATCCACAAGGAGAGGATTAGTTAAATAAATTACAGAGGGGTACATATAATAAAACACTCTGTAGGAATTTTCTAAATGGCTCATAGATCTATATGTATTGATATCAAAAGATGTCCAAGATATATTATGTGAAAAATACAAGTTGTAGAACTGTGCATACAACACAATTCTATTCAGGCGGGGAAAAAAAGAAGTTATATATTTGTATAGGAACAGAAAACTGCTATCAGTGGTTCAATGGTTATCTCTGGGGGTGGGATATGGATCAGGGAGAAGAATTACTTTTAATTTCCTTTTATGCTCTTTGACTATTCTAAAGACATGAGCATTCACTTTGTTATGATTTTAAAAACTAGTTCCATAATAAATATAGTAAAAAAAAATTTCACAACCCAGACTTTACCATGTACCAACACCTAGTTAAACAGGCCCCATGTCTTTCCTATAGGAATTGATTACAGATGCGCTTTGGAGGCTCCAGTTATAAAGGGAAGGCTTTATGACACGAGATAGAGCAGGAGAGACGGGGCAGCCCCGCCTTGCGCTCGGTGATGCAGCGATGGTTTCTCCGAGCCCAGGCAGGAGGGCTTATCCCCGGGAGCTGCGCTCACCGCATCCGTGTAGCTGTCCTCTGCTGGCTTCCACTGGCCCCGGGGGTAGCGACTCTCGTTCTGATACACTTCATCTGTGAACTCTGTGTGACCCGCATCCGCCTCGGTCAGCAAGCTGAGGGAGAGGAGGCTCGCATTACCAAAGGTGGTCACCGACCACCCCATCTATTTCCAATGGCGGGGAGACATCTACACCCTGGGGGTGGCCCCCGTTCCCTCCTCGCCCTACCCCGTTGGGTTCTCCACTCCAAACTCTTCTTTGTACTAATAGCTTTTGACATTCCTTTGAAGAGGGGCCGCTGGAACAATGAGCCCTAAATTACAGAGAACTTCTTAAATTAGCAGAGTTGCTCCTGCCCAGTAATTAGGGTGGGGACTGGGAAAACAGTATTGTGGGCAACTTCTTCTAGGGACCAGGCTTCTGTTTCTGTGTCAGGTCAGGGCCATTCAGCATTTTCTCAGCAAGACTCTTGGCTAACAGTTCAAAAGAATAAAGAGTCATCTTCCCTCTTTCCACCTATTTTAAAAAATGGAATGGAGACGGTCTCCTGGGGCCTAGTGTGGAAACTTTTTACTCATGGCTTGCTTGGTCTACGTAACACAAACTGAAGGGAGGAGTTTACATTTTCTGGATAGTTCCTAGGTAGGGATGACAGCCAAACCAGGTCATTTCAGACTCCAAAGTCCATTTGGGCACTTGAGAAATCCATACTGACTCCCTGCCATGCCAATTTTCCTCTTGGATTTGGAACTATTTTGACAACCCAGAGAAGAAAAGTACAGAGGTTCCAACTTTGACTTAAGTCTTCTGCCAGGTATCCAATCAAGTGAGGTTTCTTTTTTCCTTTTACTGCCTCTACATCTTTCCCCTGCTGTATCCTCCCCTAGAATCAAGCACTGGAAAGAAATCAGAAAACAGAAAGTTCCCACCCTTTGTATCAATTGGGCTTGTCCATCACTTCTCCGGGCCCCAGAGAAGGAGAACAGAACTGGCTGCCACCTCTGGGGTCCCATCCAGCTCCGACAGGCTCTGACCTGCTTTTCCAGTCCCAATTCCCCTGGCCTTTCCCTGTCCTCACTAACCTTCCTTCCTTCTTTCCAGTTCAAACCCCATTTCCCTTCCCCTCATCAGCAACTCCAACTCCATCCAAAGCAAGCTGTCATGGGTTAAAAGCAATCATGTGCAGACACTGGGTCTTAACAGACCAGACCAGCACACTTCTTTCCCTCCTTCCCTAATCCTGTGTCATTATGGGAAACACATGTGGACAGAGAGAGCAAACTCTAGTTTAAGGTCTTAAAATCCAACTTCACAAGCTTGTTTCCTCCGAACACAAGTACACTGTCCTGAGCTGGAGAAAAGAGGGCATTCTGGTTCCAGTGTTTTTGGCAACACATAGAAACCAGGCTTTGGTTTCCTCCAGACTCCAGGGGACACATGCTTGCCCCCTGTACTGTTTCTTTCTTCCTGTTTAATAATAGCCTTTGACATATAATTCACATACCATACAATTCATCCATTTAAAGTATGCCCTCTACTGTTTCCTGCAGACATTCCAGCATAACAGTTGAGAGCTGGTTTTGGTGCCCAGGCTAGATTTGGGTTCTAGTCCTGTCTACACCACTCACCCACAGTCTGTGTGCCTTTGGACAAGTGACTTAATCCCTCTAGGTCTCAGTTTCATCTGTAAAGTGGAGATAACACTATTTTTTGTTGGGAGATAATTCTTTGTGAGTCTAAACACAGGCTCCATGACCTTTGTTGCAGACTATCTTCTCAAGGATGTTTATATGAGGAAAACCTCGGAAGACATAGTGTTTCTCTCCAGAGCAAAGGGCCAGCACGCTTACTACCTACCCATTATAAAGGATTCAGGTGCCCTAAGCTCAGGGTTCCTTTTCTATTATACAATCCACTTCATGTGCAAGTGTCACCTGGCCCTCTTTTTGTCGCCCTGTGGGAATTGGGGCTTGGAGAACAAGAGCAAATGTTGATACTCTGGTACTACTAATACTACTACTATTTGCTGTGGGCAATACAGTCCTTTGTCTCTGCTTTAGGAGTCTTGTGTCTCCTGCCAACATCCACGAAACTGTGGCAGGTGACCTTGCTAGCTTGCAAGTAGGATAAAAATCTCAGACTCTTCATGATTTTTGACACTACCTATCTTGTAGGACTGCAATCCAGATTCAATAAGATGATTCATGTGTTTAGCCCACTGCTTCACACATTCACATGTAATAAGTTCTCAATAATGTTACTACCAGGTTCTTTTTATACTTTTTTGTTTTATTATGGGACATTGATGACATCTTTCAAGTTTCTGTGAGTTTCTGTGGACTTACTTCTGCTCAGTGGGTGTTATGTAAATATGATCAAGAATGATGATGGAGAAGATTCACTTAGCAATTTCTAAGGAAAGACTACATTACCATCCTTTTTTCTCAGAAAATGAAAAACTTACCTTTTCTCAGGATCAACTATCCAGTCTCCTTCCCATTCCCAGCCTTTTGGAGGCAAAAAGAATTCCCTCTTGAGTTTTATTTTTCCTGTGACATCAGAAAATTTATGACGACCCACTAATCCAGAAGTGCCCCATTTTCCAAACATAAGAGCTTGATTTTCATACTATTAAAAAGAAATTGGAGAAACATCATCAGGGAGCAAGAAATAAAGCCAACACATAAATTTTCAAGTCCATCTAGGACCTAGGCTAAACAATGAGGAAAAGTGAAAAAGCTTTATATTCAGAAGGTACGGACCTAAGTTGCGCTGTTGCTGATTATGCAACTTCGGTAAATCATTCATCTTTCTAAGACTTAGTGTTCTCATCTGTAATCTGAGGATAATACTACTTTTCTCATAGGGTTGTTCTGAAGTTCAAATGTACAAATGATTGTGAAAGTGCTTTGTAAACATTGATATATCATGCTAGTTGTTTCTACCATTATTTTGAATGGCTCCAAATGGTGCTCCGAACCTAATCTTTTAGATACCTACAAAAGTCCTCAATTTATGAACATGTAGTCTTCTAAAACTTTATTTATAAGTCTGCTGCCGAGAACTTGGGCACATTTCCCCACAGAAACAATATTATAATTAGTGGTACATTTCCTGGGCAGCACAAAGAACCCATCTGAAACATGAAGGTCCTTTAGCACCCAGCTTTTATGGGGCCTAAAAATTCTGAGCCTTCATTCCCTCTGGAGTATGGTGAGTGGATCAAGACCTTTCTGGAAGCAGGTTTCATGGCAATGGCAGACCCAGGTTTACAGGGCATTCCTTTCTAAGACAGAATTTATAAAATCTACAATGGTCTGTTTTTCACTATGTCAACCATAAAGAGGTTTGATATTTGCCAGTGGTGAGAGTCTCTGCTTGGGTCCAAGCTGATATCGTTGTTTGTCTGCTGATGAGCTCACCCAGAAGATGATTTGCATAAGCAGCAGGGGAGGTTTTGGCTGAAGGATGATGGAAGAAGTTTGGGTAGGGGCCTGATGAGGAAACTGGAGGTCTCTGAGGTGCTTCACGTGTGCTAATGGTCCCGCCCCACAGGTGCTACTTAAAGGCCTCAAAGCCACATGAGGCTCCCATCTCCACTGCTGCTGCTGCCCTCTTGTCCATGCCAAGGTCCTCACCTGGATTATACTACAGCCATGCTGGCTTCCAAGTAGAAGTGGCAGGAATTGCTCCTCCACTCTGTGTCCTTGTCACTTGGAAACCAAAGAAGCCATGCATGTGCCCCCAAGTCTCACAGCCCCTTGTGCCTAAAGTTCAGAGCAATATCTAAGACAGCACTAGTGAGACCTCCAGAAATTTGGGGGGGGGGTGGAATTTTTGTAGAGAACTGAGGTCTGGTATTAGCCCAGGAAGGCAAGAACCAGTGAAATTTCCATTATTGTCATTAATGTGTCCCTTCTGGTACTCAGAGGCTGTTAGAATTTGGAGAAACTAGAGTCACGCAAAACAACTAAACTGGGTGGATCATCTCTACACCTGTTGAAACTAGAGTTCACTCTATGCAAGGAAGGATCTGGAAATGGGAAACAGAGGCAGGGTTGCTCCTTGCTCAGTGCTAGCTTCTCTGGGCCCCAGCCACAGAGCTGTAGGGCAGGTGGATGCCAAGAAATCCCACAGGAGGGCAGGAGCAAGCCCCTCCCACATGTGCTCTGATGCCCCTTCCGCACCGCCCAGATGACTGACCATCAACATCTGTGACTCAGGGCCTCCCCTGAGGCCTCCAGCCCACCCTCTATTTCTCTCCAATCGCACTTCAAAGCTTGCATCCTAAGGCCTTTGTGTGTGTCTCCCATGGGTTTCACTGCTTCTCAAAGTGGACCGCAATGCCCCGTATCCACCCACACTGCAGGTGCTAATCCCTAACTCAGCTACAGAATCACAATCCTCGGGGTGGGATTCTTTTTTAACAAGACACCCAGTTTTATTATTGTGATAGATTTTGAGATCCTTGAGGACAGGGCTTGGCTGCTTCATCATCTTCAGCCTCTGCCTCTGTGCCTGACATAAAGCTACCACTCCCTAAAGGCTTGGATGGGAGGATGGATGGATGGATGAATTCTGTCACCATTTATTTATTTAATAAATATTTATAGGAGCCTACTACGTGCCAGGCACTGTTAAATTAAAAAAAGCAAAACTAAAAGATGGCCGTGGGTTTTCTTGCCCAGCAAGCACATCAGAACCACAATCCTAAACCAGTGGTCGGGCATAGTGGCGGGCAGCAGAAACACAATTACAAATTAGCTAGAATGAAGATAGTCTTCTCCCCAGTTATTTGAGCATGAAGGCCCATCTGTAAAAGAATGGAGCTCATCTGAAAATTGTCAGAAGAGACCCACTGAATATATCTAATAAATTTACATCAATAAGTACTTTCAGTAAAAAAAAATCCAACTAACGCCACTTTTAGCTGTAAAAGTTTGTGAAAATTATTTTCATTGGTTTAACTCTAATGAGATTTCTAATTAGCTAAATGGATTTTTAACTCAGTGAAGGATTTACAAATTATCTCTATTGTTTTTCAAGTATCCAGGCAGCATTTTCTTTGCCCTTGCGCAAACCCCTCTGAGGTTTCCCCAACTGAGGATTGAGTCTTCTGTGGTTTAAAGACTCCAGACACTTTGCTGTAGAGTAGAAATTAACACAATATTGTAAATCAACTATATTTTCAATTAAAAAAAAAACCACTCCAAACCCCAAGCAGGCTTCTCAAGGTCGGCACCTCTCAAGCGTCCTCACTCCTGGGTTGCTTGTGTGTGAATCACTCTGGGGTGTCCCAGTGTAGACCTCCAGTCAATCTTTCCCTACCCTCTTCATTAAGGGCTCTTGAATGTGGGGTTTTAGGTAGCGATTATGGTGGAGGCTGGTTTGACATCTGAATATTTTCCCTTAGGATGAAAAGTAAAAGTACTCCCACACAAAGAGGAAAAGAGTGATGTCATTAAATGTACCATTTCAGCAAAGACGGTGAATGTTCCTTCTGCGAAGCTGTTGAACTTCTTCTCAACAGCACTTAAGCCCAGCCAGATGTTCACACGCAACTCCACAGGCACCTTTGGTCCATTGTTTTTTTCCTGTGGGTACTGTGAGATGCACAATAACATGACCCATTATTCTGGGCACAGTACAGGCTGTGCATTAAGCTCAAAACAAAAGTAGACTGAACATCTAATCATTGTTTTCAGCAGTCTAATTTTGTTTGTGCAGTTAAAATATTTCCAAATGACCCTTCTGCAAAGATTAAAATAACAAGTAAAGCAGGAACCCCTGGGTGTCCCTGAGACATTTTCAGGAGGCTCACAAGGTCAAAACTATTGTCCTAATAATACTAGGATGTTACTTGCTTTTTTCACTGTATTGACATTTGCACTGATGGTGCAAAAGCAATGGTGGATAAAACTCCAAGCACTGTCGCAGGAATCAAGACAGTTAACACCGAACTGCACTGGTAGTAATAGTTTTCTTCATCACTCTCAGTGAAGAAAACAAAATGCCAGTTTTACTTATTAATTACTTTGATAAAGCACTAAAAATGGCTAATCCTAAATCGTGATCCCTGAATACATGTCTTTTAAATATTTTGTGTGATGAAATTCTGCTGCATATTAGTGTATGTTCTGAGAAAAAAAACTTAGGCAATTGAGCTGTGAACTGAACTAGCCTTTTTTTTTTTTTTTTTAATAGAATACCTTTTCTTCCTGAAACAGTGATTGGCTGACAAATATGGTTATTCATACTTGGATATATGGGGCAGACATTTTCTTGAAAATAAACAAAGTGAGCCTGTCATTTCAAGGATAATAGGTGACTGTATTTTGTTGCAATGATAAAATTCAAGGTTTCAAGTTAAAATTAGAATTTTGGAAAATTTGTTTCTGTCTCGGGGGGTGAGCTTGATAGCATCCCAATACATAAGGGCTTTTCTTGTAAGTGATATCAAAGAATGTGATTTTTTTTTCTTTTTATTTATTTATTTTATTTATTTATTTTTGGCTGCTTTGGGTCTTCGTTGCTGTGCGCGGGCTTTTCTCTAGTTGCAGTGAGCGGGGGCTACTCTGTTGTGATGTGCGGGCTTCTCATTGCGGTGGCTTCTCTTGTTGCGGAGCACGGGCTCTAAGCGTGCAGGCTTCAGTAGTTGTGTCATGCAGGCTCAGTAGTTGTGGCTCACGGGCTCTAGAGCACAGGCTCAGTAGTTGTGGCACACGGGCTTAGTTGCTCTGTGGTATGTGGGATCTTCCCGGACCAGGGCTCGAACCCGTGTCCCCTGCATTGGCAGGCGGATTCTTAACCACTGCGCCACCAAGGAAGTCCCAATGAATGTGATTTTTAAAAATCCTGTATGATGAAATGTGTCAACATTAGGAAGATTTGCATAACTCAGTGAATCAATATTTTCCAAATGAATGCTTAATGTTACAAAATCATGCATGGCTAAAAGAGCCATTCAAAGTACAAGATAGACCAATGGATTTTAACGTAGCAGAGAATGAAAAGTTCACTGATAGGTCAGGTAGGTCAGATTCCACATTGCAATTAACCTTTTAAAAGCTACCACTTGAGTTTGGTATTGCATCAAAGATGAGTACCCATAATTATCTGAAAAAGTTATTAAAATACTCTTCCCTTTTCCAAATACATATCTGTGTGAGGCCAGATTCTCTTCATATACTTCAACCAAGCAACTTAGTCCATAGGACGAAACGTAGAAGCAGTTTTGAGAATCCAGTTATATTTCTGTGAAGCCAGGTTTGCAAAAGTGCAAAACAGTATCACTCTGCTCTCTGATTTTTAAAAGGAAATAGTTATATTTTATAAAAATATATAGTTTATGTTAACCTATAATGGATTTATTATTGTTTATTTTAAAATATATTAATAAATACTTTTTTAAAAATTTTATTTATTTATTTATTTATTTATGTCTGTGTTGGGTCTTCGTTTCTGTGCACGGGCTTTTTCCAGTTGCGGCAAGCGGGGGCCACTCTTCATTGCGGTGCGCGGGCCTCTCACTATCGCAGCCCCTCTTGTTGCAGAGTACAGGCTCCAGATGCGCAGGCTCAGTAATTGTGGCTCACGGGCCCAGCCGCTCCGCGGCATGTGGGATCTTCCCGGACCAGGGCCCAAACCCGTGTCCCCTGCATTGGCAGGCAGACTCTCAACCACTGCGCCACCAGGGAAGCCCTAATAAATACTTTTTAATGTCAGTTTTAATTTCTATTACAGTAAATATTGATAGATGTAACCCACATACACAAATGCTCTCTGGGGTCTCCAATGACTTTTTTAAGAGTGAAAGGGGCCCTAAGACCAACAAAAAACCCACTGAATTAAATAACTCCCTAAACTGGATAATGAGTGTTAACAAAATCAATAAATATATAAAACATTCTCTTAAAAGCATTTTGCTGTTTATCCACTGAGTTCGGAAACCTAATGCAGAGAATACCACTGCAGGCTGGACCCTCAGGGCTCCATTTAGCAAAGAAACACTGTGGTTAGGGCTCTGCCCAAATTCCTGACACTCACATCTTCTAGGACCACAGCTTGCAGGGCTGGGAGGCAGCCTGTGACGGGCCAAAGGGAAAAGAGGGAAGCAGAAGGGGAGCTTCACCTGCCAAAGGCCCTATCTACAGAGCTCTCCTACCCCCTGTGAAGTTTTATTTATTAATCAGTTTGCTTCCACATACTGCTGAGGTCAATTATAATTGTGGTTCTACGTTAAGTAAAATTTATTCCACCAAGAGACACTTGAAAGAAGATATCATTCTGGTTCTATTTTCATCCTCTTGATTAAAGAGCAAAGAGTGCATTTATCAAAAGTTAGCATAGGACTTCCCTTGTGGCGCAGTGGTTAAGAATCCGCCTGTCAAGGCAGGGGACACGGGTTCGAGCCCTGGTCCAGGAATATCCCACATGCTGCGGAGCAACTAAGCCCGTGTGCCACAACTACTGAGCCTGCGCTCTAGAGCCCGCGAGCCACAACTACTGAAGCAAGCGTGCCTAAAGCCCGTGCTCTGCAACAAGAGAAGCCACCGCAGTGAGAAGCCCACGCACCGCAACGAAGAGTAGCCCCCGCTCGCTGCAACTAGAGAAAAGTCCGCGCACAGCAACGAAGACCCAATGCAGCCAAAAATAAATAAATAAATAAATTAATAATAATAAAAAAAGTTAGCATATATCTCCCTGTTTTAAGAGAACACTCTCCCCTGACTGCTTTTTCTCCTTTTGAATTTTTTTCCTCTCCCTGAAACTCCAAGGAACTCGGTTGGAGTCTGGCAGGGAGAGGGATGTAAAACTTGCATCTGGCAACTATTTGGATCTCTTTGTTTCCATCCGCAGGCCCTCCTCTGGTTCTCCTTAGGCACATAAGAGAAGCTCTTAATCCAGGGTCCTGGGATGGATTTATGGGTTCTACGAAGCCCCTGAATTGGATGCAAAATATTGGATGCATCGGAGACGTGCATTCTTTTGGAAGAGAGGGCCAGTAGCTTTCATCAGGCTCTTAAAGGAGTCTACAACTCCAAAAAATGTTCAGAACGCCGGCCCTAAAATAGTAATTCTCAAAATTTTTCAATTTGAGGACCCATTTGGTTAGGAATAGATTCCATGGACTATCTATATTACCTTCCCTTTTTTTCTGCTTCCCGAACGCTCACTAGAAAGGAAGAGAGGCACTGCTTCACATGAGACATTAGAAGTAAGTGGAAAATCATTCCAGAAAGCAAAGCATTCACAATGCCATATTAATATTAGTGTCACAGAGACCTCTATGGAAATGTCCTTGATTGAAGCCAGCAGACCTCAGGCCACTCTGGGAATTACCACCCTAGAGGAAGTGCCAGAATAGGCTGAAATGGACCACAATTGCCCTAGCCATTCAATGACTGGCAAATAATATAAATCAGCCCTTCTTGGGAATATGGGTTTTGCACTTAAGTATTTCACATTACACAATGACGAAGCCATACCTTCAGAAAGATGGTTTGGGTTTTCCCACAGTATTTCCCAGATGCGTTGTCACCACTGGTGGAGTATAAAACCTGATGCGCGGGAATGCGTGCGTAGGCCAATCTTTTCTCTCCCCTGATCATCCAGATGATGATGTCAGGCATGCTGTTCTGAGGCTGGTCACATGAGTGGATGGAAAAGGAAGCAAAGCTATAGTTAGTCTAAATGCAGAGACACCACAGACCCTGCAGGCTGGACCCTCAGGGCTCCATTTAGCAAAGAAACACTGTGGTTAGGGCTCTGCCCAAATTCCTGACTCTCACATCTTCCAGGACCACAGCTTGCAGGGCTGGGAGGCAGCCTGTGACTGGCCAAAGGGAAAAGAGGGAAGCAGAAGGGGAGCTTCACCTGCCAAAGGTCCTATCTACAGAGCTCTGAGAGGAATTTTGGAAAATACCCCCTTTCATCTCTCCCATCATTTGGAGAAAGCCATAGACAGCAGTCAAGGGGTTACAGGCTTCATGTATTTCATAGGACATAGAGCATCTCTACCTCACAATCTGATATTTTCCAAATATGAAATATTAACTTAGTTTTTTTAAACCTCTTTTTTTCTGATTATAAAGGTGATGTAAGTTCACTATAAAAAAAACTTTGAAAGTACCAAAGCATAAAGTAAAAAATAAAAATTTCCTGTAATCACATGCGTGTTTTTCAAATGTATTTCTATCCACAAATATATTACTACCCACCCTCCAGCCCCCACCTTTGAAGGTCAGTAGGAGGGGTCTTCTACTCCCTTGTTCTTCCAACCCACAGAGGTCAATGGCAGCCAACATTTATCCAGTACTCACTGTGAGCCCCTCACTGTGCGCCCCACACTGTGCTAAGGCCTTTACACTCTTCGCCTTCTTTAATCTTCATAAAGCAATGTTGTGTTTTATCTCCATTTAATATATGGGGAACTGAGGCTTAGAGAGCTTGAGTACCTTGCCCAAGGTTAAACATGGTAGACCTGGGAATCAAAGCCAGGTCTTCCCAATCCCAAACAAAGGTACTACACAGATCTGCTACTATATCACTCTAATTGAAATATTCTGATTGTACCATGACACTGGTAATGATTTGTCCACTATGAAGACTTTTCTAGGACAACCAACTCAAAATTCTTCTTCTGCCCTGACCTCAATGATGCATCCATTAGCACCTCAGCCCAGTAATGCCTCGATTTCATCATGCTTTAGATCTGCTCAATATGCAAGATAACGCACTAGATTTTCCTACTACCATCTCTATCCCTGGTGCCCTTCTACAGAATCCCTCCTCCATGTCAAGTGTAGTTTAAAAGCCTTACCTCTTCAGTCAGTTGCATTAATTTATCGAGCCAGTCCTCGATTTCTGCCAATGTGGACTTCACCTCTGTGGCCTCAGACCTCATCCTCACAGCTGCCTCGTGTATCTGGGAGAGAGCTCTGGATCGCAGCTTTTGGATGTGAGTATCAAGAACTGTGACATTAGGTTTTCCTTCCATGAGAGGCAACGTGTATCTAAAAAAGGAAAAAGAACCAGAGAATATGCAGAATAGCTTCCTAGGCTTCAGAACTGTCAAATTCATTTACGGTTGGTTTCCATCTCACAAACCACATCAGTTTCCTAATAGACTCCACAAAGCGTGACCAGGTTTAAGCTGAAGGTGAGTGTATGTGGCTTTAAGAGCAGACCTGCCAGACAGGCTCTCCTAACTCTCATGGGGAATGCAGGGGGATGAAAATTCCAAAGTAATTCCTTGGGTTTGACCCAAGGCCCCTGGAGTCACTGGGAAGAAGATGGAAACAGTGGCAGCAGTTGGGAGGAACTGGCCTTCCCTTCTTTTGCTTCCTATGATCACTGTACAGACCCACAAAATGAAGAAGAATGGACATTAGAGATCATTTAGCGGAAGGCTTCTTAACCTAGGGCCCATGCACCCCTAGGCAGTCTGCGGGTGGGCCTCTGGAGGTCTGTGAATCCCTGGAACTTATAAAGAAAAGTGTTTGTCTGTGTTGACATGCAGTGTGACATCATGATGAAGATGACATCGTGACGAAGAACACAGGCTTTGGAGCTGGCTATCTGGGTAAAAATCCTGGCTCCACCATTTACTAGTTCGGTGATCTTGACCAATTAATCTCTTGTTTTCCTATCTTCAAATGGGGGAAAATAATAACTACCTTTTAGGGTTGTGGTGAGAAGTAAATGAATTAATATATGGGGAGCCTTTAGAGCAATGCCTATCGCATAGTAAAGTCTAAATGATGTTGCCATCATCGTCATCATCTCATCAGGTACTCAGAGGGTACTGAGTACTCCCCAAAACGTTAAGAACCACTTGTGTAGGTCAAGCTCCCACTAGAACAGCTGAGCTGGAGCCAGAATTAGACTTTTTCTGCCAGGGCCCCCCTCTCACAAGGGCTGCTGATGGGGTCACATGGTGAGGATGTCACCTATTCCAGGGAATTCTGCTCACATTGTTTCTACCTAGAATTTTCATTGGTTAGAATTTTACCCGGCTTTTTAAAATTTTTTAAAATATTTATTTATTTATTTATTTATTTGGCCATACCAGGTCTTAGTTGCGGCACTTGGGATCTTCGCTGCGGCATGCAGGATCTTTTTAGTTGCAGCATACGGACTTCTTAGTTGCGGCATGCGGGCTTCTTAGTTGTGGCATGGGGACTCTTAGTTGCGGCATGCATGCAGGATCTAGTTCCCCGACCAGGGATTGAACCCGGGCCCCTTGCATTGGGAGCAAGGAGTCTTACCCACTGGACCACCAGTGAAGAACCTTACCCAGCTTCTTAAATGAAGGAAATCCTAAATGACTTCCCTTAAACACAAGTTTCCTAAAATTAGAAAGTGCCCAATTGGATTCTTCAAAAACCGATTATTCAAGAACAGTATAAATAGATATCTCTTAAAATTCACAGGCATTTTCTACATGAAAAGTATTACCAAATGTTTTTGTTTGGTTGCATTGGTAATTATGGCAATGCATTGGAAGGGTTAAGTCCCTGAAATGATGCTTTGAGGCAAAAATATAGACAGAAGCTGCTAGCTCAGAGGTCACACATAAGACCTTCAACAAATAGATGCTGATGGTGGGAAACATGTAGCAGGAAAAGAAGTTATACTAATAAACCCAACTTTGGGCCTCAGATGGGTCATTTCACCTCCTTGGGCCTCTGTTTTCTCATCTATAAAATAAGGGGACTGGAAGAGATGACCTCTTAGGACCCAGATATAAATTCTCTGAATTTAAACAAGCACCCAGCAATACTTTGATCTCAGCTGCATGACAGTTACCTAGCTGAACCACTAGAGGGCACAAGAAGACTGGGAGACTTTGGGTTAGGAGCTTGGAGTTGTGGGTAGGGGGTGCTGGACAGCCCTGGTTCCTGCTGCTGGTTAGAAGTATCTAATATAGTTTTCTTTTGGAACTTCCCTGACCGCTGCTCTATTGGCCAACATTTAAAATGAGTTTAGAATTATCACTTCCCCCTTTGATTTACAAATACCCTGAGATCTGAGCAGTTACCCTAAGTCACAGTTATGAAAGGTTCTCTGGCTTGGGTTGAATCTTTTGGCTTCACCTAAGGGAGGCTTGGCCAGAGTACTCATTAGGCATCCAGTAAAAGAGCGAGTAAAACGGCTGTTGCTAAAATTGTGTTTATGAATTCGGAACGCTGTTCTAAACGGTAATATCAATGCCCCAGCCCCAGACCCCATTCTCTGGGGAGCCAGGAGTCACCTTTCCTGGGGCGGTGGGCACACAAGGACCGCTGGGAGGCAGACCAGCTCCCTCCCCGCTTCCCCACCCCCTGCAGGAGGCTGCACTGGGACTGCTTCCTGAAGTGGGACCTCAGCCTCCCTCAGCTGCTTTAGAATCGGCACCAGATCGGAAAGTGGAGCTTTTCCTGCTGGTGATTCAGAGACTCTTCCAGTGACAGCCTTTTGAGAAGCCTGACTGATTCAAATTCATTTTTCAGGCAAACACTAGAAAATTCTAGAGACTCTTCAGGCCTTACAGTTTAAGGGAGGCGAGCACGGCTGGGAATTCTAAAGTACGAATAAGATCACTATACCTTGTGTCTTCTATGACTTCATCGATCAGCTTCAACCACATTTCTGCCAACTGGTTTGCGGGAATTTTACCTTGTATCCCTGATTTTAGAGCCTCTATTTTTGATTGCTGAAGAATTTGGAAAGGGAGGAAATAATTGGTAATTGTGCATTATACCTGGTAAAGGTTTAACTTTCATTTTCAAGAAAAAAATACGCAAGAAGACTTAACAGAAAAATGAAAAGTTTTTTTCTTTTACATTTAATAATGCTCACCATAGCTCAATACTATTTTTCTTCAAAATGCCATCAACACTGATACATATATTTAAGTAATAAGACAAGATTTTCATATAGCTTTGACCTTTGACACCATGCAAATTTTAAGTATTCAAAAAGCAAATAAAAGAAAAACCAACAAGGATGGGGGAAGGAACCCTAAAATGGAATGTAAGACAGAAAAAAGTGAACCTAACTATATTTCAGATGAATAACATAACTACACTGAAGTAACCCAAGTAACTTTTGAATACAATGTTTTTACTATATTCCCTTAGTTTGAAGGAAAGAACCATAAACGTATCAAACTCTAAATAGCTTTGTTTTTTGCGGTACTTCACCTACGGATTTTAGGGTTAAACTAATGAGTAAATATATCGAGGGAAACGGAAGCCAGGTTTCTCACTGTTGGAGAAGGGAGTTGTAAATACAGAAAGAGTGAAGACTAGAATAAACCCCATGATATTAGAATGGAATTGGGGTTATCCTTATAAACTCATTGCATTCAGTATATTGAGAGATATAGAAATAAACATACATATGTATATACATGTGTGTTCTCATGCAAGTTTGTCTGCTGAGAAGGCCTAGAAGCAATGACATCTCAGTAGCAGTGAGCACTCCAATACCCAGACCTTGTTCTTCACATTCGGTTCCTACTAAAAGGAACCAGGGCTCCTTGGAGAAATGGTGATCCCAGGGTTGGGGTACAGAAAGTACAAGATAAGCTCAGGACAGATTATTGCATCACTTTGAGCATCTGCCAACAGAGAGGTTGAGGGAGAGCCCACCATGATCCCCCAAAGTCGGATCACGGAAATCCACTGTCCTGTCCAGATTAGTATGGAATTAGGACAGCTTGGTCAATGAAGAGAGCTGATGAGAAGAACAAAGATGAAAAATGCTGAAGAAAACCCAAAACATAATTAGAATAGAGGTGTGACCAATTCTCTACCAAGTCCCTTGAGATGGAGATTGGAAATTAATACCACAACCACAATGCATATCAATTGTAGCTCTGTTATGTAAACCATTATGCTTAAGTTAAATGTATAATTCTCCTTCAATATTGTCTTTAAAACATAAAACAGTATTTTCAGATTTTTGCCGTGGGGTCTTAGATCAAGTATATTCCAGGACCCCCAAATGTCATGGTCCAACCCTGACAGGTTGGATCTTAGAAAAATTAATATTCATATAATTTAGAAATCAAAACACTAATACCAGATGGATTTTATCAGTACCTGATAGAAATAACTTAGTATCTTTGACTTAATTAGAAATATCCTAACCATGTCCTCCTTCTCCTCATCAATGTCAACTAGAAGGATAATCAAAGATATCACATCTATGCAAGTTCCCACCAGAGGGAACACCCCCAACCTCCAAACAAGAAAGTCTACTGAGCCCACTTCTTCCCACAGTAGAGATTCTTACTGCTTTGATAGCAAAGCTCTAAGGGTTGCATGTTTCTATTGAAATGAACCACTCTCCACACCATACTTCACATACAAATTGTGGCAGAAACCGAGTTGTCCCCCTACTTCAACATCCATCCTCTCTTTTCCACAGTAAGAGAACTTGTACCTGGACATATGCCTGCCCAGGCCTAGGACTGTATTTCCCAACTCCCTTGTAGTAAGAGGTGGTTGTATGACTGGATTCTGGCCAGTGGAAAATGAGTAGAAATCAAGCCTGTGACTTCTGAGTGTTTCCCTTGAAGGAAAAGGCCTGTGTCATCTTCTCCCCCTTTTCCCCTTCCTTCAGGCTGAAGGGTCGGTGTGGTGGTGAGCTGCCTTTCCCATGCAGACTATGACAACTCCTTAGCGACAGCAGAGCAACAAGGGGGAAAAAGCCTGGGTCCCTAACACCACTGAACTTCCATACCAGCCTTGGATTACCTACCTCAACTGTTACTAAAGAAATAGCTTTCATTTTGCTTACCATTATATTCTGAGGTCTTGTGGTACAGTGGCCTAACCTGCATTCTAACTAACACATAATTCACTCTGTTTGGTGAAAAGGAAATGCAGAAAAGATAAACTCACCAGCCGTTCTGCCATGACTAGGAGCGTGTTCACTGCATCCAGGCGATGACTAATATCCTCCCAGTATGAAGTCAGTGTAACAACTGGCTTTGTGTGGGCCCAAGGCAAGTAGTAATAGTAGTTCCCTGGGGTAGAATATTGAGGGTCAGTGAACACTGGACACTTAAAATAAAGAACACGTTTACTGAAAAGATGTGCAAACTGGACGGCTTGAGTAATCACAGGCCTGGAGGTGTGGTTTGGGGTGGTCTGCTTCTTTCATTTTATTTAATTGAGCAACTGAGGAATAAATAGAAAGTCCTTATTCATTTAGCCTGCTTTGAAAATCTCCACAAGACCCTAGTAAACCTAGCACAATGATCTCAGGATCTTTTGGTGATTCAGGACCATGTATCTGAGCATCACTGATGATTACATAACACAGCAGAAGAAAATAGAGAGAGCATAGATTAGACTATATGTGCTGTCCCTGAAAACTGTTATTCTAAATAAATATTTTTGCTGGAAGTAGGACAAGAAAAAAGAATTTTCTGGTTTTTAAAAGCCTTAGCTAGATACATGGAATTTGGTATTACAAAGAGCCTTACAGTAATTAAGAATTATTAGTCAACATTTTCTAGCACGTTTTATATTTTAACACTACTTGTACAAAAATTAGGTAAAAACTATGGCGACAACCGTTGGGGCATTTGATCAGAATTTCTCTCTCCCTTCTCTATGCTCTCCAACCATTTGTCGATATCTTTATAAGGGCACTCTCATACTCTGCGCCTTCTATTATGATTTATTTTATACACTAAAATGTAAGCTTCTTAAAAGCAGGGACTGTTTCTCATTTATCTTTGTTCAAATACAGCTATTTAATCCTCATGGCAACTCTGGAGAAGATGAAGAAACTGAGGGTTAGAATGAAGTGATATGGCTAAGGTCATAGTGCTGGGAAGTAACCGAGCCAAAACCAGAAGCTTGATTTTCCATCCACTTCAACTACTCAATCTAAGAGTGATTTGGGGCCCGGCAGGGAAGAGGTGGGCTGGGGCAGGAGCTGTTTGCGGGGAGGCTCAGTGTTCAGCTAGTTGCCATCTTGTGACTTTACAAAACACAGCAAGGGTTAAAGTTGGGCATGGGAGGGGGTATTGGAGTACAGCCAAGGGTCTGCATCTTCTAGGGTCTGACCATTCATTCTTGAAGGTGCCTGAACTCCAGCCACCTCTCCTCCCCATTCAACCTTTCCCTTTCCACTAAGCATATGCTGGGGATAATGGCTGCCAGAGGGAGAATACACTGCATGCTTCTCGTCCTGTGGTGTACCCACTGTAAACGTGTACAGGAGAGAACGGCCAGTGTCAGTCTTACCATCAAACACGGCACGGCTGTATTGAGTGCTTGATGCCAAAGGCTTACAGGTCGTGTCAAACTTGTTGCCATAGTTCCCAATGCTGACTTCAAACTGAATGGCCTCGCCAACGTCTTGCAACATGGTGGCCGAATGGAACACAGCAGACAGGCTGTACTTCCGCCTTCGCTGATATTTCTACAAAGTATGAGCAGACATAAGGCTCAGAGAAACTCCTTTTGCTCTTGTTTACATGTGGAATTCTAGCAGATGTAATTCTAACCGTAATAATTAGTGTTGAGTTAAATGCCAGTGGAGAATGTTCTTGGATCTAGCAGTTCCCCTTGTACTCAAACAAGTGGGCAAAGACAGAAGTACCAGGATGTTCATTGCAGAGTTGATTGAAATAGAGAAAAAAATGAAAACAATACAAATGTTTAACAATAGGCCACTGGTTAAGCAAATTATGTTACATCCATATAATGGAATGAAATTTCATAAAAAGGCTTAGGTAGATTCATATGTACAAACATGGAAAAAAGGTATATTTTTAAGTGAACCCATTAAATATATATTTTAATACTGGCATATGCACAAAGAAAGTCTGGAAGAATATAAATCAAATTGTTAACAGTAGTTATGTTGGGGAAGGTAGAGAGACTATGGCTAACTTTACTGTCTAACTCATACACTTCTAATAGTTTGAATTGTTTAAAGTATTAATTTTCTAATCAGAAACAATTAAGACTTTTAGGACTTCCCTGGTGGTGCAGTGGTTAAGAACCCGCCTGCCAGTGCAGGGGACACGGGTTCGAGCCCTGGTCGGAGAAGATCCCATATGCCGCGGAGCAACTAAGCCCGTGTGCCACAACTACTGAGCCTGCACTCTAGAGCCCGTGAGTCACAACTACTGAGCCCGCACGCCACAACTACTGAAGCCCATGTGCCTAGAGCCCATGCTCCGCAACAAGAGAAGCCAACGCAAAGAGAAGCCTGTGCACCGCAACGAAGGGTAGCCCCTGCTTGGCACAACTAGAGAAGAGCCCACGCGCAGCAACGAAGACCCAACGCAGCCAAAAATAAATAAATTTATTAAGGAAAAAAATGACTTTTACTGTCAGAGTCTCTTCAGCAAGTGGTGTTGGGAAAGCTGGGCAGCCACGTGTAAATCAATGAAGTTAGAACACATCCTCACACCATACACAAAAATAAACTCAAAATGGCTTAAAGACTTAAATATAAGACATGATACCATAACACTTCTAGGAAAGAACATATGCAAAACATCCTCTTACATAAATCCTAGCAACATTTTCTTAGGTCAGTCTCCCAAGGCAATAGAAATAAAAGCAAAAATAAACAAATGAGACCTAATTAAACTTACAAGCTTACAGCAAAGGAAACCATAAACAAAACAAAAAGACAACCTACAGACTGGGAGAAAATATCTGCAAACAATGCAACTGACAAGGGCTTAATTTCCAAAATATACAAACAGTTCATACAACTCAATAACAAAAAAAAAGCAAACAACCCAATCAAAAAATGGGCAGAAGACCTAAATAGACATTTCTCCAAAAAAGACATACAGATGGCCAATAGGCACATGAAAATATGCTCAAATTGCTAATTATTAGAGACATGCAAATCAAAACTACAATGACATATCACCTCACACTGGTCAAAATGGCTATCATTAAAAACTCTACAAATAGTAAATGCCAAAGAGGGTGTAGAGAAAAGGGAACCCTCCTACACTGTTGGAGGGAATGTAAATTGGTATGCCCATTATGGAAAACAGTATGGAGATTCCTCAAAAAACTAAAAAAAAGAGTTGCCATATAATCCAGCAATCCCACTCCCTGTCATATATCCGGAGAAAACTCTAATTCGAAAAGATACATGCACACCAATGTTCACAGCGGCACTGTTTACAATAGCCAAGACATGAGCAACCTAAGTGTCCATCAATGGATGAATGGATAAAGATGTGGTACATATATACACCAGAATACTACTCAGCCATAAAAAAGAATGAAATAACACCATTTGCAGCAACATGGATGCAACTAGAGATTACCATACTAAGTAAAGCAAGTCAAAAAGAGAAAGACAAGTATCATATGATAACATTTATATGTGGAATCTAAAATATGATACAAATGAACTTCTTTACAAAGCAGAAACAGACACACAGACATAGAAAACAAACTTATGGTTACCAAAGGGGAAAGGGGAGGGGGGATAAGTTAGGAGTTTGGGATAAGCATATACAAACTACTATATACAAAATAGATAAACAAGGTCCTACTGTATAGCACAGGGAACTATATTCAATATCCTATAATAAACCATAATGGAAAAGAATATGAAAACGATATGTATATGTATAACTGAATCACTTTGCTGTTCACCAGAAACTAACACAACACTGTAAATGAACTATACTTCAATTAAAAAAAAAAAAAAGACTTACCGTCAGATTTAAAAATAAATGAAATTAGGTACACTTATTTTTCTGAAATAGAGATCAAACATTGTTCCTTTCTTTTTCAAATTTATTTTGTATTTTTAAATTTTTTTATTGACGTATAATTAACTTACAATATTTTATTAGTTTCCAGTGTACAACCTAGCAATTTGATATTTTTATACACTACAAAATGATCACAAGTCTAATTACCATAAAGTTATTACAATATTATTGACTATATTCCCTGTGCTGTACATTACATCCCTGTGACATTTATTTTATAACTGGAAACTTGTAGCTCTTAATCTCCTTCACCTTTTCACCCATCCCTCCACACCCCTCCCCTCTGGCAACCACCAGTTTGTTCTCTGTATCTGTGAGTCTGTTTCTGTTTTGTTATGTTTGTTCATTTGTTTTGTTTTTTAGATTCTACATGTAAGTGAAAGTGCTCTTTTGATAGAGCACAGCCAGAAGGAAGACAAGGAGATTACTTGACTGGCTATAGCTTAAGTGGTTGCATTACTTGGGAAAGCTCACTTGGCTATTTGTGATTTGTTGTCCTTTACTTTTGATTTCTTAATCTTGAGATATTGCCAGGCCTAGGTTTTTGGTTACCTATGTAGGCTGCCAAGACTTTAGAGCCACCACCATCTAATGGTCTCCTTGTTTAATTATACACCACATTTTTGTTCATCCATTCAAAAAATCAATGGATTCATGGTTGCTTCCACATTTTGGCTATTGTGAATGCTGCTGCTATGAACATGAGTGTACAGATATCCATTTGAGTCCCTGCTTTAAATTCTTTTGGGTATATACCCAGCAGTGAATTGCTGGATCATATGGTAATTCTATTTTAAACTTCCTGAGGACCATTTTAAGAACATCTGACAGTCACTGTAGTTTGCTGTCTTAAAGCAGCGGTCCCCAACCTTTTTGGCACCAGGGACCGGTTTTGTGGAAGACACTTTTCCACAGACGGGGTGGGAGGAGGACACGGATGGTTCAGGTGGTAATGTGAGCAATGGGGAGCAGCAGATGAAGCTTTGCTCGCCTGCCGTTCACCTCCTGCTGTGCGGCCCGGTACTGGTCCGCGGCCCAGGGATTGGGGACCCCTGTCTCAAAGAACCTTGGGGAGAGAGATCAAGATGGTGGAGGAGTAGGACATGAAGCTCACTGCCTCCCACAAATGCATCAGAAATACATCTACATGTGGAACAATTCTAACAGAATAGCTACTGAATGCTGGCAGAAGACCTTAGACCTCTGAAAGGGCAAGAAAATCTCCATGTAACCAGGAAGGACAAAAGAAAAAAGAAAGTGAGAAAGAAATTGGGATGGGATCTGCACCCCTGGCAGGGAGCTGTCAAAAAGGCAAGGTTCCTGCACCCTGGGAAGTCCCCTCACCAGTGAAGAGATCAGCTGGGACAGAGGAGGAGCTTTGGAGCCTCAGAGGAGAATGCAGCAGCTGGTTTGCAGCAGCTAGAATGGAGAGAGACCTGCACAGGCAGTCAGTGTCATTACTTTGCACTCCCTAGCCTAAGATCCCTAAAACAGAGAATAAAATAACAATAGAAAAAAATCAATAAAACCAAGAGCTGATTCTTTGAAAGGGTAAACAAGATTGACACACCTCTGGCCAGGCTCACCAAGAAGAAAAGAGAGAGAACTCAAATAAACAAAATAAGAAATGGAAAAGGAGACATAACAACCAATACTGCAGAAATACAAAAAACCATAAGGGAATACTATGAACAATTATATGCCAACAAATTCAACAACCCAGAAGAAATGGACAAGTTTCTAGAAACATACAGCCCACCAAAATTGTATCAAGAAGAAATAGGTAATTTGAACAGACAGATCAGCAGAGGTGAAATAGAATCTGTAATTTAAGAAAAACTCCCTACAAAGTGTGAAGTCCCTGTGAAGTCCAAGAGGGCTTCACAGGTGAATTCTACCAAACATACAAAGAAGAACTTATACCAATCCTTCTCAAACTCTTCCAAAAAATTGAAGAGGAAAGGATACCCCCAAAGATATTCTATGAAGCCAACACCACCCTGATACCAAAACCAGACAAAGATACCACCAAAAAAGAAAATTACAGGCCAATATCTTTGATGAATATAGATGCAAAAATTCTCAACAATGTATTAGCAAACCAAATCCAACAACACATAAAAAAGATCAAACACCACAACCAAGTGGGATTCATCCCAAGTTCACAAGGATGGTTCAACATATGCAAATCAATCAATGTGATATACCACATAAACAAAAGAAAAGACAAAAACCACATGATCATCTCAATAGATGCAGAAAAAGCATTTGACAAAATTCAACATCCATTCATGATAAAAAAAACTCTTACCAAAGTGGGTATAGAGGGGACACATCTCACCATAATAAAAGCTATTATGACAAACCCACAGCCAATATAATATTCAACAGTGAAATGCTGAAAGCCTTCCCACTAAAATCTGGAACAAGACAAGAATGCCCACTCTCACCTCTTCTATTCAACATAGTATTTGAAGTCCTAGCCACAACAATCAGATAAGAAAAAGAAATAAAAGGTATCCAAATTGGAAGGGAAGAGGTGAAATTGTTATTACATGCAGATGACATGATTCTATATATAGACAACCCTAAGGACTCCACACAAAAACTACTAGAACTGACAAACAAATTCAGCAAGGTAGCAGGATACAAGATTAACATACAGAAATCAGTTGCATCTTTTTACACTAAGAATGACATCTCAGAAAGGGAATGTAAAAAACAATACTTTTCAAAATCACACCCCCAAAAGTAAAATGCTTAAGAATAAACCTGACCAAGGAGATGAAAGACTTATATGCTGAGAACTATAAAACATTACTAGGGACTGCCCTGGTGGCGCAGTGGTTAAGAATCCACCTGCCAATTCAGGGGACACGGGTTCGAGCCCGGGTCCAGGAAGATCTCACATGCTGTGGAACAATTAAGCCCGTGTGCCACAACTACTGAGCCTGTGCTCTAGAGCCTGCGAGCCACAGCTACTGAGCCCACATGCCACAACTACTGAAGCCCACACTCCTAGAGCCTGTGCTCCACAACAAGAGAAGCCACCGCAATGAGAAGCCCGTTCACCGCAACGAAGAGTAGCCCCTGCTTGTTGCAACTAGAGAAAGCCCGCGTGCAGCAATGAAGACCCAACGCAGCCAAAAATAAATAAAAAATAAAATAATTTATTTTAAAAAAACAACATTAATAAAGGAAATTGAAGATGATTCAAAGAAATGGAAAGATATCCCATGCTGTTGGGTTGGAAGAATTAATATTGTTAAAATGCCCATACTACGCAAAGCAATCTACAGATTTAATGTAATCCCTATCAAATTACCCAGGACACTTTTCAACGAACTAGAATAATCATAAAATTTATATGGAACCATAAAAGACTCAGAATTGCCAAAGCAATCCTGAGGAAAAAGAACAAAGCAGGAGGCATAACCCTCCCAGACTTCAGACAATACTACAAAGCTACAGTAATCAAAACAGCATGGTATTGGCACAAAAACAGACATGGATCAATGGAACAGAAGAGAGAGCCCAGAAAGAAACCCACACACCTTTGGTCAATTAATCTTTGACACAGGAGGCAAGAATATACAATGGGAAAAAGTCTCTTCATCAAGTGGTGTTGGGAAAGTTGGACGGCCGCATGTAAATTGATGAAGTTAGAACACACCCACTCACCATACACAAAAATAAACTCAAAATAGCTTAAAGACTTAAATATAAGACATGACACCATAAAACTCCTAGAAGAGATCCTAGGGAATTCCCTGGAATCCCAGTGGTTAGGACTCCATGCTTCCATTGCAAGGGGCATGGGTTTGATCCCTGGTCGGGGAACTAAAATCCTGCAAGCCACACAGCATGGCCAAAAGAAAAAGAGCAGATCCTAGGCAAAACATTCTCTGACATAAATCATACCAATGTTTTCTTAGGTCAGTCTCCCAAGGCAACAGAAATAAAAATGAAAATAAACAAATGGGACCTAATCAAAGCTTTACAAGCTTTTACACAGCAAAGGAAACCATAAAAAAAAAAAAAGAAAAGACAACCTATAGAATGGGAGAAAAATATCTGTAAATGATGCAATTGACAAGGGCTTAATTTACAAAATATACAAACAGCTCATACAACTCAACAGCAAAAAAAAAACAACCCAATTGAAAAATGGGCAGAAGACCCAAATAGACGTTTCCAAAGAAGAAATACAAATGGCCAATAGGCACATGAAAAGATGCTCAACTTTGCTAATTATCAGAGAAATGCAAATCAAAACTACAATGAAGTACCACCTCACACTGGTCAGAATGGCCATCATTAAAAACTCTACCAATAAAAAATGCTGGAGAGGATGTGGAGAAAAGGGAACCCTCCTACATTGTTGGTGGGAAAGTAAGTTGGTAGAGCCACTACGGAAAACAGTATAGAGGTTCCTCAGAAAACTAAAAATAGAATTGCCATATGATCCAGCAATCCCACTCCTGGGCATATACCCAGAAAAAACCCTAATCCACAAAGATACATGCTCCCCTATGCTCATAGCAGCACTAATCACAATAGCCAAGACAATGGAAACAACCTAAATGTCCATCAACAGATGAATGGATAAAGAAGATGTGGTATACATATACAAAGGAATACTACTCAACCATAAAAAGAAGCCCGAAATAATGCCATTTGCAGCAACACGGATGCAACTAGAGATTGTTATACTAAGTGAAGTAAGTCAGAAAAAGACAGACAAATACCATATGATATCACTTATATGTGGAATGTAAAATATGACACAAATGAACCTATCTACGAAACAGAAACAGACTCATGGACATAGAGAACAGACTTGTGGTTGCCAAGGGGGAGGGAGTTGGGGGATGAAGGAGTGGGAGATTGGGGTTAGCAGATATAAGCTATTATATATGGAATGGATAAATGACATAAACATATGTCCTACTGTATAGCACAGAGAACTATATTCAGTATCCTATGATAAACCATAATGGAAAAGAATATTAAAATGAATATATATAAATAACTGAATCACTTTTCTGTACAGCAAAAATTAACACAACACTGTAAATCAACTATACTTCAATAAAAAAAAAATACCTTGGGATATCCCACTATTACAAAATCTCCATTTTAGTTAAAGAAATTTTTGACATAGTACAATTGAAACCTCCCATAGGATTTCATTAGAAACCCCTCTGAGTCTCAATCTTTTTTGAAAGACTTTCTAAAACACTGATTTGCAACCTTAGCTGCAAATTGGATCGCCCAAAGACCTTTTATATACATATATATACATATTTATATTTATATTTATATCTGGGCCCCATCTTCTGGAGATTCTGCCTGGGCATTTCAATTTGAAAAACTTCCCTACCTTAGTCTGCTGTCACTTCGGTAGAGAGGGGCTTGAGGGACTTTTGTCACTTGTCAGAAGTCCCCTTAACTACCCACACCTAAGCCTTCTGAACTATCCATGGTTCAGAAATGCCGTGGAAATTCGAGGTTTGGTTTAAATTACTGCATGAAAATTACAAAGTAGGAAGTTATTTGTATTAATCAGACCTTATATAGAGAGCATAACTTCTTCTTTGTAAACCATCTAGGATGATATCAGAGAAGGGAAGGAGCAAAAATATGAAACGTAATTTGGGGCTTAAGTCAGGGCCCAGAAAAAAACGATCAGTATTTAAGCCAGAGCTGCCTGTTACTGCAGAAAAGAACGAAGGCACGTCAAGAGGTGCTGCAGAGAGGCCGGGATGCCGCCTCTGGCCGGGCTGGCTCTGCCCTGCACACCCCCACACGGCCAGGGTTCCATTAGATCTCCCTGGATTTTCCCACGCAGAACTCACAGTCACCCGCAGAAGCCCTGACAGGACCCTCACCCTGGAGGGTCTGAACTCTAAGATAATAAGTGGTGTTTCTGGCCAGCACAACTCCTAACAGAGTGGGCTCACACTGTGAGCAAGCCACTCAAGATGGAGCAGCTCCCTGGACCACTTTGTAGGGCAAAATCCACGAAGGGTGCCCCTACCATCTGCTCACCTGCCCCAGAGCCCCATGATCCTGGAGTAATAGTGAAGCTGAGAATTCTGCCCTTCCCCCAGCCCTTTCCTACTTCCCCTGTGCCCTCAGGGCACAAAGAGGTGGCGAGAAGTAACTAACAACACAGTTTAGAGCACTCTGCAGCCTCAGTTCCCACTCCCCCCCATTCCCACTCCCCCCCATCCCCCCGCCAGCTTAGTAGCCTTGGGGCAAAACCGCCTACAACAGGGAAAGTTGAAGAATATAAATTATAGTCTACTGAACTATAATTCAACCCATCTATTGAAGGATGTTTCTTTAACTTTGCAGGGCATTGGGGCTCTCTTTCTGATCCTCAGTGACCAGTGCAAGTTGTAGGTGTAGGTGGTATAAGGGAGAGTTTCAGAAGTATCGATAAATTTGGGGAGGGGGGTGAGTTTTGTCAAGCAGAATACTGATAAGAGGTAGCAAGTAATAGCTCATAAAAGTGGCCGTGGGCCCAGGAGGCAGGGGACATTAAGGGTCAATGACAAGGAAACTGTGCCAAGGAAAACTGCCCAACTTGCCACCTTTGGTCTAAAGGAGCTGATGGATGAATCTCAATGTGTTGTTTCAAGCAATATTTATTGACACTTAACGTGGGCCAGACCGATGGGAGCTCTAAGCCTGGGGCTGCAACAGCTGATCTTCTTCTTCCTGCCTGATTCCTTAGGAAAGCACCCAGGCTGAACCTGCTGCATCTCTCACGGGGTCTCTTAACCAAGCCCATCTGGAGCATCAGGTTGACTTCTGCTCTAGGGACATGGGGGAGCTCTGGGCTCTTTGGCAACTGAGTAGGAAAAACTCATTCTTCCTCCTGTGTGTCTCCTTTACTCTCACACTACGATCACACTGTCAATGCTTCTGACGCCAGATGTGGGGAGGATATTCCCACACTGAGCAATTCTGCCACACCAGCTAGGTATCCTACAATTTAACTCAATTTTGACACTGTCCACCTGGAGATAATATCAGATCCCACAGGTTAAGGGCTCAGTCCCACAAAACTGCCCTACCCACTTCACCTGCCCTTTTGACCCATTAGCCAGCCATAAATTGGAGGTTCCCACAATCCCCTCTTCAGGTTAGATTAATTTGCTAGAGCAGCTCATAAAACTCAGGAAAACAGTTTACTTACTGCTTATGGGTTAATATAAAAGGATATGATAAAGGATGCAGATGAACATCCAGATGGAAGAGATGCATAGGGCAAGGTTTGTGGGAAGAGGTGCAGAGCTTCCACGCTCTCTCCGCACACACCACTCTCCCAGTACTTCCATGAGTTCACCAACCCGGAAGCTCCCTGAAACCCATACCTTGGGGATTTTATGAGGCTTTTATCATGTAGGCATGGTTAACCATTAACCCAATTTCCAGCCCCTCTTTGAAGAATAATGGGGGGGTTTTGCTGAAAGTTCCAAGTTTCTAATCATGGCTTGGTGACCAGCCCCCATCCAGGAGCCCACCAAGTCACCTCATTAGAACAAAAGACTTTCTTATCACCCAGGAAAGGGACTTAGGAGCTCTGTGTCAGGAACCAGTGTCAAAGACCAAATATTAGAACAAAAGATGCTCGCAATTGCTCTTATCACTTAGGAAATTACAGGGGTTTTAGGAGCTCTGTGCCAGGAACCAGAGACAGATATATATATTCTACTATTTCACAAGGACCAAGTTGCCCTTTTGTCGAAGCCTCTTCAACTCTATCAGAAAGTTTCATTACTTGCATATGACCGGGTCACAGGATCTTTTTAAGTTGGGCAAGGGTCATGATCACCTTCTAGATTGGCCACTCTCATGAAATCCTCTCAGCAGCTGCACAAATCTGCTCATCTCACTCTCTTCCTGGACTCCTGGTTGCTTGAACTGTGGGTTTATCCTTGGCATCTCAGCTCCTTTCCTGCTTTTTAATTTTGTTGGGGTTTTGGTTTATATAATTCATTTCTGTTTTTATTACATTTGTGACACAAACCATTCTGGGTTTAATTATTTGGAGCAAAGAAAACTAATTCAGTTTTGTATCTCAGTTTTAAAAAGCTATTCTTTCATATTGTTGACATATACCGTGGGCAGTAAATATCATTGGTTCTTTGTTTCTATATTTTGCTTTTATTTTAATTAACTTTACGACATAAGCTTCTTTACCTGTATGTGTTTAATTATTTGGAGTAAAGAAAACTAATTTGGTTTTGCATTCTAGTTGCTAAAGAGTTTTTCCTTTACACTTTGCCGGGCTTCTTCCTTTCCCTTCCCCTTCTCCCCTCTATTATTAATGTTTAGAGCAAAGAGAAGGGTCGTGGACTTAAATTGTGTTCTGGTGATGGAACAAGGAGGCACTGCGATTGCTGAGAAACCACAACATTTCCGCCTAACTGCAATTCCAACTGAATCTTCAAGAGCCATCGGTAACTACTCAAGGCCAGAACCACTCATGCGTTTCCATGGAGGCCTTTGGGTGGTTTCTAGCCGTTTTCTGGCATGATCCTGGCAGGAAACAGTACGTAAGCTACTCCACCTCTCCCCCTACCTGCTCCTCTTTTCCCTTTTTCTTAACTTGTCCTTAAGATCTATTACGATTCCTGGACTTCAGAGGTGATGGCGCTGTGGAGCGGACAGACTCAGGCCAGGACCCTGCTGACTGGACGAACCTGTCGCTTTTGAATCAGTGTCTCTTTAACAAGTAAAAAAACAAACCAGGGCTTCCCTGGTGGCGCAGCGGTTGAGAATCTGCCTGCCGATGCAGGGGACACGGGTTCGAGCCCTGGTCTGGGAGGATCCCACGTGTCGCAGAGCGACTGGGCCCGTGAGCCACAACTACTGAGCCTGCGCGTCTGGAGCCTGTGCTCCGCAACAAGAGAGGCCGCGATGGTGAGAGGCCCGCGCACCGCGATGAAGAGTGGCCCCCACTCTCCGCAACTGGAGAAAGCCCTCGCACAGAAACGAAGACCCAACACAGCCAAAAATAAACATAATAAATAAATAAAATTAAAAAAAAAAACAACAAACCAATATTAATTTACACTGCATGATCCCACAACATGAACCCTTCTTGGAGTGCAGGGTAAGTGAGGGGAGGGCAGCAGCCTGGGGAAGCCTTTTGGGCGGGGGAGGGGGTAGGATGGGGTGGGGGAGCCCGCAAGGAGAGGCCGTAGGCAGGGGGGCATCAGTCAGCTGGCTGCCCCGGCAAACAATTCAGATTTCTGGAACATGTAAGGACCAACCCAGGATTCTTAGAAATAGCTGGAGAAGAGGTGGTATGTATGTGTCTATATATAAAATAATGGAGTATTATTCAGCCACAAGAAAGAAGGAAATCCTCTGTTTGCCTGACAACATGGATGGACCTGGAGGGCATTATGCTAAGTGAGATAAGTCAGACTAAGAAAGACAAACACTGTGTTATATCACATATATGTGGAATCTAAACAAGCTGAACTCAGAAGCAGAGAGTAGAATGGTCATTACTAAGGGTTGGGGGAATTGAGGAGATGCTGGTCAAAGGGTACAGACTTGCAGTTAGAAGGTGAATAAGTTCTGGAAATCTAATGCACAGCACTGTAAACATAGTCCATAATACTGTATTATATAGCAATACTTTAAAGTTGCTAAGAGACTAGATCTTAAAAGTTCTCACCACAAAAAGTGATAGTTCTGTGACATGACAGAAGTGTTAGCTAACAGTAGGGTGGTATTCATACTGCAATATATACATGCATCAAATCAACACACTGTACACCTTAAACTTACACAATGTTATATGTCACATGTCAATTTTTCTAAAGTTCAAAAATAAAAAAAATAAATAAACTATCATGATTTATCAAAAAGAAAAAACAACAGTCATAATAATGGTATAGGATGTGCCAGAAACAATTCAGTGAGCAACAGAGACAGGGTTAATTTAATATTGGGCTATCCATCACACACAACACACATGCTAACAAATCTGTACTGCAGATGTCAATTAACTGACAAGGGAAAAAATTAAGCATCTAACTGTTTCATGATAAGAATATTCTTCTTTTTGTATTTATTGCCTTGAATTAATTACACTGACATTTGAATTTACTAGGAAAAAACTACATCTGTGGCTCTTTGCCATAAGAATCATGGACGTTATGCATAAGTTGTCTCCATAGTGGGGAAAGAGCTGATTTTAAAAAAAGAAAAAGAAACAAGGACCCACTGTATAGCACAGGGAACTATACTCAGTATTTTGTAATAACCTATAAGGGAAAAGAATCTGAAAAAGAATATATATATATGTATGTGTATATCTATATATATGTATGTATATGTATATATATATAACTGAATCACTGTGCTGTACACCTGAAAACTAGCATGACATTGTAAATCAACCATACTTCAATAAAAATTTAAAAAAAATAAATAAAGAACAAGAAATAGTTGGTAAGGTGAACTTGGAAGACTTCCTGTCTTCGAGGAGGAGTGGCATCTCAGAGGTGCTGTAATGTGGGCATTAGTATAAACATGCCCTCACATGCTGGGAAGCCTGAGATATGGCAATTACTTCTGAAAATGGAAGTGAATAGTGGTGGCTGCTATATCATTTGGAATGGCTCTTGTGGCCTCCTCCCCACAACACACCCAAGCCCAGTCAGCAAACAGGCCATTCAATTTGGGGGTATCACTGTTCTTGCTGGTTTTCAGTAGGGTAGCAACATCTCAAAGATAAAGCAAGTCTCATCACCCCCACAGGGCTGTGGTAGATAGACCAAGAGGGTGTGGAGCTGCACTTGCTATGACTCCCATCTCTCCACCTCTGCCATAGCTGACCCTTCAGTCCCTGGATGCCCCCTTGAGGCCTGCTGGCTCAGGCAGCCCAGCACTAACCATCCCACCACCAACCCTCTATAACACCCTTTCCATACCACACACGGTCCACACTCCAACATTTACCTCAACAACCAGCAGGTCATCATTTGAAATGGGCTCAAGCTTTTTATCTGGTGGTGTCTTTTCAAGTAAAGTGCTTAATTCAACCAAGATTCTGCCTCTGTAGGCAACTCCTTCCCCCTGAAAGGCAACAGCACAGGATTATTCTTCTAGGCATGAACAACAGTGAAAAGATCTGTCCCTCTATTTGGGCTCATCCAGCTACAACTTTAAGTTTCTCCTTCCCAAAATGAATCAGTCAGCAACTCTCTCAGCTGGTCTTTGGTATCTGAAAGAAAAGCCTATGACTTCAGGAAGGATCCCAAAGACAGCCAGGGCTGAAAGGGATCTTAGTCACGGCTGGTGTCAGAGGCTTCCGAGCCATGCTTGGATCCAGAAAGGGTTCCCAGATGCTGGGGTAAGAGTGGAAGGGGCTCGAAGTCTCCCTCACCCAACTTCAGCTCTGCCTTTATCTGCATTAACTTTGCTCCTTTCCTCAGAAAAGGGAGGCTGCCATGTTGGCAACCAGGGCAAGTCTCAGAGTAGCCAGGAAATAAAAGAGGAAGATGTTCTGGGTGCGGCTGAGTGTGAGTATTAATTGTGGCTACTCCTCCCAATATACCAAGTAGCGTTGGCAACAGAACCCTCTGGAGAGGAAGTGAAAGCTTCCACCTCCACCCCCACCCCCATCCCCAGGGCTTTCTCTCTACTCTAGCTCTTTTCTTGGGCTTTGGGAGCTAACTAACAGACAGTACTTGGGCTTCTAATGTGGTGGAAAGACCACTTCCCATCTCTGGGCCTCCATGTCCTTGTCTATAAAATGAACAGGTTGGATGGGATCAGTGGTAGCAATGTCAAGCATGTCACCTCCAGTCTTTCGGCAAATTCCTAGAACATGGCATTGAATGGAATTCTGAGGTAGCACATTTGCTTTCTGGAAAGAGCCAACATTGATTACTGACATCTGCCTTATGTCTAGCATGGGGGAATGGCCATGCTATGCATTTGCAATTGCCACATTAGATGATCTCCAGGATCCTTTCCTATTCTTGCATTCTAGGACTTGAGGAACATGAGACTTCCACATCCTTCAACACTTGATCAGTCATCTGGTGGGTCTCTGGGGGTGGGGTGGGTCCCCTAAATGAGACTTGATTAATAACTATTAGAAGAAGGAATCACATTAATCAGTGCTCATTAATAACAAACCTTAATTGAAGAACTAACCTTTCCAGTATTTAGCTCATCATAGGGATCTGGGAATCCCGTGTACTCTCTGGGGCTTCCATAAAGGTTCAGATAACAAGGTCCAAAAGTTGGAACAAAGCCCACCTCTGTTTCTCCTGTATTTGCTGAGAGATAACATCATCATTAGTATTTTAGGCTTTTAACACTCAATCTGTTGAAATAAATATTAGTTATTAGTTAGCTGGGTGAGACTGTTTTCCTCCATTTTGTGAGTTAGTTGTATTAGTGCAAATTGTAAACACTTGTGAGAACTGCCATATTTCCCTTATCGTATTGCTATAAAACATTAAACAAAAAACATTTTCAGGGGGGAGTTCAGGTAAACTTATGTTATTCTTACAAAAAGATGATGCTATTCAAATGAAAGAATAAGAAGTTGATCTTCCATTTTCTGCAAGTTTATAATTGGCTCTTTAGTAAACATGTCATTGGCAATTGGGGTAAAGATTATAATTGTTTTGGGAAGTCATTTAAATGACGTATATTTGTTATATATTTGCTCTCCAAAAACATCATTTAGTCTCAAGTAGTTAGTATAAATCTGGCAGATGATTTTTAAAATACAAGACATTTAAAATGTTTACATATAACAATGAACTGTCTGCCTACGGTTATGACCATGTGATATTCATAAGCCATGTGAAGTCTCCACTCATGACATTCTATCTCTGATGAGAATCCAATATGCTCCGTATTTCTGCTACCTGGTCTTAGCAAGAGCTACTCCCCAAGGAGGGGCGCTGCAGGCAATGTAAGCAAATAGCGGAGTCAAAGGGAGACTGCAGGTGAAGATGGGGATGTATAATAGGAGCTGCCGCCAGCCATCTGAATGGCTCCCATATGGAGGAGGGATGGACTCGCTTCCAGAAGCAGGGGAAGGACCACTGTTGGGAGCTACAAGGAAGCCAGCTTTGGTTCACTCAAAGCAAGGAAGAGCTTCCTATGAATTAGTGGTGTCAAACAATGGGACAGACTGCACTGGGGACAGAGGAAATGTTAAGGCCAAGACTTCAGCCTATCTTTCAGGATATGGTCAAAACGATTCCTTTATGGATGAGAAGTTGACCAGATGACCTCTATGGCCCTTTCCAGCTCTGTGCTTAAAACTAAGGCAGAAAGATAAATGTGAAGTAGCAGGTGAGCAGAATGCCGATTAATAAACAGTTGAGCAAACTATATACACGTGTAGTTTGCAATCTTTTCCACCTTTTTGAGGCTCCTTTGCATTTTGAACTTCTATTAAGTTATCATTTTATATTTTAATTTTTGACCCTTAAATAGCTGCTTATCTCTGTGACTACACTATAAATTCCTTTGGTAGGTGGGGTAAGATTCATGCATGTTTTATTCTGACTCCCTCAGCACCTAGTCCTGCTTCTGTCTTGGAGTTCTAAAACATAAATATTTTTTTGATTGGTTAAACAAATGAATGAAGGAGTGAAGTGTGACGGAATCTGCCTAGCTTGTTACAAACCTAAGGACTACTTAATATTCACATAAAGTCTGATTATAAGATAATGAGATTGATTTTTAAAAACAAATAAGAATGAGTCATTGTGCCAAAACATAACGGCACATGATAAAACCTTAATTTTGTACAGTTTGCAAACTTTCTTACATGCAGTATCTCTTTTCCCTCTCACTACAACCTTGGGTGGTTAGCATGGCAGGGATTGTCATGTTTATTTGAAAGAAAACAAATGTCTCTAAATCACAAAGTCTTCATCTATTAGGGTAACAACATCTGCCCTGACAGGGTTGTAAGGTCAAGTGTGAGAGCACTGAGCAAACTTGCAAAGAATGGCGAGTGCTGTGCAAACCCAAGGACATGTTATGATCCTGCATAGTTGGAAGGTGAAGACCATAAACAACAATAACAAAAGCATAAACAACAATAACAAAAAAGTGTTATACAATTATTTACAGTGAAGCCAGGATGGTATGCACCTAGGTGAAAACATGAGGCATGTAGCAAAGCCTCGTTAGCACATTTGTTTAAACTTAGCTTTGCAGGACAACCATATAACACTAATATAAAAATTGTTACTGTACCAAAACTATTTTTAAGACAGCAAAGCGTAAAAAAAAAAAAGCTAAAGGCAATCAATTGATAAGTTCTTAATAAGATAATAGTAAACAGAAAGATCTAGAAGATAGCAAAATTACAAAGCATAAACCTGTATATGATGCAGCCCCAGATCCCGAAGATGAGACATCTATGTAGTAAAAATACGGTTGGTTAAACAACAAGAGAAACACGGACTTTATAAAAGAGACAGTGAAAAAGTTAATCAAATCCAATGCTAGGTAAGTGGTTTAGCAACACCAGAAAAACCCCAAATCCAGATTCAAATCACATCACCCTTTTGTAATGTACACAAATGTCACTGGTTAAATACAAAATGGCTCAAGACTTCTGTGACACCTGGCAGCACCATCACGTCACGCATGAAATAACCCAATCTCGTCAGCCCCAAGGCAGTGAAACATCAGAGAAGTAGCTTCCCACCATCAAAGGAGGCCTGGGGAAGTTACCAACATTTCATGATTTTAATAAAACATTTACTTGTCCTGGGTCTAATTTAGTTGGGACTAAGACCAGATAATCCAAGTTCATTTAGTCTAAGGCTGTGTGAGCAAAGGTTTATAGCTTAAGGTACATTCTCTGTTTCTTTCAGGGTGGGGAGGTTGGTTGCTGCTCACTGTTATTTTGAAACCCTGTTACTGACTGTCCGCAGGGCCTGCGTGAGAGAAGGCCTCAGAGACAGGGGCTGACACTGTAACAATTCATCTTCACTTGTGCTGGATGTTAACCACCAAATGACTAAGAAAAATGCTCATTCCACTATTTCTTGAATAATTATTTTTAGGTAATTATTTAATGACTTTCTGCTAAATTAAATGAATTTAAGTAATTTTTACCCTCCCTCCCATATAGTTATAGCATGATTTTAATTACTCTATTGGTTGCCTTTAACCAATAAATTGAATCTAGTCTTTAACCAATTTTTTATCTAATCAATGATTTAATCTAACCTGCATTCCCCTCACTTAATAAAAAGAGGGTAATAGCATGCCTACCCTTCCCCACCTCTCCCCTTCCTTTTTTCACTTCTAAGCTCTATCTTCTGTTCTTTTACACTGTAAGAGGCGATGACGTTCACCTTCTGTTTAGAGCCTTGACTACAGGTTTAACAAAAAAATTTAAAAAACAATTAATAGTGTTCACATTATAACAACCACATAAGTATTGTTCTCTGCAGAGAAAAGGAGAGTTGTAATTCCATTCCTTTGTACAGGTCCAGCAGCATGGTCCCCTATGCCACTTAGCAGAGAATGTTTACATGGAATCTCTTTCTCGCCTTCTATCATTTGCTTGAAATAATGCTACAGCTGACTTTATATTTGGACTATTATCTTGGTTCAGCTCTTTATTTTTCTTGGAATTTCTAATGCCTTTTTTTTTCCTTCTTCTTCTTGAGAGAGGAAATCTATATCTTCTTCATTAAATCTCTATTATGTTTCAGGTTCTTGTTCATACTATCTATTGCTTGGCTTACAGTATCTTTTTAAAAACCTACAAAGTCCTCTCTTAAACAAGATAAGGATGAGAGGACCCTCAGGTTTCCTAAAACAAAATTTTGTCTCAAATTCTCTCACTTTACCCAATGTGTTTAATCTACTGGTATTTACAAGAATTTTATTTTGGTAACAAACAATAAGCTGCTCATATTAATGTGTTGTTGTGTTCAATTCAACACATATTAATGTGTTAACACTAAATTTTTTCTTACCGTCTTAATTTAGCTCCTTCATTCCCTATGACAATTTCAGACCATAATACCAAGTATAGGCAATTAGTTCTCAGTATGAAAAACAACAAAAGGTATATTGGTTATCAATGTTTGTTAGCACAAAATGCATAAAAACAAAATGCACATGATCTGGAGTGGACAGTACATGGTTCAGTGCCATTTGACCTTGTTCCTGCCAAGGAAGTCAGTAAAGAAGGGAACATTATTTTATATTTGGGTGGACTGGTGTCAATGCCACTCTTAAAAAAAAAGGTACCCTCCGTATTGACGCTCAAAAATTTGTAAAACAGCTACTGGGAAAGAGTTTTTGGATTGAAGCAAGAAAGCAAAAATTTTTTTAACTCAGATAATTGATAGTTACCTCAGTTATTAATTACTAATCAATTGTTTTGCTGGCCACCATCAAAACATCACTGAAATGGTTCACTAGCCTCATCACATTTGGCTTCTCAAAAACCAAGTCCATTGCCAGGTGGCTACCCCAGTTCATTCCTTCTCCGGAAGTTCTCCGCCCTGTCTCGTTCCTGCTCTGCTGTGTGACTCACCTTCCACTTCCCCACCAGAGGCAGCAATTTTAGAGAGGTGCAGATACGTTGTCCCAATGACATCATTTTTGGTAATACGGTCCCTGTATGAAAGAACAGGTTAAGACCTCCATCTATGAAGACAGATCTTCGTTTCAACAATAATAAGAGAGAGCCAGAAAAGACCCTAGACCTCAGAAATCTTCCTGTCCAGTGGGCCTCAAGCTTTACTATGCTTTAAAACCACTTGGAAACCACTACTGCTCCCCACTCCTGCATCCCACACCACCTCTCATCTCCTTGTCTCAAATTCTCTCACTTTACTCAATAAAGTGAGACTTTATTGAGTCTCACTTTTGAGACCATTCTGATGCAAATGGTCTGCCAACCACCCTCTGAGAAATACTGATCTAGTCGGACAACTCATTTCAGTTATGGAAACTGAGATTTTTACAGAGGTCAAGGGATTTGCCTATGGCCACACTCAGTACTGTTGTCATAAAGTGAATGGATCAGTTGCAGGCACATAACATGATGAGGATAATAAAAATCTCATTACACAGAATAAGTGCATGTATCTTATTTTATGATGTTCATACTGACTACTATGACGGTTTAACAACAACAGTGGGCTATTTCTAAGGGTCCTTCATAGGGAAAAAAATTCCCTTTCAATTCAAACATTTCTTGAACATCTACTGTGTGACAGATGCTATTTTTCTGACTTCATTTGCTTGCCTATAACCTAAATCTTATCTATATGGTTGGGATAAGTTTGCCCACTACAAGTACCTACAACTTTGTGTATATTTCTGTGAGTATCTTGGAGAGTCTATGAGCCTAACATGAAACGATCTGTAGCTGGGCACATAGTACATGTAACACACAAGGTTTATATTGATAACATCCTCTGTTTAGTTCCTTCTCTTCTTTATTCCATCTAGTGTCACACCCATTCTAAAGTTTAGGACCCCATGGCGGAGGAAGAAAGGTTCACTCAGTATTTTGAGGAAAGCTTATACTATAGTATATTATTATGTATATTATAGTAATATTATATGTTATATATAATATTATACATTATATAGTATAATAATATTAGGTTATAGAAAGTGACTAATTAAACACGGTATACATGAGAAAAAATTATTTTTAGGTAGTAAGCCACATGCGTGGGGCTTGCATCCTCTCTGTGCATCCAGAAGAGTCTGGACTACATTTAAAGAATCCTTAGCTTTCCCTCAGTTGTGTAAATACCCTACAGGGTATGTAACCAAAGATCTGGATCCAAGGATTCCCCAGATAAACAGGGTCTCTCTGCACATCTTAGTCTACTATTGCTTTGGAGAGGACAGACTAGGTCAGGGAAAAAACCCACCATTTGTTGTGACCACGGGCAACTCGGGGATGGCTCAGCTAGCAATCAGCCCATTGCAGAGTGTGTAGGCCAGAGTGGTTACCTGATCTATGTAGGGTCCAAGCCCACACTCCTGACAGTTCCTGAGGCCCCGGAGCACCTTCAGAGTGTCGACTAGGGGTCCCAAGTAACTTAAAATGGGCTCACGCTCATCGGAAGGGGCATTTTGGCCTCAGGCCCCTTTTCACGACCCTCAATGAACTGTGATGTAGTTACTGAACAAAGAAAGCCTTCTCCCCTCTTCCCAAAGTGCCTTGTTGCCCTAGTGCCAAGAGGGTACGAACATGCAAGTCAAATGCATTTAGCCAAAGGAAAAATTAGGGCCAGACAGGACGGGGACCCAACTGGGTCTCTAGCTATCTGTGTGACTGTGGGTAAGTCACCTGACTTCTCTGAGCCTCAGTCTTTGTCTGTAAAATGAACTAATCATAGTCTCTATTCCATAGGGTTACTCTAAAGACTAAATGGAATAATGTAGGGAAGGCAAGAGGCACAGCACCTGGCACTTAGTTGTGCTCAAAACAGCAGCTAACATCGTAATAAACATTGATGATGATGATGATGATGATGATGGTGGTGGTGGTGGTGGTGGTGCTGGTGGTGCTGGTGGTGATAATGATGCTGGTGCCAATGATGATGCTATTTACCATTTCCACTCTCAGGGAGCTAAGGGCTGTCGATTGAATGCCCCATCCAACTAGAACATACCCAAGAATGGCCTCATTATGGCCAATCATTGCTAGGATGCTAGTCTAGTACAAAGTCCATCAAAAAATGTCAATGAATTTTCTTTGCATTCAGATAGGGAGCTCTGTCTACTTTCCTTTCTAACAATAACAAAGAATAGCTCTCAGAATGTTTTGGTGATTCTTCCCAAGAAATAGTTTACTCCATTTCTGAAGTCTATTTTGGACAGCCTAATGGTATGTAAAGCCTTGATTTTTTATCTTGATTTCTTGTCTTATATTCAGATCATTTTTCCTTCCTTTTGTTTGTGAGCAGTTAAACCAAGATATCCAAAGCTTTTCTGTAACAGCCACTATTATTATTTTTCAAGAAAACACCCAATTCCAGGAGCAGTGTACCCCTTCCCTCTGAAAGAAAAGCAAATGTCCTGAAAAGTAAGAGTTAGACCATCTGAAGTAATGTTTCTCAATATCCAAATATTTAATTCTTTAATTTTGAATTAGACACAAGTCCTTTTTAACTCACCAGTCATATATTGTTAGTTTTATTTTTTCACACACTGAAGGAAACTGTTAAAGAGAAACAGAAAAAAAAAAAAAAGTAGTTATTTCTCAACTTATTCAGTAACAACTAAAGTATTCTTACTTTTTTCTAAAAGAAAAGAAAGTCAAACCTTGATCTGAAGATTGACGACTTGATTCCACTCAGGGTTTGCATTTTTCTCAATTATATTTGTGCAAACCTGTAAAATCATCAAAACAAAACAGCAGGTATTCAAGTTTCTAATTTCGAAAAGTTTACAATATATGCATACTGGATTATGACTCTAGCAGTTTACTCATAAGTTATAGACTTGGTATCCTCGTTAAAGTTTATTTTTCTTGATAAAAATTTGGTAAAATATGACACGGGTTTAACATTGATCTTTGCTTCTTCTATGCACTAAAAGCTAGTTTTCAATCGCCAGATTACTAACATTGGATTAGTGTAATGATGCAAGAGTTAATATTTAGTGAGCACTTGTTACATGCTGTCTAATAAGCATCTCTACACTAACATGTCCAGACAGATCTTTTGAATCTGCCCACCAGCCCTTCTCCCTGCTCCCCAAACTGGCTGCTCTTTCCACTGCTGTTCACAAGGGTGTTCAGGCTTGAACCAGAGTCAGCCACAACCCCTCTCTTCCCTTCACATGCCTCATCCAATCCATTGGTAAATGCTGACACCCCTACTGTCATCCCATCTGCCCCCAGATGCCTGCGGCTGGTCCCCATCTGGACCCGCACTTCCTCTCCTGCCTCCTCACTTTCACGTCACTCCTGTGTAGCATCTTCCATCAGCTCCCCAGGTATACTTGCCGTCCTGATTCATATTCTGCCTGCCCCCCTCACCCCACCTCTCTGAGCTCATCTCAGTTTCGTCCCTTGCTCGCTCCACTCCAGTCATGTTGGCATTCTTTTGCTGCAAATGTGTATCTTCCTTGGGGCCTTTACATCTGCTCTTCCTTCTGCCTGGAATCACCCCCCTCCCCCCCAATATGTCTGCATTATCCAGGCCTCTGCTCAAATGTCACTTCCTCCAAGGCATCCCACTTGATAACCTAGCTGGATACGCCTCCAACACCCCACCCATCACTTCTTGTCCACTGCTTTATTTTCTGCGGAGTAGTTAGCGCTAACTGAAATTATGCAACTTCTTATTTACTTGTTTATTGTTGTCCTTTCTGTTACAAAGTAAGCTCCATGAGCGCAAAGACTGGCTCGCTTACTTCTTTATCCCCAACTCGTGGGACAGCATCTGATACTTAGTAGGCTCACACTGTTTAATTCCCGAATTAATTAAACTCTTTCAGCAATCCTATGAGATTATCATCATCCTCACATACAGCTCAGGAAACTGAGACTCAGAGGTTAAGGAATTTGCCTTCACTCCCTATGGACAGGGGTCAAGTCTGAATTTAAATCTGGCCTCATTTAGCTCCAGAACTGAGAACTTTTCTGCCATCTCCCACTGACTCTCCTAGGACATAACCCAGTATGTGTGTGTAGTTTGCCAAATCTCACTTTCACATGGTTCAGATACATAGAAGATGCTACTTCCTCATGCCCAGAACTATCTGTGGTACATCATTATTCTAAATACTATGGAATCCCAATCTCCAATCTTAGACTATCTCTGTAGGTAAAAGTGGTAATTACAGGTGTTCCTACACCAAGAGTCCCCCAGCTTTTTTCAGAGGACTGGAATGGGGTTCCCCTGCCTGACTGTCTAGTTTCTGCAGCTCAGTGGAGCACGGGTGGTGAGAAACATGACAGGAGTGGGCAGCTGGGTACTGGGGGCTGTCCTCTACCACATTTACCAGGGATCATTATTGTTGGCTAGGGACTTCGTCTAGTAGTAAGATAATGCTTAGACCTGGGAAATCACTTCCACTATTCTAATCTTCCAAAAGACTGAATACTTTGAGTCCTGTACACTTTCCACTCCAAAATAAACCTCTGGAGAAGTCTGGCATGTTCAGACTCAGATAATCTGTGTTTCTGCACAGTGCCAGCTCATCAGGGGGCTAATTTAACAAAGAATAAGCAAGAAATCACTCCAAGGAAAGCACGGTGGTTTAAAAATGTGTTTCTAGAGGCATCTGCATTTAGATCACATACAAACCTTTTTTCCAGCAAAAGAAACTTCTACAAAAGGATCCACTAGGTTTTTCTTATCTGCACTGCCTCCAAATATTTCCTTTACTGTCTGTGAGAAGGCATCATCCACTGGAAAGCAACATGTCACACAGCAGAAATTAAATTTGATTCTCTTAAAAGAACAGAAATCACTCAGCAAAATTAAAAATTTTCCCCTGTACAGAAAAACAGTTGCAACAAGAATCATTCTCAAAAGTGGCAAGTACCAGTGGCACTGGATTGCAGAAATCCTTTTTGTCTTAGTTGAGAGAAAGAGAAAATCAACAGGAGCGCCTTGAAAAAGAAATCAATAAATTATTATGTTGAGAATCAATCATTTATTGAGGAAAACAGTAGAATAAAGAAAGTCCATCCAAGTGGGGTAAGAGGCAATTCAAAAACTCAGGCCTAGTTTCAATTTGGAAAAGGTTCCTTAGGTCAGCATACAGGCCTCATCTGACTTTTTCTGAGAAATTCAAGGAAATTTGGCATAATCATAAATATTGTTTAATCAACTACAAACAGCAGGCCTCTGTTTTAACAAACTTAAAAGTGAACAGAGTTCAGCTGAATAGGCCCAAGTAGGCCATATAATGTGGTTTAATTTAGTCACTTCATTTAAGATATTTCTGAGGGAAAGATGGTCTGGGGAGGCAGTACAGGGTGTTAAACAAGGTTGGGGGGGGGGTTCCCCAGGAAAGTAGCAAAACCTGAAGTGCTCCATGGCCTGTACAGTGGGTGCTGCCTCCTGGGGACTGGGAGAGGGGTCCTACGTCCCAGGGCCCAGGAGGAAGCAGACAGGCCAGGTTAGGCAGAGAGGATGCTTGGTCCTCAGCAAGGACAGAGGAGTAATTGGACTAGCCTCTGTGAATAGAATCACTCTAAGCAATTCTCTTTTTTTTTTTTTTTTTTTAAAGTATTTATTTATTTATTTTTGGCTGTGTTGGGTCTTCATTTCTGTGCTAGGGCTTTCTCTAGTTGCAGTGAGCGGGAGCCACTCTTCATCGCCGTACGCAGGCCTCTCACTATCGCGGCCTCTCTTGTTGCGGAGCACAGGCTCCAGATGCGCAGGCTCAGCAGTTGTGGCTCACGGGCCCAGCTGCTCCGCGGCATGTGGGATCTTCCCAGACCAGGACTCGAACCCGTGTCCCCTGCACTGGCAGGCAGATTCTCAACCACTGCGCCACCAGGTAAGCCCCTAAGCAATTCTCTTAAATGCATCCAATCTCTTAATATAATAGTGACAGACTTCTAGTTATTGACACTTAACCACCTTTTGCTCAGCCATTTTTAATAATCAGATAGCAAACACATTTATTTGTTTATAAAATTTCAGTTTCATTTGGGATGAAAGGAGTTGGCAGTGCTGACTGCTGACCTCTGTTTGGTATTCTCTAGAATAAGGGGAAGATGGGGAACCCTGGAGAGAAAAGGGATGGAGATGAATGGGCCAGAGGCTCCATAATGGCCATGGGTCATGACCAATAGGCTGCCCCATGAACCTGCTTGGGTAGCTTTCAGTAGGACCAAAATGAATGAAAATAACTCCATGAAGGCCTTTAAAAAGAAAGACAGGGACTTCCCTGGTGGCACAGTGGTTAAGAATCTGCCTGCTCAGGTGCTTTATGACCACTTAGAGGGGTGGGATAGGGAGGGAGACGCAAGAGGGAGGAGATATGGGGATATATGTATATGTATAGCTGATTCACTTTGTTATAAAGCAGAAACTAACACACCATTGTAAAGCAATTATACTCCAATAAAGATATTTAAAAAAAAAGAATCCACCTGCTAATGCAGGGGACACAGGTTCGATCCCTGGTCCAGGAAGATCCCACATGCTGCAGAGCAACTAAGCCCATGTGCCACACTACTGAGCCTGCGCTCTAGAGCCCATGAGCCACAACTACTGAGCCCACGCACTGCAACTACTGAGCCCACGCGCCTAGAGCCCGAGCTCCGCAACAAGAGAAGCCACCGCAATGAGAAGCCCACGCACCACAACGAAGAGTAGCCCCCACTCACCGCAACTAGAGAAAGCCCACGCACAGCAATGAAGACCCAACACAGCCAAAAATATATAAAATTAAAAAAAAAAAAAGAATGGAGGCCTACTGTAGTCAGGAAGTTATTACCCTAAACTACTGCTAAGAAAGGCAATTAGCATATGCTTCAGTTAATGTCTCCTTCAAAAAAATCTTTAAAAGTAAAGAAGAAGAAGAAAGACATACAGCGGGAGCACCGATCACTATTCAAAGTATGATTTTAACACATCTAATCACGCAGATAACTGACAATCCTGGGGCAGGATTAAATCGATACGTACTCTGGGGGATGTCCTCCGCTCGGTAGATCTTCAGCAGGAAGGTCACCCATCGGAGGGCGATGCCAGCAGGGAGTAACAAGTTACTCTCCACGTCATCACTGTCATTACCACGATCTTGTATCTCAGGCTAGTGGGGACACAAGATGACTAATTATACACACAGGAAAGCAGAACTTGAAGAAGCCAAATTGGTGCTTATAAAATAAAACCAATCAGAACTGTTTTCATTAGGATTTCCTGTGTTTTGGGCTTAAGAGTTCAGCACCAATTCAACCTCAAAACTGCTCTACAAGATCAATGCTCATGTTTCTTTGATCAATACAGTACAAGAAAATAATGTGTCCTTTTGTAATCTTCTGAGCACTAAATAGTAGAGAAAGAGAGAAAGAGAGATAGCTCCTGAAGTTCTTCTAATTTCTTTCTGGCCACTGGCTTGCTGTCCAATTTTCTAGAATAACAACTGTCCCCTTAGGTAGCGATGCCTGATTGTGCAAGGGAGCCATGCTCTGTAGATGCAGTGATGCAGGGAAGCCTTCAAAACACACGTATCTTTACTGAATGAAAAACCCACTCATAGACACCAGGAAGGAGCCTAAGTGAGCTGGAATAATAATTCTGTCATGAAGAAAAGAACAACTTCTGGAAAATTGGAGGAACTGGAGGGTTGGAGTTACTGATTGAAAGCTGTGCTCCATTTCACAACTACTGGTGCCCACTGGCTTAACTCCTAGTCCTCTTTTTTCGTGAAAAAAATGTAGAGGGTAGAGAATTTGGGGCTCACGGGAGGCTCATCTCCGGTTCCCAGGACAAACATGCTGACTTTCATGTAGCCTTTAGCACCCGAGCTGGTATCTTCAGGGTCACTGAGGAGAAGCCATTTTCTCATGACAGCGTGACCTAAAATAAAGAAGACGTAAAAGGACAGGGATACTCTAAAGAGAAGCTGACAGGTCTGTGATTTCACCTGTGGTAAGATAAACAAGCATGTCCTCCAATGTGTCTTCATGACATGCCAAAATCCCCAGCTGAGACTCTATATTAATGTCCTCTGCTTTGCCCTAACTCCCCACCCACGTCCTGCCCTGGTGTGACTTAAACAAGACTCTAAGCTCTATTCACTGGTTTTATAAGTTGATTTTGATAAGGTTAAAATACCCTCAACAAAAGAGAGAAATTATCTATTTGTTACTATTTGGATGATTACCACTAAAAAAAAAAAACAAAAGCCATTCATGCTAAACTGCTACTACCATAATTCCCACTAAGTATCCTTTCCTCTTCTCAATCAAGAAAAACATTTTTTTGATTCTCCCTGATCCCTCAAATTTTCTAGATTCCCAGAGTCTTCAAGTTCATGGGAGAACATTACTTACCAGGTTCATCATAAATGAATCCGACATCAATCTGGGAAAAAATAATTTAAAGTAGTTCAAACAGATTTTAAAATCAATTTTGTCATTTCTAGAAACCATCGTTATTATTACACTTAAAAATAAGGCTTTTGACTAGACAAATTTCTTTGAGATCCAACATTTCCATCTTACCCTCTCTGTATACCCAATGTCAGGCCTGATGCGTGACACATAGAAGGCTCTCAATCCATCATTTTGAATGAATGAGCTAGTCTTAGAGCTGGAAGAGACATGGTGGCCAATGTGTCCTGGTTTGCTTGAGACTTTTCCAGTAGCACAGAAAGTCTCACATTCTGTGGAACCTCTCAGTCTCAGGCAAACCTGGACTTTGGTCACCCTATGGGAAATCACCTATCCAGTATTCCTCCTCCTTTTTCTCCAACTAATTAATGCTAATGCTAATGCTAATACTAATATACCCACTGATTGGGCACTTCAGTATGCCAAGTGCTGTGCTCGGTGCTTTATATATCCTATCTCACCTAGTTTTCACAATGACCCCATTTTACAGATGAAGAAACTAAGGATCACAGAGGTTGACATGTGGCTAGTTGGTGGCAGACAGTGTATGAACACAGGTCTGCCAGACCCAGATCACCTTCTAGGACTTCTAATGACTGGCAGCTCCTTCCTTCAAGAAGCAGCCCAGGGCTTCCCTGGTGGCGCAGTGGTTAAGAAGCCGCCTGCCAATGCAGGGGACACAGGTTCAAGCCCTGGTCCGGGAAGATCCTACATGCCGCGGAGCAACTAAGCCTGTGCGCCATAACTACTGAGCCTGCACTCTAGAGCCAGCAAGCCACAACTACTGAGCCCATGCGCTTACAGCCCGTCCTCTGCAACAAGAGAAGCCACCGCAATAAGAAGACCGTGTACCGCAATGAAGAGTAGCCCCCGCTTGCCGCAACTAGAGAAAGCCTGCGCACAGCAACGAATACCCAATGCAGCCAAAAATAAATAAATAAAATAAATTAAAATAAATTAAAATAAATTAAAAAAAAAAAGCAGCAGCCCATTCCACGTAGAATTGCTGAGAAGGCACCAACCAAGTCTTTGTCGTTAACTGCAGTGTGAGTTACTTGGAAAAGCATCTTGATTCTCTTCCCTGGTTTGGCTTGCCTTTCATACTCCAGATTTACAGTAATTGGCTTTGTAGATAGAGCTCTGGGCCACTGGCAAGTGGAGCTGGGTAATGGGCTTCTTGCCACGGTCAAGCACCCTTCCCTTTGTAGCAGTGCACTGGCTTCCATCCACAGCAGGAACTCTGTGAAGGGCCCTGGTGTGCCAGTTTCTGGGCATCTTGCTTTAGGACACTGGTAAGTGCTGTACTTTGGAAGTTGACTAGACCCAGGTCAGAGGACACTCAATTGGCTTCTAGCGCCCAGGGCATTCATGTCCAGCCTTCAACAACAATCACAGCATCAATGCCTTACACATAACCTTAAGATGTCACCAAGATGGGCATCCTGAGACCTGGCCAGGAATCAGATTCCTCATTATGAAACTGCCCATCTTTGATGTAAGTTGAATGAAACAGACAGTTGACACCCACCTTAAATTCCCCCATCAGACAATCTGCCCGCAGAGAATGGGAATTATAAACCTAGAAGAAAGGAGAGCAGTGAAAAGATTATTGGCTTCATCTGGCAGTTAGTGAGCGCTACCCTCCTACTCCGTGGCCCCCTTACCCGAATGCTGATGACCTCATCCATCAATTCAGAAGGAGTCAGGTGGACATTGTAGAAAAATAACTGTCGAAACGAGAGAAAAATGTTTGAATGTCAGCAGGGGTAGTCTAAGGTTTAGTGGGATCTGATGCTACAATTTGGGGGGGGGTCCTTCCTAAAAAACTACAAGACACAACCCCAAATTAGGTGTGACCACGTGAACCCACTGAAGGACCTTGGAAAAGGCCCTCAGGTTAAGTGTCATGAACTTCAATTTAAACTCTGCATGTCAGAAAAACGAAAAAAAGTTAAGTAACAACTGTAGTTTTTTTTTTTTTTTCAATAGTAGTAATTTATTGACACTTACCATATGCCAAGCACTGGTAAGCACTTTATTATTATTTATTTATTTATTTTTGGCTGTGTTGGGTCTTCGTTTCTGTGCGAGGGCTTTCTCTAGTTGTGGCAAGTGTGGACCACTCTTCATCGCGGTGCGCGGGCCTCTCACTGTCGCAGCCCCTCTTGTTGAGGAGCACAGGCTCCAGACGCGCAGGCTCAGTAGTTGTGGCTCACGGGCCGAGTTGCTCCGCGGCATGTGGGATCTTCCCAGACCAGGGCTCGAACCCGTGTCCCCTGCATTGGCAGGCAGATTCTCAACCACTGCGCCACCAGGGAAGCCCTGTAGTGTTTTCTTAACTAAATAGAATTGTTCAGTTGGGACCAGATATCTAGTAGCTAACTAAAGATCTAAGGCAGGGACTTCCTGGTGGCGCAGTGGTTAAGAATCCGCCTACCAATGTAGGGGACACGGGTTCGAGCCCTGGTCCAGGAAGATCCCACATGCCATGGAGCAGCTAAGCCCAAACGCCACAACTACTGAGCCTGTGCTCTAGAGCCCACAAGCCACAACTACTGAGCCCGTGTGCCACAACTATTGAAGCCCGTGCCCCGCGAGCCCGTGCCCCACAACAAGAGAAGCCACCGCAATGAAGAGTAGCCCCCACTCGCTGCAACTAGAGAAAGCCTGAGCAGCAACAAAGACCCAACACAGCCAAAAAATTAATTAATTAATTAAGGTAAAAAAAAAAGAGATCTAAGGTTATTTCATGTGCTTAAGGCTTGCATGTCTAGAAAGTTGAGGTTAATTCCCTTCCATTTTTAGCGCTATTGTTTCTATCCAGTGACTCTAATTTTGTTCTTTCTAACAAAACACCTTTAAAGCCAACTCTGCCCATTAGATAATGTTAGGGCCTCAGTAGAGTTGGTATAGACCACATTTTAACTCATTGTTGCAGTTAAATTTAAGGTTGATTCCTGGGAAATGAAAATTGGGTATAAAAAAGTTGTACCATAAAGCCAAAGTTTATGTGCCGATAAACTTTCGTCCTAAGAGAGAAAGACTGAGCATTTACTTAAACTGAGACTCGTTTCTACTTTTTACTTAGAAATATTTCAAATTCACAGAAAAAAATGAAAATGGTAAATAAACACCATCCTTCACTTATGTTCACCAATTGTCATCATTTTGGGACACTGTCTTTTGGCTTTGTCACTTTTTTTTTTTAACTGAACTATCTGGAAGAAGGTTCTAGATAACATAACACTTCACTCCTTAAAAATACATTTGCATGCATCTCCTAAGAGCAAGGATATCTTTTCATAAAACCATAATATAATTATCACACCCAAGAAATTTAACATGTAACATAGTCAGTTTTCAAATTTCTACAGTTTTCCTGAAAAAAGTTCTTTTTAGCTTTTTTTTAATCTAGAATAAAGTAAATAAGTAAATAAATAAATCAATAAATCTAGGATTCACTCAAGGGTCTTACATTGTATGTGGTTGTTGTATCTCTTTAGTGTCCTTTTATCTAGAACAATACTCCTGGCTTATTTTTGTTGTTTATTTCTATCAAGACCAGTTGCTTTGCAGAATATCTCACAAACTGGATTTTTGTCAATTTTTCCTCATTGTTAGATTCAAGTTGACCATTGGACAAGAAATGACACAGATGATGCTGATAACTTCCATTATATCACATCAGGACACACATGTCCATTTGTCCCATTATTGGTGATACCAAGTTTAATCACTTGGTTAAGAATATATGTGTAAACTAGGGATTTTTAGTAAAATCCTTTTATTGATTTATGAATTGGTCTGAGAATCAGTTATTTGATTCTTCCCTTCTACCAAGAGATCTCAAAAGAATTCATTAAAATGGAAAATTCTGAGCTGGAGATTCCTGCAGAATGAGGTTGAGTAAATATTTGTCCTGCATTATAAACACTTGGATGGGTCCTACGCTCTAGGCATCAAGTCGTCCCACATCTCATCCTCCCTGCAATCTTGTCTTGTCCTCCAACGTGACTCTCTCCCAGCCTTTCCCGAAGTCCACTTCCAGTGCCCCATCTCCATATGCACCCACCTCTGTGTTAGCTTTGACACTACCTAGCTGCCTGCTGTTGCCTGCAATTCATCTAAGAAGTTAGAGGTGAGAATAAGATGGGGCCTTTGGGGCTTCCCTGGTGGCGCAGTGGTTAAGAATCTGCCTGCCAATGCAGGGGACACGGGTTCGAGCCCTGGTCTGGGAAGATCCCACATGCCACGGAGCAACTAAGCCCGTGAGCCACAACTACTGAGCCTGCGCGTCTGGAGCCTGTGCTCCGCAACGGGAGAGGCCGCGACAGTAAGAGGCCCACGCACCGCGATGAAGAGTGGCCCCCGCTCGCCGCAACTGGAGAAAGCCCTCGCACAGAAACGGGGACCCAACAGAGCCAAAAATAAATAAATAAATACATAAATAAATAAATAAATAAATAAATAAATAAATAAAAAAAGATGGGGCCTTTGAAAAGCTGGGGTCCAGGTTGAACAAAGGGAAAGAAACAGGAGCACCACACGGAAGAAACCAGTTCCTTTTGTGAATAGAAGTTAGAAAAAAACCAACGCCAGAGCCAGGGCTGGGATTATAAGCTGTAGGGAACTAAGAGGAACTGTGGTACCAAAGGCCTGGCCTCAGAGATCAGAGCATGAGACCCAAGGAACCTCAGAAATGCATCTCCTCAGCAGAGTAAGGCTGGACTCCGAAAAATTCCCCTAACTTATCATTTCTCTTCACAGTCCTAAACGTGGAGTTTTGTGGCATTGAAGACAACTGTCAAGGTATTCAGTATTTTTGAGGAGTGTTGCAGAAGAGGTCAACAGAACAGGCTATAACTTCAGTATGGAGGAAAAAAACCCTTTTTGCTCATAATTGCTTTTTTTAACCTATATTATTTTTATAGTCAAGTAGGTTTTGACACCTTTGACAATCAGGTTACTTAGTTACATGGAGTCACCCCTCAGAGACATCTGCTAATTAAAAAGAGCAAAGGCAGGTGTAAGTCCTTTGTGTGCTCCATCATAAGGGTCGCGAGGACCCATTAGAAAGGGCTCCCTCCAGAAGTTGTTGCAAAACCACCAGAAAGACACTGGCAGCTCTGAGAACCAGCGACGAAGCAGGTCACTTGACTTCAAGACCCAGTGGTTCTTAGCGCAGAACGTTTAACGTCGGAAATTTGTACTGTGTGCGCACATGTGTTCCCCTCCCACAGGGAACTGGGGAGAGGTGGGTGGAAGCCGGGAAGGTGCATACAAATAAAACAGACTCACAGAGCAGGACATGCATTCACCCGTTTACCTCATCAAAAAACGGATTGTTCCCTCGCTTGATTCTTGTTCGGTGGGTCTGGCCACAGATGTGGACTTTGACCACAGGCCTGATGTTGTTGCCACTTAACTGCCGGCCCTCGATCACCCAGACACGGATCTGCAAGCACAGGAGGGGAGTCGTCACTGAGCCTTTCCCAGCACGGCATGTAAGAGAATCCTCAGGTGTGGCCTCAGCTCGTTCACCTGTCAGGACAACTGAAACCAGGCCAGCGCAGCTTTGCAATGTCCTGTGCTTGCGGACTGGGAGTAGCCACTTGCGCTCATTCTCATGATGGGAACTGGGTTTGGGCTGCAAAAACCGAGATCAGTAGTGGGGTTGCAATAGTCCAGAGCTGGCCCAGGAAAGCACAGGACACGACTGCAGGTCTGCTGCTCAGACCCCAGCCTCCTACTTGGTCTTCCTGAGCCCTGAGAGGTACCAACTCACTCCATGGCTGTCTCCCAAGGAAGCAGCCAGAGCTGTGAAAAACACAATACCTGTGACTCTATTCTTTGATTAGCTCTTTCCTACCACCGAAGGGGATTTTATTTCTCTGAAGAGCCTCATGTGGATTGACTACATCTACTGCTGCTTGCAGAAGAAAGATGGGGAGCTCTTCTTATTGGGTTTGTGCCCTGACATCTCTTTTTATTAGTTGAGCCACTGCCCACAGGCAGAAGCTCTTCCAGCAACAGCACAATTGCCAGAAGCTGGACAACACAGGGTTGGTACAACGGGAATATGGCCCCTCGGGCTGTTCCTACCTGGAAGTCCTGTGGCTTGTTGGACAGCATCCACCGGCTGCTCTTCCCTTTTGTGAGCCTCCGGGCAAGGTGAGCTTCCGACACCATCCGTCCCGGCCCCCTGGGCCCTGGGACCCTGACCGTACTGTCCAACCCGTCCTCATCACCACCATCCTCCTCCTCTTCTCCTAAAACACCAAAAAGGGATCAGTCAGAGACGGCCCTCACCCTGCATGCATCTGAACACTCTGGTTTCCTGGACCCAAGAGGGTTTTCCGTGTCCCTGAGGCAGCAGGTGAAGGAGACACTTCTTGGTGACACCGACTTGGGATGAGTTGTGACTCAGATACAGCTTCTTTAGGAAAATGTGTTCACGTGTATCAGAGCACTCATTCAGGCTGTCTTCAAGGTGACAGGGAGAACGTCAGAGGCCATGGGAAGAGCGAGGAGATGGTGCAAATGGACCCAGAAATCACTCAGTTCTGACCTGGGAACCCTGCCTGAGGTCAGGGACCTTCCTGCAGTAGGACGGCAAGGTGAGGAAATGCCAGGGAAAATTGAAGCCTTGCAGGGGATACTTCAACTCCACCCTTCCCACTACAGATCTTTTCTCTAGATCTTTACTCATGAGGTTTTGTACTGTCTCCTTTCTGCCTGAGCCTCCTGATTCTCAAATGCCCTCTCCACCCTCATGGCAGATGAGAAACTCACCCCCAGTTTCTTGCCATGCAGACCAAGGTGGCCATCATGTTCTCCCTTTGTCCTCCTGGTCTGTCACTCCCATACACATCTGTCCCCTAGCTTCCCTTCACACTCAGGGGGAAAATGTGTTTCAAGTGAACCCCCTCCCCATGCCTGAGATCCCACTTCCTGCTGATTCTTTGGGGACCCCTTAAATGTCCCCCCTTTCAAGTACCTCCAGTGGCTCCTTCCCCATAGGGACCGCCCCTCTGCCTCCAGATATACACACATCTTTCTCTCCTAAAATAACAAAAATCAACTCTGTTTTCTATATCTCCCCTTTTTATGATTCACAAACTCTTTAAAACTCAATGACAAACTTCAGTGATTTTTTTCTTAATAGACAAAAAGTTTGAACTCCTGGTACTCTGTACAATATAATTTAAGAGAGCCTAGAAGACCAACGAACTACCTTGTCTAAAAAATACCAGCATTTGCACTCCCTACCTTTGGATCGTGAACCTCCTTCTTTACGACGCAAAATCACATAGGAGAAAATTTCAACATGGAGTCATCTGCCAGTCACTCACATCATAGTATGAATTAGTTCCATCAAATCACCGTGTAGCATGGCTCTTAAAGCTTGGGCTTTGGAGTCATGCTGTTTGGGTTGGAATCCCAGTTTTGAGCTATGTGAGTCTGAGTAAGCCTCTTAATTTCTGTTTCAGTCTCCTCATTTGTAAAAAGGGGGAAATAATAGTATTTACCACTAGGTTACTGTAAAAATAAAATTAATCTATATGCAAAGCCTTTAATACCATGCCTGGCACAAAGCACAACCCAACAAATTAATCTTTTCTTTCTTTTTCTTCTTTTTTTTAGTTTTGTTGAGAAGTCAGTTTTGTTGGAGCACTTCCTAGCGAGCAGTTAAGGGGCGGGGGGGGCAGTGAGTGAGCGGCACAGGGGACAGGGCATAGAGTAAGAAAGGGGCAACCACAAGGAAGTGAAAGGTCCCCCCAATGTACTGCCTCAGAGTTTAGTCCAGGAGGAACCTTCCTCCTCACCACCCCTCCATTCATTCTCGTCCCATCTAAGCCTGGCACCTGCTCTGCAAAGGTCAACCGTGGACCTGTTCTTGCTAAGCTCAGGGCACTTTTCTGAATCTTCATGCTCCACCTTCCATGGCATTGGACACTAGGGCCCACGCATACTTCTCTGAATTGTGCAGCTCTCCTGCTGGCACTCTAAATATTTTCAGGGCCTTTCGAGCCCCCCCTCTTTGTCTCCAGTTCATCAAGTGTGCGTTCCCGCTCTGTTCCCCAGCCCTCTGCTCCTCTGACCCAACATTCTCTGGAGCCACACTTCAGTCTTTCAAGGAGTCACAGACCCGCAGAATTTAGACTAGAAGGGACCGTAAAGATCCTCATCCAACCTGCCCCTCACCCCATTTTATAGGTAGAAAAACTGAGGTCCAGAAAGCTGAAGCAACTTGTTAGGTTATTAGGAGCTGAGCTAAAACCAAGACCACATCTTTGCCCTCCCTCACTGGTTTAAGACTGGATCTAGAACCAGGCTGCAGGTGAAAGTGATGCTGTGCTCCTAGTTCCTCAACATCTTTGTCAGGACACCAGGAAACCCCACAGAAGCCACAGGTGGAGAATAGCTACCTCTGCGTGATAATCTGGGCCTACTCTTCCCTATTCTTTAAGAGGCTTCAAAAGAAGGGTTTGCCTGGGGCCCGGATCCGAGCTCTCAGAATGTGCTTCCTCTTCTCCACCAGGTGGGCTCCTCACCTCCCTCAAGTTCCAGATGAAATACTGTCTTGGTCTGTCCCTACAACCCCCACCGGATAGAGTGAGTCCCCCCTCTCGTGTCTACCACACATTGTTCTATCCAGTCCTCACCAGTCTTGCACCTGTTTTTAACCTGTGCACCTCCCCACTACCTCCACTCTTCAGAAGCTGAGGGCTTGCCCTTTTCTTCTTTGTACCTGCCCTGTGCCTGGCACGCACCCTTCTAGTACATAGCAGGGGCTTGATGAATGTGGAATGAGGAAACAAACGAACGAGGACATCCTGACCCCTGCTTGAGCCTTCTCGAGTTCTCCAGCAGTTTGGCAAAGCTCCCGCAGGGCTCGCGGGAGAGGGCACCCAGATGCCAGGGGGCGCTCCTCCCAACCCTGGCACCAGCCTCAGGGAAGCACGGACAGTCAGGCTCCCCTGTGCAAACCTGTTCCAGACTGGGCAATAGCTGGGCCACATGGCTTTAAGTCTCCTCCAACAACTAACATGAACTTTCTTGGACCACCTTGGGCCCAAGTGAGATTTCCTCCCTGCTGTGGACTGTTCCACTTGGGGTTGGTGGTTGTTTATGGCAAAAGAAGGGGTAAATCATAGCCCTTTGTGGTGCTGGACTCTGAACAAATCCTCTTTAAGCTCTTGATGGATGTTCCAGAAACAGACTGCAAGTAACAAAGAGCCAATTTCTTCTGGAAACCTTCTGCTAGTCAGACTTTAGGCTGAAAGGATGGATCAGAGGGAAACCACACCAAGTCATGTCTACCACCCGCATCTCTATGTAGCAGCAAAAGGCTGTTTGAGCAGGAAATAGCCCCTTTATGTGGCAGGAAGCTGCACAGAATCAAACAATGCTAACACCCTAAGTGTTCCACAAAGAATGACCGGGGCCCTTAGGGCACTGCCGAACACACCCTTCTGCACAAGTTGTGAAATTACCCAACATTAGCCACTGAACTGGCATGCCCCGCCCCGTATTGAGACCCAGGCATGCCCTGGAACGCAGCCAAGAGGATCTACAAAGTATGAGTGTTTCATGACCACAGAAGGCAACAGTAAGTTAGGAACTGCTGACTGAATAGGAAGTTGCTGGTTGTATTTGCTTCCTAGGGATGTTGTAACAAAGTAGCACAAACTGGGTGACTTAAAACAACGAAGATTTATTCTCTGACAGTTCCAAAACCCAGAATTCCAAAATCAAGATGTTGGCAGGGCCATGCTCCCTTAGAAGCCTCTAGAGAAAAAGACTTCCTTGCCTCTTAGTAGCTGGTGGCTCCTGGCAATCCTTGGTGTTCCTTGGCTCATGGCTGCATCACTCTAGCCTCTGCCTCTGTTGTCACATGGCCTTCTCCCCTGTGTGTCTGTGGGTTCTCACCTATTCTCATAAGGACACCGGTCACTGGATTTAGAGCCTGCCCTAATCCAGTATGACCTCATTTAACAGATTACATCTGCAAAGACCCTATTCCCCAAAAAGTTCACATTCTGAGTTTCTGTGTAGACAGGACTCCAGTGGCCATCTTTTGTATCTTTCCAGTTTGTTCTTTCTATGACTCCAGTCCACGGTGTGCAGTCACACAGGCTGCCCCAATCTATGGACCACATCACATCCCCTGCCCCCCACTTCCTTCATGTCCTTTTCTCCTAACCTGTTAAGATTCTGGGATCTAACACTGCAATCGCTCCTCTAAGTGCCTCTCAATCCCTCCCTTCCCCCTCACTTCATCGTACTCACCTGGTTCATTTGACTCTCCACTTACTACACTCATTCACAAAGGTAACTGAACTTGAACACACACCTTACTGACTAGTGTCACTTTAATTTCATGATCTCAAACCTTCAGTGGACTCACAGGATTGCCCAGCTATCCTACCATGTTTCCAAAGTACCTATGTCCAAGTTCTCCTAAATCCTGGTTTGAAATGGCCATTGATAAGCCAACAAGGTCGAATCCCTTCACCTCTCTGAACTCCCACCTGTTTTGCACCTTGAAAGCTTCCAACATTCTATCCTTCTCACCATCAGCTAATGACCTTCCTTCTTATTTCACAGAGAAAACAGGCAATCAGGGTGGCCAGGACTACCCTAGCCAACAGGTTTCTTTATCCAAACACTTCCCATGCCTCTCATCTTTTCCACCTAAGCACTAGTTGGGCCACTATCCCACCTAATCCTCTTCCATTCCTTGATGGAGACGCCTTTCTTTATGAATATTTTTGCTTTTTTTTTTTGTCAGTATTTACTATTTCCCCACAGCAACCCTGTTCTTCCAGAGTCCTAGAATGCCAATCTCTGCCTGTGATATTAATTTTGCTTCTCATGACGAGGTCTTGTTAAATGGTCGTACTGGTTAAGGCAGAATTTAATTACCTTGGGCCAAAGGTCATTGCAAAATCAGGACAGAAGGCTGGTATGGTATCATCAGTGTAAGTTAAAAAGTACGAAGCAGAACACGAGAGAGTAAGTTTCTAAGCATGAAAACATTTTGGAGATAATATGCTGATTTAGCTGGAATGTTGAATAATAACTTTGCTGGGTTTCTAACATGCTAGAAGTTATATAAATAAATATCTGCATTCAACCATAAGCAATTCATTACCTTTCACTCTGATTTTTGGGTAAATGGCACTATATGGGCCCTAAGAATCTTCTGGAACAGTTCCAATCCATTGACCAAAGCAAAGGTACCATAAAAGTGCCTGTAACCAAACAGTGATGCAAACACAGGCTGGCAGGGAAATTCTGGCAGCATCTACCTTTGATTGACGGAGGCTGTGAGCCAGGCTAGGAAATGCTGCCCAAAGAGCTCTGCCTGGATCAGGACAAGATAATGTTAACCAGGTAAAATGCTCAACTCCATGGCTTCTCAAAGTGAGCTCCATAATCAGACTTCATCAGGATCTCCTGGAAGTTCCTGTTAACCATACGGATTGGGGGGTTCCCCTTCAGATCAGCTAAATTAGACCCTCTGGAGATAGGTGCTGGAAATCTGCACATTTAAAGATTTCCCCCGATGATTTTACTAAGTCTCTAAAATTTAGGAACCACTTGTTTATTATCATCACTTTGACTTTCCTAAATATCCTGGGGGGAAAAAAATGGCCTAATACAATCAGTTTGCTGGACAAAACCAATTAGAGACCTAATAATCGTGGAAACAGTGCCTGCAATGATGTTCTAACACATTGATCATGTTCCAGGGCAGCTCTGAACAAGACAGTCCCTTGTTCAGAAAACTTCCCATGGATCCTCAAGGTCTGTTCATCAAGGACAAATGTCTCAGTCTGGCACTCCCAGCCCTCAGGAACATGCTTCCCTTTTATTACTCCTCTGAATGAATCAGTCACTTTGGCCTATACACTAGTGTTCACCAAAATGCCCCTCTTGAACAAAAACTTAAACCATATCTATGGCTCATCTTTCACTCATTCATTCATTCAATCAATCAACCATGCATTTACTGGACAATTGTGGTTTTCCAAGTGCTGTACTAGGCGGTAAGGATACACAGTTGAAATACACAGCTGAAAAAGCACTTTCTCTAAGAATTTGTTTCCCACATAATAATTAGCTTAGTCTTCCCTTGAGGAATTTATTAGATTCAGCTCTGACCTATAGTTATTCATGTTTATATCTTACCTTTCTACTGAAACACAAGCTCCTGGGGGCAAACAATACCTTTCTCACCTCTGTATGCTCCACAGACAGGTATCAGTAAATGTTTTCTGAACCAGATTGAATTTAACTTCAAGCAAAATGACTTTGGCATTCATGGAATGAAATGAATTTGAAGTGGCCAACTCTGGCTATGAATGTTTTTTTGGTTTTTTTCTTTTTTTTTGCACTTCTAGCATTGAACAATGCATACTTTTAACAGATTGTTCTTCAAAAATAGATGTGAGATTTTAAAAGTAGTTTATTCTGGCCACGGGGATGTAGGCTCCAGTCAAGCTAAATGACATCTGGCAAATCAAGTCGGCAAAGCAACAGGTTTTCAGAAGGTCAAGCCGGTGGTCTGAGTCAGCCCACCCCTCTGTCATGGGAAAAGTCTCAGAGGCAGGCAATGAAAAGCAGACCTTCTGACACCACACACTTTCAGTTAAGCCACCTATGCCCCAGGCTCTTCAACCTTTGTCATTTTGAAATAAGAGCTTCAGGAAAGCATTCCTTAAAAGTGAACCCCTTAGATACAAACCAAAGACCTGATCCATGAAAGCAATCATTGATAAGCTGGGCTTCATTAAAATTAAAAACTTCTGCTCTGTGAAATACAATATCAAGAGAATTAGAAAACGAGCCAAGAAGAGGAGGAAACATTTGCAAAAGACACATGTGATAAAGGACTGTTATCCAAAATATACAAACAACTCTTAATCTTAAAACTCAACAATAGGGACTTCCCTGGTGGTGCAGTGGTTAAGAATCCACCTGCCAATGCAGGGGACACGGGTTCGAGCCCTGGTCCGGGAAGATCCCACATGCCGCAGAGCAACGAAGCCCGTGTGCCACAACTACCGAGCCTGCACTATAGAGCCCAAGAACCACAATTACTGAGCCTGCGTACCACAACTACTGAAGCCCATGCACCTAGAGCCCGTGCTCTGCAACAAGAGAAGCCACTGCAAATGAGAAGCCTGCACACTGCAATGAAGAGTAGCCCCCACTCGCCGCAACTAGAGAAAGCCCGCACGCAGCAAACAAGACCCAACGCAGCCAAAAAATAAGTTAATTTTTAAAAAAAATTAACAATAAGAAAACAAACAACCTGTAAAAAATGGGCCAAAGACCTTAACAGAAACCTCACCAAAGATATGCAGTTAGCAAATAAGCATATGAAAAGATGTTCCACATCATATGCCATCAGGAAAATGCAAATTAAAACAATGAGATACCACTACACAGCTATTAGAACGGTCAAAATCCAGAACACTGACAACACCAAATGTTGGTGCAACAGGAACTCTCATCCATTGCTGGTGGGAATGTAAACTGGTACAGCCACTTCAGAAGGCAGTTTGGTGGTTTCTTACAAACTACACATACTCTTACCCTATCACCCAGCAATCATGCTCCTTGGCATTTATCCAAAGGAGTTAAAAACTTAGGTCCACACAAAAACCTGCACACGGATACTTATAGCAGCTTTACTCATAATTGCCAAACTTGGAAGCAACCAAGATATCCTTCAGTAGGTGAATGGATAAATAAACTGTGGTACCTCCAGACAATGGAGTATTATACAGCACTAAAAAAGAGCTATCAAGTCATGAGAAGACATGGAGGAACCTTAAATGCACATTACTAAGTAAAAGAAGCCAATCTGAAAAGACTGCATACTGTATAATTCCAACTCTGTGATATTCTGGAAAAGGCAAAACTATGGAGACAATAAAAAGATGAGTGGTTACCAAAGGTTGGGGGGGGTGGTGTGGGGAGAAGACGCATATGCAGAGCACAGATGATTTTTAGGGCACTTAAAATATTCTGTATGATATTATGATGATAGATATATACCATTATACATTTGTCCACACCTACAGAACGTAAAACACCAAACGTGAACTCTGAGGTAAACCATGGACTTTGGGTGATTATGATGCGTCGATGCAGGTTCATCCTTTGTAAAAAAAAATGCACCATTCTGGTGAGTGACCAGATTGATAATGGGGAAGGCTATTCATACGTGGGGGCAGAGGGCATTCGGGAAATCTCTGTATATTCTTCTCAATTTTGTGGTAAACCTAAAACTTCTCTTAAAAGAGTCTTAAAAAAACAAAAACAAAAACCTACGAACCTCTGAAGTATTCAGTTCCCATGATCTGTGGTCATAATTAGTTTCTTCAACTTGCAGAGGTGAATTTTCCTGAAAATCTTCACTTTTGTGTTCTATCATTAACATTTCAAATTTCTTCTTTACAGATGCCACTATGTGGATGGTAACCTTTAAAATCAATATCAGTAGTGGTGAATAGTGGTTATTGTAGGTTGGGACCATGAGAGATTTGTATGTTCTTGTGTCTTATATTCCCTGTGATGTTTATATTTTTATAAGCAGATATGCTTTTGAACTCAAAAAACATCCCCAATGAGTTCATGTTTTAAAATTTGAAAAGATCTATTGATATTTAAATTAGAGGGAGTGGACGTGTTACTTTTACACAAAATGGTAAAGATTTTTAAAGAGTCAGTTTAAGGAAAGTGAAAAAAACCAATTTCTTGGCCAGATGTTCTGTTTATGTTAAGGTCTGTGATGGCAGGAGGTGTGGCTGCCTTGCCGTTATTTCTGTCTCATGTTTGTTGCTCTTATTTCCCCCAAGACTGTAAGGTGTTGGTTTTTTTCCTTAGTGTCTTCCCTAGCATGGAGTTGTACTAAGTACTCAAAGGTGTCTTTGCTTAGTTGAATTGTCACATTAAGACAAAAAAAGTTTTACCTTAAAACATCCAGATAGGGACTTCCCTCGTGGTCCAGTGTTTAAGAATCTGCCTTCCAATGCAGGGGACGCAGGTTAGATCCCTGGTCGGGGAACTAAGATCCCACATGCTGCGGGACAACTAGAGAGCCCGCGTGCCACAACTACTCAGCCCGTGAGCTCTGGAGCCCACGCACTGCAACGAAAGATCTCATGTGCTGCAACTAAGACCCTATGCAGCCAAATAAAAAAAAAGTTAAAAAAAAAAATCCAGATAATCTAGGACATTGAAAGATTTTTTTAAGTTTCTTTTAGCCAGATTATGAAAATTATTCAGAACGCCACCCTTGACCCAGCTGTGGTGAATGTGAATCTCATAGAACAAAGATGGCACTTCCAGATCAAAGAAACCTGTTCATTTTTCAAATAAAGAAATTTCACTTTGTCATTTCACACTTAAACATAAAATTGCCCTGCGGACACAGCTCATTTGCAGGCCAGCACTTGCTAACATTCTTTGAAATCCAAATAAAAGGAACCCAAGTTCTGGCTCATTTCCTATCTCCGTCCAGCAGTATCAGGTATTAAAAAGAACTTCTGAGGCAGACCTTGGCCACCTGCCATTGGAACCCGCTGGAAATCAGCTAGCTTCCTAAGAGGATGGGGGACTCAGTCCACAAGCACTGCTGGAGCTTGACTTGTGCTGCCAAGACAACTCACGAGGTGAGGAGAAGGAGCCTTGGGCAAAGGAAGCCTGGATGGCAAGGGTTTTCTCCCCAGTGGGTTTAAAATTTCAAGAGTTGGTGCTTTTCTCATTTCTAAGGAAGCAGTCTTTGCTCCGGGGAAATGGCGTGTTTTCTGAGCTTGGGCTTACAAGGGTCCATCTCAGGAGATGGGACCTCCCCCTATGCTCCTAACAGCTTGATAAATTGCTTATTCTCAAAGTCTTCCTGGTCCATTAGGACACAACCCACCCCCCTCTTTTAAGATATTTAACAAAAAAGCATTTAGTCATCTCAACATGACTCTGAGCCAAACCAGATCATTCTTTTCTAATAGCTCTGCTTTTTAGAGGAAGCAATTTGAATGTTCATACAGACTGTGGCCCTCAACTGAGCTCATAACTACAGCTACCCAGAATTGTTTTTGTAATAATAATAATAATAAAGACCACATTAAGGTAGAACTTACTCTATGCCAGGCACTGGGCTAAGTGCTTTCTATGCATTATCTCATTTAATCCTTGCAACCACTTCATGATGTGCTACTGTTCTCCCCCACCTTATAGTAGAGTAACTGAGATTCAGACAAGTTTAGTGACTTACCCAAGGTCACATAGCTAATTAACAATAGACACAGAGGGGCTTCCCTGGTGGTGCAGTGATTGAGAATCCACCTGCCAATGCAGAGGACACGGGTTTGATCTCTGGTCTGGGAAGATCCCACATGTTGCAGAGCAACTAAGCCCATGCGCCACAACTACTGAGCCTGCGCTCTAGAGCCCGTGAGCCACAACTACTGAACCCGCACGCCACAACTACTGAAGCCTGTGCGCCTAGAGCCCGTGCTCCTCAATGAGAAGCCACTGCAATGAGAAGCCCACACACTGCAATGAAGAGTAGCCCCCGCTCGCCACAACTAGAGAAAGCCTGCGCACAGCAGCGAAGACACAACACAACCAAAAATAAATAAAGAAACTAAATAAATTTATAAAAACAACAACAAAAAAAACAATAGACAGAATCTAACGTAGGCTAGTGTGACCCCAAAGCCCTTGCTCTTATCCATAATGTTACACCTTGAGAAAAAAAAAGTCTTGTCTCCAAACCTGAACTGAAAGTTCCTGGAGGGGAGGGGGTGTATTTTAAAGAATTTACCACCCTCACTGCAGCATTGAGCAATGGGTCAGGAAACCCAGCAACCAATTTCTTTACTCCATAAATACTAAAGTTGCGTGATGCCAGTTCACTGTAAACTATAAGTTTACTCTTTCTACTTGAATGAACCTCAGTGCTATTTTTTTCCTAAAGACCCGGCTCAAGGGGTACCTCAAAAGGGCCCATTTAACATTTTGGCTCTTGAAATGGAATAAACATAATGAAACTGTCTTTTATCTACCAGTATACAGGGCTGAATAGTGCCCTCCCAAAAGTCTTGCCCATCTGTAACCTCAGAATGTGATCTTATTTGGAAACAGGGTCTTTTAGATGTAATCAAGTTAACCTGAGAGGACACTGGATTAGGGTGGGCCGAATCCAATGACTGGTGTCCATATAAGACGTGAGAAATTTGGACATGGACACACAGAGAGAGCACCATGTGAAGACAGAGACACACAGGGAGAACACTGTGTGATGACAGAGGCAGGGACTGGAGTGATGGGTCTACAAGCCAAGGGACACCAAGGATTGGCAGCAACCACCAGAAGCTAGGACAGAGGCATGGAACAGAATTTCCCTTAGAGTCCTTGATTTCAGACATCTAGCATCCAGAACTGCGAAAGGATGAATTTCTATAGTTTGAGCCACCCAGTTTGTGGTACTTTATTACAGCAGCCTTAGGAAACTAGTAAATAGGATCTAGTAAATAGGCTTAGGTAAAATATCAGTGTAAGAAAAGGCACCCTGGTCCTCCCAATTCAGAGGTTACACCAGATAGCCCACCAGTTGGGGCTGCCTTTTTTGGGCCCGAAAGTACCTACTGTCCTTCCCAGGCTGAAGCAAATGCTGGTGACAGTGGGCATCAGCGGAGGAGAAAGAAATTGGTCGGACCACTTGGTTCAGCCCCTGCTGGCGTGCTGCTCAGGACTGCGCTGTTTCCTCTGTGGTGTATCTGTCATCACTGCTCTGGCAGCAAAGGGAGCCACAGATGTTCTCAAGCTACCACAGGGCCCTTGCGGGGCCAAGAGTGTCCAAGGACAGAGCAGCGTGCCCGTGGTGCCGGTGGGCAGAGGGTGAAGGCAGAGCGCGTTGCTGATGTGCTGGTACCCTTATAAGAGGTAAGGGGCTATGTCAGTCCCAAATGTCCCCAAGGGAGAAGGGGCCAGGTGACCCATGCTGGACACACAACTGCGAGGTCAATTAATGGGCCCAAACCTTAATATCGGGGCATCAGTGGGCTGGGCGAGCAGGGGCAATGGCTGGGATGGGGCTGAGGCAGAGAAGAAGTCACACAGGAAGGGGTCAGAGACATCACAGGGCAGGAAGGGAGGTGCTGCCACAGGTGCCAAGAAGACCCCTCGGATGGCCAGAGAGTTGAGTTCAGAACCAAGAAAAACTCAGAGAAGCCAGGACCTGAGGAGCCAAGCCTGGCAGGAACCAGGGCCAGGGTGCCCTCCCAGGAAGAAGAATTTCAAGGCGGGGCGAGTGGGCCCTCCCTCCCTGGGGTGCACGCCAAGGCTGGGAAGACGGGGGCGTCTGGTGAGACCCCTCCACGCAGAGGAAGACACAGAGACACGTCTAGCATCCCGTCACCCTGCAAAGACGCTAAGGGGAGGTCGGACTCAGCTGCGTGAAAGGCCTGACTGTCTTGTAGACCGCCCTCCACCTGCGGCCCAAAACCCAACCCGAGTCCCACGCCCCAACCCCATCCAAAGCAGCACCTGATGGCCCTGAATGACCCACAACCCACGTCCGTGAACAAGGAGCACAAGATGGGTTGTGCAGCAGGAAGCACTTGGTTAAAGGACCAAGGGGCTGTTCGGAGGCGGGAGGGGGTCAGGGCCAAGGGAGAGAGAGGCTCCAATCCAAGGGCTCCGACCACGAGACTGGCGGCTGAGAGCGCAGCCTGCTGATGGCACATTTAGGAGGTGAAGACACGTGAAGAGAGTACAGGCCACTCCTGAGACTCACAACCAGGCGACAGTGTATGGGGTGCAAGCTACAAACCCAAAGCAAAGCCCTGCCTGGGACCTTCCGCTGGACGGGCTCACGTGAGGCTGCTCAGTCATGTCACCAAGCAGGACCCTATGAGGCCTTCCCAAAATAGACCCCGCCCATGTCCTCCGCCTGCCTTTTGTCTGTAGTAAAACGTTAGTCACAGAATAAATTTAATCAGAGAAGTGAGAAAAGGCAGAAAGAAAGAACAACAGCCAAGCAAGACAAAATAATAATACTTTAGCCATTAAACAAAGTCAAGGACATTTAGTTCTTCTTCAAGGGCTATAGATAATGTTCTGAGCCATGTCCTTTGAGCTGTTTTGCAGATACTGAAAACCCCAGCAGGTGGAAGAAGTTAACTGCATGCTGCCCACAAGCAGGTAGACCCCAAACCGGTTGGAACCAGAAGGTTGATGATATTGACTCCCAATTACCGCACCACCAACCAATCAGAAGAATGTCCACCAGCTGATCATGCCCTGCTCCTTGAGCACTATAAGTCTCCTCACTACCCCCTCCAGGGTGGGACACACAGTCTTGAAGGCATTAGCCCACTGTGGCCCTGCTTTGCCTGGCAAAGCAATAAAGCTATTTATTTCTACTTCACCCAAAACTCTGTCTCCGAGATTTAATCTGGCACCGGTATTCTGTCACCGAATTTCGGCAACAGTAAAGGACTGTCTCTCTGTCCCCTCTCCTTTGAAGGGCATTTGGTGAACTCTTGTAATGTCCCAATTCAGGGCAGCTCCACCTGCCTCATGGGGCCCTGTCTAGGTGGGCAGGGAGCTACAGAGAGTATAGTGACAAGGAGAGCTTTCTTGGAGAGTCCTTGTGTGCCATCAGTAGATCCCCCCTGGTGTAGGCTGGGCCTTCAGGAGGGTCAGCTTACCTCCCAAGCCTGGCACGCTGGTCTCACTGGGGTCATTCGGATGTGGAGCTGAAGGTGGATCATAGCCGATCACCAGGTCAATGGTGGCCTGGGTAGAAAAAATTCATTGCAGACAGAATCAGTGCAGGGCATCAGAATGCTATAGACTCAACACAAACCCATTCAGCAGGAGTAAAAGTTCTAGTAGGGGTGAGCAGGGGGATGGGAACATGAGAAGAGATGGGAACATGAGAAGAGAAAGAGAGAAGGATGACACACCCTCCACTGATTATATCTTCCCACGTGTGAGGCCAGGTGGAGCGGGCGTGCCTGGGAAAGCAGTCACCTGGTACAGGTTGCCAAGTGTATCATTGCTAAAGGGCAGCCTCAAAACTGGAGGAAAGTTTTGTGACAAGGAAGCTTGAACTTGTAACAAACCTCCTTCCTAGGCTGGAGATGGCCTCCAATCACAGAATTACAGTCACAGAGGCCCATTCTAAGTGTTTTTTGTTTGCTCACTGACGTCTTTGTTAATTGCTGAAATTTATTTTCACACTTCTCTCCAAAAAAGAATTTTAAGTGACTAACAAAAAGTTATAAAATGATGTGATTCATAAAATGGGGTTCAAAAAAAGGGAAACAAGTCTGATTAAAGAGGAAACAAAAATGCAAACATGAAGTTGAAGATAAGTGCCATACCTCTTGCATTAAATATGACCCCAAGTTGGCTAGAAGCCAAGGCAAGAAGGAGAACAGAAAATGTTATACATAACCTTTCATTATCAGAAAGGAAGAAACATACTAACTCGTTACAGGAGATAAAATTATTCCCATTTTAAAAATCTGAGTTAAATTTCTCACGTGGGGCATTATTTTAGGGCAGAGTTTCCTATACTTTCATATTTTGTGAACCGACAAAATTTCAAAAAAGTTTGCGAGGGGGGCTCAACATAGGGTCGCTAATTTTTATTTTGCCAAACACATGCCCTCAACTACCATCTACTACTATAATCATTTCACAAAATAAAGGACTTTTAACAGCAAAAATAAGGAAGGATAAACCTCAAAATAAAAGAAGTCCTTTGAAAGTAAGAATGGCACACACACACACACACCCACCCAGGTTATCAGATAAAATATAGGACATAAAATTTGGGACATATTTATACCAAAATTATTCATTGTTTATCTGAAATTCAAATTTAAATGTGGACTTCCCTGGTGGCACAGTGGTTAAGAATCCACCTGCCAATGCAGGGGACACGGGTTCGAGCCCTCATCCAGGAAGATTTCACATGCCGTGGAGCAACTAAGCCCGTGCGCCACAACTACTGAGCCTGTGCTCTAGAGTCCGCAAGCCACAACTGCTGAGCCCGTCTGCCACAACTACTGAAGCCCGTGCGCTGAGAGCCCGTGCTCCACAAGAGAAGCCACCGCAATGAGAAGCCTGTGCACCACAACAAAGAATAGCCCCCACTCACCGCAACTACAGAAAGCCCACGCGCAGCAACGAAGATCCAACGCAGCCAAAAATGATAAATGAATAAATAAATAAATTTTTAAAAAAAAGGAACCATCAATCACAAAAAAAAAAAAAAAATTTAAATGGGCATCCCACACTTCCATTTGCTACTTTTGCTACGCCTGGTAAACTCTAACACACACACACACACACACACACACACACTTGCCCTGTTTTTTCCCATCTGTCTGCTCGTTAGTAAATACTCCCTCATGGATCAGCACATTCTTTGCCAACTTAAGAACTATGACCTGGGAGACACTGAACAGGATAATAAATGATGCCTCTAACAGCAGTTTCTTGGCAAATATAGAATCATAAGAGCAGCGTCTCATGGCTACAACCAGGCCACAATAGGAACACCAAATGCAATGAGGGGCTCAATTGCCAAACTTGAAGAATCCACCTTTCAAACCCTAGAAGATTCCATGAATGGCTCGACCTCTGTATCAATGGCTTCCCAGTAACTTCAGGGTCCTCAGAGGTGCTCCAGGCCCTCTTGCAGGGGTGAGGGGATACCAGGGGGCCAGGCCTGAGGCCCTCACTGTTCCTTACTCCATTCAATGACTACAATTCTGCCATTTCAGGGTTCTACATATGCTTTCTTCTCTGCTTTAAAGAGGAAAAAAACAGCCAGGAAAATCACTGACTTGTACCATCTTCCCTTAGTATCATTTCTCTCAGCCAGTTTTGGGTAGATAGATGATAGCTGACATTCTGAATTTACATTTTATGATTAGAATGCTAATTCACAGCAAACCTATAAGTTTTGGAGACTAGACCAGCAAAATTGACATTCCTAATGGGCATTAATGCATTCTTGCCTTCAGGGATGGCCTCTTTTAAATTTTCTCCCTTTGCCCAGGCTCCCAAGCAAAATACTGACAAATTGTTTGGAAAACGAAGGGGTCAGAGGTTAACAGGGCAAGCATATTAGCTTTATGAGTGCTTGTTAGCAATCTTAAGAAATCTGAAAGCTGTGATGTTAGAGTCAATTTTTTTTAAAGTGCACTTGAAAAAGAGTCTCTCTCTTCTGGTCTCATATCAGACAATATCAGTGTGTACTTGTTTAGAGAGGCTGTGATCAGAAAACATTCAGCTGCCAATGGAATAATAAAGATCATGGGGATCTCCTTGGTGGCACAGTGGTTAAGAATCCTCCTGCCAATGCAGGGAACATGGGTTCGAGCCCTGGTCCAGGAAGATCCCACATGCCGCGGAGCAGCTAAGCCCGTGCGCCACAACTACTAAGCCTGCGCTCTAGAGCCCGCGAGCCACAACTACTGAAGCCCAGGCACCTAAAGCCTGTGCTCCACAACAAGAGAAGCCACTGCAATGAGAAGCCCACGCACCACAATGAAGAGTAACCCCCGCTCTCCGCAACTAGAGAAGGCCCGTGCACAGCAATGAAGACCCAATGCAGCCAAAAATAAATAAATAAATAAATAAATTTAATTTTAAAAAAATCATGATATTAACATCTTGATATTCTGGTCTAATATTAATGAATTACCTTCTATAGAATGTTTCAAAGAGTATCTGAGACACAGAGCTATACTCACCATACAAATGTTAACAACCAAGTGAATATGCCCAGAGCTGTACCAAGATAGGGTCCCACTCATGCTATAGCATTCTGCCATAGAAAATCAAGTTTATCTACTTTGTAGTTCTGTCAATATGAGTACAGGATGAGGCCATATCATTTGTAAATGCACCTATTTATCTCAAAACCATTAGGGAGACTGTGTGTGTGTGTGTAGTGAGCTACTTATAATTTCACACTCTTGTCTTAATGAACCTTTGCAAAGCCATCTCACTTCAAAGCCATTCAACAAGAGGGAAATGCTCACCCCAGTCTCTTGCCCCCTTTCATTTAGCAGGGAGATCAGTTTGTAGGGCAGCGATCGGCTCTGGTCGCCGATCAGGTCTTTCAGGGCTACGGTGGCCGTGCCAATTAACCTGCAGGGGAAAGGAAAAAGCACACAGTAACCCACATAAGAGGCATGTTTCCATTTCCGCACTGGACCTCCCAATCCTCTTCCTGTTCATCTGCGAGCATTAAAATCACTCATAATGAAGCGTGGGCCATTTTGTGCTCTCCCTAGCAGGGTATTTTGGCAATAACCATCACACTTCAGCCTCCACGTCTCCATAACAAGTAGTCATTTCAAGAGTCAAACTATGGTGCCTGTGAAATTTCAAGTCACAAATGAGATCGATGGGTGAGAGACAAAGACTGAATATAACCTCAAAGAATCCAGGAAAAGAGAAAAGTAGGACAAAGTTTAGGCATTCTTCTGTAATGGACATTTAAAAGGACTCATAAAACATTGCCCACTGTAACCTGTTAATATGCTGTGATACAAAACAAAAGGGAGCTTAAGGTAGCAGAGGGAATTAAGGTTGCTAATCAGCTGACCTTAATATGATTAGACTGGGCCTACCCAGATAATCCAGGATTGAAAGTAGAAGAGGGAGACAGAGTCAAGAGACTTGCAAGAAACACTCAACAAGCTGTCACTAGTTTGAAGGGACCACAAGCCAAGGAATGCAGGCGGCCTATAGAAGCTGGAAAAGGCAAGAAAATGGATTCTCCCCTAGAGCCTCCAGAAGGAACACAGCCCAGCTGACACCTTCATTTTGAAGGTAAGCCCACTGGACTTCAGACCAGTAGAGCTGTACAGTGGTAAAATTGTGACGTTTTAAGCCACTAAGTTTGTAGTAATTTAAAGCAGCAACAGAAAATTAATACAGGTCTCATGCAGAAGTTTTTCTCACTTTCACCTTATTTCCTAAAATTTTTTGATTTTTTCTTTTTTTTTTTTTTGGTTCCATCATCCTTCATGTAGGTAGTAGCAGTAGTAGACTTCATCTCATGTAGGCCATGGTCTTCAGAGACTGGCTAATTGATTTAGTAATGGGCTGAGGTAACCACACAAGAACACAGAAAATCTAAGCTTCCACCTGGGCCAGGTAACACATGTTTCAGAAGCTGCTTTGGTGTAACGGATACCTGACCAAATGTGAAAGTCCGAGTCCAGGTTAATGGAAGAGTGTTAGGAATTCACTGACTCAGGCCTGGGCACTGATGCTGTCTGATGTGTACAGCCTCAACGTAGAAGAAATGACTTAAAAGTGCATAATTTGTAAATTTGCCGATTGATTTTCATTTGAATAGTATCATATAGTTAAAGTGGTATAGGAAATAATTTTAATGGAAATAGTTTTGTGAAACAAAGGCCACTTGGGAACATTTGAGCAATAAAAAAACCCAACATTGTCCACTGTAAAAACACCCCCCCAAGTAAACTTTCTTGCAGTGTAAACAGGTTGCTAGTTTACTGACGGGGTAACTTGCTAACTCACATGTTGTGGAGCATCATTCAAAAGTTGGATGCGTGCACTTCTTTCTCTTCCTGGACCCCAAGGGATTATATTCAGCCTCTACCACTTACCCAGCCACCTCTTATTTTTTTGTTGTTATATTCTTTCATTTGTTTTAATTTTTAGATTCCACATATAAGTGATAACATACAGAATTTTCTTTCTCTGTCTTACTTCATTCACTAAGCATAATACCCTCCAGGTCCATCCACGTTGTTGCAAACAAGAAAATTTCATTCTTTTTTATGGCTGAGTAATATTCCATTGTGTATATGTGCCACATCTTCTTTATCCATTCATCTGTCGATAGACACTTAGCTGGCTTCCATATCTTGGCTATTGTAAATAATGCTGCTATAAACACTGAGGTGCAGATATCTTTTTGAAATCGTGTTTTCATTTTCTTTGAATATATACCCGAGTGGAATTGCTAGGTCCTATGGTAACTCTATTTTTAGTTTTTTGAGGAACCTCCATACTGTTTTGTTTTGTTTTTACAGTAGCTGCACCAATTTACATTCCCACAAACAGTGTAAAAGGGTTCCCTTTTCTCCACATCCTTGCCAACATTTGTTGCTTGTGGTCTTTTTGATGACAGCCATGCTGACAGGTGTGATGTGATATCTTATTGTGGTTTTGACCATCTACCTCTTAGTGCACATAACATACTGGTACAGAAGTACACCTGTGTCCCTCCTTACTAGAGTGAAGCTCCTGAAAGGCAGGGATTGTTTCCTGTTCTGTTCATTCCTCTAACCCCAGTGCTTGGAACATAGTTTGCTTATTAATAGATATTTACTGAATGAAGGAAAGAAACATTTTTGTAGTTAGGGCACATGATCAAAAAAATTTATAGAACACACATCCCCAGCGAGTTGGTCAATATAAAAGTGTAACCTGTGGAATATAGTCTGTAAATTGGGGTTATAACGCACAACATGGTATGAGAGTGGGTGAATTGAAGGAGTTCCCTTTGTGAAATGCAATCAAAAAGCAAAGAGAGTCCAGGGGTGTGCTCTCAGTATAGATACTGAAAAAGGAAAAGAGAAATAGTAAGAATTTTTAAATGCTATTTACTTATATCTTGTCTATATTTGCAGCGACTTATACTAACAATAGCAGATAAGATAGCCTGGAATATCATTAGCATAAAATTAGAAAACTAAACATCAAGTCCTCAAAATGATAGGACAGATTCCTTATACCAAAAGCCCGTGGTGAAGAAACTGTAGTTGAGAATAAAAATAGCTCTGGGCTTTCAGGCAAAAACAATAATCAGGAAAGATCCCCCGGTGGAGAAATATTCATTTTATTTAAAAATGTTGGGCTTCCCTGGTGGCACAGTGGTTGAGAGTCTGCCTGCCAATGCAGGGGACACGGGTTCGAGCCCTGATCTGGGAAGATCCCACGTGCCGCGGAGCAACTAGGCCCGTGAGCCACAACTACTGAGCCTGCGCGTCTGGAGCCTGTGCTCCGCAACAACAGTGGCCGCGATAGTGAGAGGCCTGCGCACCGCGATGAAGAGTGGCCCCCACTTGCCGCAACTGGAGAAAGCCCTCGCACAGAAACGAAGACCCAACACAGCCAAAAATAAATAAATAAATAAATAAATAATTATTCTTAAAAAAAAAAAAAAATGTACATTTTGTTTTAAAATCAGGAAGTGAAAGTTGATGTCAACATAGACACATTATTTTTAAACAGACATATATCTGTATTTTCATCCCCCACTCGGACCTCAGAAATAGGACCAGATTGTAGATTCGGGGTCTGTCATCCAACCACATATGTCCAGTGACTCAGAATAAGTGACTTCACTTCCTGTGAATAGATACATTATATCACACGAGACCAAACATTGCTATGGCACCCTGTTTCACACAACTTAGCCCACGACGTAAACCACTGGCACAGGGCTTCTTGGAAGAGTGCACTGACTTGAAACGAACACACCCAAGACATTCAACAACCATGATGGATTCTCCTCTCTTCTAATATCACAAGTAGAGTCAGAAAAGAAAAATTTTGCCTCCAGAGGATTAAGAGTGCACTTTTCAGCCCTTTTAGGTCAATGTAGAAATTAGGTCTCTCTGTCAATGCTGAGAATTGACGGGACCTTTACAGAGTAATTTTTCAGATGAGTACGTTCACTCCGTATGTTAGTTTCTTATTTGTTTGTTTTTGTTTTCTTAACATCAGTATGTTTTCTTCTCACTTGGGTTTTTATTCCCCTGATATATTGAGGACAAGAGACTACCCATGACTCCATCTCCACTTGATGAAACAGAAACCTCTCACACAAGGTGAGAACCCCTGGCAAAATCTCTTCCAGCCCCACAGGGTGTGAGCTTCTCGCCATGGGCTTCTCTCCATGTTTCAAGACAGCAGGCCAAGGGGTTGGTTAATTCGGTTTTTTCAATAAGAACAAAGTGTGAAAAGGTTTAAAAGTTATCTGACTGGTACTCACCTTGGAAAGACATGGAAACACACTGGATTTTACTCCTCACAGTTCCATGATTCATAACCTAACTTCATGATTAAAATCATAATATTGTACACTTGAACATGTACTGATTTGCTTTTGCTAAAGCCAAGATGACCTGAATCTCTATCAACAATAAATAATCCCTGGAACAAAACAAAAAATACAGCATGCAGGGATGATACTGAAGTGGAAAGAGGGCTGACCTGGGTTGGACCAGCATTTATCAACAGCGGCACTACTGACACTTTGAACTGGATAATTATTTGTTTTAGGGGGCTGTCCTGTGCCTTGTCAGATGCTCAGCACCTTCCCTGGCCTCTACCCACTAGAGCATCTCTACACATTGCCAGTTGTCTCCATAGGCAAAATCACCACAGGCTGAGAACCACTGGGTTAGACAATTCCTGTTCTACCCCTAACTCTGTGTCCCAACTTCCTTTGAGGACTTGGCTAAGTCACCCAAATCTCTGAGCCCCCTTCATTATCTGCAAATGAGTAGATTGAAAGAATTCCTCAGACCCTTTTTAGCCCTGAAAGTCTGCTACTGGCTTATACATGTGATGTTCCTATGTATGTCTATTCAGAAAACTCTCTCATGTTATACATTTCTTTTCTCTTAAAGCCTTTGTTCATTGATTTAGGGGGAAAAAAATATCCTAGAAAATGTCCATAATGAACAATCCAGAATACTAGGCAAGTTTTCTGCCTTCAAAGGTATTGGCCTATAACATCAGGAGTCAAACAAATTCCCACAGGGTGTCAGGAGGAAAGTTTAGGCCAATAACAGAAATGTGGAATACAGTGAGTATTAGGTAAGACAATAGGGAGTGGTGGGACTTGTGGCTAACTGGGGAGAACAGCTTTGCCTAAAACACAAAACCCATCTGCTGGCCCTTTATGGCCCTGAATGGTTTTACAACCTCCATTCTGACTCATCCAGTATCCGCCGCTTTCCCCTCCCCAAGAGAGGGTGTGAGAGGATGGTAACAAATAACAGACCAGGAACGGAGTGAAATAAAAGAAGCCAATCATGAAGTCTGATCTCAATTCCTTCTTTCAGAAACCTTTAGTCCCATTTCTTAAGATTTGCTTTTTCATCATAAAATTCTTATGCTTGTGGGGGTGGGGTGGGGTGGGGGGAGGGGAGGGAGACGTCAAAGAAAACTTAAATTTCTTTTTTCTGAAGTAAAGATAGTGCGTGTTTAGATGAAAGCCTAGAAAGACTTTAATCCACAAAATATTTTTAACGGCTCAGTGAGTTGAAGAAAAATGTAAACAGTTACAACTTCTAAGATCTTTCACTGTAAGTTGAAGAAAACATCCCCTATGGTTGTCTGAACTCTATAGGGCTTTGAAGGCAAGCCTGGCCTGGCCTATTTTCTATGATGTTGCTTGGATACAAAATACAGTGAGAGACTGGGAAATGATGACTTGGCCTCCTACACAGGGAATAAGAAGAGTTCAGTCGGACCACAAGCCAATTTCCTTTAAAGAAGGTGATACTAAACCAAGACCCTATTTCTTTCGTATTACTAATTCTATAAATATGTTAAAATATTATGGTGTGAAAGTAATGGGGAAACTTTTGCCCTGTGTTTTCATGGAAAAATAAGAGTCTCCCCATGGGCTCCACCCAACACTAAAATGGATGGACCACGCCTCAAAAAGAAACTTATGGTGCAAGAATAATAAACAGCAGATGTATTCTGAAATGAAGAAAGAGCCAGTCCTTCTCCTATTCCTTTCAGTCCACAAACGCCCATATAGTTTGTTGTTGGTTCTCTCTGTGACATCAAACTAATTCTAAGCAATGGAAGCAACTACTTGAAAATTAGACGTTAGGTTTGGGGGAACTAAAGAGTTTAACTGTAAACTAGTCAACTCAGTCATGCAAGTGTTGGTTAAGAACTTTTGTTTCTTTCTTGTTAAAACAGAGTCTAGTGTGTTTCAAAGAGAAATGGAAAACGTTTTCCCCATTGGCCTGGACGCAAATGTTAACAGTCGCATGCCACTGTGGTGAGTAAGGGCTTTGCTGGCTGAGTTCTTAATCAGGGGAACTCACATCTAGCAAGTTGTTCTTCTGTGCAGCAGGGACACAGCCCACATGGATTACTGGGGGAGGGTTTACTGGAAATTCCCTCATGAAGGAAAGGAAAAATAAGTTGGAGGCTGGAAAGTAAATCACATGTTGCTCTGTTTCTGCTCCCAAGGACTGCAGAACTACCAACTTCCCATCCTCCGAGGGGCAGTAACAATCCCCAACGGGGCTGGGGAACAAATGCTTTTCTGAGTGGCTCCCAGGTCTCCTGCAGGACCATGACTCGCCCACCCTTTGAAGCACTGGGCTCTCAGCCAGCTGGGCCTTGTCGTCTGCGCCAGGCCCAGAAGGCCAGTGGGGATGCTCGGCTGCGTCCCGTCCCCTCCGCAGACTTCTCCCTCCCCTAGGCCAGTATCAGTGGAGCTCCTCCCTTGGCTCTGAGCCGAAAGGAGGGAGCACCAAGCCCTGCACCTTGCTTTCTACCAGATCGGGGGAGAGACAGGGGCGGCCATGGCGGTGAATCCTATCACAGGGAACCCCAGAAAGCACCTCCCCGGCTCTCCCATCCACCTCACCTGTGGGGAACCCTCCGAGTCTCCCAACCGGCCCACCCTTGCGCTCTGGATTAGCTCCTAAAACTGTTTCTCAGAATGTGGTTCCCCAGACTTCCCTGCAGCAGAATCAGCAGGGTGGGTACAGATTCCCAGGACCCTGAGTCAGACTTTTTCTTTAGTTAATTCTTATACCCAGGAAGTCTGAGAAACAATGGTCTAGAACAGGTGGAGGGGTGGGTGGAGGGCGGGGGGTGGGGTAGGGAAGGCAGCTGGCAAAGCTAGACCTGGGGAACAGGGAACACGTGCAGTTTTCTAAAAGTATATTCCATGTGATAATACAGGTTCACGTGTGAGACATGGACATAGCAATCAATTATTTAATAGAACAAAGGAGAAAGCAAAACTCCATCAAAATCTACTCGGCAGACCTAGTTACCTGTGCCCTCCCGTGGCTTCCCCTCCTTACTCCACACCAGGATTGTCAGAGGACTTTGAGGCCTTTGTCCTGTTCATCACAAGGGAGCAGGGGTTCTAGAAAACCTAGAAACTCCTAGTCCACAGTGGTTCCCCAACCTAGCCGTGTACAAGCCCCCTGAGGTGGAGGTGCAACAAACTCCATGTCCAGATTTTGGAATCACTGAACTAGCCCGGAGGCTGTGGCAGTATCTGCAGGATTCAGGGCCAGCCTTTGCTGCAGATGGCATCACTTTAACAGGGGAAGGAGCTGAGTGGAAGCCCAGGTCTCTTCCCCAAAGCTCTCCCGGGCAGCGAGGCTACAAGGCCAGGGGTGGGTTAACTAGCCTAATGCCTGGCATGTAGAAGATGTCCGAGAGTTATTTCTTGAATAGATGACTGTAACCCGCTATTTTGCTATTTGCTCCTGACCAATTCTCCTGTTCATTCAGTCCTCAAAGTTCTGGCTCTACGCTTGCCCGTTCGGGGCAGTTCAACAGAACTCCCAGGCTCTGTCTCTGTCTAATGCCCTCATCCTTTAGACTCAAGGCAGTAGTATTCATTCATTCATTCATCAAGCACTTGGACCTTATAAAGTAAGGGGGACAGCATAACATAGTGACTAAGAACTTGGCGCTAGACAGAGCTGACTGATTCAGACTTATCCTTGTACCACAGATTGTGTAACTTCTCTGAGCCTCAGTGTCCTCATCTGCAAAGTGGGGATAATGACAGCTCCTACCTAACAGTATTGTTGTAAGGATTAAAAGGATGATCTGGTAAGTGCTTAACATCACTTTTCATTATTATTTCAGACACTATTCTGGAAAAAGGGATCCTAAAAAAAATATGACTCCAAGTCAGTACTTGCAGGGAAAGCTGGTCTGAACTCATGCACAGCCTAAATCACAGGAAGGTGGGTTTATCTATGCGGAGTGTGGGCAGGTGGGCATGAATGAACAGACAAGAACCCTTTGTAACTACCCACAGCCATTTCTATACAATCACTGTGCAGAGTTCTTAAAACCAATCCTTTCTCTTATGTACATCAAATAGCTCCCTCCCCACCGTCAGTGCTACATATACACCGTGAATCTGTTTGGAAAACAATTTTTATTTTCAGGATTAGACCAGAAGTAAACTTCAGCTGTAGCTGAATTCTCATAAAATCCAATTAGTTGAATCTGAATGCATTTTTAAAGCCATAGGTCTCATAAAACGTTTCACTATAAAAGAGACCCCAGAGCAAATCCTTATATGAAAAACCTTTCTAAACCAGCGCACGTGTACATGCATGCGCGCACACACACACACACCCTTTACCCTTTTTCTCCCCTTTTCCCCTGCTTCATTCTTCTTCATCATATTTCTCACCATCTGATAAACTATATGTGGATTTACTTGTTTATTGTCTGTTGCCTCCACTCAGATGTGAGCCCCATGAAAGGCATGGAGTACCCCCAGCGCCTAGAGCAGTGTCTGACACACAGCAGCCATAAGCAAATATTTGTTGAATGAGTAAACTAATTGATACATCACTGAAGATAGTCCAATGACCTTGCAAATGATTTATAGGTTATGAAGCTTCCTCTCCTAAGAGATGTTCCTCCAAGTACAATCAGGAGATAATTACAGCTCTTATTATGAAATGCCTTTCTCTTTCAGTCTCTTTGGGTGTTTCTCACCAGGGCTGTGATCTCCCCAAACATCGGGGTTCAGCCTCTCCAGCACCCAGAGCCAGCCAGCCCAAACCAGCTTTGATCTTTGCATAGCTTTGTTGCTCTGTTGAAAAAGCGGAACTAAAAAGAAATCAGAACTGGGAGTTCTGTTCCAAGTACCATCTGCCTCTGGCTTAGACTTTCGCACAGCCTGAGAAGCTACTCCAGGTAGAAAACCTGCCTCAACCCTTCTCACCAACCACACAGGGGAAAAGGAGAGGTCATGGGGACCGCCTCAATTAATCCCACTGCTATGTTTACACATGGTAGTGGCAGAAGCAGGTCTCACCACTAGGGGAAACAAAAGTATTAAAAGCTTGAACACAAGGTCTTTCGTACACCAGTAAACAAAAATTTCTCATAAGCAATACCACACCATCCCATCAAATTAATTCCATTCCAAACCACAGTCTTTGTTTTTTCTAAGCAAAAACAAAACAAAAACAAAAAACCCTTGCCCAGGGAGTTAGTATATTTCATAACCCAGGCTTGTCCTTTTGCTTTTTCTAATTCTACAGCCCCCAGTACCATCCTGTGTGTAAGTGTGTGTGTTAGTTATGCTGTGCTCTCACTCACATCCTGGCACTCTGGCCCTCAACACACACACACACAGAGGAAATAAATATTGGAAGGTCTGAGGTTAAACTCTGGATTTACGAGGTTAAATCCACGTGCTTCCAATTAAAGAGCTGGGTGACTTTAAGCAATTTGGTGAACCTCTCTGAGCCACATTTTTCTCAACTCTAAGATGTCAATAAGCCTGTCTGACTCAAAGTCATTATAAAGATGAAAACTGATGGTGCGTGGAGCAGTTTTAGCACAATTCCTGGCCCATGGTAAGCCCACGATAGATATTAGCTATTATGTTGTTCATCAGGAAATTTAAGTGATTTTTTCCTTAATTATATTAAATTTGCCCTTATGTCTATCACTTACTGAGGAAGTATTCCAGCCACCATCATGAAGATGAAGAAACTTGCCAAAAGCCACCCAACCAGTAAGTAGCAGAGCCAAAATCCAAACTGATCTCATGATCATGCAGCTGACCACTTGCCCACACCACCTCTTATGCAAGAACTCGGGTAAATTTCTTCCTAGGTATATCGTGAGGTCTTCGGTTATCTTCTTACATTACAGCAATGCAGACAATTTACCTTCAGAGGATGTCTCTAACTTTGCCGTGCATTTGTGTGGGGTATATGTGACGGTTTCAAATGTACAAGCACACACACGTGGAGGGGAAAAATAAGAGTACTAGGAAGGCAAACTTTTAGACAGTTACAGTCATTTTATATCAGACATTGTAATTTGCATTCCTACACGTTCAATTTGGATCTTTTTTAATACCTTCCACGTCTCTACTTCACTTGCTCAAGCTTTCCTCTACCTTCCTTAACCTGTAGAATACGATTATAATACCTATTTCATTGTCCATACCTAATCATAATATCATCTAATAGTGTATCTGTTTAATAATGATGTATCTATTTTTTTCTTCACAATACTGAGGTAAAATCCTTCTGAGTAGTCTACCTTATGCTCATGAATTTGAAGGTTTTCCCACTCTGGATGGTGGGAGCATTAACTATTCTCAGCCCTCAGGTAGTTTCCTCACTGACCAGTACTCACCTGAGGAGTCAAGCGGAGCCCTCTGCAAATCTCTGGAGCACTCTGCGTGGGTGGTGGGTGCGTGTGTGCACGAGCGCCTAGCTCTAGGCTCCCACCTGCACCTCCCCAACTCTGGGAGACAACCAGGATCTGCCTGTCCTGCAGTGCAGCCTGGAAGTGCTCTCTAGGCATGAAGCTGGGCACTCAGAGGGCTCAGCTCATTTATCCCCCTCTCTTGGGGGTCACTGTCCTGTGCTGCTAGTGTCCAGTATCTGAAACCACTGGGGCATGTATTTCATCTACTTTTTCAGTTGTGTCAGGCGAGAGGGTAAATCTGGTCCCTGTGACATCACCTTATCATGAGCAGAACACACACGCAAATCTGAAAACTTGTAAAAATCTTTCATTCCTATATTTCCAGGCTCCTGAAGATGCTTCTTCTTTAGGAACTCAGAGTGACAGCAGGGCCAGGATGCCAAGAGGTCAGGGTCCCAGCCTCAACCCCTCTGAGCCTCAAGTCTCATCTCCACTTCTCGAGGTCATTGTGAAGATCACATGAGATGAGATATATTCTCTGAACTCATCTTGTTCATTGCAGGGAATGAGCTTAAGTGACTTATTACTCAATAGCATAAAATGCCTGCTTAAAACTTTTACCTAAGGAGGTATCAATACTCTGACAATGAGTGGAGGGTTTTTTTGTTTGTTTTGTTTGTTTGATTTTTGGCAAAATTAGAAAAAAATTTTTAAGCTAGGGAGTTCCCTGGTGGTCTAGTGGTTGAGATTCGGTGCTTTCACTGCAGTGGCCCGGGTTCAATCCCTGGTCGGAGAACTGAGATCCTCCCACAAGCAGTGCGGCATGGCAAAAAAAAAAAAAAAAAAAAAAAAAAAAAAAATTAAGCTAAAAGATAATCATTCCACCTACATTTTGGTCCCTATAGGTGGTCAGAGGTTTTCAGTGTAATGGAAAAGTCAAGAGCACAGGTCTGAATATAAATGCTGACTCTGATACATACCTGCTGTGTGACCCTGAGCAGATGACTACACCTCTCTGAGAAAAAACTGGGTATCTGTGAGGATTAGGTGGGATAATGCATTCAAAGGGCTCATTAAGGGACGGCCACATTGCCTGTCTGGAAAGGGAACTCTCATTCTTCAGCCACTGGGAAAATCCTTCCACTCTGACTTTTCAGCTAAAAATACCATTTCATGTGCATCATGTGACCAAGAGGCTCCTCTAGCTCTTCCCTCACCCTCTTTCAGTCCACACGGCTGGTTGGATGACTGTAAAATGAGGAAGAACAGAGTCTGCGCCGAACAGCCCCACCAGCTCGCAGCACCTAGGGAGGGACGTTGCTGATGCACCAGCACTGCGCGTGCTCAGACTGCCCGGTCCAGTCCCTATGGGTGTGGGCACCATGCTCAGGCAAACCCAGGCAGCCTGGTGCTGTTTGCTTACATGCCCTGGGGCTGCAGACTCTGGCGTGAGGGCACTATTTACACAGCCAGTCTCCATGGCAACAGCAAAGTTCACAGGCAAGACATTCCTTAAGCCGGTAGAAAAATTCTCTGCCCCCACCCTGTGCTTCCAGGTGAGGGAGACGTTCCCACACTGAGCAGTGAGCACAGCCTCAAGGCCAAATCTTTCATAGAAAAGCCAAGAAGAAAATACGAGACCAAAATACACAAATATTTTGGACAAACATAGCTAAAATACTGCCCTGCTGTCATCCAAGGGCCCCACTGTGTTTTCAACAGGTATAAAATAAATATATAATGTTCTCCCAGTATTGTTTTCCCTGCTTCCTAACTGGTTCCTACATCCAAACTCCACACAGAAAGTGCAAGCGATACACTAAAAATGTAAATAAGATCATACTCAGTACCCTTCAACGAACTTCCATCCTACTAGGAATGAAATCCAAAGCTCACATCGTGGCTCACAAAGCCATGCATGTTGTGGCTTTGCTGACCTCATCTCCTTCCCCCATCCCAGCCCTCTGGCCTCTTCGATCTTTCTCCAACACCCAGGTATACTCCTGCCTCAGGGCCTTTGCACTTGCTGTTCTCTCTGCCGAGAATATTCTTTCCCCCAGAAAGCTGCATGGCTCATTCTTTCACTTTATTACTCTCTGCTCAATTGTCACCTTATCATCACCTCACATAAAACTTTCCCCCACCCTCAGTAACCATCCTCTTACTCTGCTTTAGTTTTCTTCATGGGCTATGACAGTTTCCTCCTTAGATTACAGCACTTCAGAGTACCTGATCTATTACATATTTCTTCATGTATTTGTTTGTTTTGACTCTCTCTCGAGCATGAAACATTCAAGAAAACAACAACTTTGTTTGAAACATAGATGAGAGCTCCCAGGCCAGCCTGCCAGGCTTTATTGCCAAGTTCAGATAGATGAGGCACAAAGTGATGAGGCCTGAACCAGGCTGCTGGCTGTGGCTACAAGTAAGAAGCACATCGGGCTTCCCTGGTGGCGCAGTGGCAGAGAATCTGCCTGCCAATGCAGGGGACACGGGTTCGAGCCCTGGTCTGGGAAGATCCCACATGCTGCGGAGCAGCTAGGCCCGTGAGCCACAATTGCTGAGCCTGCGCGTCTGGAGCCTGTGCTCCGCAACAAGAGAGGCCGCGACAGTGAGAGGCCCGCGCACCGCGATGAAGAGTGGCCCCCACTTGCCGCAACTAGAGAAAGCCCTCGCACAGAAACGAAGACCCAACACAGCCATAAATAAATAAATAAATAAATAAAAATTAAAAAAAAAAAAAATAGAAGAAGCACATGGCACAAACAGTGGAAAGAAAGAGAAGTCAGATTTGGCAACAGATTGGATAGGATGTAAAAGGGAGAAGATCCACAGAGACCTGAGGTTTTGAGCTCAGTGGTCTGGATCTGTGCTCTCCACTGTGATGGCCACCAGCCACACGTGGTGAGGGAGCACTTGAAATATGGCTGGTCTGGACAGAGATGTGCTGCTAATGTGAAATACTAAGTCTTTGAAATCCGGCGTGTAAGAATAAAATGCATGTAAAATGTCTTAATGATTCTTAAAATATTGATTCACATAGTGTATATAATATTATCATTTCTATGTGTAAATAAAACATATTATTAAAATTCATTTCATCTGTTTCTTTTTGTTTTATAACATGGCTACTAGAAAAATTTTAATTACATATGCAGTCTGCCTTATATTTCTTTCGGAGAGGGCTGGTCTAGAATATAAACAGTGGTACCACTTGCAGAAAGAGGAGAGGAAAGAAGAGAAAGAACTATTATTAGTAACAGTTAGGAGGCTACAGTGAGGCTTAATCACCCCCTTCCCCAGAGCTTTGAAATCTGGTAAATAAAACTGCCCTCTGGAAGTTGGGGTGGGGGATAGAAAATCATATAATTGCTTCAAAGCTGAGATGTACAGCATAACCTTAAAAAGCTAGAATGGTTTTTCGATCCAAGAGAGTAGGGCCAGAATCTACCAGAATGTATTTATGTAGCTGAAGAAAAAAATGCATCGGTCACAAGGGACATTTGGTCAGCAATGAAACGTGGAAGAAAGGATCTCATGAAAGGTGACATGGGCAGTAGCTATCAAAGCCTGTCCGGGCTCTTAGTCTGACGCCATTAAGCAGAAGACCCCAATGACTAAGATGACCATCTAATTTACTGTCCAAATCAAGCCACTGTTGACAGCAAAAGTGACATCATAAATCATTGTGCTGGGACAACGAACCAGGACTATCCAAAGCAAATCAGAGCATATGGCCACCCTATCTCAACTAATTCATTCTAATTTACTGCTCTCACTGCAGTCTTCTGATCATACCAAATGTACCTGAGACTAAGACATACATTTTAAAATAAATTCACATTACTAAAACCTGGGATGCTTCTCACAATTGATGTGGGCATTTAATATCAGGCTTCTTCCCCCCCCACACCGCCCGCCCCAAACATGTTACTAATTTAATAGTACATCTTACAGTCAATGATATCTTACAATCAAAGATAGAGAGTAATTTGGCTTCCCATGTGAAATGACATGAAGGAAAGCAGACATTTCTCCAAAGAAGACATACAGATGGCCAAAAACCACATGAAAAGATGTTCAACATCACTAATTATTAGACAAATGTAAATCAAAACTACAATGAGGTATCACCTCATACCAGTCTGAATGGCCATCATCAAAGAGTCTACAAACAATAAATGCTGGAGAGGGTGTGGAGAAAAGGGAACACTCCTACACTGTTGGTGGGAATGTACAATAAATTGGTGCAGCCACTGTGGAAAACAGTATGGAGGTTCCTCAGAAAACTAAAAATAGAGCTACCATATGATCCAGCAATCCCACCCTTGGGCATATATCCAGAGGAAACCATAATTCGAAAAGATACATACACCCCAATGTTCATTGCAGCACTATTTACAAGAGCCAAGACATGGAAGCAACTTAAATGGCCATCGACAGAGGAGTGGATAAAGGAGATGTGGTACATATACACAATGGAATATTACTCAGCCGTGAAAAAGAACACAATAATGCCATTTGCAGCAACATGGATGCACCTAGAGATTATCATACTAAATGAAGTTAAGTCGGACAGAGAAAGGCAAATATCATATGATATCTATCACTTCTATGTGGCATCTAAAAAAATAATACAAATGAAGTTATTCACAAAACAGAAACAGACTCACAGACTTAATAGAAAACCTACATTACCAAAGGGGAAAGGTGGGGGGGAGGGATAAATTAGGGGGTTGGGATTAACATATACACATTATATAAAATAATCAACAGGGACCTACTGTATAGCACAGGGAACTCTACTCAGTACTCTGTAATAACCTATATGTGAAAAGAATCTGAAAAAGAATAGATACATGTATATGTGTAACTAAATCACTTTGCTGTACACCTGAACCTAACACAATACTGTAAATCAACTATACTCCAATATAAAATAAAATTTTTTTTAATTCATTTTAAAAAAAAATCATTAATCAGAGAGTAGAATGCCCTCCCCATCCAGGCAATTTATTTCCATTGGAAAATAACAAGTATTATGGTTTTAAGAATTGTTCTCTTGTGAGTTTAGTTAGTTTGGATTGATAACCTAAGACTGCGTTCCAAGTCTAAGGCCAAAGTCTAGATCAAGGACTGGGGTGAATTTACTGAGGTCATTCTGTCCCATGGGAACCTCAGCTTTACCCAGGGGACAACTCTGTGTGCCACCACTGGGCACCACCATGACTCTTCCCCATCTGAAACTGGCAGGGGCAGTAAGAGCAGGAATCTGGTTTGGATCTGTTGGGTCTAAAAAACCAGCGAGGCGTTAAAATGGTAGCAGGGCTGGAAAGAGAACTTGAATGAGACATACGTGGGTTATACACAATCAGAAGAAGAAATGATTTTGTTTGTGTCCAATAAAGCTACAGTTTGGATAAATCATCAGTGCCTATACGTAGTTAACAAAGAAACTGCAGGAGCATAAAAAGGTTTCACTGTTAAGTGCCAAATTGGCTAGACTAGTGGTGGCTTAGTGTTTGCAACCTCTTATGAACACAGCAGTCATTGGGAAAGAGCACTGTGATTGATTAACCACACCTGATATTGGCTCATAAGAGGTGGAGGAGGGCACAGAATTAAAGCACAATTATATTGGAAATATTATGTTATTAAAGATATGTTCCTTCAACAAAATAAACAATAGTAAGACAGTATGTAAAATGAGAAAAACAATTGAAATCGACTTACTTATTTTGTCCAATTGTCTCAAAATCTTTCACAACAATCCCAAGGGACGATGAAAAGTCCAGTGGTATACCCCTCAAGTCGAACTCCAAAATCTGTCCACAGGTAGGTTATAAAAACAAAGAGGCTGTTAAAAGGATCCGGGAATATAATAAGACGCACCGATACTAAATATCAGGTCATCTCCACCAATGACAATCTTTTGAAGTACTCAGTTCTATAGTTAGATAAAAGTGATCAAATTCTGAACCTGGAGGCTGCTGAGGCTCATGGGAAAGCAAACCAGACTCCTAGCTTCCCGTTTTCTAGACTCTGTGGCTTTGGACAAGTCACCAAATCCGTCTCATAGGCAGAGAACTAGACTTAATGCCTACCACCACTGTAGCACAAATAGAACAAAATATGTATGTGAAAATGCTTTCTTCAATGGTTATTTTTAAATTATTTGCTTTTCTTAATCATATTACTATCGAAGAAAGTGGTAAATAATCTAAGAAAACATTTTCTGAAATGCATCAGCCCCTTATTTTAAGTCCCACCATGGTCAGTGCTGTAGTCAGCTGAGTCTCTCATCTTAAGGCAGTAAATTGCTTTCTAACGGCAAATGTTAAAAAAAATAAAATAAAATAAATTAACTTAGTTCCACTGATGTCTTTGATTATGTAATAAATGAATTAAATAAAGCAGTGCATGATGATGATCTGATGCTGCTTGTAATGGGTTTGGAATGGATGGAAGAGGAGTCTCACAGCTCATATTAGAACATACCTACCAATCCAAATGGGTTTGGGGTTGGCATTTCATTTAGGTTTGGTTTCAGTTATAAAGCTGCAATTGGGAAGTTTACTTGATAAATACATATGCACTATGAGAAAAAAAATGCATTGGAAACAAAGTGGGGTAAGATGGATGATGCCCTGGGGAAAACACGCCTACTCATGTGACCATATACCTCTCTGCCATCGGCCACATGGATTGAGCTCAAATATAAAGAAGCATGTTGGGACTTCCCTGGTGACGCAGTGGTTAAGAATCCGCCTGCCAATGCAGGGGACACGGGTTCAAGCCCTGGTCCGGGAAGATCCCACGTGCTGCGGAGCAACTAAGCCCGTGCACCACAACTACTGAGCCTGCGCTCTAGAGCCCGAGAGCAACAACTACTGAGCCCACACGCCTACAGCCCGTGCTCCGCACCAAGAGAAGCCTGCGCACCGCAAGGACGAGTAGCCCCCGCTCGCCACAATTAGAGAAAGTCCACGTGCAGCAACGAAGACCCAACACAGCCAAAAATAAATAAATTAACTAATTAATTTAAAAAATAAAGAGGCATGTTATCACTAAATGCACACATACATGTACTTTTTATTTATTTTAGTCTTGGAGCTCTGTGTGAGGTGCTAGGAACCCACAGTTTCCACAGGGACCAACCAGACAGGCCTCTGGCTCTCATGGAGCTGGCAGTCCAGCTGGCTGTGCTCTGGGTTCCAGTGAAATTGCAGAGAAGTGGAATTCCCTCTCAACCTGCATGAAACCAGCAGGGCATTTCAGATAGGCATTAAGAAGCTTTTAGTCTTGGCCTCATCCAATGAGAACGAGTAGTCTTTATTTTATAGGGATACTGAAACTCGTTGGGAGGGGAAGGGGAGAAGGGATTTGCAGTTGGTGGAAGGAAGCCGTCACAGCCTGGTGACTTAGCAAAATAACAAAGACATTTATCACTGCACTTATCCAGAACGGTTTGACCTGGTTTTCGGAAAAACAATGGGGCAGATGTTCAAGTTTTTAAAAATTAGTCAGCATAGGAAAATCCTACTCAGTGGAAAGAATTAAAAATTTCACATATCTGTAAATCTATTAAACACTGAAACAATTTATAAAATAGATATAAAGTCAGTAGTGGGGGGGAGGTCTATAAATTATATCAATTCAATACAATATTACATAGTCAATAAAAACATTTTTGAATGGAATGATAGGTGTATATGTTCAGGATATAATAGTAGGAAAAAATAGGATAGGAAACTGTATTCACTGTATGATACTAATTGGCTAATTCTAAGACATCCTATTTTATTAAATGTATTCATTCAATAAATATTTGTTGATACCTCCGAGATGTTAATTTATTTATTTTTGGCTGTGTTGGGTCTTCGTTTCTTTTTATTTATTTATTTATTTATTTATTTATGGCTGTGTTGGGTCTTCGTTTCTGTGCGAGGGCTTTCTCCAGTTGCGGTGAGCGGGGGCCACTCTTCATCGCGGTGCGCGGGCCTCTCACTGTCGTGGCCTCTCTTGTTGCGGAGCACAGGCTCCAGACGCGCAGGCTCAGTAATTGTTGCTCACGGGCCCAGCTGCACTGCGGCATGTGCGATCTTCCCAGACCAGGGCTCGAACCCGTGTTCCCTGCATTGGCAGGCAGACTCTCAACCACTGCACCACCAGGGAAGCCCCCTCCGAGATGTTAACAGTATTTGCTTCTGGATAGTAGCACCAAAAGTAATTTTTTTAAGCTAATCTGAAGTTTTCAAAATTTCTATATTAAGTATATATTACTTTTATCAACATAAAAAACAATAAATGACACTCTTCCAGACACACAAAGTATCATGTCATACCATCTCGATGAATCACATGCAGATATGTTTTTAGTTACAGAGCTTTCCCTCTGGGACTCCAGCAGTGATCTAATCCCACCCCTCGCTCTAGGGATGTGCCCCAATTTGCAGCATAACTGGACAAGGTCACACAGCAAGCGCATGACTGCACCAGGCTAGAACCCCACACTCCTTAACCCATCCAGGCTCCACTTGCCACACCACTACTGCACAGGAGATGTCACTGTGCAGTAGGGTCCTCAAGCTGCTCTGCTGTCTCTGTGGCCACAGAGGGAGGTGGAGGGGGTAGGGGTGAAATGCAGAGATTCTCCTTCCAAACGGAAGAGTTAACCTCTGACCAAAGATGGGACAATCAGAGGTAGCTTATCCAGTGAAACAAAATAGAAAAATAATGAAGTCACCTCATTCCACACTGGGTTGAGTTCATTATCGACTTTCTTTGTTTTCTTTTTCTCATCTGCAAATTAAAAATAAAAGATATCAGTCAATTAGAAATATTTACAGAGCCTGTACCATTCATCTGTTCATTCAAAGAACCTTTCCCTGAGGGCAAAAGGTGTGCCTACATTTTACCTTCACCTGCCTAGGGTGAGGGCTACCTGAATCAGTTTTCCAAACTGAACAGCATTTTTGGCCTAAAAACATTTTTCCCATCCCCAGACCGACAAGGAGCTGAGGGATGGGAGACTCAAAATCACAGAAATGCTGCGATCCTCTGTCTCTCCCTCAGCAAATCCTGCAGACCAAGGTCACCCAGGGCCTGTGCATCTCCCCAGCTTGTTGCAGAAAGAAGCCAACGAAGGTAACCTTTGACCCACAGGTATCCCATTTTATAAATGAGGATACTGAGACTCAAAGGAGTTGAGGAATGTGTCTGACCTCATATGCAGCAGTGGTGCCCTGATAGAAACCTGGAATTTCAGCTCTGAAGCCCATGCTGCCTTTGCATGTGTTAAGACCCCAACACAGCTTAAAGATTATGCTGGATTCCCCTTCACAGCCCTAATACAAGGTAATTCGTAGATGAACACTTTCTAGGACCGGCAGAGAATTGGGCCTTTCATTTACTCCTGGCTCACTGTTTCTGAGGACACAAGGTCTTCTTTCTCTGCATCTGAGACTGGACAGTACACCTGCCCAGATGAGTAAATGTTTATCTAGCTAGTGCCTAAAGTTTCCTTGGAGCAAAGTCCAAAGAGCAGGGGCTTCTACTGAGTCCCTGAGTGCCCAGACACTTAACAAAATGAAAGCTAAGTTTCAGTACAAAAGGCTTTGTAAACCTTGGCTCACCTGTTTTCAGGGGGAAAAAAAGTTTTTCTTCCTGTGGGTCTCTTCTACCATCACACAGAACACTCACAACACTCTGACACCAGACGTATTGGGCGGGGCATATTCCCCCAACCAAGCAATCTTCTGCAACATCAGCTGGGTGTTCTAGAATTTAACTCAATCCTGACACTGTCTACCTGGAGTTAGCATCAGATCCCAGGGCTTAAGGACTCGGTCCCACAAGACTGCCCCCAGCCCCAGACACCAACAGCAAGTCCAGGTTGTCACCTGGGCTTCTAACCAATCGGCGATAAATCTGAGGTTCCTATGACCTCATCCTTGGATCCAATTAATTTGCTAGAGCAGCTCACAGAACTCAGGAAAACAGTTACTTGCATTTACCAGTTTATTATAGGATTGATAAACGATACAGATGAACAGCCAGCTGAAGAGATACATGGGGTGAGGTCTGAGAGGGTCCCAAGCACAGGAGCTTCTGTCACCATGGGGTTGGGGGTGCGTTGCCCTCCTGGTACATGGAGGTGTTCACCCACCTGGAAGCTCTCTGAACCCCACACTTCTGGGATTTTTATGGACGCTTCATCACATAGGCATGATCAATTATTAACTCCACTTCCAGCCCTTCTCCCCACTCTAGAGAAGTGGAGCTGGGGCTGAAAATCCCCAGCTTCTAATCGTGGCTTCGTCTTCCTGGTGACCAGCCCCCATCCAGGAGCCCATCCGGAGTGGCTTCAATAGAACAAAAGATACTCCTAGTACTCTTATCCCTTAGGAAGTTACAAGGGTTTTAGGAGCTCTGTGCCGGGAAAAACGAGCGAGGGCGTGGGGTTGGGGGGAAGACACAGACCAACATATATTTTTTCTATTATCTCGCATCACCTAATCTCCTTCACACCCTAGGAGGTATGTATAATTATTTTCATCCCCCTTTCACAGCTAAGGAAACTGAGAAGTCAAGTAACGAATTCAAAGTCACCGAGTTAGTAAGTGGGGCAGAGCTAGGTTTTGGACCCAGGCAGTCTCACGTTGGTGGCCAAGCTTTGAACCACTCCTCAGCTTCCCCTCTACTGCTGTGGAATGGAGAAGGTAGTGGGTTTTGTTCAGCTGAATGTCACGTTGCTAAGGCTCCCAGCACACGGCCAGCTGTGGGACTAGCCACCTCATTCTTCCACGACCTCAGCATAGCAAAGCTATGAGTCACCACCCTCACCGTGCTAAGCATTAACTCCTCCACTTGAGTGGGCTCCCATCGCCCAACTGGCTTCCCTTTCTAAACTTCGGCAGGACTTGACTCATCAGCTCATGCCTGGACCTATCCTGACTCTGACTCTGGTCTTCCTATGCAGCCTCCAGAGCCCCTCACTGGATCAGATTCTGATGTCACCTAGAAGTGGTCCTGATTTCCCCTCTCACACTTCCATATTGACCCCACTCACTCTTCCCCTCGTCTGACAGAAACCTCTCAATCTTCCTCTCTGGTACAGTACCAGAAAGTGTGGGAGAAAAAGAGAAGCCCTGCAAAGGATGTTGAAATCGATGGAACTGGTCAAAATGGCTTCTATCCACAATGGTAGCTGCTCCCTCTAAATAACGATCTACGGGTGCCAGGCTGTGCATTCTACTGCGGTGACTCTTAAATCCTTACAATAAACCTTCAAGGTAAACATTCTCATCCTCATTTTATAGACAAGGTGGTTAACTGAGAAAAGCTGGTTAACTTGTCCAAGGTCACACAGCTGATAAGGAAACAGAGCCAGAATCTGTACCTACGTCTCCCTGGCTCCAAAACCTGAGTGTGTGTTTGCTACCACACCAATGCCTCACTTGAAGCTGTCAGAAACGTTGAATAAAGAAGAAGCATAGGGACTTCCCTGGTGGTGCAGTGGTTAAGAATCTGCCTGCCAATGCAGGGGACACGGGTTCGAGCCCTGGTCCGGGAAGATCCCACATGCCGTGGAGCAACTAAGCCCGTGTGCCACAACTACCGAGCCCACATGCCACAACTACTGAAGCCCGCGCACCTAGAGCCTGTGCTCCGCGACGAGAAGCCACCGCAATGAGAAGCCTATGCGCCGCAACAAAGAGTAGCCCCGGCTCGCCGCAACTAGAGAAAGCCCGCGCGCAGCAACCAAGACCCAACGCAGCCAAAAATAAATAAAAATAAGTAAATAAGTTTATTAAAAAAAAAAAGAAGAAGAAGATGCATAGATACGATGTGTGTGATGGTCTTGGCATCCTGGGCAGTGGCCACAGGAAAAGTCCAAGGTCAGGTTTCAGGTATCCTGAAAGTGTCTAAGACTGCGTGCTCCAAGACATAAAATATTACATCTGGGAGTTCTTCTGGAGAGAGAGTTTATTGCTGTCATCAGATTCAAATGAGTTAGGGACCTTGACAAAGGTTAGGAATTCCTGCCTTTGACAAGCATGAAAGGGCACCATTAATGTCCCTGCAGCTCACCACCACCCTTGCTGCCATAACCAGGGCTTGGGGTGGGGGAAGTGGGAGAATAGGGTGGAGAACTGAGTCAGGAAGGAGTGAATCTGGACCCTGAGATCATGGCAGGCATTCAAGAGAGAAGATGGGCAACTGTATGAGGTCCCAGCAAGTAGGTAAAGCAAGGAGAAGGCAGCAAATAATTTATAGAAATTGGGTACAAGGCTTAGGACTGGGAGCAAGGTTTTGAAGCAAAATTCCAGTCTCCTCTAAGTCCCTAAGATTCCAGGCAGGGAGCTAAGGCAGGAATAAGGGTTCCAGGGAAGCTGCGGAAAGAGTCAGCACTTGCCCACTTGAATTGAGTCCCAAGCCTGGTTACTGACCTGGGAATCAGAGTGCGGGAAGGCACAGCTGCAAGGCTATCTTGATGCTGAGCCTGGTACCACTGACCCTCCTCCCCCAGTGGAGATGGTTCCAGAGTCAGCAGTTGAAGAGTGTGGAAAAGGTCACTTGTTCATTCATTCTCAAACATTTATTAAGCGCTTACTATGTGCTAGTAACTGGAGAAACAAAAGAGTGTAAGATAGTCCCTGGTCTTAAAATGTTCCATCAATGTAGTCTATGGGCTATTGAATAGAGGAACCAAACAAATCTTTCTGCATGTTTTCACCAAATACAAAAAGCCCCATCATGCTCTTTCTTGCTTTATTCTTTTTTTTTTTTTTTGGGGGGGGGGTTATTTATTTATTTATTTATGGCTGTGCTGGGTCTTCGTTTCTGTGCGAGGGCTTTCTCTAGTTGCGGCAAGCGGGGGCCACTCTTCATCGCGGTGCGCGGGCCTCTCACTGTCGTGGCCTCTCTTGTTGCGGAGCACAGGCTCCAGACACGCAGGCTCAGTAATTGTGGCTCACGGGCCTAGCTGCTCCGCGGCATGTGGGATCCTCCCAGACCAGGGCTCGAACCCGTGTCCCCTGCACCGGCAGGCAGACTCTCAACCACTGCGCCACCAGGGAAGCCCTCTTGCTTTATTCTTATCTTGGAGTTCTCTCCCATAAGAGGAGGAATAATGAGAGTGATGACTAGCCAGGTCAGGCCAAGGAACCTGGTAGCTCAGCCCACGGAAATGATCCGCTAAGTGAGTTCTTCCACGACATTAATCAACTTCCTGATTCCTCCATCCAACAAATATTTCTGAAATATCAGTTGCCAAGCACCGAAACGGTCACTGTGGGGTCCCGCTCTCGAGGAGGTAGATATGGCCACAGGTAACTGATATGGAAAGAAGGCTTCAGAGGGGTACAGATGAAAATGCAAATTCAGAGGAAGGGGAGGTGACTTCAGGCTGTGGGAACCAGAGGCCTCACAGAGGAAGCAGAGGCTGAGCAGGGGATAGAAGGAACTGAAAACATGGAGTTGGGAAGAAAAGGTCACTCCAGATGAAGGCAACAGCATGGTGGGTCAGCCACGGACGAAGAGAGAACAGGTTATGTCTGGGGACACTGCACAGCCCAATGGGCTGGAACCACAGTATGTGTAAGGAAGTCAAGGCAACCAGGCTGTGTGGGAAGGTTATGGTCACACGACGAAGCCCTGAATGCCAGGCAAAGCTTCACTTGGCTGATACACGCCACTTAGGAAGGAGGATGTTAGAAACTGGACTTTATAACTTCAAGAATTCATTATCCAACGAAAAACACCAAGTTGCTCAACAAATCTTCCAAGACATGTTCCTGAACACATGATTCAGTTGTGTGCTGAGAACAAAGCAGAGGGGTTGAGTCCCAGCAGATGCCACTGATAGACCACAGACGGGGTGGGACTATGCACGTGGAACTTCATGCCCCACCCGTTACTTGTGCATAATGCTGATGCTAATGGCGCTGCCCTATAGGGGCGCACCCTCCCAGCCAGGCATGTGCTAAATCCTTCACATACATCATTTCATTTAATCCTTCTAGCAAGCTTGCAAAGTAGGCACTGTTATTATTATCCCCAATTTGCAAGTGGGCAAAGCAATCCCAGAATGGTGAGATAACTTGCCGAAGATCACGGAGCTAGGAAGAAAACCTCTAACTCAGGACTAGTCTGACTCTACCCTCCTATCTCTCTAGTTAATAAGGAAAAATTAAGAAGTTGGCATTAGCTCCTACCTTTCTGGAGAAACCCAGCCCAACCCCTTCCAAGAAGGAGGCTCTGATTTTTTAATCAAAATGTGTACACATCAAGGCTTCCCTGGTGGCACAGTGGTTAAGAATCCACCTGCCAATGAAGGGGACGGGGGTTCGAGCCCTGGTCCGGGAAGACCCCAGGTGCCGCGGAGCAACTAAGCCTGTGCACCACAACTACTGAGCCCGTGTGCCACAACTACTGAAGCCCGCGTGCCTAGAGCCCGTGGTCCCCAAGAGAAGCCACCACAATGAGAAGCCCGCGCACCGCAACAAAGAGTAGCCCCTGCTCAACGCAACTAGAGAAAGCCCGCGTGCAGCAAGGAAGACCCAACGCAGCCAAAAATAAATTAATTTTTTAAAAATGTGCACACATTACATTTTATTGCCTTTTCTCACGTCAGCCAAAAGAAGTACATAAATTCCTGTCTTATCAGCAGCCACAACGTCACACATTTATTCAATTATTCCACATCTTTTTTTTAAAAAGGCCTCAGTTGCAGGCACTAAACATCAGATTAAATTACAGGAAACTCTTTCCCCTTCTCCACATCCCCTACCTCCCCCTGTTCCCACCTCTAATGTTATGAAGAGAACTGTTTCTGCCTACGGTAAGGAATTAAATACTTTCAACCCAGAACATAACAATTGATTCAAATGCAGAATACACTCTGGACCATGATTCAAGGCATCCTTTGAGACATTTCCTGTTTTTTGATTAGCTACACTTGCTTCCCTCTCAGTTCTGTGAAGGTCACCATTGCAGTAATTAACTCCCATGCCAACCTCCCAATAACATTTCCCACGAACTGAACAAGCACTCCTTGCCAAGCCACCATGCCCTCTTGCACGGAACCATTTCCTTTGCTGTTCACCTACAGTGTGAACTCTTATTGAAATGGCGAGAGAGACACCATGACTCCTAAGACCGGATTGGTACATCTGTGCTGAGAGGACCAGGGTGATTGTTAATCGTATGTCAACTTGGCTAGTCTATGGTGCCAGTTGTTTGGTCCAACACTAGTCTAGATGTTGCTGCGAAGGTATTTTATAGATGTGATTAACCTTTGCAATCAACTGTCTTTAAGTAAAGCAGATTATTCTCTTTAAGGTGGGTGGGCCTCATCCAAACAGCTGAAGGCCTTAAGAGGAAAAACTGAGGTTTCCTAGAGAAGAAAGAATTCTGCCTCAAGACTGTATCAGAAGATCCTGCCCAAGTTTCCAGCCTGCTTGCCTGCCCTTTAGATTTCAGTCTCAAGACTACATCAACTCTTACCTGAATTTCCAGCCTACTCGTCTGCTGTTGGGCTGCACCCCGCAGGCCGACAAGGCCTGTGCTTGCCCAGCTTCAAAACCAAGGAAAGAGCCCAGAGTCAGCAACAGAGACATCAATGGTTTAATGGAGGTGGGGAGCTTACACGTCTGAAGCAGGGTCCTGGAGGGACACCCCACCATGTGCTGCAGACGGCAGGCAGGATGTGGTGGCAGTCTTCAGTCCCGGGAAGAAGGGGAGGCTACCACTTATAGGGGAATTGATGTCAGATACGCTCATTAGTTACCAGGGAAACCAGCAGAGGGGCACGTCCTTCAAGGCCCCTTTGATAAGAACAATCACCAGCTGGGGCCTGGGGCTAGTAAGTAGGAAGGTGAGTCAGGTGAGTAAGATACAGGTAAAGCAGGCACTGGTCGGGCAGAGAACAAGAGAACAGCCATCTTGAGTGGCCTGACCATATAACTGCCCCAGAAATTTCAGTCTTGCCAGCCTCTACAATTGCATGAGCCCTCTCCCCCTCTCTGTCTCTGTCCCTCTCTCGCTGTCTCTGTCTCTCTCCATTTATATGTACATATATACTATTGGTTCCAGAGAAACAGAACCAACTGGTAATACCAGGTGCCCATGGAAGTAATAACATCTACGACGGTAACACATTTTACATACTTCCAAATACATACACACCATCTCACTGATCCTAACAGTCCTGCAAGGAGAAGACAGGTATTGGTCCAGCTCTTCTCATTGGGCTTTCAAATCAGGGAACTCTCCATTTCTCTGAGCTGTTACCTCAGGGAGACATAAGGCTCAACCACCAAGCTCAGAGCCCCTCTTGTGTGAACTGGTGAATTTAGACTAGATGATCTCTAAGTTTTCCTCCAGGTCCAATATGAAGAGCCCCCAAGTCCTGACTGGTTAGATGGCTGCGTCTTACTGAGATGGCCCCAGGAGAAATGGGGGTGCTACTTACAAAGCTTTCTTAAGTAACTCAGCTCTTTGGTACGCAAGGTAGATCAGCCATGCATCTAAACTTGACCTCCCATTCAGAAATACTTCTGCATCTTCTCTGGGTCCTGGATTATGCCCCCTTTGTTTTGAGAAACATTCACAGACATACACAAAGGCATCCACTATTTGGCTTAAAATTTCAGAGCCCCCTGAAGCCCTTCCACACATGGCTAACAGTTATTAACTGCTCTGACCTAGTCACTGTTCCCAGCGCTTCCCATGACTGTCTCATTTAATCTTCACACCAACCCTAAGAGGTAAGTCCTATTATGATCATCTCCAGTTACAGAGGAAGAAACCAAGACACAGAGAGGGTAAGCAACTTATCAGAAGTCACACAGCAAGTGAGTGGTAGAGCAAGGATTCAAACTCTAGAAGACACAGACACAGAGCAATTTCCAAAATTGGAGGATTAAGACCAGAGAGTGACTCCTTAAAGGCTGGGACTGCATTTTTAACATTGTTATCCGCCCCCCCCCCCCACCACAGAGTCATTTCTCCATGATTTGAATGAAATGGACTTGATAAGCTCATATAAGTATTATGACTAAAGTTGCTTTAATGATTAAGAAGATGAATACAAAGTGCTCAGCCCAGGGCCCAGCACATCGTAAGCACTAAACCAGCAGGAGCTAGTACATCAGTATTATTTCTTCTTACGGCACCTGAGCAGCACCCATTGTGGACTCCAGGAGGTTTCCCAGGCTGTGGAGCCCTCTCTGGAGGGCAGGGCCCCAGTGACTAAAGGAAGTGCCCAGGGGCCTGGGCACAGCCCTGGTGGAGCAAGTCTGCCACGTGGCTCCATTCCAGGCCTCTGACGCTCGCCAGACGCAGCTGGCATGTGGGTAGTGCCTGCTCCTCCCTGGCAGTGAGCCTGGCAGCCACCAGCATCGGGAAGAATGTCCACAAGAACCGGGAGGCAGGGAAGGCCCCAGGAAGGGCTAACAGGAGACTACTCTGCCCTCAGGTGTTAGAGAGACTCGGGGGAGCATGAAGACAGGTGGCCCATCCAGGTCAATCTGGCTGAAGGAGTATCTCTATTTGCTTCCCAACCGGCTGCACTAATGCTCCAAGAGATGTTGCCAAACCGGTTCTAGGAGAAAGGCATTTTGGCCAAACGGCAACTGTGATACAAAGCGAGGCTGTTTTGTAAACTTCTGAAACAGTCACTGACATTGCTAATTAAAGGAACGCCCAGACAAAAAGGCAGGCTGGGTTACTGCTCAGCTTTCTGTTCCCAGTGCCCCAGTGGCCTCTGGAGCCACCCCTTCAGGCAGACATACTCTTGAATCAAAATCAAATCCTCAGGGGAGCTGTGGTGAAGCCCAGTCAACCTGAACAACCCATACAGCATCTACTTCCTAAAAGCTGACCCTGGGGTGTGGTCACGTTCCAGCCCTGCCAACTGCCTGGGCTGCGGGTGAAGGGAGCCCAAGTGGGCCAGGCACCTGGATCGGCTCTCTCGGTGGAGAACTGAATACGAGCATCCATTCTGTGCCAGACACTTTAAACACATTCACGTCAAATCCTTACGCGGGAGTGTTGGGCTACACCCCGCAGGCCTATGAGGCCTGTGCTTGCCCAGCTTCAAGACCAAAGAAAGAGCCCGGAGTCAGCAACAGGGACATCAGTGGTTTAACGGAGTTGGGGGGCTTACACGTCTGAAGCAAGGTCCTGGAGCGACACCCCACCATGTGCAGCGAACAATGGGCAGGACGCAGCGGCAGTCTTCACTCCCGGGGAGGGAGTCCCGTGTGGTGGAGGAGAGATTACCAGTTATAGGGAATTGACATCAGGTGGGCTCATTAGTTACCAGGGAAACCAGCAGAGGGGCACGTCCCTCACGGCCCCTTTGATAAGAACAGTCACCAGCTGGGGCCTGGGGCAAGTACCTAGGAAGGTGAGTCAGGTGAGTAAGATACAGGAGAAGCAGGCATTAGTCCGGCAGGGATGTACAGAGAGCAAGAGAACAGCCATCTTGAGTGGCCTGACCACACACTTGGGGGTGGCTCTGGGTCTGTGAAAACCAGGGGTGGCCTGTTTGTATTGTACCTGTGGTATCTGGTGGCAGTGCCCCTCTACATACCTGACCCCAGGGGTATCTCGGAAGAGAGGTGGACCAAGATTGTAAGGGTTATACAGGGTATGTAGGGGTGGAGTATATACGGTCAGGCCACTCAAGATGGCTGTTCTCTTGCTCTCTCTACATCCCCTGCCCGACCAGTGCCTGCTTCTCCTGTATCTTACTCACCTGACTCACCTTCCTACGTACTTGCCCCAGGCCCCAGCTGGTGACTGTTCTTATCAAAGGGGCCGTGAGGGACGTGCCCCTCTGCTGGTTTCCCTGGTAACTAATGAGCCCACCTGACGTCAATTCCCTATAACTGGTAATCTCCCCACCCTGCCCCCCGCCCCCAGTGAAGACTGCCACCATGTCCTGCCCACCATCCACCACACATGGTAGGGTGTCGCTCTAGGATCTTGCTTCAGACGTGTAAGCTCCCCACTCCATTAAACCACTGATGTCCCTGTTGCTGACTCCGGGCTCTTTCTTTGGTCTTGAAGCTGGGCAAGCACAGTCCTTGTAGGCCTGCAGGGTGCAGCCCAACACGGAGGTACTAATATCCCCATTTTGCAGATGAGGAAACTGAGGTTCAGGGATGTTAACTGACTTGCCCAAGATCACAGAGCTACTAATTGGCAGAGCTGAGCTTCAGCCCCATGCCTGCCTCATTTCCAAACCTGTGCTCTTCACCAGCACCTCAGGCTGAGGGTGCCGGGCAACCTGCCACATTGTCACCACTTACCAGCTGGGTGACCTTGGGCACTGACTCCAACTCTCCATACCTAGATTTCGTCATTAATAAACATGGCAACCTAATGCCCAGGAGTAATAGGTACCAAATTTGGGGCTCACGCCAGGCACTCTTCAAAGGGCTTCGTATGTTAGCTCTTGCTATTATTATCCTTATTTAAGCCCAATAGCACAATAAAATTAAGTAGTTTGTCCAGGCTCACCTGCTAGTAAGAAACAAAGCCAGAATCTCCATGCAGGTGTTCTGGCTCCTAAGACTCAACCTCTGGTGACTCTGGCTAACATGTTTCTGAGACATAATTTGCTAGAGACTGAATTAAGGCTGGTGCTCTGCAGATTCACTTCGGACCCCGCTTGAGGAGATGACTTCCTATTGTTTCAAGAGGGCCCCTCAAGGCCTCAGTGTTCTGGAAAAGGGGATGAAAAAGGTCATCTCGTAGGGTTGCATTGAGGATCAAAGGAGAGCGCATCAAAGTGCCAGGACACAAGGGACATGCCTCTGTGTAGGATTCACATCAGAATCATAAACGGCCTCCATCAGACAACATGAAGAGGATCCAGTTCCTCTGCCCTCCCTGACTCCAAGAGATCGTATCAAGAGAAAATAGTCACAGAAAAGAACTTTGAAAATAAGCACAAAGCACTGAGTCAAAAGCTTGATAACTCCATCCTAACCCTCCTAGGCAACAGTCTTAGCTGAATTATGACTCTCAGCCTCAGATCTTGGTATCCCATAATTAATCGTCTCTTTTAATGGGATTTTTGCCATTCCCAGCAGTTTTAGGATCCACTGCACTCAGCCCTCCTTCCTATGCTGAGAAGAGCTTTGGCCTCGGGGCTCTTGAGCTGAGCTGGGCTGGTCAGTTGCTGCAGGTATGAGGGAGAGCTGGAGATCGGGAGTGTCTGTGGATGGCGGCTTGTTAGTGGGAGAGGATGGAGGGTAGACTTAATGCAAGAGAGATGCCAAGCACTGGGAAAGCCAGACATGCACGACACAGTGGGAAAGTGCATGAGACAAAGAGTCTTGGTCTGGGGTTCGAGTCCTTGCCTCTTCCTGGTCACCCAGCTTTGGCCACTCTTGTCCTCTCTGAGACTCAAGGTGCTCATTTGTGAAATGAGTATAAACAATACATGTCCTGGACACCTGCTAGAGTTGTTGTGAAGAACAAACACAATCAAGCCCAGGAAAGGGCTTTCTGCCCTGTAAGTGCCCTGGGAAGAAGCTCCTTCCTCAGGCCATGTCACACATGGGAGGCCACCATAATGTGTCCAGCATACTGGGACAAACTGGAGGGCATTTGGGGCCCCAGACAAGACCCCTGAAGCCAGAGGTATCTGGCTCCAAGGCACCACAGCCCCAGGCCCTGGCACTGGTCTGATCAGATGCCTTCAGGGCTGAATTTGGCCAGGGAAACAGAGCCTGGATTGTCAGGTTTAGGGAGCTAAGCCCTGAGCCCAGGTGCACTAATTACCCCAGCGTGGGTCAAATGCAGCCTCACCACACAGGGGTGGGTGTTACAGCCTCAGGGTGGGCCTGTGTATCCCAGCTCCACCTGGAACCTAGTGTGGGGTCTTGAACAAGGCAACTCACTCTCCCCAAGACGTGGTCTCTTCAGCTGTAAAATGAGGGACTTCACTTTTTTGGTGAGAAATAAATGAATGCATATATGTGAAGCTTTAGTGCAATACTTCATAGCTAGAAAGTGCTCGTCATCAATATAATCTGCAAAATTTATGCCTCCTTTCCAGGAGTTTAAACTCATTTAACTCTGCATTCACTGAACTCTCGCTGGATCTACAGCTAGACCACAAGCTGCATGCAGGCAGTGGCCAAGTCTGGCTTCTTTCCCATCCAGCCTGCAGTGCTGAGCCCAAGGCCTGGCAAAGTACACTCTCGACCAAGATTTGTTAAATGAGTTTATGCCTGAGAGGAGCAGTAGGAAGAAACAGCAGCAAAAAAGAGGATGGAAAGAGACAGGGACTGCCCAGGCAGTGAATTCCAACAATGAGGAGAGGTAAGCAAAAACAATGGGGTTTTTTTTCCTGTCTTTTTTTAAATAATGAAAGAGGGATAAGGGAAGGGATTTTTTTTTTTAATTGATAAGTTATGCTATTGGGATGAAAAGATGATAAAAGTAATAAACCAGAAAACTAAGGTAAGGGGAAGTGGAAACTCACCTTGCCATTCAAATATTAGGATCTTAATACTTTACATGTAATAAGTAAGAGTTGTAGTCTCCACTAATAAAATGGCTCCCACTTGACTCTCCAGGAACTGATTCACTGCTAAGCTATGTCAGCTCTGAGCTTCTGAGTCACGGCATGTCCTAAAGGCTTTCATACCCTGGGGAAACTCACCCCAGGAGGGCTGGGTTTTGTTTTTTCTTCTTCTTTTTTTAAAGTTCTTTTGTTCTTGGTACAAGGTCTTCCTCTTTCAGACTGGGGCCAGATGCCCCTAGCACACAGAACAATTCAGTCAGTTCAGAGCGGGGAGGAAGGGATCATAATTTGACTTGGTTGTTTTAGGCACATTTTTTTTTTTTTTCTCTGTAACCATGATGACCTCCAGGAAGACACACGGAGGCTCTGGACTGAAGAGTCCAGAGATGAATCCTGACCTGTCTCTGTCTCAGTTTCCTCATGGGTAAAGCCAGACTTCAAGAGGTGAGGTGGGAATAAACATCTATTTTTAGTCCACGTACCTTAAAGACATCATCTCATTTGACTTTTACAATCTTCATGGGTAGGCCTTATAAGCACTTCACAGCTAGGAAAACAGATTCAGAGAGGTTTCTTGTCATTAATTAGACCAAAGCCCTAATGTCAAGGTCAGAGGTAGGCTAGGGCTCCCATGCCTTCCAGCTTCCTTCGAGATGCAGCTTAATGGATCCCAAACAGCATGTGGAAACCCTGAAGTCCTAAATACTCAAGATCAGTTTTGTAGTTTGTGGTCACAGGGATCTGGTCTCATTTGGTCCTACGTGGTCCCCCTGGCCTCTGAGATCCTAAACTGAATGACTGAAGGGAGGAGCCAGAATCATTCATTCAACATTATTTATTGGCCATCTACTATTTGCCAGGCACTGAGCTAGGTGCTGGAGAAAGAGACATGGTCCCTGCCCTCATGAAGCTTCCAGTCTGATTGAGGAGGCACACAGAAATCAAATAAGCCAGCAAATACATAACTACATGTTCCAATAGATGCCACAAAGGAGTATAGGATGTTAGGGGACAGAACTACAGGGCACCTGATCTAGGGCTACTTTGATCTCCCAGGATGTGCTGCTGGGAGAAGCAGGGTGACCTCTGGTTCCAGCCTTGGCCTGGAGAGCCCAGGCCAACCAGAAGACCTGGTACTGCAGGGAACCAAGGCTATTTCCCACTTGCCTTCTGCTCTGCTATGACTCTCAGCACAACCGTGGCTGCACAGACCTCACAAGGCCAGGGCCCCACTGGTCAAGAGGCCACCAGGCTCTCAAGCCTGCTGCTGGGCCCCTGCCAGGCAGGCTTCCGGTCACAGGAGGGCTGCTTCATTGCTGGCCACTGAGGCTGCAGAATCACTGCAGGGATTCTCACTTTGAGTTAATGAGGCAAATGTGAGCCGAAAATCCAGGTCAACAGAGAGTTGCTAAGAATCTACCGTTCATACCCCTTAGGATGACTATTATCCCCAAACAAACAAAAACCACAGAAAAAAACAAGTGGTGGTGAAGACGTGGAGAAATTGGAACCCTTTTGCACTGTTGCTGGGAATGTAAAATAGTGCAGTCACGATGGAAAACAGTATGGTCGTATCTCAAAAAATTAAACATAGACTTACCAAATGATCCAGCAATTCTGCGTCTAGGTATAAACTTCAAAGAACTGAAAGCTGGGACTCAAACAATATTTGTACGCCCATGTTCACAGCATGATTCACAATAGCTAAAAGGTGGAAGCAACTGAAGTCCATCAGTGGACGAATGTATAAACAAAATGTGGCATAGACATACTATGGAATATTATTTAGCCTTAAAAAAGGAAGGGAATTCTGACACATGCCACAACACGGATAAAACCTGAAGACATTCTGCCAAGTGAAATAAGCCTGTCACAAAAGGACCAATATTGCATGATTCCACTTATACCAGGTACCTAAAAGTAATCAAACAGAGAGACAGAAAGTAGAACTGTACATTTAAAAATGATTTAAGAGGTAAATTTTATGCTATGTACATTAGAGCACCATTAAAAAAAAAAAAAGAACCTGCTATATGCCTAGCTGAGAGGCTATCATGTGCTCTCACAGATGAATCAGACATGGGCTCTGCCTTCAAGCTGCCTGTGCACCACAGTGGAAGGGCATCCCATTTATTCATGTAAGCCTGGGCCACCCCTCAGGTGTCCCCCAGGGTTCTGTATGTACCCCCAGCAGTGGGGAAGGAGTCAGGCATAAAAGGGGGAGGAAAGGAGCATTTGCCATATAACTACTACGTGCCAGGCACTGTGATAGTGTTTTATCACCGTTGATCCTTAAGAGTACCCTTGTGAGGTACGTGTAATTCTCCCCATTTTGTAGGCAAGGAAAGAAAAGCTCAGAAACATAGTTGCCCCAAAGATTTAGCTCCTAGTCATACAGTCAGGAGTGAAACTCTGCTTAGTCCAAAGTTCAGCCCCTTTCACGTAATGTGTTGATTACAAAGAAAGGGGGCTCCTTAAAGGAGGGGCGGGGGTGGGGTCAGATTACAGCTTAAAGATGGGAAGAAGCAGGTCTAATCCCCAAACTGGAGGGAGATAAACTGGATAGTTCATGTTCTCGGCCCCCAGAAGCTTACCTTGTGTAGGATCCACCTTGTCTGTCCGGGGATTCTGTATTCCTTGTCACAGATGATTGGACCAGGGGTGAGACCAAAACTGAACCAATTGGAGTCTTGGTCTCAGGCATCTCAATTAAGAGACACGGATGCTGTAGCAGATGTGGAGTCAGGACCAAGTCATCTCCGTGGTAACCCAGAGCCCCATGCAAGCTGCTAACTGCAAGGGAGCAGCGGTAAGAGTCCCCACTAAGGCAGCCAATGTGCAGAGAGGAGACGGATGCAGTGCAGGGAAGGGTGGAGGCCTGAGGCACACAGTCCCCTGGGGAGCAAGAGCAAAGGCTTCCCTGCCCGACAGGTGAGGCCCATGATTGTATTCTGGGAAATTTCTTTCTAACTTTAGGGGAAAAACTTGAGCAAACCTGAGTTCCTTGCAATTCAACAACTGCTGACATGACACTTTACCCCTCAGGTGGGACAACTGGGTTGGGAGAGAAGGACTTTATGCGAGTGAGACCACAGCTCAGCCTGGTTGAGGAAATGCTCCCCATTTGACTTTTGGGAGAATAGCAAAATGTGTCTTTGGTATCACTTTCTATTTCTGTGCCTTTCTTCTACCTCTTCCGGGGCCTCCCTCTCCAGTCTCAGGTAGCTAATGCCCTCAGGCCGGCCTCTGGCACAGACACCCCACCCAGCCCTGCAGGCATGCACAGGCGAAACACTCCCTAACCCTAACCCTCATGTCCTATTTTACAGAAGAGAGTGAGGAAGGATGGCCCAACTGGCCTGCCCAGCAAGGTTTTCTTATTCATTTAATTCGATTGGGCTGCTTCCTTGGTATCTTTCACATTAGCTCCTGCCTTCTCATTCTAGCCCTGGAATGAGCTCCCTCTGCCCTGGAAAGCATTTGCCTCAACTAGTAAACCATCTAATTAGTCTACCTGACTAGAACCAATCTGTCCACAATGCAGCCTAGTGGCCCCCCAGTGATTTACGAGTAAAGCGCAATCCCAATCACACCAGATTACTCTGTCAACCTCACCCCACAGGCCCGTGGCTCCCCGGCCTTTTTTGGTGCTGTTCCAAACCTAGAATGTCTTTCTTTTCATTACTTCTGTCAAATTTCCACTCATCCTTTAAGACCAACTCAAGGACACCTTGTCCATGGAGCTTTTCACTCTTCCATCTGCTTTTGCATTATAATTTTTGCATGTTTATTCTGGTTTGTAACTCATTCTTGTGTTCCAACCAGTTGCTTCCCTAGAAGACCAAACCATGTTATACATATTTTTCTAGACTTGATTTCTGATATACTGTCTGGCACATTTTAGGGCTCCATAAAAGTAAACGTTATCAAATAGGGAAGGAAGTTTAGGAATTCCCGTGTGCAATTTCACATGTGTATTCATTTAATCCTCAAACACCCCTGCAAGGTAAAAGGTGTTATTAAGAACTCTGAAGCTGAAGGTTTTAATTCATTAGCTCATGAGCACTTAGGAAGTAAGAGGTGAGAATTGGGATCCTCGTTCCTAGGGCTCCCTGGCTCCAAAGCCCAGGGCTCAATAGGCTTTGTATCCTAATGCCTAAGGCCAAGTTAGCTGATAAGGCTTAAGGTGTCAGATGTCTAAGCAGCTGTTTCTGAGTGAAAACTCTGCTCAGACCCACTCAAAGCACACCCCTATTCAACAGAACAGCTGTTCAAAAGAAATTACAAAGTAGGTAAGGTCACCGCTGCCATATCACAGCAGATGCATTATGCCTTACAGACCACTGAATGCTTCATGTATGAATTTTCAACATAAAACTGGCAGCTTCATATTTTTCTTGCCAGGATCAAGAAAGCAAAAAGTAGCACGACACCGATTTGCCCCTGGGTAGCAGGTGTTAGGCACGCAGCGTTAGAAATGTGTGAAGTGGCCCTTTGCCAAGCCTCATCCACAAAGCACCTTAGAGAATATTAAGCGTAATTCTTCCTGAAAGAAGGGAGCATGGCGGACTTCTGATGGTCCCTTTCAGGACCGAGAATCAATGACTTTATTGCACTAAGATGTCTCAAATCTCTTGCCAGGGCATTGTTTCTAGGGTCAACCTTTAAAAGGTATATTCAACATCAGTGCCACAACTAGTGAAGTCCACAGGCCTAGAGCCCGTGCTCCGCAACAAGAGAAGCCATCGCAATGAGAAGCCCACGCACCACAACGAAGAGCAGCCCCCGCTCTCCGCAAGTAGAGAAAGCCCGCGCGCAGCAACGAAGACCCAACGCAGCCAAAAATTAATTAATTAATTAATTAAAACAAAACAAAACAAACAAAAAACAAAGTCTTCACGTTGAGAGAGGCCTCAGAAGTCTGTCTAATCTAATCTCAGCTAGATTCAGTCTCACAACCTGGCTGTCTGCGTGAAACTCAAGGGAAAACGGCCACCTCTGGCTGGCAGGCACTCTGATCTTAAGATTCAGAGCTGGCTCTCGGAACCTGGTGAACCCAAAGAACGTGAAAAATCAAGTGGGTTTTGTGGTTTCCATAATCTCCTTCTGCACTGCTAAGTATCAATGACATCCACACCACAGGGACTTCAGTAACCCCCAAATCCTCCTGGTTCATACTAGGTCCTAAGAAGTTCAGTCTCAGAAGGGGACTGCACACGAGAGACTGAGGTCAACTCTACACCAGTTGGTTGTCAGTACAGCACATTCCCAACTACAGTCTAACAGGGGGCCTCACTGTCTATACAGGTATCACCATTAACACTCCCATCGCTTGGCCATTCTTCCCACCATCCTACAGCTTGAGAAGTGTTGCTTACTGCCTGACCTTGCTGTTTTTTGTACTCAAGAGGCAAAAGTGTACACATTTCAGTAAACTCAGGGGCTTTCTTCGGTGCTGCCTTGATCCTCTGTTAGGGCTTTTTACATCCTACTCTCTCCACTCTCCCCCACGCCACCCCGTGAAGTGCATCCAGCTTTGCTCCATTCCCACTGATGGATATATGGTGGTATCAATATCCTCAGTTCCATCAGAACTTAATGTTAGCGAATTCCCTGGTGGAGCAGTGGTTAAGAATCCGCCTGCCAATGCAGGGGACACGGGTTTGAGCCCTGGTCCGGGAAGACCCCACATGCCACGGAGCAGCTAAGCCCGTGCGCCACAACTACTGAGTCTGCGCTCTAGAGCCCGCGAGCCACAACTACTGACGCCTGTGTGCCTAGAGCCCATGCTCCACAACAAAGAGAAGCCACCGCAGTGAGAAGACCGTGCAACGCAATGAAGAGTAGCCCCCGCTCACCACAACTAGAGAAAAGCCCGCATGCAGCAACAAAGACACAACGCAGCCAAAAATAAAAAAACAATAAAAGAAAAAAAAAAGAACAATGTTACTTAATCTTACCCAGTGCTCAAAGTTGGAAGGCACTCCTGGAAAGGGTTTGCCATCACCAGTGTTTTAAACCATTGGAATAGATTGAAAGCAAGACAAATGCCATATTCATTACTATAACTGCTTTAGTGCCTAAGGCAATGCCTTCCATGCCTTGCTGAGAGCAGTTATTCAGTACGTGGAACTGTAAAATTATAAAACCTTAAAGCTGGAAGAAATCTCAAGATCAGTTCCCATGATTCCACAGCTGATAAATTTGAGACGTGGGTGATTAAATCTGGGTCATCGGCTATTTTGTCAATATTAGCCAGAGTCCAGATGTTCCTACTCTAAGTTGAGTTGTTTCTTCCATTGGGTTGCTTATCAGATAAATGAATGACTTTACTGCTCAACTGATACTACGAAAGGAGACTGGAAAACAGACTGAAGTTAAATAACCTAGCAAAAGTAATGGTTTAGATAGCCTATATTTGCCCACCTTAACTGAAGTTTTTCACTTTCAGTTGAGTGTTTATGTCCATAGCTAAGGCAGACATACTTTTAGTCATTTAAAAGTTTGACCAATGCATATACACTCCAGACAAATAACAAGTCAGATTTCAATATAGTGTTAAATTTTAATTCCATTATAACCTATATGACTTGCCCCATGACATCACCAGACTGAACCCAACATATTTTTACATGTCTTTACATGTCAATGGTGAAGGAAACAAACTTTTCATGTTATGTCTCTATTATGTAGCTGCTTCAAGAAAAAAAAATTATAAAACCACAGTGAGATATCACCTCACACCTGTCAGAATGGCTATTATCAAAAAGGCAAGAAATAACAAGTGTTGGTGAGGATGTAAAGAAAAGGGAACCCTCATACATTGTTGGTGGAGATGTGAATAAGTGCAGCCACTATGAAAAACAGTATAGAGATTCCTCAAAAAATTAAGAATAGAACTACCATATGATTCAGCTATCCAACTTCTGGCATTTATCTAAAGAACACAAAAACACTAATTTGAAAAGATATGTGCACCCCTATGTTCAGTGCAGCATTATTTACAATAGCCAAGATACGGAAATAACCTAAGTGCCCATCAATGGATGAATGGATAAAGAAGATATGGTATATATATGCAATGGAAATACTACTCCGAAACAAAAAAACGTGAAATCCTGCCATTGCGACAACATGGATAGACCTTGAGGGTATTATGCTAAATGAAATAAGTCAGAAAGAGAAAGACAAATGCCATATGATTTCTCTCATATGTGGAATATAAAGAACAAACAAACAAAAAACAAATGAACAAACCAAAATGAAACAAAAACAAACCTGTAGATACAGAGAACAGAGTATTGGTTACCAGACGGGAAAGAATGGGGAGGAAGGCAAAATGTGTAAAGGGGATCAACTGTGTGGTGAAGAATGGAAACTAAATTTTTGGTGGTGAGCATGCTGTAGTGTACACAGAAGTAGAAATAGAATGTTGTACACATGCAACTTATGAAATGCTATAAACCAATGTTACTGCAATACAAAATACATTTAAAACTAAAATTAAAAAGAGAAAAATATTTTTTAAAAGAATCACCATTAACACTCCCATCGCTTGGCCATTCTTCCCACCATCCTACAGCTTGAGAAGTGTTGCTTACTGCCTGACCTTGCTGTTTTTTGTACTCAAGAGGCAAAAGTGTACACATTTCAGTAAACTCTGCAAATGAACTCTGATATAACATGACTACATAAAAAATAAAATAAATAAATAAATTAAAAAAAAAAAAAAAACATGACTACATGATATTCACTAACCAGATTCTCAAACTACATTGTCCTTTAAGAATCCAACTTTTGTCCCCCAGATCTTTTTTTTTTAACTAAACAATCATTTGGCAGCTTTGGGTTTCATTTCTGGCATTTTCCTGCTCATCTCAGAGGGAGAGGTTTAAGGAAAGAAACAGAGATAAAATGGACAAAAGAAAAGAGAAAGGCACAGATTACTCAGAAACCATAAGGGAGAAGTAGTCAGGTTCCTGGAGGAAGAGAGAATGCGCTGAGGCGTGGTCAGGAACCACATACCCATCAAGGCTGCCACTTTTTCTGCCCTCCCCTCTCACTCCGTCTCATTCCTCCTGCCAGGGAGCGAACTGGCAATCTTACCAATGACCTTGGACAAACAGAAAATGATAAAGCTCCTAAATTCAGCTTTAGCCACACCACTCCAGCCAAAACTAGAATCACCTACAATGGCTGGGAGTGTGCCATCACTCCAACCGCTCCTGTCCCCCTCCACTGCAATCAAATGTCAGGAAAAATAACCTGTTGGAATTACAATAAGCCTTGTAAAGATGGTCTAGTCTAAACCCCCCTCACCTGTTTTGCACAAAAGAAAACTGACATCCAGAGAAATGACGTCACATGCCCAAGGTCATTGAGCAAGTCCAAACTAGATGCCCAGAACTTCAGACTTGCATTGTTCCAAGTTCATTTAAAGCAATTTAAAAGCTACGGAACAGCAACGAACAGACAAAAAAACAAAACACCCCAACTTTGGATAGATGAAGAACAATTACAAAAAGGCACAAATTAACATGAAAACAAGCCAAAATAATAACTTTAATCCACCTCCCAGAAGCCCAGTGACAATAAAAGCAGCAGGGGTCTGTTTTACGGAGTAATGATACCTGGAACAACCTAATTGTGCTTTTTCCTCCTTTACCCATTTCTCACAGGCAAAGGAAATAAAAACTGCATACAAGACTGCTGAAACTCTTAATCTGAACCAACACAGACCTTTTTGATACTTGAAATTTGGTACATCTTTCCCTCCAGGGGCTTATAGAAATCACATTATTAGAGTTAAAACATCAGGTCATTCAATGGGTCTCAAAGCCATGGGGAAAATGCCTTCCACAGAAATCCACCCTCTCCCCTGACCTGAACAGGTAACAAACTCCAGCTAAAGCCGCAGAGGATTTGATCATTCGCAGACTTTCAAAGAATGAGACCCAAGAAACTAACATTCCAAAACAGGACTGGAGAAAAAGAAGAAAACTTGTCCTTACCCTTAAAAATAACAGAAACAATAGGATCCGGTTTCCCAAATTTCGTTTTAGGGATATTGCTGGCAGATTCAACAATCACTCGAAGCATGGCTCTCAATGGGCAGAAGGCAAATTTCAGCAACGAAGTTAAGAAGACACGGGCTCTGGAGCTCGCGGCCGCGCCGCCCGGGAGAGAAGGCGGGGGAAGACTTCTCCAGCGAAGAGGGAAGGAGGAGAGGCGATGGGTGGGTCCCTGACGGATTACTGTATTTACTGAAGGTTACGTGTAAACTGATACCCAAATGCCCGAGTCTCCGCAGCGCCGCAGGCACCCACTTAAGAATTCGGGAAATGTGGGAGTGAAAAGGACAAAACCTCAGCTAAAAATAATTATGGGCAACAAATGAAACTGAAAAGGATTTGGAGCTAATAAATGTGGACAGGTCAAGAGACCACTAAGACGCTGCAGCTAAGAGCAACAAATTCGTGAAATCCAATTAATTGGATTTCTGTTACCCCTTCCATTCTTTGCTGAGCTTCATGGAGTTTTAAAACTTTACTGCGTCATTTAAAAAATTTTTTTTTACTTTTGCCATTTCTTCTCTCCTGCTGTGGAACTCACCCACGCAGCAACAAGTTATAGAACAATTTGTTTTTAATCAGTTAAAGGGTGCCCCCTATTGTATGGCAGAGAAATAAATGAGTTTATTTCAAGCAAGCCCTATCCGGAGGTGGTAATCGCGGTTTACAAAATCAGTGTCCTGGGGGCTGACCCTTTTCAGTCACAAAAGGATTCGCCATAGGACTTCTTTAAAAATCCTTACGAGGTGAGAGCTGGTGACCGAAGTTTTCCTGGTCCATCAAAAGCTGCTAGCCGTCTTTAGTGAAAATGGAGTTCTCCACTCTTTCAGGACCCAAACCCCAGCAGTGTCTTCCTTTCCTTTGTTAAAGAAAAAGATATTCGATGACACTTGTTAAAGTGGGTAAGGAAGACTTTATTCAAGGGGAGGAATCTTTCAGTGTAGGAGGGAATTTGGACTCAACTCTGAATAGGGCATGGACAAGGGGGAATTTATAGCCAGAGAGCAGGTTGGGGGTCAGTGGAGGGAAATTACCAGAAGAAAATATCAGGGGGAAAAGGGGATTCTGGCTCAACCGACCTAACAGGATTCTTACTGAACATAGGTCAGGGTGACGAGACATTACCTGGGTGATGGTGGAGAACGAGGCACCCCAAAAGGTACAGAGTGATCAGATATGGAGGGAGGGGAGTTCTGGTTAAACTGACTCAGCAAGGTTCTCGCTAAAACTAAATTTTACAAGGAAATACACAGATGGGCCTAGGGGAAAGTTCAGGAGCTTAACTAAAGTTTGGCCAAGGAAAAGGTCTTTATGGCCTAGAGGGTGTGTTAGGTGGTGTAGCCTGGTGATTAAGATCACTAGAAGAGGGCTTCCCTGGTGGCGCAGTGGTTAAGAATCCGCCTGCCAATGCAGGGGACACGGGTTCGAGCCCTGGTCCGGGAAGATCCCACCCTAGAGCCCGTGCTCCGTCCGCAACAAGAGAAGCCACCGCAGTGAGAAGCCCGCGCACCGCAACTAAGAGTAGCCCCCGCTCTCCGCAACTAGAGAAAGCACGTAGTAAATTCCACACATCCACAACCAGAAGTTCATCCTTACTCATGGCATTTCATAGCATTTCCATTAATGCAAGTTGGGTTTACATCAGGATCTCATTGCATTTCAGAAGAAAAGGCTAAAACTGAGAATGAAAAAACGTAGGACTTTCTTTTGCTTCTGAAGACCCAATTGCTTCTGAAGCAAACACTTCAAGTGCATTGAAAAAGTGTGGTTTACCTGCAAGAATTCTTTTGTCTCAGTGAATTTCTCAATGGCTTATATAAAGAACCAATAAACCCAATGTCATATACATTATTGTATTTAGTGGACATGTAGACTAAATACAGTATATATTTTAGTGGAGTATAGACAACATTATGTTTGTATTTTGGAGCTGGTTTTTATTTCTCCTTTTCATTGTGAAATATATTTACAGAAAAATGCATACAACATAAATGTGGCAGTTTAACGAGCAAACATCAAGGTCAAGACAGAGACCATTGCCAGCACTCCAGAAGTCCCTCACATGCCCCATCACAGCCACCTCCTTCCCCCAATCAGTAGCCATTTTCCTGATTTTTATAGTAATAATTTCTGTGCTTTTCTTTATAGTTTTTAATCCCCCAAATAGTTTGATTTGCTTGATTATGATCATATGAATTATTTTATACATTATGAACATTATATACATATATTTGTACCTATGTGTATATACATGCATACATACACATATTCACATAGTATGAATTCTTTGACATATTATGACCTTTATAGACATGGAATATAAGTGTGAATTCTTTTGTGTTTGGCTTCTTTTTTTTTCAACATTATATTGTGAGATTCATCCATATAACTCTACTTTGTTTACTCTCATTTCTCTATGGCATTCCGTTGTATGAGTGTACCACATTTTCTTAATTACTCCACTGTTCATACACATTTGGATTATTCAGAGTTTGGGGCTATTACAAACAGGGCTACTCTGAACATGCTTGTACATGTTCCCTGGTACAAATGTGCATGAGCGCATTTCGGGTCTAACCTGTGACTGGAATTGCTGGATCAAAGGGCATATGCATATTTTCAAAATTACTAGGTAATTCAAAATTGTTTTCCACGGTGATTGTACTGTTTACACTCCCACCAACAGTGTATGAGACTTCCCGTTCATACATTTGGCAATGTTAGATTTTTAAATGTTGCCCATATGGTGAGTATGTAATATTTCATTGGAGTTTTAATTTGCATTTTTCAGATTACGAATGAGGTTTCATACATTTTCATACTTACATTTCCTAATTTATGACATGCCTATTCAAATATTTTGTGGATTTTTCTATTGGGTACTCTGTGTTTTTCTTACTCATTTGCAGGAGCTGTTAATGTGCTCTGAATACTAGTGCTTTGTGGGTTGTAATTTTAATATTATTGAATTTATCAATATTTCCTTTATTGGACTTCCCTGGTGGCGCAGTGGTTAAGAATCCTCCTGCCAATGCAGGGACATGGGTTCGAGCTCTGGTCCGGGAAGATTCCACATGCCGTGGAGCAACTAACCCCGTGCGCCACAACTACTGAGCCTGCATTCTAGAGCCCGCAAGCCACAACTACTGAAGCCCGCATGCCTAGAGCCTGTGTTCTGCAACAAGAGAAGCCACTGCAATGAGAAGCCCGCACATCGCAATGAAGAGTAGCCCCTGCTCACCACAACTAGAGAAAGCCCGCGAGCAGCAACAAAGACCCAATGCAGCCAAAAATAAACTAATTAATTAATTTAAAAAATATTTCCTTTATGGTTAGTATATTTTTCTTTCTTTCTTTTTTTTTTGGCTGCACCACAAGGCTTGCAGGATCTTAGTTCCCCAACTAGGGATTGAACCAACCTTGGGCCATGGCAGTGAAAGCGCTGAATCCTAACCACTGGACAACCAGGGAACTCCCAGTACATTTTTCACATTAAGAAATGCTTTCTACTCTGAGATTGTGAAGATACTCTTCAGTATTATATTCCAGAAGCATTTTGTTTCATCTTGCACACTAAGTTTTATACTCCACCTGTAATTGATTATGTGTCATGTATGATTAGAGGTCACGTTTCATTTTTTCCCACATGGATATTCAATTGACCCAGTACCATTATTGAAAAGTTTGTCCTTTTCCCAAACCCAGGTCATGTATCAGGTTTGTAGATGTGTGTGGGTCTGTTTCTGTGCTCTCTCTTCTGTTTCATTGTTCTATTTGCCAGTCTCTGCACCAAGACCGCTGTCTTAATATAGCCTTATAAAAATTTCATAATAAGATTTTATCCTCCCATCTTGTTCTTTTTCTTCAAGTGTCTTGGCTCTTCTTGCATTTTAATAGACATATTAGGATCAGCTTACCAAGTTTCAAATATTTTAAAAATCTGTTGGAATTCTGTCTTAAATTGCATTAAATTTATAGATCAATTTTTGGGGGAACTGATGTCATTGTAAGTATTTCAATTCAAGAATAGACTATATCACTTAATCTACTTAGATTTTCTAAACATCTCTCAGTAAAATTTTATAATTTATAAAGGCCTTGAACATCGTTTTTTTTTTTTAGATATGCTGGAACTTGTTTCTTTCAGCTTTCAAATATATAAAAAACGAAAAATATAGTACAATTAACACCTCTATGCCCATTATCTAGATTTGACAACTATTAACATTTTGCCATGATCATGTTATCTATCTATCTAGATTTTTAAAAATAAAATTATTTTCAAGTAATTACAGACATCATGAAATTTCACCCTTAAATGCTAAAGACTGCACCTTGTAAGAGTGACATTCGCCTACAATATTACAATCACATGACCACATCTGTGTGTATTCAGATTATCTAATTATGTTAATAACAAATTATACTAAATATCATTTTTCATTTTTTGTATATTTTAAAATTAGGACCCAATCAAGATTCATGCATTGCCTTTGTGCATTTAGGTGGAGAAATCTGACCAATAAGGTAACTGACTTACAGTTCCCAGGTTCTACAGGTTTTCAGAGGCCCGATAAAATATATGAAGCCAAAAATACAATAAATTGATACAAAATACAATGAAATTAATGCACTGAGAAGTGATACCATATCATTTATATGGTATTCTTCCCAAACATCCATAACCCCAGTCTAAAAATGAGAAAACAGGGAATTCCCTGGTGGTCCAGTGGTTAGGACTCGGTGCTTTCAGTTTGGGGGCCTGGATTCGATCCCTGGTTGAGGAACTAAGATCCCGCAAGCCGTGCAGTGTGGCTGGAAAAAAAAATGAGAAAGTAGACAAAACCAGGTTGAGAGACATTCTACAAAATACCTGATAAGTACTCTTTAAAAGTGTCAAGGTCATAAAAATAAGGAAAGATTGAGAAACTGTCACAGATTGAAAGAGACAAAGGAGACATGGGAACTAAATGCAAGATTGTATCCTGGATCAGCTCCTGGAACAGAGAAAGGACGTTAGTGGAAAAACTGGAAAAATACCAAAATCTGCACTTTAGTTAATAGTATTGTGCCTATATTAATTTCTTAGTTTTGATAGATGTACCATGAGTATGTAAGATGTTAATATGAGGGGAAGCTGAATGAAGGGCATAAGGGAACTCTGTACGCTTTGCAACTTTTCTGTAAATCTAAAATTATATCAAAATAAAATGTTAAGAAATAAAATTAAATAAATTTGTAAATACTGGCTTAGAAGTGTAAAAAAGAAGCCTTCAAAATTGAAACAATAATTATTTCATTAAAAGTGTATGGACAGGGCTTCTCTGGTGGCGCAGTGGTTAAGAATCTGCCTGTCAATTCAGGGGCCACGGGTTTGAGCCCTGGTCCGGGAAGATCCCACCTGCCGCGGAGCAACTAAGCCCGTGCGCCACAACTACTGAGCCTGTGCTCTAGAGCCTGTGAGCCACAACTACTGAGCTCACATGCTACAACTACTGAAGCCCGCGCACCGAGAGCCTGTGCTCCACAACAAGAGAAGCACCGCAGTGAGAAGCCCGCGCACCGCAACAAAGAGTAGCCCCCGCTCGCCGCAACTAGAGAAAGCCTGAGCACAGCAACAAAGACCCAACGCGGCCAGAAATAAATTTTAAAAAAATAAAAAAAATTTTTTAAAGTGTATGGGCAAAACAAAATGCCTGTTTCATTAATTGGTAAGTTTTTAGTATTCATAAAATTTTCATCTCAGTTGAAAAGAACTTGTAGTTAGATTTTCACACTATAAATGAATTTCTGAGGATGCATGATAACCACCAAGAAATCACAACCTATCATAAGTTCGTTAATCATAACCCAAATTTTCAACAATGTAATTATTAAAAATCCTTTCAAGGTTTTCACATCAAAAAAATATATATATATATATTTTTTAAATGCAGCATAAGGTATCTTTGAGTATGTTTGATGTAATATATCCAAAAGCAGGATTCTGTTAAATTGTTAAGTAAGCCCTAAAACAGATTAACTTTCCAATTCCTAGCATTTCCTGGAGTCTTCTATTTGGCACTGATTTATATAACTTTGAATAAACACAGGCAGGAGAGAATGAGCTAACCAGTATAAGTAGAACCTAGTAAAAGGACCAGTCCTCCTCTTAACAAGCTTGCAATGGCTTTGCTGTGGAAGGAAACACTATTTTATTTATTTATTTATTTATTTATTTATTTATTTATTTATTTATTTGGCTGCGCTGAGTCTTAGTTGTGGCATGTGGGACCTTTTAGTTGCAGCATGCGGAATCTTTAGTTGTGGCATGCAGGGTCTTTTCTTAGTTGTGGCACGTGGGATCTTTAGTTGTGGCATGCGAACTTTTAGTTGGGGCGTGTGGGATCTAGTTCCCTGACCAGGGACCGAACCTGGGTCCCCTGCATTGGGAGCGCGGAGCCTTAGCCTCTGGACCACCAGGGAAGCCCTGGAAGGAAACACTATTATCCTCATCCTCAGAAATAAATATTTGAGGAGAAAGAGGTTAGGATACTTGGAAAGTAGTAACTTAAAGTTAAGGGGTAGAAAAGTTGGTGGCCAAGGGGTGTGGCCTAGCCTCAGAGCTTCTCTCCTGACATCAGGGAATGCTGCAGAGCAAGGTCATGAGCGTTGAGGCTCAGATTCCAGGGAGAGCCACGAGCTGTGTTTCACTGGGTAGTAAGAGGGAAGGAGGAGCTTTAAGACCTGAGCCCAGCGGGAGACAGTGGCAGAAGTAAGGTGGGTGGTGTTTGGAGAAGGGAGGAGGTGCTCAGAGGCTGCCAGTCAGACTGACTTTACACCAACCTGTCTGTAGAGCGTGTGTGCGTGCACGGGTGTGCGTGTGTGTGTGTGTGTGTGTGTTGGGAGTTGGGTGGAGAAGATTCAGTGGTGGGAACATGAACTTGTTCTTCAGAGACTGCAGAGCTGCACGCAAAGGCAATGCATGTCTGCTCACACACCATCACAACGGGCACCTGCACCATTCAGCCTTACCCTCTTCCTGCCACCTCTGGTGCAACAACAGCGCCCTGGAGCCCGGTTCAGCAGGCTGCTCCTGTCTTAAGGGCTTTATTTTTATCAACTGCATTGGTCCTAACAACAACCCTATGAGGTAGGCTCTATAATAACCTCCACTTTATGAGCGTAGGCAACTGAGACACAAAAAGATTAGGTAACTTGTTCAGGTTATAGCTAATAAATGGAAGAGCTGGGATCCGAACCAGGTAGTTTGGTTGTGAATTTTCCTGCCACACTCTATTGGAATGTATCCCTTACAACATGCTTTGCAGCCTCCACACACCTTGGAGACAAATACACCAGCCTGGGTGCATCATAACCAGAGCCCTGGTTACTATCTGCTCTCAAGGACTTTGTCCTCTGAGCTCTCCAGCTTCCTGTGCCAAGAATGTAACAGAGTCAGTCTCTGGTGGCTACTGGAGTTCTCTCTATACCCTGTGAGCCTGGGAAGGGGCTAACCCCTCAGTTCCTCCATCCCAGTGGCCTCTGTTTCTTTTTCTTTTTTTTGGCTGCACCGGCGCAGCATGCAGGGTCTTAGTTCCCCAACGAGGGATCAAACCTGTGCCCCCTGCAATGGAAGCATGGGGTCTTAACCACTGGACCTCCAGGGAAGTCCCTGGTGGCCTCTCTTTGGACAGTCTTTATTTTTTTCGTGGATACACACTCACTAGTGTTATAGTTGAAGACAGGGAAGGAGAAGAAAAGGATGGGAGATTTCCCTTCAGCTTTGTTCAAATATAAAAAGCTAACAGGGCCTGTTTTCCTCATACAATCAGTTTTTAGGTATAAATGTGTAAGATTCCAATCAACACTGTAAGAAAAACACTTAAGGAAAAATATTTCCCCCTGCAAAAATCAAGGAAGAGTAAGAGTTAGAGTTAAGAGTAAATTCACACAGAATGATCAAACATTTATTCATTAATAATATGCACATTTGTTCAACAAATATTTGAGAGTCTACAAGTACCATGTGTCAGCTGCTGGGGCTTCAGCCAAGAATAAGCCAAAGTTCGGACCTGATGGAGCTCCCAGCTAGTGGAGACCACATGCCGAGTCTCACGTGACTATCGTCCACTGCTTTCCACAACTCTGGGAGCTAGGACTCCCGGGCTCATTTTACAGCTGATGAAATTGAGGCTCAGAAGAGTTAAAAACTTGAGCCAAGATTCAAACCCAATGTCTTCTGAGCCCTACTCCTTTTCCAGCTGGCCCTCAGATGAGAGCACACATTCTGCTCTTTCATTATCCTCACCTTTTTCATCAAGTAAACTCATGCATTGATCTAGGTGAGTGGCCTTGCACCTACACTGAGGCAAAAGGGATAGAGAAAGAGGAATATTTAAGGGAGAGGAGAGACTTAGCAAAAAATCTAGACATGAGGAACAAAGTAAGAGGGGTGGCCAAGAGGATTTAGTGGAAGAGAAATGAAGACAGATTCATAATATCTTATTCCAATTCCAGTTTCACAGAATCCTAGATATTACCTAACAGAAAATTTCAAATTGGCACACACAGAGGGTCCATTGTTAAGATCTTTTTGCTGAAACGCTTCTTTAAGAATTATTTCAGTTGATAACTAAAGTGCTTTTTAGAGCTAAAATACTATTTTTTAGTAGTTTAATTATAGGGTTTTGTGTAATGGCGGACGCTATTATAAAATAACTTAATATATAGTATATTTAAATTTCATTCTTTTAAAAAGTGCCTGACAGTGACTAAGTCTACAGGGGGGAAAGGAGGGGATAAAATATTTCATAACATTTGGCATCATTATATTATCATTATTCAAGGCAATTGGAGGAGCTAGATATAAGACAGGAATGAATCTGACCTTCTCCAAGTAAGTGTTAACTTACTTGAGCATATTTTCTAAAATAAACCTAGAAAAAATGGAATGGAGAAAAGTGGGATCCTCTTAAGTCTTGTATTCACTTTTATGGAAACAATAATTCCTATCAAAATGTTTGATAAACAAATGTTTCCCAGTCATTCTTCTGTAAGAATCTTGATTCATTCAGGCACACGTGCATTTATTCAGCAAACACTTACTGAAAGTCTACTTGGTGCCAGGTATGATGCTAATTACAAAGACGAATAAGGCACATTTCTTCTCTGCAAGAAGCTCACAGGAAATCGCAGCACAATGGAGTGAGGACGATGCTAGAGGAGCAGGTGTCAACAGGGCAGCGTGGGCAAGCAGGGTAGGCTCCTGGAGGAGGTGACAGCTGGACTGAGAATTAGTGGTTGGACTGATGTCTGTGTGTGTGTGTGTGTGTGTGTGTGTGTGTGTATGTGTGTGTGAGAGAGAGAGATCTGAAACACAGACGAATAAACATGGTGAGCAATGGGAACCTCAAGCCATTTGATGTGGGTGGGAGATCATGTGCGAGGGGAAACAGTCAAGCAGTGAGCCTAGGCAGGCAGGCAGGCCCCAGCTCAGAGAGCCTCGTTTGCTCTCTTAATAACAGCTAACATCTACCACGTGCTTACTACACGCCAGATGCTATTCTAAGCATTTTATTTTGTCTCATTTAATCCTTCCACTGCCCTGTCCTATGAAGTAAGCACTATTTCACCATCCCCATTTTACAGATGAGGAAACTGAGGCCTAATTTGGTTAAGTAGTTTGCCCAGTTCTCACAGCAAGCAGAGCTGGGATCTGAACACAGGCAGTCTTCCTCTAGAGTCCATGCTCTTTTTTTTTTTTTTGGCCAAGCCTCACAGCTTGTGGGATCCTAGTTTCCCGACCAGGGATCGAACTCATTTCCCCCTGCAGTGGAAGCATGGAGTCCTAAACACTGGACCACTGCCAGGGAAGTCCCTAGAACCTCTGCTCTTAACTCCTTAAGCCAGGCTTCAGTGGCAGTGGGGACTTATTAGAGATGCATTTTCCAGCAGGGGAGCAAAATGACTGAATTGCATACCAATTCTCTGAATACAAATGAAACATTTTAATAATCCCATAGACTTAAAATTAAATTTTAAAAGAAGCTAAAACAGGCAGAGCAGTCAATGTCTGGAGAGCTGCCCTTTCCAAATAGGATATACCCTGAATTGAGAACCAAGTCAGGAAGCATCACTGCCTGGCTAATGAGAATTCTCCTATATGACATTAGCCAGTCAGAGAAAATCTGCTCAACCTGCCCCTGAAATGGCTTTCAAATATGTCACTAATAGAGCTGCTATAATCTCAGTTAGATATTGAGCGGGTCTCCCTATTTACCGATTTAAAATGCAGTCCTTCCTGGTTGGAGAGGAACTCTAACCCAGGAAAGAGCAGTGGGTCTACCCCGAGAAGGGGCTGGGCTGTAAACCGATGCTTTTGGTGCCTGTTAAGGAATATCGATAACAGAAAGGAGGAGGGTAAACAAATCGTTTCTCCACAGTAGTCTAGGGCAGAAGAGACCCCCATCAATTCATTCATTCATTGAACAAATATTTATTTATCATTTTAAAAATTATTATTATTTTTTGGCCACGCTGCGCGGCTTGCAGGATCTTAGTTCCCCCACCAGGGATTGAACCTGTGCCCCCGGCAGTGAAAGCGCTGAGTCACAACCACTGGACCACCAGGGAATTCCCTGAACAAATATTTATTAATTACCTAATTTGTTCAAGCACTGTGATGGTAGGTACTGTGGATATGGGGGTGAGCAAAATCAGACAGACACCTCAAGGAATTTACAGTGGAATGAGGAAAAGGGACACCAATCAAAGAATCACTCATGATTCAATGTGCAATTATAGCTGGAGTGAAGCCTTTGAAGAAATCCGTGGTAAAGAGAGGAAATCCTTTACTGGGGAGGCAGGGAAGCCTTCCCTTAGGCAGGGAGGATGGAGCTGAGATCTGGGAGATAGGAAAGGAGGCAACAGCGAGAGCATTCCAGACAGGGGGGACCTCCTGTGAAAAGGCCCTGAGGCAGGAAGGAACCTGCCTGGTCAAGGAATGAAGGGTGTCTAATGTGGGCCTTTGACACCAGGTTGGGGAGGTCAGTCTAGGCCTGCTAGGCCTGAGAGGACACAATGGGGATTTGGTTAGATGATCAGATCTGCATTATTTCAAAAAATCCCTGTGGAGTTGATTGGAAGGAGGCAAGAGTTTACCAGGTTCTTCTCATCCTGCATTTAGAGAACATTTATTGTGTACATACCAGTGCTGTTCAGTAAAAATATAACAGCAGCCACATTTATATTTTGAATTTTCTAATAGTCACAGTAAAGAAAGTAAAAAACAATAGTAAGATTGATTTTAATATATTTTATTTTACTTAATATATCTAAAATATTATTGTCTCAACATGTAATAATATTAAAAAGCTTAGTCATTGAAATCTGCTGTGTATTTCACACATCTCAATTGGGACACAAAACGTTCATCAGAAATACTTCATCTGTATTTAGCTTTCATAAAATTTACAGTTGATAAAATAGGCTTGCTCCCCGATGTTCACTGCAGCACTATTTACAGTAGCCAAGACATGGAAGCAACCTAAATGTCCATCAACAGATGAATGGATAAAGAAGATGTGGTATACGTATACAATGGAATATTACTTAGCCATAAAAAAGAATGAAATTATGCCATTTGTAGCAACATGGATGGACCTAGAGATTATCATACTAAGTGAAGTAAGTCAGACAAAGAAAGATAAATATCATATGATATCACTTATACGTGGGATCTAAAAAAGTGATGCAGGTGAACTTGTTTACAGAACAGAAACAGACTCACAGACTTAGAGGGTGGGCTTGTGGTTGCCAAGGGGGAAAGGAGGAGGGGAGGGATGAATTGGGAGGTTGGGATTGTCATATGTACACTACTATATGTAAAGTGGATAATCACCAGGGATGTACTATGTAGCACAGGGAACTATGCTCAATACTCCGTAATAACCTGTATAGGAAAAGAATCTGAAAGGGAATGGATGTATGAATATGTATGGCTAAATCACTTTGCTGTACACGTGAAACTAGCATAACATTGTGAATCAATTATACTCCAATATAAAACAAAAAATTTTTAAAAAACAAAATTTCAAAACGAAGAAAAAAAATAGGCTTACATACCTAAGTTGTTCCAAACATAAAAATTTTTTTGATAACTGAATCAACCATCAGTTTTTAAATTTAAATTAAGTAAAATTAAAAATTCAGTTCCTCGGGACTTCCCTGGTGGCGCAGTGGTTAAGAATCCGCCTGCCAATGCAGGGGACACGGGTTCAAGCCCTGGTCCGGGAAGATCCCACCTGCCGCGGAGCAACTAAGCCCGTGCGCCACAACTACTGAGCCTACGCTCTAGAGCCCGCGAGCCACAACTACTGAGCCTGCGTGCCACAACTACTGAAGCCCGCGTGCCTAGAGCCCATGCTCCACAACAAGAGAAGCCACCACAATGAGAAGCCTGCGCACCACAAGGAAGAGTAGCCCCCGCTCGCCGCAACTAGAGAAAGCCCGCATGCAGCAACAAAGACCCAATGTAGCCAAAAATAAATAAATAAATAAATAAAATTTATTAAAAACAAAAACAAAACAAAACAAAAAATTCAGTTCCTCAATCACAGTAGCCACATTTCAAGCACTCAACAACCATATGTGGCCAGTGCTACCATAATGGATTGAGTAGAAAGAACCTTTCCATGATTGCAGAAAGTGGTATAATAAAGCACAGATGTATCTGCTGGAGAAGCCCTGGGTAGTCATTAGCTTTCCTTTGGAAGACATAACCTTTCAAAGGTGAAGAGTACATTCATCTACAACAGCCTCACTATTTCTTTTTATAAAGCCTAAACCCATTCAGCCTCTTTTTGGTACTGTTTTGGTTTCCCAAGATCTTCCTACTGGGAAGAAAATAACCTAATTATTTATTGAGATAAATATCCAGTCCACTTGGCCATTACCTTTCTCTTTGTTAATGAATAAAGATGAATTTTGAATCCCTGTCCCAGGATTTCTCCTAGTCAACTGTCAACATCAAATTACTATCACCTCTTCAGGCCTTTTGCAAACTACTAGCTTCTCACACTTCATGCCTAGCCCCACCTACCTGCGAAGAGCGAACATTGATTTTCGGGTCTAACAATGACAATTACAAAATTAAATGAGCCACCAGGCCAATGAGCCTCCTGCCTACTCCTTTTCCTCAGGGGTCCCCAGTCACAGGGGGAGCTCCTGCCAGAAGAGAGGGAGCTGGGGAGCAGATGTGTAATTGGGCAGTCTGGCCCAGCAGGCCTAGGTAGCAGGTCCTCTGTCTATCAGGTGCCACCCTTCTTCACATCATTCCTCCCACTTCCTGTCTTTTCTCTCCCCATTTGGCTCAAAGCTGAGCAGGGAAATCTCCCTTTCTCTCTCTCATCCAAGAATCTCTGTAGATTTCTATGGAGACTAATTTTGCCCTTGCTCTCAACTCCGGGCAATGAATAGCATTCACACCTTCACTCCCACCCTAATCCCATCTGATAGGTTAATACAACAGATAGGAAAGAGCCCAGTTCTCCTCACTTTTCCATCAGAAATGTTTAATTTCCATTAAAATTCTCTACATGGTTTCTCATCCATTCTATTTAGTAACATAGGGTTTTTGTTGCTTTTCATGTAATAATGGCTAACATCAGTTGAGCATTTACTAAACACTATGCACTTTATTTTTTATTTTTTAAAATAAATTTATTTATTTACTTTTGGCTGTGTTGGGTCTTCGTTGCTGTGCACAAGCTTTCTTTAGTTGTGGTGACTGGGGTCTACTCTTCGTTGCGGTGCGCGGGATTCTCATTGTCGTGGCTTCTCGCTGTGGAGCACGGGCTCTAGGGGCGCAGGCTTCAGTAGTTGTGGCTTGCGGGCTCTAGAGCTCAGGCTCAGTAGTTGTAGCGCACGGGCTCAGTTGCTCCACAGCATGTGGGATCTTCCCAGGCCAGGGCTCGAACCCATGTCCCCTGCATTGGCAGGCAGATTCTTAACCACTGCGCCACCAAGGAAGCCCCACTATGCACTTTACATGGGTTCTCTCATTTAATGCTCATAACCGCCCTATGGGGTAGATATTATTATTTGTATCATTTTACAGATCAGGAAATTGAGGCTCAGAGAGGTTAATAACTTATTCAAGAACACACAGCTAGTAAGAGGCAGTCAGGAGCTAAAGTCATTCCTAATCCAGAGTTTAACCCCTGTGTGACGCTGCTTTCCTAGGATGTTTTGCTACTGTATCCTTTTCATTGTGTCAAGCCTCTGATGAGTCTATGCTCGGCCTGAGAAGGGCAGGCCCTGCCAAACGCTTTCTGTGCCTCTCGGTTTTAGCAAGAGAAAGTCCTCAAAGCGGGTAACCAGGACCCGTATTTAACCAATAGACACCGAGCCGGACGGCAGCAATCTGGGGCAAACGCCTGCCTAGCTTGCTTCCTCTAGGGCTCATAATCTCAGTGTTCAATCTGGGCGTGCCTATCAATCCTCCCACAGGCTACACTCCCCATTGCTCCACCCTGATTTTTGGGAGGAGGAAGGCTCACCCCAAGAGGAAAGCAGGGAGGCTGTGCCCCCTTGTGGAATCCAATTCTCCCATTTTATAAAGGGCGAAACTGGTACTCGGAAGGGCGAATCATGCTCAAGGACGCGGATCTGGTTAGTCCCCGCTCACAGTCACTGGGTTTATCTCGCTCAGCATAGTAATTTGCTTCAGCCCCAAAGCGGATAAACACAAATCAGTTCCTTACAAAGAAACACCGAGCTTGAGGTCTGAAACCTCAGAAAAGCGTTGAGAAAGTCCCATAACTCGGTAGCAGGTACACCGAAAACCTTCCCGTCTTCGGCCCCGCCTCTCGGCCTCAGCCCCACCCTTCGACCCCGGCCCTGAGGGTCTCCAGCCCGCACCCCATCGGCCCTCAGGTTCCAGGCCCCGCCCCTCGGAGGCCGCAGCCAATCGGAGAGCCGAGATCCCGTCGCGCGTGCTTCAACCCCGCCGGCAGTGACGTGCCCCACCCCACAGCCGCGGGATTCAAACTCCCGGAAGCGGCTCCCGCGCCGGAGGGTGAGACTGGGCCGAAGCGAGGCGCAGCGCTTCCCCTCAGGTGCCGGCTGGCTGCTGCGGGGGGCGACCGCGGAGGGTGGCGGGGGCGGCCAGGGCCCGCAGCCCCGGGGCCGGGCGAGACCGCGAGGGAGGGGGTGTCAGTGGGAGATCGCGTTAGCTGGGGTTCAATCTCCGCCCTCCCGGGTGTCCGTCGCGTTTCCCTGGCTCTCACTTGGTTCCTGGCCCTGGCTGGGTGCCTCACGGCCGTCGCGGATTCGATCCCTCCTTTCAGCCCTGCGGCGGGTATTATCCTCCTCTTTCAGACAAGCGCAGGTAGTTCGAGTGACTTGGCCAAGGTCTTTCGTTAGTAAAGCCTTTTGCGGATTAGCAGGCACTTTCATGTCTATTCTACAGACATCTTCAAAGTGGGGGTGAGAAAAAAGGTGCCCGTTTTTGCAGTTTTTCTTTGCCTGTCTTCCCACGTGAGATCTTCTGTGAGGGTTTTCGTAAGATTTGCCTCCACTTGCAGATGACGTGGCCTGTAATAGAGGCGTCGTGCCCTTTGCTGGTTATCTTAGTCTTTCACCTTAGAATGGGCAAAACTCCAGGGCTAACCTTGTGATAGATGGTCTCTTCAACTCAGTTTACCCACTAATGGTATTTTCAGGCTCTCTGAGTCCACACAGGATGACCCTTAAGTTCCCTTCCGTAGAAAAACCTTCTCCACCGAGGTGTCTAAGTAGGTCTCCTCTACTGTTACTGGTATCATTTATCATCGTACTTTTCATTTCCTGGATAACATTTATTTTACAACTTGAGAATCTATATTCGTTTCCTTGTTACTGCCTGCCGCATCTGCTAGATCGAAAGTTCCGTTATGTAAGGGACATGTCTCTCTTTCATTTCTTTCTTTCTTTTTTCTTTTTTCTACCAGTGTATACCCAGCGCCTAATATGCTGTCTGGTAAATTAAATTCTCCAATATTTTTTGAATGCATGAATAGTATCATATTCCTCTGGATTCCCTAGTCACATTACCATTATTTTATCTTGGGATCCATAGGTGGAAAATTGCTTTTTAACCTCCCTAATTAAAACTACTTTTATTATATACACAGTAATTTTTGCTATGTATTTTGCTCCTAGAGTTTATATTATACCCTTGCTTCTTAAATGTCATCTAATACTATTAGCAAATATGCTAAACTTCTCCTTACTCCTTATTCTTAATTCCTGTCATTCCTGAATTCTGTGAATATTGTCTCTTTTTCCTATAAATGCCTCATATTGGATTCTTTTAACTTCTGCCCACTGTGCTCTCTCAGCTGACTATTATTATTAAGATAGATCTGAACTAGGCCTAGCTTATAAAACAGAGGACGCACCATTATGTCAGATAATGACGTTTCAACATCCAGATATTCAGAATTACATGATTTATCATTAGCTTTTTATTTTTGGGTAAAATTTGTCTTTGATTGTGATCTACTTCTTTCAGGCTTCATTTAATGGTTTAATCATTGGTTATCCCTCCATTTTTTTTAAATGAAACTTTTCTATTGAAGTATGACACACATACAGAATCCTGCACAAACACAAGAGTACAAGTTGACATATTGAATACTCGCCATGTATCTATCACCCAGATTTTAGAAATATATAGTGTTACTAGCACGCTAGAAGCCTTCCCCAGTCCCTGTTCCATACCCTACTGGTTTGGCTATATCACTTCTATTTAGATAGAAAAGTTCTTCTGTTTAGCAAATTAGTTATTAGACCTTTTCAAACCAGAGATTTGACCTTGTAAACTCAGACTTATAACTGTATTTTTATTTTTACAGACATTTTCAGAGATGTCTTCCAGAAGTCCCAAAGATTTAATTAAAAGTAAATGGGGACCAAAGCCTAGTAACTCCAAATCAGAAGCTGCATTAGAAAAATTTAGGGGAGAAATTGCAGCCTTAAAAACATCGGTGGATGAAATTGCAAGCGGAAAAGGAAAGCTGACTGATAAAGACAGACACAGACTTTTGGAGGTAAGACCCTTTAAACTGTAGTAAGCTTTGCTGTAGAAGATGAGAAAGTATAATGATATAATGTAGTTTTTATGTTCACTACATGTAAAAAACAAATCTAATGTCAACTTTGGGATTTAGCTTTTAATGTGAATGTTTAAAAACCCATTTAAAAAAATAAAATAAAATAAAAACCCATTTAATCATGTATATTGGCTGCTTTACAAGTAATCTTTGTCTTCATTTTTTTTTAAGGTAAAATCATTACAGATATTAGCATTTTGTGTTCTGTTAAACTATATTTCCCTAATTTACAATTTGGTATGATATAGTCTGTAAAGCAGTTAGGAATTTGCTAGAACTGGAAGGATTTAAAATTTAATCGTTAATTTGATTGTAATTTATTTTGCAAAAGTACTTTTATTGTTCATAGATAATAAATGATCTGTACTAAATAATATCATTGGATTCCTTTAAATTTTACTTTATAGGCACATCATAAAACCAAATGATTTATTATTTTTTTTTTTTTTTTTTTTTTTATAAATTTATTTATTTTATTTATTTATTTTTGGCTGTGTTGGGTCTTTGTTGCTGCACACGGGCTTTCTCTAGTTGCGGAGAGCGGGGGCTACTCTTCGCTGCGGTGCGCGGTCTTCTCATTGTGGTGGCTTCTCTTGTTGCAGAGACGGGCTCTAGGCGTGCGGGCTTCAGTAGTTGTGGCACGCGGGCTCAGTAGTTGTGGCTCGCGGGCTCTAGAGCGCAGGCTCAGTAGTTGTGGCGCACGGGCTTCATTGCTCCGTGGCATGTGGGATCTTCCCGGACCAGGGCTCGAACCCGTGTCCCCTGCGTTGGCAGGCGGATTCTTGACCACCGCACCACTAGGGAAGCCCGATTTATTATTTTTTAACACATATTTATTATTTTTTTTAATACATAATATGTGTTAACATATTTTAACACATTTTTTTTTTAACGCATATCACCAATTCTTAGACATAAAGATTATTTTGTAATCCGGTGAAGGAATCTAATAGCTTTCCTGAGAGATCTCTTTCCAGTTCATTCCACTTCTGACGAGCACTGGCTATCAAAACCCCTTTATGATCAATTGAAATTAAACTTCCTGTAACTTCTACCCGTTTGTTCTAGTTATGTCAACTAAAGCTACACAGAACAAGTCTATTTTTCTTTTTTATCCAATTGACAACTTTTCAGATATCCAAGGAAATCTTGCTTCCTCTTACTTTTCTGTAGACCAACCCCATATTCTTCGGCTTTACTGGCTTTTTCTCCTCCTGGTCACTTTCCTGAACACTCTGTGGTGTGTTCATGTCCCTCTTGAATTATGTACCTAGTATTGCATACAGTGGCAAACACAGGTTGAAACAGTACTATTATTTCCCGTAATCTGGATGATATACTCTATGAAAGCTTAAAATGGAATTCGGTTTTTTGGTAACTGTATCATACTACTGTCTTGTCTTAAGCTTGTAGGCAACTGAAAATTCCCTCATCATTTTCATACAACTGTCCAACTCAATTTCCCCATCTTTATTTGAACAACTGCTTCTCTTCCCCACCCTCAAATGCAAGTTTTTAGTTTTATGTTGTTTTTCCTTTGTTAGCATGTAAAGCCATTCTGCTAACTTTTTCTATCATCTCTCTATTGATGCGTTCTCTCTTATGCCAGCAGGAGTTCAACAAACATGTCTTCTTTATCTTTCAAATCCTTGAAAATGTTGAACACTCCTTTGAAGGTCACTTTCTAGATTTGACACCAAATCATTTACTAACAAAAAGCAAGTTTATGAATGCACTTTTATCCGGGTAGAACATTTTGTTATTTTTAAATTCTGCTGCTTCAAGTTCATCAGTGAGCATGTATCTCTTTGTGTGACTCACTTTTAGCCTTTAAGATTATTAGAACTGGCATGATGGGGGAATGACTAGCAGATACTCAGGTGAGAGCCAGCTTTTCTTTAGCTTTCTCTAACCACTGCTGACAGAGTTGATCTCTCCTTTCTGTGTCCATGTCCCATTCATTTTCTATATATCTTAACCACAGCACTTACCATATTGCATTAGTGTATTGGTTTACCTCTCTGATTTCTCTGAGCATAAGACCTTGGCTTCATCTTTTTTTTTTTTAACTTTTTATTTTATATTGGAGTATAGCTGATTAACAATGCTGTGATAGTTTCAGGTGCACAGCAAAGCGACTCAGCCATGCATATACATGTATCCATTCTCTCCCAGACTCCCCTCCCAGGCTTCATCTTCTTTTTTGCCCTGGTATCTGGTATAATGCTGACTTGATATATAATAAACACTTCATAAACGCTTGTTGTAATGTACTATTTATTTTTGTGTTTGACCTGGCCTTGTCCTAAGATTCTTCTTGGTTTATATCTAGAAAATTCGAGTCCTTGAAGCTGAGAGAGAGAAGAATGCTTATCGCCTCACAGAGAAGGACAAAGAAATACAGCGACTCAGAGACGAGCTGAAAGCCAAACACAGCACTACTGCATTGCTTGAACAGCTGGAAGAGAAAACAAAGGAAAGTGAAAGGAGGGAACAGCTGTTGAAATCCTTGTCTGAAGAGGCAGATGTATTGAAAAAACAGTTGTCTGCTACAACTGCAAGACTTGCTGAACTTGAAGGCAAAGCTGATACACTTTGTTTATCACAGGTACTAATTTCTTTAAACCCAGATATTTTTAATCTTTTCTGATACAGTTTGTAATTCTTATGGAGAATGAGTTTGTTAAAACATGCTTGGCAAATGGTGAAACACTATAGTATACTAACAGGTTCCTTTTTTTTTTTATAGCCTGGTACTTCTCCATAAGCAAAAATAGGTAATATGGCTCCCTCCACTCCCCACACCATTGTTTTATGCAAGGGAGTATTCAGAATACAGAATCCGCAGTGTATCTACAACAGCCAGGAAGATTTTGTTGAGTTCTTTTTTCTATAGTTTGTATTGTGAAAACAATAGGCTTCATTTTTTGGTTGTTTTTCTTATTTGAGATACCCAGTAAAAATATCAAGTATGCTTTTTTCCTAACTGTACATGCTTTTTCTCTCTCTCTTTTGTTTTAGCGTCACTAGTGTAGCAAAAAGAGCAAGGATTTGTGGATAGGCAGATCTGAGTTCAGATCTTTGTTCTTCCACTTGCTAGCTGTGTGACTCTGAACAAATTCTTTAACCTCTCTAGCCTTGGAGACAATGCTAGAATTCACCAGACCCCTCTCCTAAACCTCAATTTCCACATCAGTAAAATCAGGGTAAGAATACTGGAGATTAAATGTTACAGTATATGTAAATAACCTAGCAGAGTGCCTGGCATGTAGTAAGTGCTAAATAAATGGTTTCTTATGATCAGACCTTTGATTCTTTTGGAAATTTGGACATTTGAATAATACTAATACTACAACTATTAATACCACCTACAGAAGAAAATCTATGGCTTTCAGATACAATATGTCAACAATGTTAAGGGTCTTTCTACTTTATCTCCCCTTTAGAGTACCTATAATTTATGTGTACTCTCATAGATGGGCAATTGAGTGTTTCTACAGATGAGTTCAAAGAGGTTAAGCTTTTCTAGAGAATTTCCGTAGAACTGAAACTCATGAAACATTATAGTCAGATCCTACGTGGTTGACTAAACCTTTACTTAAAGCTCAAGAATTAGTTTCTTTACTTTTGAAGGTGGAAATGTAAATCTTCGAAGAAATGATAATTTTAAAAATGTATTCTTATTATAATTGTGGAATACCCACTACTCATTTCTGTATTAGTCAGCATGTCTAATTGCCTAACAACCGACCTACAAATCTCAGAGTCTTATGTGACAAATGATTATTTTTCCCTCATGTCACAGCCTAGGGCAGGTTGGAGTGGAGGAGGCTTTGCTCCACATAGTCATTCAGAGATCCACGTTCCTTCCTTCTAGTGGCTCCCCCATCCCTCAGGGTGCAGTCCTCCACCAGATCCGCTATACACAGCTGTGGGCTAGAGAGCATGTGGAGAATTGCGGAGCGTGTGAGGTCTAGGCCTGGGAATGGCATATCTCACTTTTGCTCACGTTCCATTGGACAGAATTCAGTCTCATGACCTCACTAACCACAGGGAAGTCTGGGAAATGTAGTCCACAATGTGCCCAGGGAGAAAGGAAAGGGATTTGATGAACTATCTCTGTCATAGTTTCTACCTAAAGGACTAAATTAAGAGGGAGAAAGGGCTACATACTAGGGTGGCTAGAGCATCTTTGGAGAAAAAAATGTTTTGAGCTTCTTTGCCATCCTTCACATACATCTCTTTCCTTATAGCTGTTAAAAGACTGAAATATAGCTTTTTATGAGTTTTGTTGACTAGCCTGGGTACCTTACCACCTACTTCCCCTCTTTTTTTTCCTCTATGAGAAAATGAAGAAAAAAGAGGGGACAAATTATGTTTTGAGTTCTATATGAATGAATACTAATTAATACTATTGCTAATACAAATATAATTCTAGAAAACAACTTTCGTCTTTTATTTGCCAATTTAATATTTTCCAGATTTCATTTAAATAGCCCAGCTGTTTTGTCTCCTTCTGGTGAAAATCAGTGGGCTGTTCATATGCATTGAGGGCTATCCTGGCGATCCTGGGGTCCAGGTGACCTCAGAGGTCAAATTAGATATGAAATCTCAGGGTTTCCAATCTGCTTAGAAAGCTTCCAGGACATCTTAATTCTGCTCTGCTACCCATCACCTGGCATATACCAGATCTGGATTTTGGGATGCCCCTGTGAAGTATACTGTATTATTATGAAACTAAATATAATGAGGAAACATCTGTTGTTAAATTTATGATGTTAACTAATATTGATTTACTTGTAGACTGTGGCTGCAAGTTGCTTCAGTTCATCATTGAGTAATCATGAAATGGAAATACAGCTGAAAGATGTAAGTTCATTTTTCTTTTATTAAGTTATGGCTAAAGAGGACTACTTCATTTATTATTAAATTTCATGCAAATTGACAGCAGTAATGCTGTGGCTTGAAAAAAATCTTTTGAGGAGATGGAGAAATGAATGGTTTGAGATCATCTCTCTAGGTTACTACCTTTAAGTCTCTTTCCAGGCATTCAAGAAGGCCAGTTCCTCTAAGTATGGACTCTTTAGGATAGAAAGCCCTAGAAATCACCATTTCTACCAAATACCTCAACAGTATCCCTTCTTCACCTAAATCTAATTTGCTCAACTATTTGATTTTTATAATGTAATTTAACTTGTAGTTTTTTTTTCTTTTTGTTTATCCACGCAAGATGTACTCCTTAGTTTGAAATTATTCCCTTGGAACCAGGGTTTGCTTTCATAGTTTGAAAAGGAAACACATTCTTTGTGTATTCAATGTTTCTTTTTTCTACAATTTGATATGAGGTTATTTTAGATATATGGTAAAGCTGTATTACTTCAAACTTATGTCTTAAATGGATTGGTGAGTTTCATTGGAAATTAAATAAATTGGGGACACAAGACTACTATTCACATTGTACTTTTTCAAGTTTTAGATGTGCAAAGTATGAAATTCTTGATTTAATTATTGGGTCAGTAGGTAGATATTGTGATTCCAGAAATATTACTGGCATGTCTACCCTGATCTAGGTATGCTCTCAAGATTCCTGTTTTGTCTTATCTAGCAGGTGTACCTTGAGGTCTATTTGATCTTCAAAAGAAGAATTTAAATCTGTTGAGTGTCTGTATAACTGGGTACCACATACCCTCATCAAAGTAATTTACCTAGAGGTAACAAAAATACAGAAGAAACATAATTCTTAAAAAACTATCAAAATAAGTTTTTTGTATGTCATATACTATCCCCAGCATCTACAAAATTGGAAAGAATGACTAAATGGAATCTTGCGAAGTTTCTTGAATTTCACTAGTGTCTCTTTTAGCAAAGTACCTGAAAATAGATGCTGTTTTCTTAAACACAGGTAATTTTTAGGCTTCTCAGTGCTAACTGCTTCAAAGAGCAACTAAAGTTATTTTTATGTAATGAGGATTGGTCTGGGGTAGAACCCGAAATTCTCCATTTTCAGTAAGCTCCAGGTGCTGCTGCTACTGTTAGTGGTCTGAAGACCACCCTTTAAGAACCATTAAATTACATTTGGGGAGCAAGAGGTGGTTTAGCTCTGATTATCCCTTTGGAGTCTCAGCAGATCTTTTCGACCAGGAGGAGAATTATCGTTGGAGGACTTAGCAGTAGGGAAAGAGAAATCTCACTCCTCAGAGTCTGCACTGTCACAGTATTTGGCTTTGGGGAGCTCAGCAGTTCTAATCCTACACCCTCTGCAAAGCTCCCACAAAACTTCCTGTAGAAGTTTACCCACCTATTTTAAGAATCAGTATTTGTTATGCTAAAATAATCTTAAGGCCGAGCTGTATCATTCCTCAGCTACCATTTAGGTCTCGCTGATATTTTGAAATAATTACACGGAGTTAATGCTGTAAACATTCTCCAGTGTCAGTAACTTTGAAACCGAATAGCTAAAAGTCAGTTTTAGTAGGCATTTCTTGCTCTTGATTTTAAAAATCTGATTTTTAGGGAATTCCCTGGTGGTCCAGTGGTTAGGACTGTCAGCTTCCACTGCAGGGGAAACAGGTTCAGTCCCTGGTCGGAGAGGTAAGATCCCAAAAGCTGTGCAGTGAGGCCAAAAAAAAAAGGAAAATCTGATTTTTAAATGTAGAATTATGGAAGATAAATAATAATTATTTTATTTTTTATTTGGAAAAAATTCAAATTTACAGAAAAGTTACAAGAATGGAAAATGGTACATAGAAGCCCACATACTCTTTACCAAAATTGAACTATTGTTAACATTTTACCCCATTTTATACTCTTTCTCTTTCAGTCCCCACCCCCATCCACACACACACACAGATATAATTTTTTTTTTTAATTTTATTTATTTTGGCTGCATTGGATCCTCGTTGCTACGCGTGGGCTTTTCTCTAGTTGCGGAGAGCGGGGGCTACTCTTTGTTGTGGTGCATGGGTTTCTCATTGTGGTGGCTTCTCTTGCTGTGGAGCACAGGCTCTAGGTGTGTGGGCTTCAGTAGTTGTGGCACGCGGGCTCAGTAGTTGTGGCTCGAGGGCTCTAGAGTGCAGGCTCAGTAGTTGTGGCACATGGGCTTAGTTGCTCCACGGCATGTGGAATCTTCCTGGACCAGGGCTCGAACCCGTGTCCCCTGCATTGGCAGGCGGATTCTTAACCACTGCGCCGCCAGGGAAGTCCAGTATTTTTTTCTGAACCATAAAATAGTTGCATATATCTACAGCCCTTTAAGCCTATATACTTCAATGTATATTCCTAAGGATGAGGATACTCTTTTTTTTTTTTTTTGAGGATACTCTCTTACATGACTACAGTACAGATAGCAACTTTAATAAATTTAACATGGACACAATACTTGTATGTAATCTACCATCCATATTCCGGTTTTGTCAATTGATGCACATTTTTTCTTCCTCCAATATAGGCTAACGTTTCAATCTACATTAGAGTTTTTGCCCAAGGAATATTTAATGGATCCCTGCCAAAGCAGGAGGAAGAGCTTTAGTAGCATTCCATACGGCTTCACTTTTGCCCACTCCTGTTCTGTATTTTTACTGATAACTTGGATGGAAATGGTAAATGCATGTCTAACAGATGTGTAGATGACACAAAGCTGGAAGAGATAACTAATGTGAGGAGGACTCTAAGGATACAAAACTCATAATGTCAGCATTCACTGGTAGCTATCAAATCCATTTATTATTGATTCTATAAAGAAATGAAAGAGTACATGCAAAGAGTCAGTGAGGTCAGGAGTAGTGTTTACTACTTTATTGAAGTAACATCGCCATCACGTGGCCTTTTAGAATATTGTCTCTCTTGTGCTCGCTTTGGCAGCACGTATACTAAAATTGGAACGATACAGAGAAGATTAGCACAGCCCCTGTGCAAGGATGACATGCAAATTCGTGAAGCAGTCCATATTTAAAAAGAAAAAGAATATTGTCTCTCATATCTTAAACCAATATAGTTTTGCTTCTCCTACTTAAGTAATGTATAGACAGATTCATTTAAAATAAGAAAATTTTCATGACCGTCCAACATTGACTTAAATTATTTATATTAAAATATTGCTTAAATACGGACATATTTTAAATTCGGTATAAAGTTAGGTATCTTTAGCATCTAACAATGATTTATAAGTATTAGGATATATGCGTGCTTTTTGAGTCGTACAATGCTACATCTCTTATCAATTAAATTTGAGTGTGTAAAACAGAGTGGCTATACAGTATCTCCGCTTGATAAATGAACTCTTCAGCCATATGAGGAAAACTTATGTTATAACTGCCTGACAGGTGCAGAGAGAAGAGTGGCTGGGGGGAGGGCCCTGGACTAAGTCATTGATTCCAGAGGCTGCCTCTGTCTTCCTGATCCATTTCCTAGTTTTATAGAGAACAGACATTGAAAATCCTTTAAGTCCCATACCTGGAAGCTTTGCTCATGAGTTTCTAGGATACTTGTGGAAGCAGCCTAGCAAAGGTTGGAGGAACTCTCTAGACTTAGAGTTTCCCTATATAGAGATCTTTTTGGACATAGAGCTCAACTGCCTGTATCTTTTTAAAATTTTTATTATTTATTTATTTATTTACTTATGGCTGCGTTGGGTCTTCATTGCTGCACGCGGGCTTTCTCTAGTTGTGGTGAGCGGGGGCTACTCTTCGTTGCGGTGGCTTCTCTTGTTGCGGAGCATGGGTTCTAGGTCTGTGGGCTTCAGTAGTTGTGGCTCATGGGCTCTAGAGCGCAGGCTCAGTAGTTGTGGCGCACGGGCGCAGTTGCTCTGCGGCATGTGGGATCTTCCTGGTCCAGGGCTCAAACCCGTGTCCCCTGCATTGGCAGGTGGATTTTTTTTTTTTAATATGTGATTACTTCTTGGGGTGTAATCTTTTTTTTTTTTTTAATTTATTTTTTGGCTGTGTTGGGTCTTCGTTGCTACGCGCGGGCTCTCTCTAGTTGTGGCGAGCGGGGACTACTCTTCGTTGCAGTGTGTGGGCTTCTCATTGTGGTGCCTTCTCTTTGTTGCAGAGCACGGGCTCTAGGTGCACAGGCCTCTGTAGTTGTGGCTCGCGGACTCTAGAGTGCAGGCTCAGTAGTTGTGACACATAGTTGCTCTGCGGCATGTGGGATCTTCCCAGACCAGGGATTGAACCTGCATCCCCTGCATTGGCAGACGGATTCTTAGCCACTGCACCACCATGGAAGTCCCTGCCTGTATCTTTTTTTAAACGTTTCTTTAATTAATTAATTAATTTTTATTTATTTATTTATTTATGGCTGTGTTGGGTCTTCGTTTCTGTGCGAGGGCTTTCTCCAGTTGCGGCGAATGGGGGCCACTCTTCATCGCGGTGCGCGGGCCTCTCTCTGTCGCGGCCTCTCTTGTTGCGGAGCACAGGCTCCAGATACGCAGGCTCAGTAGTTGTGTCTCACGGGCTTAGTTGCTCCGTGGCATGTGGGATCTTCCCAGACCAGGGCTCGAACCCGTGTCCCCTGCATTGGCAGGCAGATTCTTAACCACTGCGCCACCAGGGAAGCCCCCCTGCCTGTATCTTTAAAGGATGAAAATTCCTACCTGAAAGAAGATGCCCTGATATGCAACCAAAAACTTCCAGTATGTACTTACCACTTATCCCATCTCACACTTATAGAGTGAGATTGTGGGGCGGGGGGCAGGAGCCCCACCTTTTACAGTGTACCTACAACAAAGGCAGGATGATTCATAAAGAATTGAACACTTCTGAAAATGTATTCCAGTATGTATATGTTACTTCAGTAGAGTTACACCATGCAACTTTTTTGTTAAGAACTTTGTGTTTTTGCCATCTCTTTCTGGCAGCCCTGAAGGTTAAGAAGTTACACATCCTGGCTGCCACACTTTCATTATTGATAATAGTAAATTCTAACAGGTCTGGGATGAATTATGACATAAAGGATACATATTATACACTTGTAAGATTATAGAAATAGTTGTGATAGTTCCATTACGCATTACTTAGTTAATGAGTAATCGATTTTTGAAAATGTTTTATTCTTTTTGAATCACTCTAAATGTATTGTTCTACTGTGCGTAAGGAACTGCTAGATTCTTTCCTGCCCTCTCCTCTTCCCTGAACACTCACAAACTCTGGTTTGGGGCTACAAGGCTTGCTTGTTCTTGCAGCCATTGTTTCCCCACCCCATGTTGTCAACATCGTTCCCAAACATTTATCAGGCAGCCACTGGTTACGGAAACAGTGAACACAAACAAGGAACTGTGAAAGAAAATATCTAAACAAGCCTGTGCTCAGCTGTCCAGAGGGCTCAGGATGTAGTTAAGATAAGTATCATCAGGAGACAATCAAGGTCATGAGTATAAGATGCCGAATAGATTGAGTGGACATGAAAATCACTATTGGCTTAGGAAGGAGAGGAAGCTTAATGAGGACAGTTATGGTGAGAAGCCTTGAAAGACAAGCCTGGATTCATCAGAACTTGATGAAAATGTGGTATTTAAGTGGGCAGGTAACAGGAAGGGGTTCTAGGGCACTCTGCACAGAGGGAAGAGGCACAGGGTGTGTGCACAGTTGTGTAGACAACAAGGCAGCAGTGGAGGAGAGGAAAGGCCAGGCTGCGACCTGAAGAGATGGGAGGCGGCAGATGGTGGACAATTTTAATGTCAGCCTAAGGGAACATAGCTACAGTTCAGCAAGTGGTGTCCTGAAGCTTTAAAATATTCTCAGTTATTTAATATAAGTAGAACAATTTAGCACTTTGGGGGACCAAGGAAGAGGTTGAACTGAACTTATTAGCAGTAACTATTTTAATTCAAAATACTGAGTTATCGTTGTATTAACTGACTTAAAGCTTTTGGTCGTGGCCTGCATCTTCTCTCACTCTTCTCAATGGGGAAATCACCCTCCAACTGAGGATTTCTAAATCCCCAAATGATCAGGGTTTACCAAGACCCAGCAGTGAATCATTGCTCCAGCAGGTATTCCTGTGGGGACAGACAGGTGATAGCATGGGCGGCAGGGACAGAGGGCTCAGTACCAGTGAGCTTGGCCATTGCGAAGGGGTGTTAGCATCACTGTGTGCGCCTCCTCCTGGGGCCCTTCATCCATAACATTTTATGCATGTGACATCAGATTTAGCTGTGCATGCTCTCTTTACACAAATAGTAATTGAGACTTATTTCCCCAGCCTCCCGGTAACATAGAACGAAAGGGGGGCGGTCCCATCCTCTTGGACTGAAGACCTAGATTGGAAAGGAGAGAGGAGTTATAATCTCATTGCATGTTGGTGCTACAGTATAAGAATTTCAAGACTTTTTTCCCTCTAGTACCCACAGGTGAATTGTCTTCTTTGCTAGCTTTCAACCTGAATCTACGTCCTGCTTTCAATAACAACAATGAAAGCTGTTACTGGCAAAACAGGAGGTATGGATGAGGGGGAGGAGGTTTGTACAGTTGCTGGGGATGCCCCACAGGCTCCTTTGGCTTTGCCTTTGACTGAATTTGCAAGGATCCAGTGGTTAAGAGAAGTGAGAGTTAGAATCAGAAGATATATGAATTTGTCCTAGTTAACAATCAAAATATCAATAGAATTTTTCATTAAGAAATTTCATAAATCTATACACCTCTGTCCATATCTTCTACCTTGTTGTATCCACTGAAGTAAATGTAGCTTCTTTTTTTTTTTAAATATGAAACTTCATTCAATTTTTTTTAATGTATTTATTTATTTATTTATTTTGGCTGTGTTGGGTCTTCGTTGCTGCGCATGGACTTTCTCTAGTTGCGGTGAGTGGGGGCTACTCTTCGTTGCGGTGCGAGGGCTTCTCATTGCGGTGACTTCTCTTGTTGCGGAACACGGGCTCAAGGTGTGCGGGCTTCAGTAGTTGTGGCATGTGGGCTCAGTAGTTGTGGCTCGCAGGCTCTAGAGCGCAGGCTCTAGAGCGCAGGCTCAGTAGTTGTGGCACATGGGCTTAGTTGCCCCACGGCGTGTGGGATCTTCCCGGACCAGGGCTCAAACCCATGTCCCCTGCATTGGCAGGCGGATTCTTAACCATTGCGCCACCAGGGAAGCCCTTAATGTAGCTTCTTATGTGAATATTTTGCTAATGTCTTGCCACAGATCAGGTGGTATGATCCACAGAAAATGTAGATGTGATTTTACAAAATTTTCCAGCTTGTGCTAGGTGGCTGGTAAGGCATCATCTAGTTTCTTGTAGGAAAGATGTAACTGAAATGAAAAAATAATATTAGCAGTAACAGTAAAGTGAAGCACTTTCCCTCTTACCGGCTAACTTAAACAGACACTGCTTATTTTATTTTATTAATATTATCCCATCATTCAAATAATTTCTTGACTATACATTGTATGCAAAAGCTGGGAATCCTCTTGGAAAAGCATGGTCTGCCACTTCAAGGAACTTACTATCTATTTGAGAGAAACAGCAAACAGAAAAAAGCTGAAGATGGTTGATAAAATAATTTTTAAAAATATGTAGATATAGGTATATATAACAGCTGAGTTCCTAAGCCCCTATACAAACCAGATGACTGGTCCCAATTTGGGATTTTTGAGTTCTAAAAGATGTAAAAGATGAAAATTGGTGATAAAGAGAGAGGATGGTATTTAAGTTTGAAATGGAGTTAGCAGTGCAAACGGTTTATTGGGGAGCGACATCTGTGAAAGGAAAAGGAAGGCAGCAGGACTGGGCAGGGGCACCGTCAGGCCAGCATGCAAACCTGACAGAGCCTCTGTCCACCCCGTGGAGAGCTCCCAGGCAGAGCCCTATGTTGGGTGGAAACAGCTCTTTCTTAAAAGAGTATCTGAGCAGTGCATCTCCACCTCTACCACAAAGACATTCTGTTTACAGAGAATGACATGGACACAGACACAAAGCAAATTGTGTATAGGAAACAGCAGACAAATGAACTTAACCCCATGTAGACGTGACTTTGCCATGTTATTAGGTATTCTGAAGGTGTGTGGCCTTAGAATGTGTCTCTGTGTCAGGAGCTTTACAGTGGTTGCCTAGAATCATTCTGTGATATGAGCTGTAGAGTTTTTGTGTGCTGGAAGAGACTGCATCCCTTGGGCTCCCTTGTCCATTTTAAGAGTTTGGGTTTTTATTATTGATTTGCTTTCATTTTCACTTTGAGGCTCTGGAGAAAAATCAGCAATGGCTTGTGTATGATCAGCAGCGAGAGGTCTACGTAAAAGGACTTTTAGCGAAGATCTTTGAGTTGGAACAGAAATTGGAAACAGATGTTCATGCACTCCCACAGGAGACAAAAAAGACTGAATCAGAAGGTACTGGTATGAAAATGTTCTTTAGGGTTGGCCTGGCTGACATTTTTCAAAAGAAGAGATTCATCAAATTTAGATTCTTATAGACATGTGTTATAAAGTAAAGTAAAGTAAGAGCAGGTCTGCTAGCCCTGAAGCAAGAAATACCATTTTAGCCAGTCTGTTTCATTTCCCATTGTTTTCTGGTACCAAAGGGCATAAGTCACAGGGTAAAGGGATCTTGCAGCCCTGAAGGCACATTAAGTTTTCTCCACCTTGCATATCCTTCCCCTCCTTCAAAGTCCTTCTCCAACTTTATTTCCCCCAGTGCTGACCTTATCTTTCTACTCAGCTTCCCTTTAGCAGTTATTCATATCAATCCCAGGAGAAAGATTACATCTTTATACATTATTCTTCAATCATTTGAATCTCACCCTAGAACTGAGGTGAAGTTTCTTCTGAGTGATGCTGTCTTTTTTGCCAAGTGGTTTGCAGCTTCTCTGACACTTACCTCCATATCTATAAATAATGAGTTAATGGCCCTATTTGTTGATTTGTTTTCTTTAGACATTCGTGACTTTCCCTCCCTCAGAATAATTATATTACTGTTTCTAGTTCTTCTATTTATTCATTTTGTGCCTTCAAGTAGTATACCTGAACTTCTGTTTCTTGTTCTGTCAAATATCAGCCATGTTCCCTATCTCTTGACTCTTCGTTTTTGAAGGTGAGGAAATAAATGTGATCTTGTTTATAGAAACATATTTACATTTATTTCTTCAGGAAAATTCTCTCTTTTATAAAGTGAGTTGTGCCCTGATGTGTTTGTCATAGGTTATCTTCAGGAAGAAAAGCAAAAATATTACAACCATCTCTTGGCAAATGCAAAAAACGATCTTGATGTGGAACGACAAACAATAACTCAGTTGAATTTTGAACTTAGTGAATTTCGAAGAAAATATGAAGAAACCCAAAAAGAAGTGCAAGATTTAAATCAGCTGTTGTGTTCACAAAGAAAGGCAGATGTACAACATCTGGAAGATGATAGGCATAAAACAGAGAAAATACAAAGGCTCAAGGAAGAGAATGATCTTGCCAGGGAAAAACTTGAAGAAGAGAAGAAGAGATCTGAAGAGCTCTTATCTCAGGTGAGTCTAACCAGCAAGGTTTTCCATGGTTTATAATTCAGAATTTTCACGGTACTTACTAAGTGTCAGGGACTATTTTAACTACTTGGGAACCAGCGAGGAGCAATGCAAGTTCCTGCCCCCTCCTAGGAGTTCATACTTAGAAGGGAGACAGACCATAAACAAGTACCTAAATAAACAAGTAAACTAAAGAAAATAAAATAGGGTAATATGACCAAGAGAAATTGGGGGCCAGCGGAAACATCACTGAGGAGATGGTATTTGGACAAAGCTGATGGTGAGAAGGAACCGGCGAGGTGGGTGACTGTGGGAATTCCCTCCTAGTGGGAGGAAATCACAGACACAAAAGCTGAGTGAGGAGGAGTTAGGTATGTGTGAGAAGCTGAAAGAGGGGAAGTTAAGGGGGGATCAAGGCTGATTCCTAGGCTGGCACTGAGATTGTGATGACACTGGCTCAAGTTAATTACCAGATGCCCTCCACGTTCTCACTATGCTCACAGCCGGATCCAGGATGTCCGTCTCAGTAATGTTGGCATTACTGAGGATTATTAGAATTGAATACTACTTCAACAGAAACTCATTAATTTAAATTTTGCCTGGCAGCATGAAATAATGGAAAAAACATAATTTGAGGTCCATACCAGGTCTCTAATTGTGTGGCCTGAGGAAAATCAGCTAACTTCTCTGACTTGCAGGTTATTTGTGTCAAATTAATAATAGTAAATATAACAACCTCTTCTCGCCTCATAGGACTTTTATGAAGGTCAACTGAGAGAATGTAAAAGCGCTTTGTAAATTAAAGGGCTAGGTAAATGTTAGTTATTGCTACTATTAGAATAGTAATTTTGGGGACTTCCATGGTGGCACAGTGGTTAAGAATCCGCCTGCCAATGCAGGGGACACGGGTTCAAGCCCTGGTCTGGGAAGATCCCACATGCCGTGGAGCAACTGAGCTTGTGAGCCACAACTACTGAGCCTGCGCTCTAGAGCCCACGAGCCACAACTACTGAAGCCCGCTCGCCTAGAGCCTGTGCTCTGCAACAAGAGAAGCCACTGCAATGAGAAGCCCGCGCACCGCAGTGAAGAAAAGCCCCCGCTCACCGCAATTAGAAAAAGCCCAAGTGCAGCAATGAAGACCCAACGCAGTCAAAAATTAAATAAATTAATTTAAGAAAAAAAAGAATAGTAATTTTTAAAATCCTCCAAAAGTTGAGAGAGAGGGAAAAAAATAGTCTGTAACATTTGCCTTCTTAGTCTTTACCACCCTTACTTCTGCCTGCAGGTGCAAGCAGTGATATTTATGAAAGATTATGCAGAAGTGACTGAGAATTTTGCTTCTACTCTGGCCGAGGTGGCCAGGCTCTGCCAGCTTTGTTATCCTACTCAGAAATATTAGTGGATGTCAGAACCTGAAGGAAAGTGGGTGTGTCCACTGCGGTTTAGTGTTTTTTATCAACATTCAGTCTGTGCCTCAGGGAACTCTTGGCCTGGGCGGTACTGCTCAGCTGCTTATATAGATAGGCTGCTCAACCACAGCTGGAAGGACTCGCCCAGAAGAGCAGGTGTTGCCCTGGTTAGAAATGTGAGCCTGTCATGCATCCCAGGTCAAGGTCAAACCATAAAATGTCAACGTGACAGTGTTGGTTCTATTTACATCCTACAGGTCCAGTTTCTTTACACGACTCTGTTGAAGCAGCAAGAGGAGCAGACAAGGGTAGCTCTGTTGGAACAACAGGTATTCATTGGGGTTGCTTCTAAATTCCATTTAACCCTTTAGAAAATGGAATTTTTCCTCATGTTTACACTATTCTGTGAAGAAACATTTGAAAGTCATAGAAAATGTTTCTTAAAAACTTTAACAAAATATTTAAAGTGACTATCTGTGCCAGCCATATGTTCCCGTTACTATCTTTAGGCTAAACCAGATTCTCTAAGGTGACATGGCAATTTTCTTGACAGGTAGATGTTTGTCCTCACAAATTTTATTCTTCCCTAAATGGCTGCTAGTCTGACCGGATGTCCCTAATAGGGCTGCTTGATAACTTCAAGTGGAACTCAAAGAGACACCAGTTATTCTCAGAAGAGACACCAGAGATTTTTAGTATATTCCAAACCAGGGAACAGCCATCTCTTTCCCTTCCCCACAAAAAGGAGGATGGGGAGGACGAATTCTAACCAGCAACTTCTTAAGCTGCTCCTCACTCACTTATACCTCAAGCTTTGGTTTTGCTCCTTGGACAAAGCTTTTTCATTTATCAACATCTCACTGTGCTCAGAGGAATTCTTGCTCTAATGGTACAATACATGTTTGCTTCTTGTGCTAATAAAAAAAAAAATGCAAGCATCCAGTCAAGAAAACTAGACAGTATATGCTAGCTGTCATTGTCTTGTCTTGGGCATTTTTTCTAGATGCAGGCATGTACTTTAGACTTTGAAAATGAAAAACTTGACCGTCAAAATATGCAGCATCAATTGCATGTAATTCTTAAGGAGCTCCGAAAAGCAAGAAATCAAATAACACAGTTGGAATCCTTGGTGAGTTCGGAATGGTTAAACTAAAACTTATTTTCATCTTTCTCTTTCTGCCATCTTTCTATTTATGTGTAAAACCATTTCCTGAAGTAGGAGGATACAGCTTAAAGAATGGCTGTTTCTCAAATCAATCAGATCAAATCCCCTGTCTCTTCTGAAGCAACTGCCCTTTGAGCATCCGTTCAGAGGACTAGACAGAGGGACATCATGGGCCTCTTGGTAATGATAACATTACCGGTGCCTGGGATCATTCCTCACCCACCCTGAGCTCTGTGATTCTAAAGGCACTAAACAGTGCCTGGCCTGGGGGATACAGGGGGCAAGGCAGGGCAGTTGTACATCCTGAATTGAAATTATTCTTTTCTATTTAAAAAGAAAGAAAGAAAAAAATGCTGGTTTTAGGGCTAATGGACTATTACTGTTAATACTCTCTTCTAGGCATATTGAGTTGAGTACTTTCTGTGGGTTACCCTGAACACATAATCTTTTTAAACATTAACCTTTTAAATAACATGCTTCTATGAGGAAATGGTTTTTGATTTACCTATTTTCATCCTATTAATAAGCTTTGGACCAAATCTGTTAGGGTCTGTGTGTGTTATGTCCCATTAGCACACATTTCATATATCATCCTAGTACTGCAGAATATTTGCAGATGGTGAAATGTTACAAACAGAATTCCTCAGTTTTCAAAAGAGAAAAAAGCAGTTGTTAAAATCATTTGTAATTTCTTTATGAAGAAAAGACAGAAAATAAATTTTTGGCTCTATTTATGTCATTGATATTGACCATTTATAATATTTGAAATTGAAATTTATAATTCATTCCTGTTGATGACTGTTTTTCAAAGTATAGGAAGCCAAAGGGTATACAAAAGAATCCATAATTTTCCTGTATTTTTCTTTGTGTTCCTACCATCCATCATCTTCATATTATGTTGTAAAGTGCTCATTTTTAAGCTTTACTGACTATTCTAAATTCCTCAGGGAAAAAATCATGAAATAGGGAAGTCACAAAGGAATTATACAACATCTTAGTCATTTCTGTGTATAACCTGTTTGACCTGCTAAAATTCTTTGCTGCTCTTAATTCCATGTAGTTCTTTATTACTGAAGTTACCCCTCCTTTACAAACCTAGCAAACTTTGTCAGCACTGCCCACCCGCCCACCTTTACATTTGGCTCTAAGCATTTTAATAAAACCTATCTATGTTGGGCTTCCCTGGTGGCGCAGTGGTTGGGAATCTGCCTGCCAATGCAGGGGACGCGGGTTCAAGCCCTGGTCTGGGAAGATCCCACATGCCGCGGAGCAACTAGGCCCGTGAGCCACAACTACTGAGCCTGCGCGTCTGGAGCCTGTGCTCCGCAACAAGAGAGGCCGCGATAGTGAGAGGCCCGCGCACCGCGATGAAGAGTGGCCCCCGCTTGCCACAACTAGAGAAAGCCCTCGCACAGAAACGAAGACCCAACACAGCCATACATACATACATACATACATACATACATACATAAAAAGAATGTAAGCAGACAAGAATAGCATTAAAAAAAACCTATCTATGTAAACACCCAACCCTAGTACTTCCTGGGTAATTTGGGTGATTTATAACCGCCTTGTATGTTACCACCATAATACGGGTGACCAGAGATTCAGAAGAAAATCTGTCTACAGGGCTGAAGCGACTGGAGTACCTATGGAGCAGTTACAACTGCTGGATGGTAGGCCATCTATACAAACCGTGTTCGTTTGACATTTATTTTTCAGAAGCAGCTTCGAGAGTTTGCCTTCACAGAGCCATTAGTCACTTGCCAAGGAGAGACTGAAAACAGAGGAAAAGTTGCCTCACCAAAAAGTCCTACTGCTGCACTAAATGAAAGCCTGGTGGAATGTCCCAAGTGCAATATCCAGTATCCAGCCACCGAACATCGAGATCTACTCGTCCATGTTGAATACTGTTCTGAGTAATAGTATAATTATTCTTTGTTTTTGTGTCAAAAGATTCAGTACTGTATTTTACATTAGCTTATGGACATTTTGAATTACTTATTTCACCTCAGATCAGAAAGTGCCTATATACCTTTGAGACTCTGGCATAGGAGTGAATCATTGTATTATTATTATTTTTTGCCTGATTTGCATTTCCTTGGCAGTGATACCTCCCTGCAATGGTTCATCTTGAGGCTTTAGTGACAGAATGTGGAGAGCATTGAATGCTGAGATGACTAACATTTTGCACTGTTGAAGTACTTGATGGAGAAAAGATAGTTCAGGTTATTGCTTGTGGGTCAAATTTGTTACACCAACAAGCAACTATTTTATGTTTTGTGGATTTTTAAAAATCAAAGGTAATTAACCAGGGATCTTATTGTGTTAGTATTTTTTAATCCAAGCACTTATTAAGCCTACAGTTCTGATTTTGATGTCCATTGTGAAAAGATGGTGATACTTTTTTCGTTTTTTTTTTTTCCTTTCTATGATAGAGCGGTTATTAGAAAAGTTGGGGATTTTCCTGATCTTTATTGCTGCTGACTGTTGAAACTGTAAACCTACCTGTGTTCTAAGCACAAAGCAGATTCTGTTTAAGGAATACTCCTTAGTAGCCACACACAATGTTTTCTGTAATGTTAACTGGCTATAACTTTAACTTGAATTTCATTAGCACATGTTGGTTAGCTAAAATTGTTAAAATGAATTTTGACAAAACCACCTAGCCCTCTCTTTTGATTTGCACGTGTTTTATTTATTTATTTTTGGCGCTCTCAAAAGCTGGGCGATGTAATGAGCAGATATTTGCTTATCTGAATATATATTTTTATACATGCGTGTGTAAACCAAGAAATTTTTTATTTCTTCAGGTTTTCTAAAATGCTTAACACTGGGCTACTGTTAGTAATGTAGAGGAGAAAAGAATAAAATTATATAATAAGTTTTGCTCTGAGGAGTGTATATGTATATAGACAGGTATTGTAAGATTTCTGCCCTGAGAGGGGTGCCAGAGAGTTACAGATAAACGTACAGTGTAAGATGATAAGGTGGTTCAGGATACCTTGGAACCAAAAACTGCATGAAGCTCAGAAAGTTTAAGCAAAATGCCCATAATCATAAAAAAAAGACATCCTTGGATTTCAGACTCCAGGTCAACTCCAAAGCCCGTCTTCTCTCCACCAGAAAACCCTTATGAATTCTCCAAACTCAGTATCCTGAAGTGATATAACTGGAGTAATGGGATGTTTCTTGAGTTACAGAAATGGCAGAACACACCTGGTCTCTTTCATCCCTCTGGTCTGGGAAGTTCTGCCTTGTCAAACCCCTCCACCTGTTCCATGGATCCCTGCTGTGCCAATTCGGCAACATCTTTAAGTTCATTCTCCAAACGTTTATTAAATGCCAACTACACGCAAGGCTCTGGGCTAGGTGTTAGTGATACAGTGATAGTAAAATGCAGCTCCATCTTCACAATCTGGTAGAAGGGACCAACAGCTAAACACGTAAGTATAATATGTTGTAGGAAGTGCTATAATCAAGGTATATGTTGAGTAGAGGAATTGATTTATTTAAACCCTGCTTTAGTCTAATAAAGATTGGAGGTCTGACTCTTCAAAGATATGTCTTATACTAAGATAAAATTTAAAAGAAGTAGGAAAAAGCAATAGTAAAACAAGACTAAGAAGTGAAATGGAGCCACTCACAAGGGTAGCCCCAAGGCAGGCCATGGAGCGCTTCTGAGAGGGGAGCCCTGAGTTTGAGACTGAGCACAGAGAAGCAATCCTGAACCCCATTCACAGCTGATCTTCAAGAGAAACACCACTGTAGTGATCCTGGTACTGAGATTATAAAGAGATGCCTCCAGTGTGCCTTTGCAGAGAAGAAAACATGTAACTAGAGGTCCATGGCCTCAACAACAACCTCGCCTTAAACAGCAGTGAATTCCACTCCGCTGATTTCTTTTTATTTATTTATTTATTTTATTTTTGGCTGTGTTGGGTCTTCGTTTCTGTGCGAGGGCTTTCTCTAGTTGTGGCGAGCGGGGGCCACTCCTCATTGCGGTGCGCGGGCCTCTCACTATCGCGGCCACTGTTGTTGCGGAGCACAGGCTCCAGACGCGCAGGCTCAGTAGTTGTGGCTCACGGGCCCAGTTGCTCCACGGCATGTGGGATCTTCCTAGACCAGGGCTCGAACCCGTGTCACCTGCATTGGCAGGCAGATTCTCAACCACTGCGCCACCAGGGAAGCCCCGCTGATTTCTTAATGATAGGGGTGAAAAACGTCGTGTCCAGAGGCAATTCCATAATCCTAAACGGCAGGCAATACTATACTCTCCCAGTATGTAGCTCTCTGCTGCTCTGGCTTATCCCAGAGTAAATTTTAGTCGGAGGAGCCAACTCAAAAGCCCCCTCTGACAGGCCAGATGAGAACTCCAATGAGCCAGCCTGCCAGCCGGACCGTGGAAGCTGGGAAATGCCTGTCTTCACCCAAAGGGGGCGCAGCTGCTCAGCTCCAGCCAACGTCATATTTGAATGCAAGCCCAGTGTAGCTGATCTTTCAGATTTTCCAAGAGAAATCTCGTATTTTTTTAAAAAAATAAATCTATTTTTTTTTATTTGTTTATTCTTTTCTGCATTGGGTCTTTGTTGCTGCGCGTGGGCTTTCTCTAGTTGCCGTGAGCTGGATCTCCTCTTTGTTGCAGAGCGCAGGCTTCTCATTGCAGTGGCTTCTCTTGCTGCGGAGCACGGGCTCTAGGCGCGCGGGCTTCAGTAGTTGTGGCATGCGGCCTCAGTAGTTGTGGCTCGCGGGCTTATTTGCTCCGTGGCATGTGGGATCTTCCTGGACCAGGGCTCGAACTCGTGTCCCCTGCATTGGCAGGTGGATTCTTAACCACTGTGCCACCAGGGAAGTCTCGAAATCTCGTATTTTTAAGTGTGAAATCTTCCAATTTTTTTTTTTTAATCACAAATGAGGTCTTTTATTTGTCACCATTAAAAGTTTGATTTTTAAACAGATTCCTGGACTGGTGGCTCATATCCATCAGCTCGTTCAACTTTAGCACCTGTCTTGTCCCCAGTAGCTTTTCCAGAACTACTACCTTCACCATGTAGCTCCATGCGTTTTCCCAATTCAAACTTGGGCTTCTTCAGCATTTTTACTTTTCTAACAAAGACATCATGGAGTGGATAAATAGATTGGCAGGCCTTTTCTATGTCTTTTCCAATGCTGTCTGGAATCAATTTATTGACCACCTCTTTCAAGTCATTTGTCTGCACCTCTCGGGTCATGATTTCCATCATCTTCTTGCGGATCTGGCAGACCTGCTGGTGCTGGGCATAAGAGGTCTTCCAAATCTGATTGTTGCGTTTTTTTGTAAAACCCACACAGAAGAGACGAAGCAAATAACCATCGGTAGTCTTGACATCAACGTGAGCTTCAACCATGGTACTTTCTTCTTGGCTCCCTTTTTACCGCCTTTCGTAAGGCGCTTGTTCTTTCCGACCGCCATAGTGCTGCTCCGAGAGCCAAAAGGGCCCAATTTTTAAATGTTGGAAAAAATTTTTTTAATTTAGCACAGGGCCAGACGTATTTTCAGTATGTAACATTTGTTTAGAGCATCTGAATGGGGCGAAAGGAAGAGTGACTAGCTCAGCCTGAGATGGGCAGGAAGCTAAGGGAGGCTCTCAATTTTGCCTCCTGTGTGAGGACTGAGGTCTCCCCAAGTCCAGTTCAATCCAAGAGGCCCTGAGGGGCACAGTGAACATGGCCCTCCCTGACCAGTCCCTTCCACCTGCCATGTGATATTCTTTTGTGGCTACATTTCCCAAACAGAACTTTTTGGCTGCGAACATTTTCTCACTACCACCTGGTCCCCAAATCTGACAATTGAGGGAATGTCAGGGCTGGAAGGGAACTATGAGGTCATCTACTTCAGTATTTTTGGTCCAGGAAATCACCTCAGCCTTGGAGTGTGTTGAAAATGTTGATTCCTTGGCCTTCCCCAGATCTCCTAAATCAGGGTGTCTGGGGGTGGGAAGCGTGGAATATGCATTATTAACGAGTTCTCTAGGGCATTCTGATGTATCACTGAAGACAGAATGACTGAGCTAGTCCAAACTTGACTCCCTGATGAAACAGTCCCAGAGAGAGGCGTGACTTATCCCAGGTCACTTAGCAAGTTTGCAGGAAAATGAGGGAGGACCAGACTCCCAATGGCAGTGGTTGTTAGAGCCCCTACCATCTTGGCTTGTGTGACATGATTCCTGCAAAATTACTCTTTCCAAGATCCCCAGTGCTCTGTCGTCTAAGGCAAATCCAGTGTTTGTTGGTCTGGTACTCTTTATTTTTCCTTATCGTCTGTGCTGTGCTCTCTGCTTTGAATCTAATGATATTTTTGGCTTTGGATGGTTGAGTGGGAAACACGAGTAAGATACTGAACAGTCCAATCTAGTAGTGACACCCAAACAAAGGCGAAAGGCAGGATCAAGCTAGGGTTTTGCCCAGAATCTGGAGAGATAATGGAGAAAGGGGCAGAGAAGGCTGATCCCTGGGGCGCATCTTGTGGTCCACGAGTAGAGAGGAGAATTCAGAATCAGATTAAAGTTGTGTCTCGCAAACCAAGCAACCAAAGAAAGAAGGAATGGCATGCACCCGTGGGAGAATGAGTTAGCATCTGATAATAACCTTCACCTTCTTGCCTGACAGACTCACTCTATTGATTTAGCCCCAGGACCAGCACATCTTCCACTACAATGGTGGAACAAGTATTACAGCTAAGTCTCCTGAAGGAATCTCACCCATTTTAGGGGATGCACCAAGCACTGATCTCCTCACTTGATTCAGCAAATATTTAACCCATCTGCAACGGGCAAGGTGTGGTGCAAGGCACTAGTGGTGGAGAGGAGGGTAGAGCAGAGACCACCTTTAGCAGAGCCAAGGCAAGGTGGACATCAAGGCAGACCAATGACAACACAGTGAGGTTAAGTGCCTCATTAGAGGTCACCCCATGGAGAGGCTTTACGAAGGAGGTGATGACTAAGCTAAGTTTAAGGAAACAAATAATATTCAAGTTTTAACAGTGTTTGTTCCTGGACCTATTTTGCAAGTGAATCATTAAACATTGCTTAAAGAAAAATATGGCCTGTGTTATATCAGTTACTTTCTGATGACAAAGGATGTGGGTGTAGAGGAAGGGCAGAGGTGTAGATCCAGATTGTGGTACAAGTCATATCCTATTAACTTGATGTTGAGATGCATGTCGCCACAAAGACACAGAAAGTAAACTTTTGAATGTTAAAAATCAGATGGGATAATAAAGGTTTTAAAGCAGGAGGAAAAAAAAAGAGTTAGAAAAAGGTCAGCTTTGCTGTTTGATTTACAGATTTTGTAGAATGGCACCTATGCCACCTTGCATAGATTAGGAAGACATGTATTTTCACTCGATTTTTATAAGATGGAAGTAAGAGGTGGTGGTCATGGGATGGAGCTGATACTAGAGGATTAAGAAAAACTTCCAGAGTGTATTATTTTCAGTACAAATTTAACAATCTCTCACAATTGCACATATGCTACAGTAATAATTCCCTTCTAAAGGAAATGATTCTATTTATTGGAGATCAAAAAGGACGAATCTCAGAATTTAAATTTTATTTTGTATTGCTTCTTTGGCAATTTCAAGGAAGCATGTTACTGTGGAGAGAGCCTTGAAATGGGAACCACTGGATCTGGGATGAAAATCTGTTTCTGACCTTGAGCAAGTCACTTCAACTCCCTAAGCCGCAGCTTCCTCCACTCTAAAATAGGAATGTTCATGCCTGCCCCAGCGATTTTCCCAGGCTGTCATGAAAATCAAACTCCAACTTATTTTAGGGAATCCTGTATATTAAGTGTTTTTAGTGTCCCGCACAATATGGGTAAAAACTTCCCAAGTGTCATGTCATTTTATCCTCACAGTGATGCTAATGGGAGTTTCTATAACTGTTCCATTATATAGATGAGGAAACTATGGTTTAGAGGGTTTAAGTCACTTGTCCAAGGTCACACAGCAAAGAGAGTGACAGAGCTAGTATTTGAAACTGAGTGTGTCTGCCTCTAGCGACAGAGCTGATACCTCCTACATTATGCTGCCACTTGCCTATCACCTTAGAGCCAGAAAATATACGTGAAAGCACACTGCAGATGGGGAAATACTGCCCAGGGTTATTTTTATTTTCCAGCCATGGTTATAGTGTGGATGAGGGTGAAGACAAGAGATGACAATGACATCACCTCCCCCAAAGAACAGCTGTTCATTTTACTCATCTATTATAACCACACTCCTCATTCTCTTTGCTGCTAGTATCAGTGCAGGTGCATTCAGATGCAATTAATAGAAAAGGCTGACACCATCAGGGCATTTATGGTTTGTTACAAAAGAAGTTTGGAATCGGGGGGCTTTCCTGGTGGCGCAGTGGTTGGGAATCTGCCTGCCAATGAGGGAGGTCATGGTTCGATCCCTGGTCCGGGAAGATCCCACATGCCACGGAGCAACTAAGCCCATGCACCACAACTACTGAGCCTGTGCTCTAGACTCGCATGCCTCAACTACTGAAGCTCACGTGCCTAGAGCTGCAACAAGAGAAGCCACCACAATGAGAAGCCCGTGCACCACAACGAAGAGTAGCCGCCCCTGTGCTCACCACAACTAGAGAAAGCCTGTGTGCAGCAACGAAGACCCAACACAGCCAAAAAATAAATAATTAATCAATTTTTAAAAAAGTCTGGAATCAAACAATCCTAGTTTAGATCAGTAATTTCACAATGTTAAGGCTCTGGGCTGTTGTCATCTCTAATTCTCTTGGTCCCTACTCCTGCTCACATAACGGCTGCTGTGGTTCCCAGCATCACAATCTAATGAGACTTTTTTTTCAAAACCAAGAGGCCGACAGCTAGCCAGGGTAATGAATGAGCACTACTTATATATCTCTCTCCGTGTATCCAATAAAAGTAAATTTATTGGAAGTGGAAGTATCCATCCAGAAACTCCACAGTATACTTGCCTTGGATTTCATTGACTAGAACTGGATTACAGTGCATTAGAATGAGCCAGGCTAGGCACTGGTACCAAGTAGCCCTGAAATCTCAGTGGCTTAACACAATATTGATTTCCTTCTTGCTCATCTCACAATTTTGGGGATCTGGAGGCCCTCCTTTTTTTTTTTTTGGCCGTGCCGCATGTGGGATCTTAATTCCCCAACCAGGGATTGAAACCGGGCCACGGCAGTGAAAGCACCGAGTCCTAACCACTGGACCACCAGGGAACTCCCACTCCTTCATTTTATAGTTACACCACCTGGAACACGAGGCCTCCAAGGTCAAGGCAGTAGGACAAGAGAGACGAAAGTAGCGGCACCGTCTCATAACTGCCCCAGACCGGAAGTGACGTATTCTGCTCACATTCCTATTGGTCAGATCTTGGTTCCGCTGCCGCACTTCCTGCAAGGTGGCTGGGAAGGACAATCATCCCAGCAAAACAAACAGTGTGAAGAACGCTCAGAATTGTGTGCCGTTCACGGTGAAACCGCACACCTCACATGCGACCTGAGCCCACAATCTTCTAACCGAAACTGCGCAACTCGTCTCAGGACTTAGCAAAGCTCAGATTCTTTATGTCTCGGCGCAGAAGGAATTCAGCTGAGGCAAAGTGATAGGTAAGAAGTAGATTTATTAATATCCTCTGTGAAGAGGTTGCGGGAAAATGATGTGCGAGAGGATGGTCATGTCTCAGGTCTCGGGTGAGTTCCTGGGACGGGCGCCGAGTGAGGGTCCTTGGTTTGGCGCAGGAAAGAATTCACGAGTGAGCCATAGCAAAGGGAAAGCAGGATTATTGAGAGAGATACACATTCCCACAGGCAGAGTGCGGTCTGTCTCAGGAGGGGAGAGTGGCCCTGGCAGGAACACACTCCACAGAGAGAGTGTGGACTGTCTCGGGAGGTGAGAGCATCCAGGGGCATGGGGTGGTTCGTTTTTATGGGCTGGGTAATTTCATAGGCTAACAAGAAGGAGGATTATTCCAACTATCTTGGAGAAGGGGCGGGAATTTCCTGGACTTGGGCCACTGCCCACTTTTTGGCCTTTTCTGGTTGGCATCGGACCTGTCGGACCTGTCGGACCTGTCGAGGCACCTGTGGGTGTGTCATTTAGTATGCTAATGTATTACAGTGAGCGTATAATGAGGCTCAAGGGCTACTGGAAGTCCAATCTTTCACCATCTTGGGTCTAATTGGTTCTAAACAGTTTATGTCATGTCCTCATTGGCTGTGTCATTTTTTTAAAGGTTGTGCCCTGCCCCTTTCCCTCCTGTCTCAGTGGCCACCCCTAGATGTCGGAGAAGAAGGGGCTTGGGAATGGCTCCTGGGCGGGAGTCTACCACTCCCATCTGCTCCCTCACCAGGCCAGGAAGCCTGGTTAAAGATACGGCAGGGAATGTTCTTCTGTGAGATTCCATGATTTCTTACACCTCCCTCTTCCACAGCCTTTTTCTCTCAGTAGTATAATAATTTTTTCCTTGCCTGTCACTCTCTCCCCCAATCCACGCCACCCCCAACAGACTGTAAGATTCTGAAGGCCAGAGGTTGTCTTCCCTTTCCATCTCTCATGCCTAGCCAGGGTCTGTCACATTGTAGGTGCTCAATAGATGTTTTTAGAGCAAGTGAATGCGGGTCTATTAGAAACAATGATTTCAACCATATGACTGTCTTTAAGAAATACCTGGCTCTATAGAGACATTGAGGAATAAGAAGTATGATTCAACCTTTAAATAAACATGGGTGCAAAAGAGACCATACAGAAAACTTCAAGAATGTGGCCATAAATCAAGTAAATATTTGATCAGTGACATCAACGTATGTAAAACATTTCTTTAAGGAAACTCACTTTTGGAAACCCACTTAGAATATCTTAAGTCTGGCCTTGGAATTTTAACCAGTACTACATCTCCAAGGCTGGAAGTGTTGAGAGTCCCTTGCATGACCATAGGAGGTGTCACAGTGATGGTGGCCGAGGCAGGGGGTAAAAAATTTAGGGTAGTTTGATATACACTTTTTAAGAAATTTAATTAAAGGAGCCAAATAAACGAGGCACTTTATCAGCAGGGATTATCACCACCATTATAGTTGAAATGTATTGAGGACTACATGCTAAGGGCTCTATGTGCATTGTCTAATTTGATCCTCTCAGCAGTGCCATGAGGCAGGTACTATTATCATGCCCATTTTACCGATTGGTATAGTAAGGCTCAGAGAGTTTAATAATTTACCTAATATCATAGAGGGTGGTGGCAAAAAATTGTCTGGTTCCCAAGACGACAACTTTTAACCATTAAGCTTTATTTTTTTTAATTTAATTTTTTAAAAAATTTATTTATTTTATTTATTTATTTTTTGGCTGTGTTGGGTCTTCATTGCTTTCTCTAGTTGAGGCGAGCGGGGGCTACTCTTCCTTGCGGTGCACATGCTTCTCATTGCGGTGGCTTCTCTTGTAGTGGAGCACAGACTCTAGGCACACGGGCTTCAGTAGTTGCAGCACGCAAGCTCAGTAGTTGTGGCTCGTGGGCCCTAGAGCTCAGGCTCAGTAGTTGTGGCACACGGGGTTAGTTGCTCCACAGCATGTGGGATCTTCCCGGACTAGAGATCAAACCCGTGTCCCCTGCATTGGCAGGTGGACTCTCAACCACTGTGCCACCAGGGAAGTCCTAACCATTAAGCTTCAGACCTGCTCCCAGATTCAGGGTACTAGAAGAAAATTTGGTAGGTGTTTGCTCATCCATTACAGTGTAACAGTACAGCCCCAAACCTAGTGCCTTAAAACAAAAACATATTACTACCTATCATGGTTTTGTGGATTGATGGGACCAGTAAGGTTGTTCTCTGTTGGAGTCTCTCCTACAGTTTCAGTCAGATGGTCCGGCTTTGGAAGTCACACAGTGTCACTTCCTTTGCATTCTGCTAGTTAAAAATGGGGCACAGGACCAGCATAGATTCAAGGAGAGGGGACTGCATGCAAGGGAATAAATACCAGGAAGCATCCTTCCTTGGGGCCATTTGGGAGACCGATTATCACGGTGGACAAAGCTAAGTGAGCAAATGCAAAGCGTCCCTGGCGTGTGTGTGGGTGCTAATCTCTTAGAAAGGATTTTCACATCCACCTCTCATGTGCTTTTTCGTAGCCTGGCAGGCAGGCAGGCAGACCGGGGCAGGACTAGATCTCTATTTAACAGACATGGACACTGTCACTCAGTGAAATTAAGTGACTTAACCAAAAGTCACACAGCTTCTAAATGTGGGTGTGGAGTGTGGACTTTGGTCCTCTGACTCCTAGCCTTGCACACTTTATAGATTTTTCCTAAACTGCTGATGCTCAGAACTCTTTGTCACTTCGAGGCAGGAAAGAGAAGACAGAGGCTCCACCAGCAGAAAGTAATCAGGAGAAAGAATCATGGGTCTAAATTTAAAAGGAAAAAGGATATCAAAGTTGTTAGAGTTGTGTTTTTTTTGGTCTTTTAATTAATTAATTAATTTATTTATTTTTGACTGTGTTGGGTCTTTGTTGCTGCACGCGGGCTTTCTCTAGTTGTGGCTAGTGGGGGCTACTGTTTGTTGTGGTGCATGGGCTTCTTAGTGCGATGGCTTCTCTTGTCACGGAGCACGGGCTCCAGGCACGTGGGCTCAGTAGTTGTGGCTTGTGGGCTCTAGAGTGCAGGCTCAGTAGTTGTGGAACTGGGGCTTTGTTGCTGTGCAGCATGTGGGATCTTCCCGGACCAGGGCTCGAACCCATGTCCCCTGCATTGGCAGGCGGCTTCTTAACCACTGCACCACCAGGAAAGTCCCTGTTAGAGTTTTTAAAACACCAACTAAAATAACTGATGCAGGAATGGGCATATATCTACTGCTTATGGGAGTATAATTTGGTGCAAAATTTCTGGGTATGCAATAGATGCCAAAAGCTTTAGAGTTTTGCAAAATATTTGACCCAGAAATTCCATATCTAGAAAATTTCCTAAAGACATAGTCATGAATGTGGGGAAATAGTTATTAGGATGTGTCCTGTAGTATTTTTGCTAACAGGGAAAGGTTAGAGGCAATCCAAATGTCTAACAAGAGGTGTTTTGTTAAACAATGAAAGACCATTCTGCCATTAAACTGATGTTATAGAAAACTATTTAATGTCATATAAAATGTTCACAACATGATTTATAGGAAAAAGCAGATTTTAAAACCGTATTATATATGCCATCTATATTACAAAAAACCATACATGTATCCATACATACAGAAAAAGAGACAAGAAAGAAATAATACCAAAATGTTAATAATAGTTATTTAAGGATGGGGGGGATTCTAGGTTATTTTTCCTTTATTTTATTTTTTTCTTCCTTATATTTTAAAATAGTTTATAGTATGTATTACTTTTGTAATGAATTTTTTTTAAATTAATTTATTTATTTTTAGCTGTGTTGGGTCTTCGTTTCTGTGCGAGGGCTTTCTCTAGTTGCGGCGAGTGGGGGCCACTCTTCATCGCGGTGCGCGGGCCTCTCACTGTCGTGGCCTCTCTTGTTGCAGAGCACAGGCTCCAGACGCGCAGGCTCAGTAGTTGTGGCTCACGGGCCTAGTTGCTCCACGGCATGTGGGATCTTCCCAGACCAGGGCTCGAACCCGTGTCCCCTGCATTGGCAGGCAGATTCTCAAACACTGCGCCACCAGGGAAGCCCTGTAATGAATTTTTAAAAAGGAAAATCAGAAAGGGAATTAGGAAAATATAGAGGATTTTAAGCTAGTTTCAACAAACCAAATGGAAGGTATACATAGGAATAATACAATACCTTATATTTGACTCTTGAAAGTGCTTTATAATTCAAGGTCTAATTTGATCTCTACAACAATTCAATGAAGGAGATTGGACAGGAATTATTATTTCTGTTTTGTAAAAGAGAAAATGAGGGTCTAAGTGATAAGTCTGCAAGGTCAACACAGCTAGTTAGTGATGAAACCAGCACTAGAGCCCAGATCTCCTGGGCCATTCGTGGACCTCAGATAAAGTCACAGCAGATGCTGAAGTCACACTTAGCTTTGAACTGGCACATCCACTTTTCATGTTGTGGACCCCCGACCCCTGTGGCTTTAGCCTACCCAGAATCCCTTCTCCATCTCTCTGGTCTCAGCATTTTGACTTTTGTCTACAGAACCTGCCCTTTCCCAGACTTGGTCCAGATCCAGGGATGGGCATGTAACCCCAACCCAGCCAATGAGAGCCATCGTTGGGAATTCTGCCAAAAGTGTTAGAAAAGAGTTTTCTGAGTTTGTAGGAAGTGGGCAAGAGCTACTGTGGCCTCTGTGCTCCCACTAGGGGATGAGCTGCCTGAAACAGAGCCAGTTCAGAGAAGAGAGTCAGGAGGCTGACAGAAGCTCAAACAAGTTGTTTGTGTTCCTGCGTCCTGTGTGTCTAAAGCCAGATCCACCTACTGGCCTTTCTGCTTACCTGAGCCAGAACGTGGCTTTTCCCCTTTCTTTTCCCCCTTCCCCTTCCCCTCCTGTTCCTCCTTCTTCTTCTTTTTTTTTTTTTTTAAATTTGGACTTTAAATTTATTTATTTATTTATTTATTTATTTATTTTATTTTTGGCTGTGTTGGGTCTTCGTTTCTATACAAGGGCTTTCCCCAGTTGCGGCAAGCGGGGCCACTCTTCATTGCGGTGCACGGGCCTCTCACTATCGCGGCCTCTCTTGTTGCGGGGCACGGGCTCCAGACGTGCAGGCTCAGTAGTTGTGGCTCACGGGCCCAGTTGCTCCGCGGCATGTGGGATCTTCCCAGACCAGGGCTCGAACCCGTGTTCCCTGCATTAGCAGGCAGATTCTCAACCACTGCGCCACCAGGGAAGCCCCTCTCCTTCTTCTTTTTTGTTTGTTTGCTTAATTTTTTTTAAAGAGTATGCAGACAATTTTTAAAAATATTTATTTAATTTGTTTATTTTCTTTATTTTTTGGCTGAGTCGAATCTTAGTTGCAGCACATCGGATCTTTCGTTGCGGCATGCGGGCTTCTCTCTAGTTGTGGTGCGTGGGGTCCAGAGCGCGTGGGCTCTGTAGTTTGCGGCATGCAGCCTCTCTTGTTGAGACCCGTGAGCTCAGTAGTTGTGGCGCACGGGCTTAGTTGCCCCACGGCATGTGGGATCTTAGTTTCCCGACCAGGGATCAAACCCGCGTCCCCTGCATTGTAAGGCGGATTCTTTACCACTGGACCACCAGGGAAGTCCCAGTTTGTTTAATTTTGAGTGGGGTTCCCAACCAAGATTTCTGACAATATACTCTTGGGTCTCAGTTTTCTTAGCTGTAAGATGGGGACATTAATAGTAAAGGGCTGCTCACCTCCCACATGGGGTTTTCTGAGATTTACGGAGTCAATCACGTCAAGTGCTTGTCCCATAGGAGGGCAGTAAATGCCACCTATTATTTTTAACAAGTTAGGGAAGACTGAATTCAGAAAAATCTCATCCCCCTCAGTCCCCCTCCCCTGCAAAAGAAAGAAAAAGACTGCTCCATGCATAAAAATATAGAGAATAGATTCCTAAGTTATGAGAAAAGAGAAAGCGCTGTCCACTTCAACCTGGAGTTGCTCTTTCTTACTTTACAGTCCCGGCAGAGGCTTTGGCAGCAGGTCCCGCCCCCCCTCCCTTCTCACACCCTCACACGTTCCCTCACAGCCTTCAGGGTCCCCACTCAATGCCAGGTGATGCCGGGCCCTGGAAAAACATTCAGTTGGCAAATTGTTAGAAACAGCAGGAGCTTCGAGAGAGGAGGAGAAAGGGGAGGTGAAGTGGCTGGCAAGACAGAGGTGGCTGATTTTGCAATGCAGCTTGGAGAGAGGGAAAGTAAACTAGGAGAAAGTTAGCAGGCCTCACAGCCTTGTTCCTGCAGGGGTTATATAAAGGAGGGACCTGGTGCCTGCCCTCAAACAATGCTCAGTTTAAGGCTGCTGTTTTTCCAGGGAGTTGGGACTCTGATGACGCCAGGTCAGAGGGCTCTGAGGTTAAGAAAAATGTTAGCACAGGAGGAGCAAAATTCACATAAAACCCCGCTCTGCTGCATTAAACAGAAAAGGCATTATGTAACTTGCAGGATCTCTGAGGTGGGAGGTGGGAGGGTAGAGAATTGGTTTTGGAGACTTCCCAGTCTGGGGGCTGGACCTCAGGGCACAGACTTCGTGCTCTGCTCACACTGTTGGTGCTGGCCACCGGGTGCCGGAAACCCCTCACCCCCAAATGGATTCTGTCCAGCGCCAGCTCCCTCATGTCCTCTCCTGGAGGCCAAGTCTGTCATGGGGTGTCTGATTGGCTAAGCCTAGGATACATGCCTTGCTGCGACGGAGCTGAGAAAGCCGGCATCAGCCTGTGACCTTGGGGAGGCAGGACCCACAATGTGGGAAATCTTCCAGTTATGGGATGGGGTCAAAAGGGCATCCATAAAGTATGTATACATCCCCCAGCAGTATTTTGTATTGTGTGTGTGTGCATGCACGTGTGTGAAATAGGCATGTGATCTATGTCTCCAGGTCTCTTTTCCACCGTGTCCTCATCCTTAAAAATACAAAGACCCATCATTCAAGCCCCCACCGGCAGCAGGAGCCCAGTCTCCTCATTTGACTGAGTTCAGACCACAGCTCCAAAGTACCACTTCTCCTCGCGGCTCTGTTCCTTCAGGTCATTATTGCCTCCCAGCCCCCACCCCAGATGTGGACCCAGGGCTCTTTCTCCCCCCAGCCTCTGAAACGAAGAGCTGATACACTCCTCAGAGATACACCAAGCCCCTGGGGATGACGCTTTCTCCTAATGCAACAGAACGCTTGGCTCTGATTTGTCACATCCTCTCCCCTTAGGACTCAGCTCTGGTTTTCCCTCTGCAGAAGCACAGGCCCGTTAAAGCAGCCTGAGATGAATTCAGCTCCCAAAACTAGGTTGCAAAGACAGAAGTCATTTTTTTTTAAGCATTGGTTCTTATCCCAGGTGGAACCCCCTCTGGGGGCAGAGAGTTGAAAAACTGCTCTAATGGGTTTCTCCCTTAGAAAAGCCCAGAAAGCAGATTAAGGGCGATGCCCCGGATCAGTCCCTGCCCCACACTCCCGGTGACCGTGTCTGTTAGGAACCCACAAGTCTGGACAAGGGGAGGTGAAACCCTGGGTGGGGACTGATTCGCTTGTTCCTTGGCTTTCCCACGTATACCCTCCCCCTTCTAGAGATGTTCATGCACTTGCCTCGCCCCCAGCCCGATTCATTTCTGTACGTCACTCAGTGCTTGTCTGTTGAATGAGCGACCAGCTCCTCTCTGCATCCTGCCTGAGTCCTCCAGGAGGGTCAGCTACTAGTCCCACCTCTCTCCATTGACATTTCATCCAAGACCCTTTTGTAATATCCACTCGGTGGTCCCATATTTATCTATGTTGTGTGAGTTTCCCTTTAGGAGAGGGACTATATATCATTTGCTATGGTGTCCTCAACAACTGGCAGAGTGCCTGTGTGCTTTTTTTAAAAATTAATTAATTAATTAATTTTTATTTTTGGCTGCATTGTGTCTTCATTGCTGCGGACAGGCTTTTCTCTAGTTGCGGCGAGCGGGGGCTACTCTTTGTTGCGGTGCGTGGGCTTCTCACTGCGGTGGCTTCTCTTGTTGCAGAGCACGGACTCTAGGTGTGTGGGCTTCAGTAGTCGTGGCATGCGGGCTCAGTAGTTGTGGCTCACGGGCTCTAGAGTGCAGGCTCAGTAGTTGTGGCACATGGGCTCAGTAGTTGTGGTGCACAGGCTTAGTTGCTCCGCGGCATGTGGGATCTTCCTGGACCAGGGCTCGAACCTGTGTCCCCTGCATTGGCAGGCGGATTCTTAACCACTGCGCTACCAGGGAAGTCCCCCTGTTAGTGTTTTTGAATGGAGAGAAGAAAAGATGGATGAATAGATGGATGGATGGACACCTGAGCTTTGAGGGACAATGGTCACTGTAGCCAGATGCCACGAGGGGGCAGTGTGGAGCAGCTTTTCAAGGCCTCCCCAGACTCTGCCACAAGACCCTGGCTGGCAAGGTTTCTAGAGCTTATTTTGTTGAACATCTTCAGTTGTGAGAGGAGCTGAGGTCCCAGAGGGCGACGGCTATGCGAAGGGGCACACCGCTCCTCAACCGGGTGCTTACTTTCTCCGTTATGTACGCCCATAGACCCAGCTTACTAGGCTCTGAGGGCCCTAATGTGCCAAGACCCTTTCATTACCCCGTGAAGCCCTTCCTGAGAGGCTGCCCATCAGCCTCTGGCAGGTGAACAGAGCACAGAGGGAACAGACCACTGAGTGCACCATGCAGGGCCCCATGTGTCTTCCCAGCACCTCCGCAGGGTCTCAGCTTTGGTGACTCGGCCCTCACTGGACTCCCCCTCTCCCTGACATGAGTCTTCTCTCCTTTGGGGACCTGTATCACCTGGGCCCACATTTCCCAGCAAAGGAAGAACCCTATGCTCAGAATATGTCCTACATCAATGATCCTTCTCTCAAAATTTCCTTCTCTTTTGTGTCATCTCCTCTAGCTCTGCTTGTTAATTTCCTCTCTTTCTCCTTTTTTTGGCGGGTGGGGTGTGTGGTTGGAGAGAACACTGACACGGTGATGCCTCCCTCCCTCCCCTCCTAGCTGTCCACGCATTTCACACTCCCAAGGACCAAGCCTGAGACAGCAGAGAGGTATCTGGACGACACACAAAAGCTCAAAATTTCATTTTCGTTCATTCATTTATTCATTCATCTATTTAATTACTCCATTATCAGAAATATTTTTAAGCATCCACTATGTGTCAGGTGCTGAAAACAATAACACAGTTGTACAATTATCAACTCCTTACTCTGTGCTAGGCCCTGTGCTAAAGGCGTGACAGCCATTATCGTTACATGGGCCTGTGATTATTATTTTATAGATGAGGAAACAGAGGTCTAGAGACATGATGTCACTCACCCCAGGGAGCATAACCAGTAAGCTACAGAACCAATCACCCAACCGTGGAGGCTGCCGCCCATATGATGAAGCATTTCCTGCCAACGTTCATTGCCGGGCTTGTGGCTGCTCGTGCCCAGATTCTCCAGAGTCTGCATCTCTGCAGGAGCAGCAGAAACTCCCAGGCCTGGGTTTCTGGCCGCGTAAGTGCATTGTAACTTTGTGTCTCCTGAAGAGGAATTCCAGAATGTTCCATCAAGTTCAATTCTGCAACTGCACCTCTCTACTCTGAGTGGGATCCAGCGTCACCTCAAAGCTGTGGCTCCGAGAAGATCCCATCCAAGGTCACTGGGATGGGAGTCAGGAACTTGGGTCTCCTCCATTGGGCCTAACCAGCCATGTGAGCTGGACCCTCTCCCTTTGCCCTGCTGAGCCCTTCTGCTGCCTCATCTGTAGAATGAGAGACTACACTACCTGCCCTGGATAGCAGTCCTCAGGAGGAGATAAGAGCATGAACATGAAAAGTTTTTTTACATTTGGAGGTCTTGTCTTGTATAAATCCATGCGTCCTTATTATTGTCATGGTCTGGGCTTGTGTGCCTGGACTGAGTTCTCCTGGAGTCCTAGAGCAGAAGTTCCTGGCTTTTAGGACCTCACAGGTCAGGATAATTTTACATGGGGTTGTTTCTTTCTTTCTTTTATTTTATTATTTATTTTATTTTATTTATTTTATTTTTGGCTGCGTTGGGTCTTCGTTGCTACACGCGGGCTTTTCTCTGGTTGCGGCGAACGGGGGCTACTCTTCGTTGTGGTGTGTGGGCTTCTCATTGTGGTGGCTTCTCTTGTTGGGAGCACGGGCTCTAGGCGTATGGGCTTCGGTAGTTGTGGCACATGGGCTCAGTAGTTGTGGCTCGCGGGCTGTAGAGCGCAGGCTCAGTAGTTGTGGCGCACAGGCTTAGTTGTTCCACGGTGTGTGGGATCTTCCCGGACCAGGGCTCAAACCCGTGTCTCCTGCATTGGCAGGCGGATTCTTAACCACTGTGCCACCAGGGAAGCCCCATAGGGTTGTTTCTTTTTATAAAAATACTCTGTCCTAAAAGAAAAAGAAGTTTAGCATAAAAGTCAGCAGAACATAACCTTACAATTAAAAGCGGATGTATTTAGCCTCGTAAAAAACTATGTAGTCTATATTTTTCTTGTTTCACTTTAGACCAGTGGAAAGTGAAGCAAGGACGGGCTTCTGGGAGCCATTGTTAGAGACTGTGTGTGGTTGGGTGTGTCCCCCACCTGCAGCCAAGCTCTGGGCAGTAGAGGTGTATCATCGGGCAGCCATGTGCATTGGGGGAACTGAAGGACAGAACAGAAAAATAATGTTTCAGGAAATTTTTAAAATGCATATTATAAAATAATGGGTGCATCCTGGCCCCCAGTTTGTAAAGTACCTGTATGCCTACAGACAGCCTCAGATGCACAGAAAAAACACTGGAAGTCTACACAGCAAAACTTCACGGGGTTATCACTGCATGGAAGAATGATGGTTATGTTTATTTTCTCTGAGTTATTTCTTGCATTTTCCAAATCTTCCTGTTTTATAATCAGAAATATAGAAGGAATAAAGAAGTAAAAAAAAAAATGATGCAAGAGAAATCTTGCAATATACTGTTTAAGACCTTGGCCAATGGTCTTCTTGGGAAATGCAGAATTTCAGTGAAGCCACATCTTGGATTGCAGAAGCCTCCTTTGGGACTGTGCTGACATCACCCACCCTGTCTTCACATTTCTAGGGCCTGGCCTGGTGCCAGGCGTGTGGTAAGGATGGAGCCACCAGTGTGCGTTGTGTGGGCCACTTTCCTTCCTAGACTGGCCAGTGTGACTCCTCACTGAGAGGGGCCCACAGAGAAAAGCTGCCACTTCCGTGGAAATGGACCTTCTCGGAATTGCTTTCCTTTCTGAGTACAAAAATTTGTATTTGCAGCTTCTTTTTGGAAGAGTGGAGCAAGGTGCAGGAATTCCCTGGTGGTCCAGTGGTTAGGACTCTGCGCTTCCACTGCAGGGGGCCCGGGTTTGATCTCTGGTTGGGGAACTAAGATCCTACAAGCCGTGTGGTGCGGCCAAAAAAATAAATAAATAAATGGAGCAAGGTGATCACCAAATCCCTTTTATGAGTTTAAGTTCCTATCTTAGAGGCAGTCTGGTTGCCATTAAAATAAAGACCATCTTTAAAGCAACAAGCCTTGGGGAGGCAGATCTTCCAAGATTAGGCGTCTTGGTGACAAGCAACAGGAGTTCATTCTGGCCAATTCAAGCAGGAAAGAAATGCATTGGAGAGGCTCCCTCTTTGTCTGCCTCAGGAAACCAAGTGTCGTCACACTAGGACTCCAACCGTCAGGCCCGTTGCCAGCCCCTCTTCGTACATCTCAGTCGTCACAGTTGCTATAAGGCTGACCCTTGCATCTCCTCAGGCAAGATTCCCACAACAGTGAGCTTGAGGACAGTCCCCAGGCAAATGGTTGGCTTGATGGAACACACTCTTATCCAGTCAGCACCCCCTAGGTGATAGGTATGAGGGGGGATCTGAGGGCTGGAGCAGAGACCACCACCAAGTGACAGGACGAGCCAGTGAGAAAGGCCCTGGCGGCACAAGCCTGCAAACCCTGCCAGGGACACCCACCTGAGGGGTGCACGCGGAGGCCGAAACCCAGCTAGGCCCTGCTCCCCAAGCTCAGAGCCTTGGCTGTATCCACCTTGCCTTCTCCTAAGTGTCTGGTCACTTTTCTAATTTTTATAAAGCACGGCATGTGTTAGGTATGGCTGGGCCACCAGATCCCATTGACAGATACCTGCCCTGGGCCCCTAGAATGTGAATATTTCACGACCAGGTGCTGATCACTTGTCCCACTGGACTTAGCTTTTTCGTTTGCCACTTTCTACTTGGCTTTCTCTCTTTTGACCAATAGGTGTGATATGGACAGCAGGGGGGAGTACAGGCCTGAGGCACGCAAAAGCCCTTGCCCTTTCCCAAGAGCAGCATGGCTCTCATGCCTTCCACTGTGCATGTGCCCGAAGGCCACTCAGTGCCCTTGGGCCTTCTTGGAGAAGAAGCATGAGGTGGCCCTCCCTGCACCCTACTGGCCTGGCTGAGGTGGTTACTCAGCTGTGAACACTCAGGGCAACTTGGCCTGGGGTCTTGTGGGAGCCCGCTTTGATAAGATGGGAGGAGCGGAGGCAGGAGGGAGACTTTAAATCTTTAGGCAGGGATAAGCGCCCTTTGCATTCTGCTCCAGAATAGATCCTAATTTTGCAAGGAGATATTCTGATCTCTGCAAAGACTTATGTCTCAAACCCGATAGATATAGATATATAGGTAAATAGATGATCCATAGACTACCCACAGAGAAGTTTGGAGAGGAAACTGCGGGCTGGAAAGTATTTTCATACAAACTTTATGAAAGTTTTTCCAGAGGGAAATTAAGAAAACCACACACAGAAAAAGTCCCCTCCTCCTGTTTGGTTAAAAATATAAAATAAACAACCACAGAAATCATCCTTCAATTCAGCCATCCCTTTAGCTCAGAAACTAGACTGTCCATATTTATATTTGGTGGATCCTCGTCTCCATTTTTACCATTTTATCTTAGAGTGGAAGAGGCAAAGGAGCGTGATACTAACAGTAATTAATGACCATAAGCAGTGAATACAACTCTCACAAGGGCTCAGTCTGTGGTTTCCTATCGTCTTGTCTCCAAGGAACATGTGATGTCAATCCACCCTGGTCACCCTGTACCTGACCCCGTGGACCAAGGGGATTTCGCAGCCTTGGCCACCTGGGGCCACAGCACAAAGCTGAGCTTCACCAGTGGGTTGGTTAAAGGGTTTACAGAGTTTGCAGTGAAACTCCTACCAGGGCAATAATTACATTTCTGGCTTTTGCCACAAGGTGGGACTTCACAACAGAAATCAATAGTAAGCAGTAAAGTCTGCTGAGGCCTCAAGAGGACAGGGTTTCTCAGTCTCAGCGCCATCGGTATGTGGGGCTGGACAATTCTTTGTTGTGGGTCTGTCCTGTGCACTGCAGGATGTTCAGCCACAGCCCTAGCCTCTCCCCTACCCACTGGATGCCAGTAGCAACCCCCTAGTATGACAACCAAAAATGTCTCCAGACATTACCAAATGTCTCTGTGGTGGAGGGTGTGTGTGTCTAAAGTCTCCCCCCAGTTAAGAAACACTGCTCTAGTGGCTAATAGCAGGGGCCCTGGAATCAGACTGCTCAGATTCAAATCCTAGTGCCTGCAACCTGTAGGAGCACTGAATGAGTTAAAAAACATAAAGGTAGGCTACCACATAATTTATCTTCCAAACCAGAGCAATTTGAGAGTGAAAGAGGGTTCTAATAATAATCTCATAACCTGAGACTGTCTCAGCAAACAGGGATGTGTGGTCAGCCATTAAGTCCACACACAGTGTTGAGCACAGAGCCTGACCCAGTGTCCCCTGGATGACGGCTGTGCTAAGTGTGTTACAGGTAGGGACTTCATTTAATCCCCTTAAGCCCTATGAGATGGTACTATTATTATACCCTTTGGATACACGGAAAGATTGAAACACTTAAAGCTAAAATAACTTGCCCAAGGTCACACAGTGAGTAGCACCGTCAGGCTTCGGGTCCTGGCAGGCGAGTGTCCATGCCTGTGTTCCTAAACCTCTGTCCGTGTGTGCTTGGGGGTCCCAGGAAACACAGTGCTACTCAACGTTCACCAAACCCCACATGGACTACTAGCTCTGGGTTTTTCACAGTTTCAACATTAAACCCATTGAGAAATCTGGGTTTTCAGGGGTTACTGTGATGGAAAGCAAATGCATGAAGATCAGTGTGGAGCAGGAGATGAGAGTGGCGCTGTCCCATCCAATTCCCAGCTTTGTAGAGCTCAACAGGGGCACCCATCCCATTAGGAAGCCATTATTTAAGAAAGAAATGAAAATTTTATTTTTAAAATTCATTCATTTATTGTTTACCCAGATGGCTACTAAGTTGTTAGGACATAAAGTCTTAAGTTATTTGGACCCAGCTGCTTAATAAATGGAACTGTTGGGTATTTCTTTTGGCCTACAGGTGCCATGAAGGTGATGTGAAAGGAGAAAGTTTGGGAACATCTGTACTCACCATTTTGCCATTGGGAGAACTCTGGAGGGTAACGATGGAGAAGGGTTTCTAGCACAGAGACCCCGCTCTGGGAGTTCACTCTGGGGAAACCTCTTCCTGTCTCCATGGCGCTCGCACGCACGCGCGCACGTGCACACACACGTGCACACACACACACACACACACAGCTCTCCTTTCCCTCCCACAGAAACTAATATACCCTGGCTCCATCAGACCGTTACCAAATCCCACTTGAGTTACCTTTATTTCAATCTCTTGCCCTTTATCAACTGTGTCAGGAAGCAAACTGCTTCTCTTTTACTACCTGTATTTAGTCAAGGTTCAAGTTGAACATCTCCCACTGACATGCAATCTGCCCTTCAGGTCAGAGGTCACATTGCCAACTCATACCCCAAATGCCACAGTGATAAGCAAACACAAATGCACCCCACCCCCGTGCCAGAGAGCACCTCAGGCTGGTACACCAAATTTTTAATAAATACACAGAGATGATTACAAGACAGATGGCCTGGTAGTATGGCAAAGGGGAAGACGGTGAGGGTGTGCGTGGTGGGACGTTGTCTGGCCAGGGAAGTGGTCACTGGGTCTAAGGCCACAAGAACACTTTCATTCTCTGTCTAATTTACCATAACAGAAAACCAGACAGCAGGGGTGTGGCGGAAACATCTGGGTCAGGGCCTTTTATTACTAACCAGGGGCCACCCTGGACAAGTCACTTCTTGCTGTTCCTCAGTTTCGTCATCTGTAAGGGGACTGGATTGTCCAGTGCTTTTTAAATTGGGGTGCCAGAGGCACATTCACCACCTGTGTGTGCACTTGGAGTGTCTGTCTTTCCGGGGTGCTAAGTTTATTCAAGATTTTGGGGGGCCCACTCTTTTTACATTAAAGCATTTTATATCTTTGTTCAGAACACAGAATTTACATGGATTTTAATTATGGTAATTAATAATTGATGAAGTTTCGTGAGCAATTACTGTGTGCCAAGTTTGAATCCCTTTATATGATCCTCACAATTACCCAATGAGATATTATCTCCATTTATAGATTTTAAAAACCGAGGGCACAGAGAGATGAACTAATCTACCCAGTCACATGTTACTAAGCAATGATAAACAACCGGTCCCCTTGCCCCCAAAAAGATCTGGGCCCATTGCAAGGATTTATCCGCAGACCTGTGAGACTTCTCTGGTGAAGCCTGAAACGCACAGGCCAAAATGATCTCACATTTTGAGATCACAGGTCCAGCTCCGGCACTCCTAAATCAGTTTTAGCTAAATCAGTGGATTAAGGTCATCCTCCGGGTGCCCCTGGAGGATGAAAGGGGCTGGGGAGGCCTTGCGGGGTTTCTGGGGGTTCACTAGGTGGGGTTTCCGGGCCGCTCGAGCGCTCCTATTCGGCCCGAGAGCGGCCTCTGCCTGGGCTGCCGCCTCCCTCCCAGCCTGGGTGTTTCCAGCCGGCGTCGCCGGTACTTCCTCGTTCCCGCGCGCGCCCCAGGCTTAGCTCGCAACGCCCAGCGCCGGCGCTGCTCAGGCGGGAGGGGGCCAGAGGGGAGATGTCGCAACCGTCTCCCTCCCTCTTTCCCCGCCTTGGCACTCAGTCACCTCCCAGATGAGCCCGCTCGCAGACGGCTGCGGGCCGCGGGGTGCCCGGCATGTCCCTTGAGTGCGCGCAGGCGGCGGGCATTGGGCCCGCGCGCAACCTGGAGCGGGCCAACCGCACCCGCTTCCCGTTCTTCTCTGATGTCAAGGGCGACCACCGGTTGGTACTGAGCGCCGTGGAGACTGTGGTGCTGGCACTCATCTTTGCGGTGTCGCTGCTGGGCAACGTGTGCGCCTTGGTGCTGGTAGCGCGCCGACGGCGCCGCGGCACCACAGCCAGCCTGGTGCTCAACCTTTTCTGCGCGGACCTGCTCTTCACCAGCGCCATCCCGCCCGTGCTGGCCGTGCGCTGGACAGAGGCCTGGCTGCTGGGCCCGGGTGCCTGCCACCTGCTCTTCTACGTGATGACCCTGAGCGGCAGCGTCACCATCCTGACGCTGGCGGCAGTCAGCTTGGAGCGCATGGTGTGCATCGTGCGCCTGCGGAGCGGCGTGCGGGGCCCGGGGCGGTGGGCGCGGGCCGCGCTGCTCGCGCTTATCTGGGGCTACTCGGCGATCGCCGCGCTACCCCTCTGCATCTTCTTCCGCGTCGTCCCGCAGCGGTTCTCCGGCGCCGACGAGGTGAGCGCCGGGGTGTGCACGCGGGGGAGGTGTCCGGGAAGGGCTGGCAGACGGGTTGCGCCGGAAACGGTGATCTGGGATGGTCATTAACAAAAACAACAAAACAATAATAGGCGGTTTGCTGCATTTAATCGTTGTGTCACCGTGCGCGGCACTAAGTTTTATCTGTGAAACTTCACTATGACCCTACGATGTAGATCTCATAAACGCCCTCCAAAACGTTGTAAGTGGAGTCCCCGTAATGCCTGTAAAGTGCACTGACTATTGAGAGGTTAATGGAGTAAGGGGCTTAGCGGCCAGACAGACCGAACTAGGGGACCCGGAATGACTGATCACATTATAGTAAATTCTGCTCTCTCGCAGTACTCATTATCACACCTATTTACAGATGAGGAAGCTAAGGTACACAGAGAGTAACTTGCTCAGGGTATCTCAGCCTTAGCGTGAGGAGGAGCTAAGATCGCGCTCAGCAGATTCAGTGCGGGCTGGATGAGGGTCCTGCTTTGAGAATCGCGGGCAGGTGTGTGTGAATGGGCCGGGGAGAAAGGGCTTTGGAGACCCAGAGACCCCGGACCTAGTGCTGCCTCTAGGGGGGCTGTGACTTCCTCTCCGGAGCATTAGTTTTTCCAACTGCAAGACGGAAATACTAGACTAGACCATGGGATCTTACCCTGGGAGCTTTGAATGAAGAGTGGCTTCAGAGTATCTTGGGCGCCCCAAATGTTCCGAAGATTCCAGAGGCTGAGCCCATAAGCTTTATTCTGGGCACCGCACCCAGAGTTGTCATTAGGATCATTGCGGGGGTCCAGGATCTAAAAAAGATTCTGCGCACAGTTCATGGCATTGGCTCGAGGCTATTCCTGTCCCTCGGTACAGAATTGCGGGCGCAGGTTTGTTCTCTTTGCTGCCCTGCGGCGCCGCTGCAGGGTTTGCGCGCGGAGATTCACCCGGGACCCCTGACCTGGACAGTGACCGGCGGTTCTGGCTGTTATCCCGGTGTTAGGTTCTGTGGGCCTCGCGGGGAGGGCCAGGGACAGAGGTACTTACGCCCTACGGGAAGGCGCGAGTCTCGAGGCTCAGCCTCCTGGAGTGTCTGCCCAAGGCTGGGTTCTCCGCCCCATTCCTTTTCCCTACGGCGGTGGTCGCTGGTTTTCTGGCCGTGGGACACGAAAGCTCAACCTTGGCCCTAGGAAGGAGTGTGGGGCTTCCCGGCAGAAATCACAGTCCCAAAGAGAGCCCTACGCAGTGACCAGAAGGGGTGGGAGGGCCGGGAGGGAGGGGGGAAGGCTTCTATCTATGAAGGTGAACACAGGCTGACCAGGGGACGTGAACGCAGAAGTGGGCTTCTCTGGACGTTTCCCAGACTGGCCTCTCACACAGGCCTTTCACTGGGGAGAGAGGTCTGCATCCTGTGTGATAGATATATATATATATTGTTTTTAACAAAAATCAAACCGAAAAGTCTCTGGGGGGCTGGGATTCTGCCATCTGTCTTTTGATTTTTTTAAGTTATTCTCTCACTGAGTTACAGTGTTTCTGTATTTTTCACAGACTTGAGGGATTTCACAGAACTCAGGGAATTAAAAACAAATAGAACATATCTTAAGGATATCTTATGTTTCCAGACAGGTATCTTTGTGCCTCCCCCTTTCACAACTGTTTTAGGTACACTCTTACTTAACTGGCAAATAACACTAAAAAATGAGGCTCTTGTCACCTCCCAGCCAAAAACCCAGACTAAAACTTCTTGCTGACGTGGACACGGGGGTTGTTTGAGGGAGAAGGCCTTCGCACAGATGCAGGACCTTCCGTGCCTTGCCACTCTGTATTTTACCCCAGGTAGGGCATCTGTGGAGGTTGGAGCCCTACACAGCACTTCCAGAATGACTACAGTTTTACCGTAAGGTGCTTCCGTGGAGATCTGTGTTGTGGTGGCCTTCCCTCAGTCCCCCTTGGGGCTGGGCGCACAGACCCCTCTTGTTTCAATGCAGAAACACCTCCTTGGTCTTAAGAGCCTTTGGAGAGGGATTTGGGGAAAGCCACTGGGAGAGAATGGGTCCGCACAGCATCTTAGAAGATGAGCGGCCAGGTGAGCTGGCTGCAGGACCCTGTTCCCTGAAATTAGTAGAGGTGGGGCTGGGGAGCTTGTAAGGAAAAACGGGGACAGTCCTTTCCAGCTCTCCATCCTCTGTCTTTTCCCCTACCTGCCGCTCAGCCCCCAACACACACATATCCACACCTGCCAGTAAGCCAACAAACAGAAAACTCCTGGTTCCTCAAGGGCCATGACCTGAATAGGTAGGAAACATCTTACTTTATAGGTGGGCAAAGTGAGGCTCTGCAGTTAAAGAAATAAGTTGAAAAGAATGAGAAATGGCAGGGGGGAGGGGGGGAGGCCATTAAAAAAAAAAGAGACAGAGAAGGATCTAGTCTAGACTGAATTGAGACTCACATTTAAAATTAGCAAATGCTTGTTTTCTCAATCCCCTACTCCCAGCTTCCTGGCTGTAGATTCTGCCTGCCCCCTCCTACTTGGACACTAAATATGGAGGTTTTGGATGGGGGGACATTTTCCTACCCAAACCACCAGCTGAGAGAACTAACTAAACCCAGGCGCATGCTGGCTCCCTCCCCTCAAGGAGCACCGGCCAGGGAAACAGTGCCTCTCAGAGGTTTCTGTTTATCTGAGCTCCCCCCACAAAAAACCCCCCAAGAACATGATTAGCTTTGTCCATTTGCGCAGTGAGTACCAAGCAGTCAAGGTGACCAGACTCTCTCAAACTTAGATGAAATGATAGACAGGCTAGAAAATGCTAAATAATTTGGTATTAGGAGTGCAGGCTTTGGAGTCAAATGTTCTGAGTGAATCCCATCTCTGCCATTTAGGAGCTGTGAGACAGAGGCAAGTGGTCTCATCTCTCTATACCTCACTTTCCTCATTTGCCAAATGGGCACAATAACAGTATTAATAACCTTATAGGATTACTGTGGGGACGGAAGTTCAGTAAATGAGCGAACACCTGGCACATACACAGTTAAGCGCTCAAGAGTTGCCAGCTATTATTAGTTTCCTTATCTTTGGTTATAAATATTTTAAACATTTTTCAAACAGTACAATTCTTCTGATTGCGGCAAAATAAAAGACTGCCATTTTAAGAGGGTGGACACATCCTAGCAACTTAGACATCTCAGCCAGGTCAGCTCAGCCTATGCCAGCGGGATTCCTGCCTGTGTGTGCTGTGGCCCTGGTGGGGCGTGACCCTCACTGGCAGGTGGGGAGGACTGTCCACCCTGGTCAGAGTGTGCTGCCCATTGATTCTGCAAACACTTACTGAGCACCCCTCCCTCCTGCCCCCGCCGTGAGCCACACGACCAAGACACCGTCCTTCTCTTCAAGGAGGGGCATGTGGATCACACAGATTCTGGTCCCAGACCCTGCACAATTCGGTAACCCCACAGTAACCCCACGAGTTGGTGTTCTCTTGTTTATTTTCTGAAGGAGAAGATGCCTGTAGTTACAGAATGGGCAAAGGATGGAACCAGAAGTTAGCTGGGGTCTGTCTGTTCCTCCTGGTGCCTCTCCCATGAGTTCACACTTCCGGAGGAGCGCTTGGTCCCACTGCCCTGCCCCGCCCCAGTTTAATACCGGGCCAATAATGCCGTCGTGTCCCTACTGAATGTGGATTGGCTGAGGAGACAAACAAGTTTGCTCACACTTGTTAATATTAGAGGATACTTTTAAGATACAGGAAAGTAAGTCCATCTCTTGCCATGGATATGTTCTTTCTTCTCTGCTGGGAAGCTGATAGGAGAGGAGATATATTATATAACTAGGATTCCTAGTTCCTTAAAATGACTTTGAAGTCTTCCATTTTGTTTGAAGAGGCGGGGCAGGGAGAACTATTTACAAAGGTGTCCCCAAGGGTATTCCAGGAAGAGTCATTAGAGAAGCTGACCGGAAACAGCTGGAATCAGGTGGCATTTGCAAATGAGTCAGCCAGTGCGGTGAGGGGTCAGCACTTGAGCAGTGCCTGTAGATAGACGTCCCCCATCCGCAGGAAAGTCTTCCTGGAAAAGAATGAGTGACGTGGGGGACTGGAGGGACATCACAGACTGAGGAGATAGCCCACAATGTTGGCAAGAGATGGTGCTGGAAGGGTTGGTGGGGGTCAACTAGAGAAGGGCCAGTTACACACCCTTTAGGGCGTTGGGACTTAAGAGGTGAGAGATGGCCTGGCCTGTGGTCTGTGGTCTGTGGGCAGAGGGGGAGCAGTGAGAATAAGGTTGTGGTGGGTTGGATAGCTATTAAGGCAGAACCTAGGAGTTTGCTCTGAGTGGAGAGGGAAGAAGAAGGTGGAAGGCCAGCACTCAGGTATCTGACAGCTTGGAAAATGGCGGCTCCGTGCCAGGAGTTGATGATGCCAGGGGTGGAATCTTTGGGGTGGGACACTGGAGGCTAGAAGTGCCTGGGAGGCATCCTATAGAGATGCCCTCAGGGCCGTGGGGCCAGCCTGGGGTTCAGGAGAAGACGGGGCTGGAAAGAGGAGATTGCAACAGCATCTGCAAAAAGCCACCATGGAAATGGATGAGATTGCCAGGGAGAGATGGAGCTTGGGATGGGAATACCAGTCACAGCCAACCACACTTCACACCATTGTACGTGGCCTCCCATCTACATCCTTTCTGGTCCAGACACTGAGCTCCAGCTTCCCCCTTCCCTTGACTGAAGCCCCATCCTTCCAGGCACAGCTGACACAACCCCTCCTGGATGCCGCTTTCCCGGTGCCTCCACAATCCCATCACCTGTAGCTCTCTGGGCTTGCCGCTCTGTATTGAAGTTTCCTAGTGCTTTTCTCCCTCCCTGACTGTACCATAGCCTCCTTTCCCATCCTCACTGTGGCCTCACAGTGGCTCAGTCACCATGGCTTGAGTCAGCGAGTGGTTGGACAAATAGATTAAAGGACACTGTCATCGGCTCAGCCAGCTCTGCTTCTGTAGCTCAGTGACAAAGCAGGCCCAGCACTTTGGGTTTTCAAATTTCCTTTTTATTTTTTTAAATAAATTTATTTATTTATTTTTGACTGTGTTGGGTCTTTGTTGCTGTGCGCGGGCTTTCTCTAGTTGCGGTGAGTGGGGGCTACTCTTCGTTGCGGTGCGCGGGCTTCTCACTGCGGTGGCTTCTCTTATTGCGGAGCATGAGCTCTAGGCGCGCGGGCTTCAGTAGTTGTGGCTTGCGGGCTCTAGAGCGCAGGCTCAGTAGTTGTGGCGCACGAGCTTAGTTGTTCCTCGGCACGTGGGATCTTCCCGGGCCAGGGCTTGAACCCGTGTCTCCTGCATTGGCAGGCAGATTCTTAATCACTGCGCCACCAGGGAAGCCTGACACTTAATTTTCAAGAGTGTATCTTTCCAGTCTTTTCTATGCCTGCGTGTGTGAGTGTGTGGATAGATGCCTTTTCATTCGCACCTACACATTTTCTTTGACAATACGAGGCTAATACAGGCAGATTATTTAAAGATCTATATTTTTGTCCCTAATGTAGAGGGAACACCTTGCTCTATCATTACACATTCTTCTACAAAATCTTGTTAAGCCTGGAGAGGGTTGCGCAGACATTCTGGAGAGGGTTTTCAGAAAGAGTTGGGGGTTCTTGGGGGTTTTAAGAAATGGTTCTGGGGTCATCTGTTTCTCTGCCCTCCCTCCCTGTACATTTTCCCATCACAAGCATAAGAATTAGAGACTAAGTCACACTCAGGGCTGGAATCTGTTTCTTCTGATTGCTGCTTCAACATTTCTGCTGATTTGTGTTGCCCACCCAATGTACTGGAATAAGGAGTCCCTGGTGGGTGGAGGTCTGAGTACAAGCATAGGCTACCTGGATTTCCGGAAGAGCCGTGGTCACCGCACTGTCAATATTCAGAAGATCCTTGAGAGACACAAATTTCTTTCCAATCACCAAAAGGTAGAAAGCTCTAATAAACTTTCTTCCATCAGGTGTGCACAGTGGGAGTGGGGATGAAGGAACAAGTTTTTAGAATGTCTAGTGCATTTGTAAACCGTCTAAACAAAACAGGAAAAGGAAGCAACATTCTCACCCCCAACACCCCCTCAAGGTACAAATATAACTAAAGCATTCTTCCCTGCCTGACTTGCCTCAGAGTTTTTGGTAGGTTCCAGGATATCCTTTATAACCACTCAGCTCTTTGGAGATGATTAAAAAGGACTACATCTTTAGTGTTTTAGACTATTATTTTAGGAGGAAATTTCTAAGCTTTAGCTTCCTCCTCTGTGTAATGGGAAAAATAACTATGCATTTCAATAAGGTTGTGATGAACATTCAGTGAGATAATGTATGTAAAGTGCTTCCTGGCAAAGAATAAATGCTCAGTGAATTTTAGATACTGAATAGGAAAAGGAGTGATTATTTGACTCTATTTTGAGTTTGACCATGCAATTATGATACAAGTTGGGAAATGATAAAAATTCTTTGCCTTTGCTTAGTATAGCATTCAATAAATATTGGTTAAATGAATGAGTGAATGAATGATGCTACGAATAATGATACTAATTCTGGACTGTGGTTAAGATGCCTTGTCCACCAGAAATCAATAATGTGGTCTTTTTACGCAGAATGTGCTCTTAAAAAAATCTGTTCTATGTGTCCAGAAGTGTGTAGGGCTCTTGTTTTCTAAAGAGTTCTGTCCTATAGTCAGGCAGGCGCTGGAGATTTGTGTTTGGGAGGATAAACAGATCTCTTTTCATTGACCTATTTGTTCATTGGAAAAAATTGTTGCAGCAGCTTAGTAACTATCCAGTGAGGTCGGGGAACATGTTCCGGGGTTTGTAGTTAGTGTCAAACATTTGAATTCAGCGCAACATAGTGACAGCAGCAAGGTCACAAACCTGCATGCTCTTCTGCCCCATCCAGTGGTTTTACATCTTCATGGCCGTGGCTGCGCCTTCACTCTGGGGCTGTCGCATTCTCCTCTGGAGGAGAGGCACACCTCGCTCCTGGTTTTATATGCGTGCGTGTAGCACATCACTTCCAATCTATGTAAACTTTCAGGGGTCAGATTTTTCCCCTGTAAAATGAAGGTCTTGGAAGAGAAGGCTCAAGGGCTCTTTGCAGCTCAGCCCAGGGAAGTGGAAAGAGCACTGGACCTGGAGCCATGCCTGGGAACTGACTCGAGGTCTTCCCAGCCTGGGACCCTGAGGCCCACGTGCCTCCCCTGGAGAATGGGAATAATACTTATGGTGATTCTGAGGGTCAGAGGAGAATGACTTGTAAGTGGGGTTGTGTGGGCAGTGGAAGGGAGTCTGGGGTTTCTCGTCATACCAGTTGTGTAACAGCAAAACACGACAGGGTAACACAACATTGTAACAGTGCCAGGTAACCCCACCTGGGGCTGAGCTAAAGGCCAAATAAGAAGCCAGCATTAAATGACCTTCTCTTCCTTTTTGTAACTAGGAAATTCCGATTTGCACGCTGGTTTGGCCCAGCATTGCCGGAGAAATCTCCTGGGATGTGTCATTTGTTACTTTGAACTTCTTGGTACCAGGACTGCTTATTGTGATCAGTTACTCCAAAATTTTACAGGTATGTTTGCTTCAAGCGCCGTGGCTGAACTTCACTCAGGCTTGGGGTATTTCAGATGAACCTTAGCATTTCCAGGTCAAAATTTACCTTAGAATTTGCACCAGCCCAATCCTGGTTCACTGCCCAGATCCATCCCTCTGCAATGCTGAGGGACAAAAGTTTGGTCTTTTTTAAAAAGTTATATCTATGTGATTGTTATTATTATCATTTTTTTTTTGCTGATCACTAGTGTAATACAAACTCATTATAAAAAATTAAAGACATAGAAATGTGTAACACAGATACTAAAAATATGGTCTACCCCCACTGTTGACAATTTAAAGTACATTTTTTCAGGTTATTTTTCTTATAAATTTATATGTATATACATACTTCTATGCAATGTATGTGTATGTATATCTGTGTACATGTAAACACACATATGTATATATATGTGTGTGTATATATATAATGAACCATATAAAATGGTCAACTATAAAATATCAACTATTACCATGGTTCAACCCAATTTTTTTTTTTTTAGATTTGAGATAACGCTGTCTGCTTTGTAACTTCCTTTTTTTGATTAGCACTGTATCATTACATCCTTCTGTATCGGTTCCTATATCTCTGCCTCATTTCTAATGGCTTCATGGTTCTCCATCATATAGTTGTGACATAATTTATTTTATGGGCTTTTGGGTTGTGTCCATTGTTTCCCCATCACAAACAGCAGTGTGGTGATAAATATTATACACTTTTAAAATCTTTTATTGAAGTACAATGTAAATACAGAAAAGCACAGCCAGCATACACGCACAGCTCACAAATTGACCACACCCCCAGAAACAGCTCCCAGAAACAGAACGAGAAACAGCGTACGAGAAGCCCCTCCTCTATCCCTCTAATTGCTACCCCCCACTCCCAGGGCATGTGCCTTGCAAAAGTGCACTGAAACAGGAAATGATCTCTACCTTCAATGTGACTATGTACAGGGACATAAAAAAGACTTGCCAGCCTCTTTCTTACCCCTTGAGGCAGCATATTTGCATGCGAGGTGCTGGCCCAGGCAAATGGCATCTACATGTGTTCATGCTCATTTTAGAAGGTTTAATGCGAAACCTTTGAGTTCTCTCCGAGGTTCACCGTTGTTGAATCTTGGTTTTACAGCATATAATGGGTCATATGGCGAACGAGCAGGTTGAAGTGGGGCCCTTAGGTCCTGCTTGCTGTCTGGCCACTTTTATGGCCCTTTTGTTGTAGCTAAAGATCTGTGACCTTCTTAGATGCTTTAGAACCCGAAGCCAGGCCAACCTCCATCCGAGTCTTCTAATCTCTGGATCCTGTGTGAGACAGCCCCCCCTCGTGTTAGTCCCTAGACTCTTCCCCACCAGTTGACTTGTGACCTGTTTAAGTGACGTCCCACCTGGGGCTTGTTCAAGGGTATGAGGCAGATTCAGGCCTGGAGCTGAGGTCTGTAAAGTGCTTGCAGTGGGAGCCTGGCATGTGTAAATGCTATGAAAGCGTTAGTTACTATCGTTATGTTAAAAGAAAAGAAGGAAGGGAGAAAGAAAGAGAAATGGAGAATGAATTTTTAAAAAATTATTTAACAAATATTTATATGGTGTTTACAATGTGTCAGGAATTCATTTAATCCTAACCAGAATTACAGATGAGGAAACCAAGGCACAGAGAGGTTAAGTAACTTATGAAAGGTCACACAGCTCATAAGCAACAGTATCAGGACTTAAACCCAGGCAGTCTGGTTCCAGAGTCCCAACACTTTAATTCCTCAGACATTTGTTAAGAAGTTGCTCTGTGCAAAGTGTTGTTGGGGAGTAGAGATTGGTCAAGAGTAAGCAAGTCACATTCTCTATCTAGAAGGAGCTTTAACACAAGAAAGGGAAGGGGGAGACAGACAAAGGTGCTGCTATTCAATGCAGTGAAACCCTGAAAAACATTAAGGAGTGATGCTGAGGCTTAGTGTGAAAACACTTTGCAAACTGTTAAAAGAGAAAAAAGAGGGAAAAGAGAGAAAAGCAAAGGGCCATAAAAAACACGGAGACCAGAAGGGGTTATTTTAATAACCTGGCTTTGAGTCCTGAATCTGCCCCTTACTTGCTGTGTGGCCTTGGCAAGTTACTTACCTTCTCTGAACCTCTGTTCCCTCATCTGCAAAATAATGATCAAAAGTCCAGTGGTTTAAGATTTTTGTAAGATACATAGGAGATACTCCTGGGGGGACTATGGTGAGTGTCATGCCTGCCTGTAGCAGGGGATGAATAAATTACAGCTGTTGTTCATTGTTAGGCGAGGCTGTTCCTCTAATCCTCTCACAGCATGCTGGGAAGAGGTACTGCTGAGACTTTTGAGAGAATAAACGGCAGGGCCCAGATTTGGAGCACCGCAAGAACATGGGACTGGCCCTAGAGCAGAGCTGGCTGGCTAGATGAGGGCTGGGCAGAAGCTGGCAGCGGCATCCGACCTCTCCTGCTTGGGCAGTCCCGCTCCTGAGTCCCTTAGAGGCAAGAGCGTTCTGATCTGTCCCTTTTCACTCGTGCCTCATGGTTCTCAGCCACCTTCTGAGGAAGGACTGACTTATTCTATGGAAAGGGCATTCTTTTCCTCAGGCCAGGGCCCACCTGGAAACATCCTAGGAATCCTCGAGCCCCGATGTGTCCTCTTATCCGTCTGCCTCCAACTGCAGTTCCAGACACTTTGCCTATAAACTCATGGCCAGCCTTCCGTTCTTCCCATCCCAGACCTCAGGACAGCTCCTGGATGAATCCGAGGGTCTCTCATGACTCACAGTTATGAAACGGTGCTCTGAGCAGTCAAAGATATAATTTAGATCCCATCGCTTCCCTCACAGATGGAGGAAAAGCCAAAACCCTCACCTTAAGGCCCTGTGTGACCTGTCCCCAGCCTGCCCCTCTCGCCTCATCCTCTCCCCCTCCCTCGTGTCCTTGGGGCTCTTTCTCACACACGCCAACACACTGCTGCCTCAGGGCCTTTGCACCTGCCATTTCCTCTCCTGGATCTCTCTCCCCCAGACTTCTGCCTGGGCCACTCCCCCGCTTCATTTAGGTCTCTGCTCAAAAGGCTCTTCTCCAGAGAGATTCCCCGTCATTCTCTAGCCCCTGACCCTGACTTATTTCTCTTCAAAGCACTTCCAACCCCTGTCATATTCCATTTGTGTGTATTTACTTGCATATCATCTGTCTTGCCCACTAGAATGCAAGCTCCCTGAAGGTAGAGACTTCGTTTCGTTTACTGCCATAGTCCTGTGCCTAAAACAGAGCCTGGCTTATTCATTGTAGGGGCTCAATAAACACTCATTGAATGAGTAAGACACAAACTTGGATCACACTGAAAGGGCCAACAGCACCTTCTCCTTTGGGACAGTGGGAAAACCACTGGACAAAGAGTCATGAGACCCGGATTCTAGTCCAAGCTTTACTACTGTGTGACCTTAGGCAAGTCGCTTAATGAATGTGGGCCTCAGTTCCCTCTGGAGCCAAATGGGCCTCAGTGGATCATTTAACACAATAAAATGAGAATTGCAGATATGATAATGCTTTGAACAAGCTGTTAGACTTTAATATGAAAGAGATCTAACGTGATTTTGAAAATTCCAACATTAATGCAAATATAAGACTTTCAGAAAATTACTTTCCACCCCACTGGCAAAACTGACTATTGACCATTTCCCAGGAGGATTATGACATTTGTTCTCACTTTGCTCCTGTTTGTAACTTGGAAGCAGGTAAGCTGCCAGGTGGAGAGCCTGGGTGGGGCCTCCTAGCTTGCGTCTCTCTTCCTCTGAAGATACTCATAGCTCAGAGACCCTGAATCAGCCTTTCTGCTGAGCTTTTTCTATCAGGAGCAAAACTCTGTAAAATCAATTGAACATCAATATTAATTAGCTATATTCATAGAGACACAGTTAGCAAATCATTTGAAACCATAGGACAGATAACTACACCACCGACCCTTTTCCCACCAGCCCTACCTCTCACCTGTCACTGCTGCCTCTAACTCAGGTACCATCTCTAGGCCTGAGAAATGTCTCTTTCAAATCACCCTGACTTTTATTCCTCACAAGCAGAGTGTCCCCTAAAGCGTCCTCTAGAACTCCATGGGATGTTAGATGTTAGAAAGGGTTCTGTGATCAAAGGAGATTGGAAAATGCCAGGTTAATCAAAGTTGAATGGGTTTCTTTGCTGCAGGCCTTCTCAGAGCCTTTATTATGCTCATGAACTTCGGGAATCTCCAACTCTGGAATAGAGTAGGCAGCACTGCTAAATGTGACTGCAGACCGCCTTTTCCCCACAGAGCTCTCTCTGGGCTGGTGGTCCACAGACTCTCCTTTGGGAACCGCTGTTCTCAAGTCCCTACCTTGGTTGCTGCTTCTGCCCTGGGTGAGCACTGAGAGGAGGCTTCACCGGGGCTGTTTTTTTCTGGGGCTGCTTCAACTGCTCATGGCAATGGCCTTTTCCACCCTCTGCCTTCCCTGCTTCCTCTTTCCTCCTGACTCAGGCGTGCTCTACATCTCCAGTGGCTTTTTCCTATCAACAGTTTCCCAGGGTAATAGTCTCCAGGCCACTCCTCAGTGCCTTTGATCAGGCTGACCGTGCTCGCTGGTGGGACTTGGTTTATATTGTCACCCAGTAACCAGCACCATGGCAGGCTTTGTGACAGCTTATAGGTTTCTTGGTCCCCCTCTCCCTTCATCCCCAGGCCCCTCACCACCCAAACACTAGAATGGAAGTGCGGGGTGGGCAGTGCTACCTTGTTTCTTGCTGTGCATCTGGCACCTGTAAGAGTGCTGGCCACATAGTAGGGGCTCAATAAATATATGTTGAATGAGAGAGTGAGTGTCTGGCCTGAAGTTGGAAAAGCTTCACCTATCTCAGGGCTTAACTGGGAAATGAAATCCCTTTCAATTCAGTGTGAAGGTCTTAGGTAGTGAACACGTGGCCCTTCCTTCCTCCAGGCCTGGACCTCATTCCCCAGCTTTGGGGCCTGCTTGCCGGTGATGGAAGGGGAGGTTGGTCCTCTGGAAGGATGGAGTCTGTTGTCTGATGATTCTAATCAGGAGGCTGTGGATTGACCAAGCAGCCCTCAGAGGAGACCCAACCCCAGGGGCCGGAGCTGGGTCAGTGGGAGCGAGCTCTCCCCACAGCCCCCCGTCCGCGGCTGTGGTCTGGTGGCGTGGGGTGACAGAGGGATGTGGGGTGGGGAGAAGCTTCGCTCATAGCCTTCAGACGCTCATGTGAATGTGAAGGCAAAGAGTCTCAGGCAATTTAAAAGTGACTTTTCAAAGGACTGGGGGAGAAACTCCAAGCCTGTTGTCCTAGATGAGTAGTTCTCATATTTTAGTGATTGAGAATTACCTGGGGAGTTTATAAAAAGTGCGGATTCCTGGGCCCACTCAGACCCACAGAATCAGAGTATCTGAAGGTGGGCTGAAGCATTTACATTTTATGGAGTGCCAGTGACCCTGATGGTGGTGGCCGTGGGCCACGTTCCCGGGAGCTCTGTCCTCTGTCCTGGCAGTGGCAGTGGTGTGCCTGGCGGTGAAGAGCGTACCCCCTGAGGTACCCTTCCCCCACTTGACCGTGAGGCCTTGAGCAAGTCACTTCACCTCTCAGAGCCTCCGTCTCTTGTCCCCAAAGTGAGAGCATACCCCACGGGCTTGTTTTAAGGATTAAAGTTAATCCTCAGAAGTTAATCAAGCTTTTAATTTGATCTAAAAGCACACCAAGCATTCAGCGTAATGCCAGAGACGCTTTAAACCCTGAACAAAAGTCGACTAGTCTTGTCATCTAATGTGGGGAAGGGAGCAGGGGAGGAGCTGCATTTTATTATAATGGGCCCATTTTCCTTCTCACTCCCTCAAAGCTGTGGGAACTGCGGATGGAAGGAAATGGGGTAGCATCAGTCAGTACTAAAAAAAGAGCCAACCACATGTTCACTTGGCCCATGAGTCAATTGTTTTGCTGTCTGCTCACAGTCGTTGTCAGGCACTTGCCAGAGCCCTGGACCACAGAAGCCACAGGGCTGCCCAGCCCCCAGGGAGCTGCAGTCTGGTGGGACTCAGAGGTAAGAATGATGCTTCAACATCTACCATAGAATATGTGGCAAGTGCCACGTGAGTACCTGAAACAAAGCGCTGCAGGATGCCAACGGCAGATGAACCAGGATGCCTTCCCGGAGTCTCTGGCATTAGAGCTTGGAGTTACAGGCTGGATGGAAGGATTTCCACTGACGGAGATACTAGAGGGTGGGAAGGAATTTGTTTAAGTTTAAGCATGGACTGGAGTCAGACTGCCAAGGTTTGAAGCCCAGCTCTGCGACTGCTTAGTTGGGTACTGTTGGGCAATTTCCTTAACCTCTTTGAGCCTCAGTTTCCTCCTCTGTAAAATGGGTATCATCACTTATCTACAAAACAGAAATAGAGTTACAGATGTAGAAAACAAACTTATGGTTACCAGGGGATAAGTGAAAAGAGGGATAAATTGCAAGATTGGGATTGACATACACACACTACTATATATAAAGTAGATAACTAATAAGGACCTACTGTATAGCACTGGGAACTCTACTCAATACTCTGCAATGGCCTATATGGGAAAAGAATCTAAAAAAGAGTGGATATATGTATATGTATAACTGATTCGCTTTGCTATACACCTGAAACTAACACAACATTGTAAATCAACTATACTCCAATAAAAATTAAATTAAAATAAAATAAAAGAAAGCAAAATAAAATGGAGATCATCAAAGTACATATGTCACAGAATCGTTGGGAGAATTTAAAGAGATAAACCAAGTGATATGTACAAGGATTTGGCACATAGTAAGTGCTCAATAAGTATGAACTTCCATCCACATCATTCATTCAAAAAATATCTAGGGAACTCCCTGGCGATCCAGTGGTTAGGACTCCCCACTTTCACTGCCAAGGGCCTGGGGTTCAAGCCCTGGTCGGGGAATTAAGATCCCACAAGCTGCACGGTGAGGCCAAAAAAACCCCCCAAATCAAAAAAAATATCTAAAAGACACTGTACCAGGGCCTCCATCCTTCTTGGCAGAGCAATGTGGACAGCATTAGCAATGCTGCTGTTGGAATCACCCTCATGTGCCCACCAGGCTGCACCTAGGCTACTCAGAGTGGTGCCATTTCCCCTGCAGCCTACCCACCTGCCCCTGGGCAGCTGTTACCCTCCCAGGTCTATCATTCCAAGGTCTCAGATTCACCAGCTTTCACCTGAACACATATTCTAACTTTGATTCTACACAGCACTTTCCAGCTTAGATGTGCCAATGTGACTTTTAGCCTATGGGTCTGAGCAGTCACCCCGCTGCAGAGCAGGGGGGCGGGAGTGGAGGGCAACTCCAGGAAGAGGGCTGGAGCCTTTTATGATATCACTCATCTTCAGCTCACCCGAGCTGGAGTTTCACAGATGGGGGCTTTGACCATTCATCGTTAGTAGAGTGACCTTCAACAAGCTACTCAAATTTCCTGAGATTCAATTTCCTCATCTCTGGAGTGAAGATAATAATAGCACGAATCCAACGAGCAGTTTTGAAGATTAAATGTGACAATTTATAAAACAAATGCATAGGACAGTGGCGGGCACTCAGGGAGCCTTTCATGAAGCTTGGTGGTCCTGATTCCTGTTGTTCTTGGTGGGGAGTGGGTGGGAAGGAAGGGGTTCTGTTCATTCAGCATCTGTTGCCTGGGTCACCGTCACCTAGAAGTGGACCAAAACTACTACACAGAGGCAGTTGTATTTAATCACAGGACAATTAAACGGCTATCCTTTAATTAGCTAATTAGAAGTATTCTAAAGAGAATATTTTAAGCCATTCGGGTCTTGGAGTTAATCTTGCCCCAAATTTGAATGATTCTGATTACTTTCTAATTGCTTCATCTCTTGAGATTCAATAATTTTAGGGGAATGGTCCCAGGAAGGCCCGGGTAGAGCTAAGGATAAGAGTTTTGGCTATTAAAGTCTCCAGACATGTAAGCACTCGCTGTGTGCCCGGCAGCCTGCTCCTGCAGGAAAAGCAGGACACAGGGCCGGACTAAGCAGAGGCAAGTTAGCAAGCACCATGAATGCGGCAAGACATTCGGAATTGGATCTCTTACCTGGGACAGAGGTCACAGGCTGGAACAAAGCATGTCAGGCTAGTGGGTACAGGGCCCCATCGCATCCCAGGCTAACTGTGCCCCAGTCTGCGGCCACCTCCTCCCCAGCCCATCCTCACCCCCTCACCCCCACCTCTTGGCACTGTTAAAGCTGAGCAGGTGATGGGGGACAGCAGGCCTTCTGCCTACTGGCTGTGCTTAGAGGAAAATTAGAATTAGGCGTAAGGGCAGGACTCTGTATGTATCTCCAGGGCAGTGTGAGCCTAAGCGCTGGGGTCTTTAGAGCCTCTGGGGAAGCCCCACCTTCTCTCTCACGGACTCAGCTTCTGTGGGGCTTTTGCTCTCTGATGTGAACAGTTCCAAGGCTCCTGTTTTCAAAGTACTTTGGCTAAACCCTCTCTCGGGAGGGCCTGTTTCCTCACCTGTAGAATGAAGGGGTGGAGTAGGCCTTGGCTACTCAAAGTGTGGCCCTCGGGGCATGCAAAATCAGAATCTACATTTAAATAAATAGTGCTGAATGCCTCACAGGCAGAGTGAAGTCTGAGAAGTGCTGCTCCAACCATGCATGGGCCCATCTAGCTCCAACACTCTGGTTCTGAGATGTTATGAAGCATTTGTCTGTTCCAAAAATACTGTTTTTACATGGGACAGTGGGGTGAGAGGACATGCAGGGCTTTATTTTAATCTGGTTAGCCTGCCTCAGTTGATGGGCCATATGTCCAAGGCTGCCCACAGCCAATTAGTAACCAGCTTCTCTGAGTGACGCTGAAGCAAGACCCTCTAACTGACCAGAAGAGACTGGGCAGAAGGTTCAGAGAGCAGTGCCTGCAAGGGCTCCTGAAAGAAGAGTCCAGAACACCCTTCTGAACCCGTATCACCGGAGTTGCCTCCTTGCCCACAATCCCTCTGCTCTAATGCTGACCCTGCTCATTAGTACAAAATATTAGAGGTCCTTTCAGTTCCACTGTTGAGAATTTATTCTACTGATATGCTCATCTGGGTGTGCAAAGATAGGCACGAGGATGTTTATCCTACCAGTTGTCACCTCTCACCTGGGGGCATAAATGGGAAATGGTTTCAGTTTTTCAACACATGTCACTAGCAGTGCTCTGACCAGCTCCTCTTTCTTACTGGGAAGGGGAATCTTGAATGACACCTAAATCTGTGTTCACACATCTCTCTTCTAGACCATTGCATTCTGGCTTTTCACTTCCCCTCATCAACACTCTTTATAACATGGATGATCTGCCTTATTTCTCAGGAGGCCAGCTGACCAGCGCATCCTAAGCGTGGGCAGCGAGCCGGGCCTCTGAGAAGGGAGCTCTCTCCGCACAAAGCTCCAAAGCCAAGTGGTCCCGGTGCAGCGAGGATGGCAGATTGCAACTGCTGGGCCTCCTCTGCCCCTCCTAGATCAACACTGCCGATGTCCTGCCGTAAACTGTGGCGCCGGCTCTGTTTTGTGTTCCTGCAGATCACGAAGGCGTCAAGGAGAAGGCTCACGACGAACCTGGCTTACTCGGAGAGCCACCAGCTCCGTGTGTCCCAGCAGGACGTCCGGCTCTTCCGCACCCTCTTCCTGCTCATGATCTCCTTCTTCATCATGTGGAGCCCCATCATCATCACCATCCTCCTCATCCTGATCCAGAACTTCAAGCAAAACCTGGTCATCTGGCCGTCCCTCTTCTTCTGGGTGGTGGCCTTCACCTTTGCCAACTCGGCCGTCAACCCCATTCTCTACAACATGTCACTGTTTAGGAACGAATGGAGGAAATTTTTTCACTGCTTCTTCTTCTCGGAAAAGAGAGTCATGTTTACAGACACATCTGTCAGAAGAAATGATCTGTCTGTTATTTCCAGCTAGTTGATTTTTCTCTGTAGGCGTCTATTTGTCACTCTCTGGCAAGCCATGGTGTGTTTTCAAAGGGAGTTCATTTCCAGGACGGTCGCACCAGGATACCTGCTTTAAGAAAATGTAACCTATGCAAATGTACATTTACAGCACCAGTAAATTAAGGGGTGATCATTCAGTATAACAATTTTATCCTTCATAAAAGTATTTGCTGTGGGTTCCTTTTCAGTATGAACTTTTTCAGTTGTGTAATATGATTAAGTTTAATAATTTTTATTTGTAACTGTTCGGCAATCTCATCTCCTACACGTAAAGCCACGCCTTGCTGGTTTCCTGAAGTGAGTCTTGGAACAGGTCCAGGACCCAGATTTTTCCTCTGAAGAGTCATGGCCACTCTAGCTCCCCACCTTGGATTTGCAAGGCTGCAGGATCATTCATTAATGTCAAGAGCGCTTGAGGAATTTCCAAGGAACAAGGATTTAATTTCCAAGGAATTAAAGGTGACTTTATTTTTCATTTATAACGAGATGCCATGGACCCCTTTAGGAGAAGCTTTGTCATGAAGTCAGAGAGGAGGTCGGATGACTCCAAACATTTGACAGTGAGAACAGGAGTGATTCCCTTCGTTGATCCACCTGTCAGATGCCTCTTAAGCACATGCTGTGGCCGGTGTTCTTGGTGGTGGGAATACAGCAGTGAACCAGACAGCCATGGCCCCTGCCCTCATGGAGCTTACTTATCTTCTAGATGGGGGCAGCGAAAAACCAAACCTAAGTCAATAGACAATATAGTATCATAGAATGAATTAGCATCATGAAGAAAATAGGACAGTGGTGGCAATTTAGATGGGGTGTTGAGGGGTCTGCGAAGACCGTTCTGAGGGGTATATTTGAGCCAAAAGGTAAACCACAAGAAGGAGCCAGCCATGTGAATCCAAGGGAATGGGGCTTTGCAGATGGAGCAGACGCTGGTGCTGGTGCAAAGAGGCTTGTGTACTTGTGGGACAGAAAGAAGATAGGTATAAACAAAGCAAACTACTGGCTGAGCCTCCTGTATGCCGGGCAGTGTCCTTGATGCCAAGACAGAGGGATGCTGTGCTGGAGACCATCGGTTGAGACCAGAGAGGTTACAGGGCTGGATTGCACAGGGTCTGGGAGGCTACCATAGTGAGTTTATGCTGTGTTTAGTGGGCAGACACTGGAGGTTTGCGAGTGGATGCTGATGGGACCTGCTGTACTGGTTGCCGTGCAGGGAATGAACTTTGTGGAGCAGGAATAAAGATGGAGACCAGTTAGGTGGCTGTTGAAGTAGAGAAAGAAGATGGGGAAGTTGGAGGTGGGTGGCTTCAGTGGGGGATTGTGAGAAATGATCTTGGGACATACTTTGGGAAGGCAGAGCAAACACGATTTATTGATGGACAGGATGCAGATTAGGAGGGAAAGAGAGGATTCAAGGGTGACCCCTGGCAGTGATTGGATGGAGAGCAGGCAACAAAAATGGGGAAGACTAGGAGAATGGGAAGTAGAAGAACCAAGAGTTTCATTTGGGGCATATACATGTGAAACCCCAGTGAGATCCAAATGGAGAGTAGGCAGTTGGGTGCAGGGATGTGGGGTGTGGGCCTGAATATACAATGTTGGGAGTCATTAGATAGTGTTTGCAGTTTTATGGTTTTATGAAATATCCCTGGGAAGAGAGAGAAGAAACCAGAGCCAGCGAGAACCCAGGGCCACGCCAGCACTTGGAGGTTGGGCCAGTGGCTGGAACAGTAGCTCAGGGCCTGGCACATAGTACATGCTCAACCAATCTTTGTCACCAAGTAAATCAGAGCCAGTAGTTGTCTTTGCTGGTGGAGTTTCTTGAGCAGCTTGCTTTTGAAGTAAAGTTTATTACAAACTTGAGGACTAGAGGACAGGGATCTTTTGTTCATCTTTAGTTAATAAATTTGGTAAATTAAAGCTGCTTTTTGAAGTGATGTGTGGCTGTCTTCTGGGTCTCTGGGGTGACAGCTGAAGGGCCTGGCTCTGATGGCCCCTGTTCCATGTGAATGACAGGTAGAGCTTTCCTGTGCATGGTCCCCTGCCTTCTCCCTTTCTGGTGGGAGAACAAAGCACATTGATTTGGGGGCCCCAGGAGCCTCCGTGGCCCCCTGATATGCCGGCACCCAGGCAGAGCTCTCCTCACACACGGGAGAGAGCTGCCCTTCCCTGCTTTCGACCCATCTCAGAAATGTCAGCCTGGCATCCGAAGTGCTCTAACTGAACCCTCACTGCAGCCCATCAGGCAGACACTGTTTCCCCATATTTCACAAGAGGAGAGTGAGGCTCAGAGAAACTATACAACCAGCCCCAAATCATACAGCTAATTATATCTGAGGAGAATTTTGAAGTAAAACCAAGACACTGGTACCAAAGCCTTGATGCCTTTTCAAGATGATAAACTGAGGCTCCTAGGAGCTCCTGGGAAACTGAGGCACGTGGCTTTGTATGCAGCTATACGTTAGTGTTCACAAGTGCTGCTAATGGTGTGGGACGCTGGTGTCCTGCCCCAGACCCAGCTACTTCCCCTTTCCCGCACACTCTAGGTAGGGGCGCCATGATCCACCTCCTGATTCCCCCAGGGAAGCCCATGGCCTCTTCTCCTGCAACCTGTTGCCCACACCTGAAATAAGAAGTGAATTAGGTGCCAGAGACAATGAAGGGCTGGGGGGCGTTTCTTAGAGCTCACCCCAACCCATGCCTCTCAGCGTCTCAGACCAGCTGGGGGTAAGCCCGCCACCCCGCCCGCCTCAAGGGCCTGGGGCTGCCTGAGGCTGGGGTCACTGGCCTGGCCTAACCTACACTCACCTCTTTTGGCCTCAGTAGTTAAGGCCTTCCTGGGTTAATGGGGAAATGCCTTTTTCAGGAGGTTAAGAGAAGCCACATTCATTAATAATGGAGGTTAGGCACTAGAACAGGCCGAAGGTCATAAAGAGCCACGAGAGAAGAACCCCTCGCGGTACATAAAAAGTGCATCCCACCCAGCCACCTGCAGAACTTCGTGCTTCAACACAGACGCGAACACAAATAAAAACCCAAATCATAGGAAATAGGTAACTATACATATTTTAATAAATCAGCGTCTGGAGTCCTAATCCTCAAATGATTCCTTAGAAAACTCCAGGGAACACAGACATTTGAGTGCAAAGAGATTCACTTATCCCCACATATATTTTTACGTGTACTGAATGTTTTATGTTTACGCAGGGGAGGGGAGGGGAGGGGAGGGGAGGGGAGGGGAGGGGAGGGGAGGGGAGGGGAGGGGAAGAGAGCGGTGCAAACTAAACTCTAAGAGTTGAAGGCTGAGTGAGTTAATGGGAAGTTTCCTAATGAAACGACACCCTCCATGTTGCTACAAAATATTTCATTCTGATTCGCCATCACAGTAACCTGAAATGTAGAAAACAAAGATATTAATGACAGAAATATGGAGCTGGTGTTAAATGTAGAGAGTGAATATTCGATGACCTTAGGGCTCGGCTTTGTTCAAATGCTTCTTGTAAGGTTATAGCTAGATGTGGCTCTAATTCATAAACATCTTCAAGGCTTTCTGAAACCCTCTGAATTTCTCTGGGGGTGATGGGGTGGGCCCCAGAGCATAGGATCTCCCGTATCAAAGTGCTGTTTTTTTATTTGTCTTAAATTTGCCTCACTGCATTTCACAGGGATGTGGGTATGTCCTCCTGTTTCAGGAAGTGAGGGCCAAGTCAGCCTGACCTCAGCTATTCTGTTAGCAGTTTTATAGAGTGTTCACCGTGTCCTGTGTCATATGTCACCAGGTGGTGCCACAAGGGGCTTCAGAGTCACAAAACCACTTTGGTTTGCATCCAACTCAGCTATCTATTGAAGATCTTGGGCAACCTTCGTAATCTTTCTTAGCCTCTGTTTTCTCATCTTGTAGAATGTGGGTAATGAGAATACCTACTTCATGAGGTGTCTCCAGGATTAAGTGAGATAAGGCAGGCAAAGGGCTTGGTGTGGAGCCTGGCTGGGGTGAAATCCTGCCCTACACTTAAGCTGCCCCTGGGTGAAACATCAAAATCTTATTTATTTACTTGTTTGGTCTGCATTCATATCTGTTTGGTGTAGTGTGGGTTAGCTAGTTAGATGACCAACAGAGAAGTTCAGTTTTGTTCTCTTTTTTCCCCTACAATTTAGCATTACCCTATTTGGATTTTGAAACCCAGTTTCCCATGAGAGTGAGTGTCTATTCAAAATAAAATGTGCACTTTCCTCCAGAATATTACTGGTTTTTAAATCAAGATCAGACAAGAGTAGTATCCGTAAAAAGATTCAATGGGTGTTCCAGGGGATCTCAAAAAAACATAAGTGAGGAAAACCAGCTGGTCAACTTATTGGATATTTAGTTCCATATTAGAAAAAGAGCATTTGTTGAAATCACTCTCTTTTGAACTTGCTATGGTGATGTCTCTCTTTAAGTTGTTTTTACACCAATGGCCACATTCAATGCCCAGCTCTTCACTGGGGCCACTCAATTCCCCAGACAATATTAATCTAGTCAAAATGGTTTTTGGGGTAGTGCAGCCAGGAGCAAAATCATGTGACCACAGACTGGGCCTAAGGTAGCAGATAAAAAGGAAGAGGCTGTCCCCTGCAGTTTTACTTAATTAAAAGTGCCAAGGTTTTGGAAAAAAGGCTTTTGCCCACTCCTTCTGCATCAGCCCCATGATAAGGCTAGTGAAAGATCTGGTCAAGAGGGACGAAGACTTGGGCTCAGAGGGGGCTCCCAAGACTCCCTGGTTTCTCTTGCATGCAGATGAAATGCATCTCAGGGCACGCAGACCCAGGGACCCTTAAGGGCGAGCAGCCAGTGCCCTGTTCCCACACACCACTCACCATTGTGAACGATCAGCCGGTACTGCCTGGCCAGGCACAGCTCCTCCTGCCTCTGCCTCACGATTTTCTGCACCTCCGGGGAAAAGCCGTTCAGGTCACGGGCGAACACGAAGGAGTAGCTGTCGGCGCAGGTGCCATCGAAGTTCAGGAGGCGGCAGGAGTACTGCACAGCATAGGTGTCGTAGTCCGTGTCAATGATCCAGTGGTCATCGTCTGCAAGGCAGAAAGCCACGGGGCCACTGCATCTCCCTCCGCCACTCAGATGTCAGGGAAACTTACTGCCTGGCCCCAGAAACCAGCCACTTCCCAAAACTGGATTCAGGAGTTAGGAAGCAGGAGACTACAGAGAATTCTGACAGCTCTTAGAAAATTGGGACCATGAGAAAGGATCTTGTCCTTTACAGGAAAAAATCCTGGAGTCAGTGGTGGGGGGAACCTCATTCACTTTCATAATTCTTTCTCTCCCTGATAATAAATGTGATCGTATCTTTCCAAAGAACAACCGAGAATGTGGACCCATCAAAACCACAGACTAGACCTTTCTACTGATGTCTCCTCCATCTACCCTCTGACAATATCTTGTGCCTTTGCGGCTGATATTGACGGCCACCAACGTATGTTACCCCCCGACAGCAGGATGAATCTTTGGCACTGATCCGTATCAGCTAGTTCCCGGTCCTCTCACTATCCACACTGCTCTCCTGCCTCTCAGTCCACTGCATGATCTGGTTCACAGCTTTTCTGGCTCCATCCTAATTCTGGCTTAGTAACCTGACTCACTTCTCCAAGCTGGCAAAAGAGGGTAGGTTCTGCCTTGAGGGCAGAAGATGCCTACCCTCTGACATCAGAGATTCTTTCTTAGAGCTCATACTCTTCAGAGCTCGCCTGACAGAGGCAGAGCTGAGCCCTTGAAGAATTTACACTATATTTCTTCCTAAGACTGGGATGTAAGCCATGAAGCATAAGTGTAAACAAAGGTGGTCCTAACGTCAATAAAGACAGGATGGGGAAACCACGTTAGTAAGAATGTATGTGAGAGGTTTGCCATGGAGAAACAACAATGTGGATATCCAAACACCTCACATTTGGTAAAACGTGTCACATCTCTGCTTAACATTCTTGTTGATGTATAACCATGACCAAGACTTTCTGAGCACTTAGTTATGTGTCATTCAGTGTGTGGACACTTTCTGTGCTTTCTCAATTATTTTTCACAACGACCTGAAAGTGCACACTATCATCCCCATTTTCCAGATAAGGAAACTGAGGCACAGAGAAATTAAGTAATTCACCCAGGATCACAAAGAGCAGGACAGAACTGAGTTTCAATCTGACTCTGGAGCCCCCATACCTAACCTCTGCACCACACTGTCTCCAGGCGATAAATAAACTGGGGGCAACAGGGGATAGGAAACAAGAAACGCAAAGCCTCTGTGTCTCCATTTCACACCCAGGTCATGAGGCAAGTGATGATCTCTGCTCTATGTCATGTTCTGTGCTGCAGGAATGCAGGGGAACTTGGATCCCCCAGCATTAAGGGTGTAAGGGAGATCGCTAATCCTTGCCTAAGTCACCTCTGGGTGTGCCTCTTGGCTCTGAGAACCCTGGGAGTCCCTGCCTAGAAGGGGCTCAGCCCAAACCCATGCCCTGTAGGAGAGCTGCACAGCGGTGGGTGGTGAGCCCCCTCTTCAGCTCACTGCAGGCCCACCAGGAGGAAGACTGAGCCACCCCTGAACCTCCCAGGCTTTCCCATGGGGAATGTGTCAGACACCGGGATGTGGGGGTCAGGGGCAGACATACGACTGCTCAGCGGTGGCCATGCTCATCTGTTTGATAAGATGCAGATTCTAAAAATTAGTAACCTTGGGGCCCGTGGTACTGATTTTTGTAATCCATTATCAGAAAAGTTTATCTTTTACTCTAAATGGATCACTTTAGGAAGTTTTGCTGCGTTATTTGAAAAAATTTTTATTACCTCTAAGGATAAAAGCTTTTTTCCCCTCATTGAATAGCAACTCCATATGTACAGTGTAAATCAATACTGAAGATGCAATTCGATAAAAAAAAAAGTAAAAGTTCATCTAACACAGCTGTAGAGGAAGTCAAGGAGTGCGTGCCCCGTGTAGATGGGCTACATGAAAGGACATTTCTGCCCTGGCTCACCAAGCTAAGAGTCCCCCTGAACAGCCCTCTGGGGCCTGTCTCCCAGGAGAGTTCCAACAGTATTCTGTAAAATTGTAGAAGCTGGTTTGTATTAGGAGTCCCTGCTGTTCAGGGCCACCTAATCCTGACCTGGGAGCTGGAACCCCTGGCTTCTGACACTGGCTCTCACAAACTTGTTGCATGACCTTGGACAAAGCACTACCTTCTCTTGACCTCAGTTTATTCATCTGCATGTTGAACCCCCTTCACAGTGTTAACTCTCTGTCTCTATGGTTCCATGATATGTCCCCCGTGGCCTGCATTACTCTCTAGGTACCAAGCAGACTGCAGATTTGAAACTTAGGAGAAATGAGGAAAAAGTAGAAAGAGCTTGTACATGTATGCTCTCGAACATCTACATCAGGCTGAAGTTTAGGATGCTCTTCTGAGAGTCCTTAACACCCTGCCCCCCATATGAGTTTCAGGGCTTGGGAGAAAGGGAAGAGGTCACTGTCACCCAGAGCACTGTGCCTGGCTCAGAATCTCAGCATCGGCAGGTAGGGCACCTTGGAGTGAGTCAACCCTGTGCATAAATGCTCCCTACGTCCTTGGATGAGAGTCTCTGAGCCTCTGCTGGGCCCCTAGTAGTCAAGCAGTTTCAGGGATTCAGCCTAAAGAAATGGAGGAAATGCAAAACCAGGTTGGGTGGTGATGCGAGTTGGGTCTTGAGGAGGTGGGTGGTCTAAGCATGGAGAAGGCCACACCCCCTGGCACACTGGCCTGGCCGTATGGGTAAATGGCAGGAGGAGGTCACGTGACAGGCCCAAGAGCCTTTTGAGCTTGGGCCAGGTTTTTGAGCTGGGGGATGGGGTGGGCGCAGTGAAGGGGCCTGGCTACTTGCAATTTCACCCCTCTAGCTTTAAGCCCTGCTGAGAGTTCTGGTTGCTTACAGACCGTTCTTCCCAAGGGTGCCACTGGAGGAGAAACCCAGCCTTTTGGCTAGGTATGTCTCCCATCCCCCAAGACAGTCCCACTAAGCCGACTACTTACTTCCTTTCTGGAGAAAGGACGCTACGCCCCAGTACTTCATCTTGAACTTGGCAGGGTCCTCGGTGTCTGTGAAGGTGCCCAGCATGTCTGCGCACAGGTCCCAATTACTGCAGAAGCCAAGGGGATCATGAGCCAGGCTGGGCGAAGGGCTCCCTGCATCCCACCCCGGGTGCTCCCGTCCCTCCCCAAACAGGGTTTGGCGCTCAGCCCGGGGGACCCTGCAGCGCAAAGAGCGCAGCCCCCCAGAGGTCACTGACTTAAAGAGACGGACTCGGCCCTTGGCCGTGGCTGTCATGTGGCCATTCTCGTTCATGAACTGGGCGACGATGTTGTCCTGCAGAAAGAGGCCCTTGGGGTCCTTCTTGGCCATGGCGTACCAGGTGCCGGAGAACTGGGGAAGAGAGTAGAGCAGCGTTTGGTGTCCGGGAGCGCACGGCCGGCCGCCGGTAAAGGGGAACGCGGGGCATCCGGGACGCAGATACCCACGCGAGCCTTGTCGAAGTTCTCCTTGACTCGGAAGCTGCTCACCCGGCAGTCGCGCTCCGCCCGGGCGCTGCCCAGCGCCGCCAGTAGCACCAGCGCCCACACCCACTCCATCTTGCTCGGGAGTCCGCCCTGCGGGAACCGCGCGCCGTGAGCGCCTGGCGGCCGGACCAGCCGACCCGCCACTGCCGGTCCCTAGACCCCATCCCGCCTGCGCCGAGCCCTCATCCCGCCGGCCCCCGGTCCCCCATCCCTCCTGCCCCCGTACCCCCATCCCGTTCATCCCGGCCCCCCATCCTTCCCGCGCCGGCCCCCCGGTCCCGCCGGGCCGCCGCTCACGGTCGGGAGCTGCGCTCAAGCCTGGTCGCGGGTCCGGGCGCGCGTGGAGCTAGGGAGGCGAGCGGGGGCCGCCCGGCCGCATTATATAAAGCTCCGGGGGGAGGGGGGTCGCGCTTTCGTAACGGCGCGGGATGAAAGACTGAGGGGGAGGCGCCGGGGCCGGCGGGCCAGGACTTGCATAACGCGCCCTGACTCACCGCCGCCCGGGCGCGGGGAGGGTGCCTTTGGGCGAGAGCCTCACCTCCAGCGCCGCCCGGGGCTTGTGGAGCTGCCGCGCGGGGTGGCCTCGGCGGAGCCCAACTCTCCGGCGGCGGCGAGCCGCGGGAACCAGCCCTGGCCTAGTTTACCCGACACGGGTGCCAGCGGCCGCCAGCTGCGGCCTGGGGTGGCCTCGGGGCCCAGTTGCTCTGGCCGGAGGCTCAGGTCGGCCTGGCGGGAAGACCGTGGCCTCCCAGAGCGAGGGGCATCTGCGGTGCTGCCCGGTGCGTTAGTGCCCGGGCCTGGCCGTGCCCACCTGGCCCCTCGGCCCTCTGAGGGCTACTTGTGCAGCGGTCTGGGACTGTTCCCGCCAAGTAGTTTTTCATTTTATAAAGGACGTCTTTTACCCTCTTTCAGGGGAGTTGTGGTGCTCTCTGGATCAATATTTGTTCTTTAGTTTCAACATCTTTAGAAGCATTAAAACCCTCCCTGTTAAATATTCTCCAGAAACGCAACCCTGGTCAGGACAGGAAATTTTTTAGCAACCTCGGTGGTCGCCTACTTACTCTGTGGCACTTCACTCAAGCCACTTGGAAACACACCTACCAATTGTTTATGCTGCAATTTTATTTCAAAGCCAGAATGGAATTTTGTTTTGTTTTCAAAACAGCTAAGGTGAATTGACTGAGGAGAGGAGAAGAGGGGGAGGTGAACAAACTCTATAACGTCAATGGACAATTAAGTCGAAGTGCTGCGCCTAGCTATGTGATTTTGCGCAGTCGTGGCACAATTCACTGACCGTGTTTTTCTCTTTCTATTCAGAGTTAGAGTTCCTCTGCTCTGATCAGAGCAGTCAGAAGATTCAGCTTTGGACTGAATGAGAATCAGAGATATGGCAGAGAGCTATCTTTTTGTAAAAATGCCTGCTGTACAGTATCAGCTGTGTCTCCATGGCCCAAACTGGAAAGGACCGAGATGAATTTGGTCCATTTTGCTACCGCCAGACCTGAAATAAGAGCGGGTGGAGGTAGAGGAGGATGGCTGCCAAACAGAGAAATAAAGACTTGATGGTCTTTACAGGGCATTGGGGTTACTTCTGAGCCTCCTGAAAAAATACCTGTGGCTCCTGCCACTTTCCTGTGACTCTTGGGACATCTCCCTGCCCGGTTCTCTGCTTCTACTTCCCACCTTCTCCTCCACTGCTATTCTCCATTTGAGTCTCGGGGTGTCTCGGGAATGCCAACGGTGATGCAGTTAACTCCTTACTGCCTCCTTCTTCCTGCTAAGAAAGCCCTGTTTCAGGCCTACCAGCTAACTAGGAGGTCTTCTGGTGGGTTAATTTTATCACAAGATGTATAATCCCAAACAGCTCAAATAAGGTCTGCTCCAGAGCTGCTCCTGCAGGGACCCTGCATGTGTCCCTACATGTGGTAGTACCTATGCTCCCTAGGTGGGAAAGGACTTTAGGGTACCTCTCTATCTCGTGTCCAATGCATGGATCCCCTCTTTGACATTCCGAAGTAGAGATCTATCAGCCTGTCCTCCAACACCTCCAGTGATGGAGAGCTCCTGGCTGAGCCCAATTGTCTTTGGACCATTATGACTGCCGGAAAAGTTCTCCTCATACTCCCAGCCCTTGTCAGCTGTTTCTTCCAGGACGTATTCTTGTGGTCCTTGCTCGTGCCGTATGTGAAATAAATATAGGGGATTTCAATGCATTTTTATGGTGCTTGTTTTTGCAGCAATATGTTTTTATTTATTTGTTAGATGCTTAAAAGTTGATGTAACTGTTCGTCCTGCCCCACCCCCCTCTCTTTTAATGATAAATCATGAACCTTGATGTCCCAGACACCAGCAAAGAAAAACAGTTTATTGGCATGCTCACTCGAATTTCTTCATGATTATAAACATGTTGAGTACAGGTCAACTGGTGTTTTTAAATTCGGTGCTTTGAAATTTACCTTCATAAAATAATTTTAAAAATATGCATATGTGTGTATAATATCAACAGGAAAAGTGTTCACAGTGATTACCTGTGTGATAGGATTAGGGACATTTAAAGGTTTATTACTGATTTGTACCTTTTTGTAATTTCCAAATTTTCCTACAGTGAAAATATTGAATCAGAAAATAAAACAAATATTCTCGTTGCAAACATTTTTCTTTTTTTCTTCTAGAAGTAAAATTATGGTCTAAATTACATCTTATGGACTGTATATAATATACACAAAAGTTCATTGCCTTGTCATACTTCATGGAGAGAAAGACCATGTTTCCTTCATCTTGGTATCCACACCACCCCCAACTTTTCCACAGGATTTCTCAAGAGACTTACACATAGTAGGTGATTGATCAATAGATATTGATTTAATTTGTTTTACTGAAATCAGTCACTTTAGGTAAGCTTTATAAAATATTTATTTAAAAAGACCCGGTCAGAGGTCACTCTTTCTAAAATATACTTTCCCAGGATTTAACAACTGTAGCAGAGATGGCTAGCTGTCCTTTCACCCAAAAAGTTTTCACTTCCCTTCCATGGTGTAGAGTTGTTGGAAAGAAGCCACCCTGCCAGAGGGCACCTCCTCACTTCCTGCAGCTCTGTAAGACCACATGCCTATGTTCTGGTCAGTGGAATGTGGCTGAAAGTGCTGTGTGTCATTCCCAGACGGGGCTTATAAAAGCTGCTGGTCTAATTGTCTTTGCTGTCTGTCTTTCCTCATCTGCCGGCTGGTGAAGCCTCCATGAGCCTGGGACCCCACCAGTGATTATCTTTATGTGAATGAGAAATAAACTTCCATTCGATTAAGTTGCTGAGATTTGGGGGTTACCTGTAACAGAAGCTAGCGTTACCTTAACTAATACAGCAGCAAGCAAGTCACTAATTCCTAGGAAATATTGAAAAGTGTTTTACCCTAATTGAAAAAAGAACTAATGCAAGAAATTTATGTCCTTAGCCTCATAAAAATTAAGCATGTCCAACTAGCTCCATTTTGTACAAACTGATATTTACATCCACATCCTGACAGAGAGGCCAAGAAAGATTAATAACAAGGAAATTGGGTAGCATTTATCTTCTGACTGCATTGAAAAGATGTCAAAATAATTGGTGGGAAAATGGAAAGATTAGTTATTTAGCCAATGTTTTCAGGTACAAAAAGTCAAACTAATTTTTTTAATAAAGATTTTTTCAGTGATTACAAAGCCATCAGTCAGTTTCATCAATTTAGCTGAAAATAACATGGATTCCACCAAATGAATTATCTCTGAGATACCTGGTCATATCCATCAATTTGGTGCAGGCAGAAGCTCTCATGAGAGCAAATGTGCAAGGTGAGAGGGCCCTTCGTGGTTGACTGTCGTGATGTGCCTGAAATCCCTGCCATTAGAGGATGTCTTTTGGTGATGAATAATGGTAGGAGCAGAGAATTTGGCTAAAGTGGAGCTGAAGAGCAGGTCCAATATAATGATCCAAAATACACATGGTTAGTCCAGTATATTGTTGTGCGTTTTATGTTAGTACTTCAACCTCATGTGCTTTTTTTTTTTTTTTTTTGCTGTTAAATAAGCATTACTTCCTGCAGAAATAGTTAACTGCAGTGGAAAATTTTAGCAATTAAATATTACATGTGTTCATGAATATAGTATACTATTGAAAAATGTAAATTTGTTAAGCAGAAAGATTAAGGAAGTTAAACCATTCTTTGGTATATCTGTAGGCTTTTAAAATGAGTTCCTGGAATTTTAATTTAATTCTTGTATTGGTGTTTAACATTTTATGATATAGGTCTAGATTTTAAATTCCTTAAAGGAAAAGTCTTGTATGTTCCCCTATAGCAGCTATTATGGTATCTTGTACACCTCATGGGTGTATTTTAAAATTTATTCCTGTTTAAGCTCGTAGTTTGGGGTAGGTCACTATCACTAGCTGTGTGACCTTGAGCAAGTTATTTAATTTCTCTGTGCTTCGATTTCTCACCTGTAAAATACAGATAATAATAGTACCCACCTCATAAGGTTATTGTTAGGATGAAATGAGATGATATATATATAAGGGTCTTAGAAGGGTGCCTGGCACAGATTATATATTATAAAGTTAGCTATTCTTTTTTTTTTTAACATCTTTATTGGTGTGTAATTGCTTTACAGTGGTGTGTTAGTTTCTGCTGTATCACAAAGTGAATCAGCTATACATATACATATATCCCCATATCCCCTCCCCTCCTGCGTCTCCCTCCCACCCTCCCTATCCCACCCCTCTAGGTGGACACAAAGCACTGAGCTGATCTCCCTGTGCTATGTGGCTGCTTCCCACTAGCTATCTATTTTACATTTGGTAGTGTATATATGTCCATGCCACTCTCTCACTTCGTCCCAGCTTACCCTTCCCCCTCCCCGTGTCCTCAAGTTCATTATCTATGTCTGTGTTAAAGTTAGCTATTCTTATGATCACTTTTTAATTATCATTACTTGTGGCTTATCTTTCTAAAAATATTCTGTGTAAATGGAATGGAGTTTTCACATCAATTTAGTTATTGTTTCTGAGATGCTTTATCTAAATAAATGATTGTCAATGTCTGTAACATCTAAGATATTGGTCTTTTTCCTCATTCTTCCCACTAGTTACTGTTCTATTTTTTAAAAACTTATACTTTAAACGAACTGGAAATGCTGATATAAATGGTGACGTTTAACAAAGTCAACAATTATTTTGTAGTGTTAAAAATTTATTCTAAGTGTCTGTTTGGTCATTTTAAAAATATTACATTTTCTTACATTTTGTTTTTTCAGTGCCTAGGACAGAGACACAAAAGTCTTGTCAACACAGGACAGAGACTCTTCAAGGACTACCCCAGAAAAAGAGCAGCAGGGATGATGGGATTCAGTCAAGGACAGGGGAGGAGGAGAAGGATATTTGTGAGTGCACTAAAAGGCTGGGTTGCAGTATTTCCCTTAAAAAAATATTTGCCTTTATCAAATGTCATCCAATACACAGAGTAGTCAGAAGTGATCCCTCTTTCTTGCTTGCCTTTTCTAACTAATCAATTCCCTTGTCCTGTCGATTGTTACCTGAAATTATGTCTCACATTTGTCCCTTCCTTTTTCATTCCCAAGCACCCTCACCCATAGCCTGTGAGAATAGCCTTAAAAACTTTGTTTATAATGAATGAATTTCTTTACTGTATAAATTATATATGTTCATTGTAGATACTTTAGAAAAATCAGGTAAGCAAAAGAGAAGAAAAAAATTATTATATTGAATTCCACCACTTTGGAATAATCACTGTTAACATTTTGGTATACACACCTCCATATATGTATGTGTGGATGTGGAATCATACTGCAATAGTATCTTGCAATTTATTGCACATAATAAATATCTGTTAATAAACAGACCTTTACAATAGGATTATTAATTAATGTATGGTTTCCTATTGTATGACTATAATGCCATTTATTTACTCAACCAAATTAGGCTATTTCTAATCTTTTCCATTTATAATTGTGCTTTTGATGAACACCCCTGTAACATTAATCATATACAGCCTTAATTACTTTTGTAAGCTAAATTCATGAAAGAAGAGTTGCAGAGTCAAAGCCTGTACACATTTTTAGGGTATTTGATAATGAACCAAATGCAATATAGCTTCTTAATTTGTATCCTAATGTCCAGTATTTCTTTTCTCCAAGTCACCTTTTTAAGCACGACCAGATTGTTTGTAGAGAAGAACTCTAATGTCATTTCTTACCCCTTAGAGTTTCCAGGGTTCAGAATCCTCAGCTAGCCTTTGAGGCCCTAATCTGGGCCCAACCTACCTTTCTAGATTCATCTCTCACTAGTCCCCCTGTTACTCTGCATTCCATGCTATTGCTTCTGCTGTTACCACTACCTGGCTCACACTCGATTACTACTCCATCTCTACCCAGTCTAGATATGATCCCATATCCACATCACGTAAAGTCTCATAGCTATATGTATGTACCTCACTTCTGGCTTTTACCCTATTCTGTTCTGTTCTTCATGACTTTTTGTGTCCTAATATTATCTCTTTTGCTACACCACTAGTGCTTGTACAGCTGCAGCCAAGGCTTATTCATCCCTTGTGTTCAGTCAGAATTGATTTGGTTATGCTGCAGTAACAAACAACCCTCACATCTCAAAGGCTGAACACAAGAAAGATTTATTTCTCACTCATGCTACATGTCCATCTCAGGTCAGCAGGGGGCTTTGTTCCATGACATCCTCACTCAGGGATTCATGAGGCCCCTACATCTGGAACTGGCATGGCAGCAGGGAGAAGGGGGAGCTCTAGGGTCTCACTCTGGCAATTGATTGTTCCTACTTGGAAGAGACGTTTATGCTCACAACCTGTAGGTCAAAATTAGTCACATGGCCCTAATGGGGGAGGGGGGCAGAGAAGAATAATCTTCCCATACACCTAGGAGGAGAGGAAAATCAGAAAAAAGGGGAACATGGAGTCTCTACCACAGGAGCTAGTATGATGTCTTGCTTATAGTGGACCATCAGTAGACACGTATTGGAAGAACAAACGAATGAATCTAAAAGTAGTTATTGGACTTCCCTGGTGGTGCAGTGGTTAAGAATCCGCCTGCCAATGCAGGGGACACGGGTTCGATCCCTGGTCCGGGAAGATCCCACATGCCGTGGAGCAGCTAACCCCATGCGCCACAACTACTGAGCCTGTGCACCACAACTACTGAAGCCCACGTGCCTACAGCCCATGCTCCGCAAGGAGAGAAGCTACCCCAGTGAGAAGCCCGCGCACCGCAAGGAAGAGTAGCCCCCACTCGCTGCAACTAGAGAAAGCCCGCATGCAGCAACAAAGACCCAACTCAGCCAAAAAATAAATAAATAAAAAATAAAAGTAGTCTTCAAAACACAGAATGCTGACTATAATAGAATATGCTTCATTTTAAAATTCATTTTCATTTTTATAAGTAGAGGAATGTAAACATATATGGGCATTTTGTTTTTTCCCATACACAGGTTTACACCTCAAGTATAAATCTGTGTATGGGATATGGGTATGTGTTTTTGTCTCTCTGTGTGTAAAGAGGAGAGGATGGGAATCGTGAGCACACACATGCTTTTGAGAGAAGTAGGAACTGCACTGTCACACAGAGCAACCAGGGAGAAAGAGTGTCCGCAACTGTGTTAGAAGAAGATGGATGGTGGTCCCATAGGTGTGACTCAGCTGACTCAACTCCTTTCTCTTAGGAGATAAACCTGTGTATTATTCTAATTATAATGAGATGCTAATAGGATATTATGAAGTAAACAGTAATCTGAGGAGGACCCTCCTGAGACTAGACTTGGGTGTGACAGAGGGAGGTGCAAGAAAGGGTGTGTGCTTGACAAGACCCCTTGAGGGAGCAAGTGGACCCAACCATAGGAAGTGACGTGGTTCAACAAATGCCAGTGTGGGTTCTGTTCCCCTGGGAAAACCATGTTCCCATCAAGAATCTCTCATCTCATGACCTAGAACCTGAAGCCTCTATGGATCTCTTCTTCTTTTCTGTCTAAGAAGACCATTATCACTCTAGAGAGGTAAGCATTAGGTCTGGAGAAATAAATGAAACCCATAGCCTTGCTATTTTTGAAGTGGATTTAAATGTGGGTGAAACAGTAACTTTTAGAGTCACTGTAACTGTTACGTATGTTTTCATTCAAGAGAATTCTCCATATAAAGTTTGTAGCTTTATTGAAATGCTTAAAAGACCTTTGACTAAATTTGAAATCAGCCTGTAAATATTCAAGGAAATTGGTTCATGAAATGTGTAGTTCGGCTTATTAGTTGCATAATAGTGTTTAAATATTTGGGAAAATGTGCTTAATCTATGTAAAAGCTTGATAGCCTGAACATTAAACAAAAGTAAGTAGTGGTAAGTGTTTTTTCCATGCCAGAAGCCCCCGAGATGTGAAAGATCCTAGCAACAGACAAGACAGGTATTATCCAGTAGATTTAACCGACTGTACCTTGGAGCAAAAAGGCATGAGGTCTGGCTATTACTGTTGAAAACAAAATCCAAATTAATATGCTTAGCAGGAAAACCCAGTTGGCAGCTGCATGGGTTGCCTTTTACGATCATGTCTTTTGACAAGGATTATTGTATAAATTGCGGCTTGATTAGGCTTCAATCACGGGCAAATATTTTTCCATGTTCACCTCTCTAGAATAAGCCAAAGGTTTGTTCCCTGAAAACATTTCTGAGGTCAAGTTTTTAAATGAGGGGAACTGAGAGGTGAGGATTTAAAAAAAAAGAGCAATCTGGCTGATCATAGGACTTTTGAGAAAAGGAAAGATTAATATTCGGTTTTATGTTGTGTTATGCTAAACCCTTCCATCTCCCCCAAATGTTCATTAAAGTTGCCATATAAACAAACAGACATTTCCGAGGTCTAAATAGTTTTATTTCATAGAGCTATCATGAAAGAACAAGTGGTATTGTCAACGCCTGTGGAGTATAATTAATGGATATATCCATGATTCTTCTTGTCGCCGACAGCAGCCAAGGTTCAGCTATTTTTCTGGAATGGTCACTCTGACTTGCTACTTGGCTGGCTGATCTAAGACGCTCTGCGGATTATCTGAGGACTTACGAGCTAATAATGCTTAGGGATTTCGTGTCCTGAAGAACTCTTTAATCCCATGCTTCCTGAATCCCACTCTAAGCCAGGACCTTCTGTCACATCCCAAGAGTTACAGGTCGTTTGAAAGCTCTGCTAAACAACCTTTCTGCTCAGCCTTTGGGGGTCCTGTGAGGTGCCCCTTAGGGCTTTCCCGGTATCTTTGACAAGGAGGTACCTCTTTGTTGGCACTCGGCCTCTGGCGGTGCTCTGAGGGTCTTCCATTCTGGACAAGAGCAGCAAAGCAAGCCACGCCATGGGTGAGATCAGCCAAGAGACGGTGGAGAAATACCTGGAGGACAACCCTCAGTTTGCCAAGGAGTATTTCGACCGGAAGCTGCGGGGGGAGGCGGCGGGAGAAATGTCGCAGCCCGGCGGGGCGCAGGCGCCGGCCCGCGCGTCCTTCCGGGGCCTGACGCTGGCGGAGGAGGCGGCCCTGTGCCTGGAGCTGCTGGAGGCCTTGCGGGAGGAGGCCGGCAGCGTGGAGCTGGCGGCGGACAAGGCCCTGCGGAGGCTGGCGCGGCTGCTGCGGGCGGACCGCTGCAGCATGTTCCTGTGCCGGGCGCGCAACGGCTCGCCCGAGGTGGCCTCCAAGCTGCTCGACGTCACCTCCACCTCCAAGTTCGAGGACAACCTGGTGGTCCCCGACAGAGAAGTTGTTTTTCCACTGGACGTCGGGATAGTGGGTTGGGTTGCTCACACGAAGAAAACCTTCAATGTCCCAGATGTGAAAAAGGTAAGTGGCCTGATGGTGACAGTGGAGCGGAGAGGAGGTCTTGGTGGCGTCGGGGAGGAACACTGGGAAAGAGAGCGGGGGTCCAGGGGCCATCCTTGTGACATTGGTTTGGCTGGGGAGTGGGTGGTGGGGAAGAGGAGCACCTGGGCCAAGAGTTGCCAGATTTAGCAAATAAAATTACCAGATTCCCAGTTCAATCTGAATTTGAGATCAACAGGGGATAATGTATGCCCCATGTAATGCTGGGTGTTTTACATGGGCCTGTAAATGGGTGTTGGGTGTTTTACATGGGCCTGTGATGTTGGGCAGCCTTACCTGGGCCTGGTACAGTCCACACCTGCTCCCTTACACCTCCTCTGTGCTCTGGGCACTGTCCTGACCCACAGGGCAAAGCAGGCCGCTCACTGGTGAGATGATCAGCCACCACACCAGATGCCAAGACCCCTGAACCGCTTCTCACCCACGATCCTTTGAAGACACTCAGCTCTTTGGGGGTGAATTGGCTCATGAATGATTCTCTCACCTATAGATCAAATGTGCAAAAAGAAAAAAGATACCCTCTGAAAGTTCAGATGTTGCCATCTGGATCATTAAAAATGTGAATTTAGGTGAGGATTAAGTACATTTGGCCATCTCAACCCCTCATAACTCAGATCTATCAAGAATTTCCAATCTTGTAAATGGGACATTTGGGCCCTCCTGAAGACTAATTGTATATTGCATAAATTATTATGCTCTTTTAAAAGCAGAAAAATTAACTTTCTCCGAACCAACGTAATGCTTGTTCATCTTAGAAAAATTAGAAAATACAAATAAACAAAAAGAAGGAAATGCAAATCACCCATAATCCCCCTACTCAGCAATAACCGTAGGTCCCAGCTTGGAGCTTCTCCTGCCTGCCCTTTTCCTGCACACACACGTCCCATCATTTTGATTTGCTATTAACAAAGGGGAGAGTTCGATGATGATGGAACAGAATTGATTGGGAGCAGCCCCTGAAATGCTTACTGTGTAGAGGTTTATTGCCGGCTTGTGGAGGAGGGGCAGCTGGAGGCGGGAGGATAATCCCCCACATGCCTCTTGAAGCTGATTACAGGACGGGGGCCGTGCGGATCCAGAAGGTGCAGAAGTTGTCAAACATTAGCAACGCTCAGCAAACAGCCACAGGACAGCCCAGAGGGGCAAGGGTTGCCGCTGGGCACCAGAGAGTCCTCTCTCTTTACCATCCCTCCCTGCAGCGCGTTTCAGCTGGTTTAAGTAGGATTCTGGGCCCACCGCAGCCGCTTCCGGTGACTAAAGGCCCTTAAGGCAAAGTTCTTGGACCCCCAGCGCGGAGGCTATGCCTGCACACCCTGAGGTTTTCTCTCAGGAATATGCTTCTTGCCAGTCTCCGACTGAGGCCATCTCCAAAATGACTAGGACAGCAAACTTAAGAAAGTGACATGCAAGATTTTTTTTCAGAAAAGTTTTTTTTTTTTAAAAGAAGAGATGGATAAAATGACTTCTGCTAAGCTCCTTTATGAATGAGCCCAGTTCTGTTGAGGACAGGATGATAGAAAGGAGCTGCTTAAGCGATCAGGTGGCCTGGGTGTGTTGCTGTCCATGATGGGCACCCCATATGCACAGGGCAGTAAATGGGGGGAGGCGGGGTCACTTCGCTCTGTTCTCCCTTTTTCTGAGTATGTGTGAAGTCAGACGCCGTCCCACCCTCCTGAGCTCAGAGGAGGGACAAAGACTTCATTTGCTCTCCGTCTCTACTGCTTCTAAGCATTTTTTATTTCCCTCGGAGAATGGTGCTTTTCAACGCTGGATGCACATTAAAATCAAACTGGGAGCTCTTTTAAAAATACGGATGTGTGAGACTCTCAATAGACCAATTACACCGGACTCTCAGAGGCTGGGACACAGCCAGGAGTATTTTTTAAAAGCTCCCCAGGTGATTCTAATATGCAGCCAATGTTGAAAACTGCTGGTCTATTGGATGAACAGATGTAAGAGGAGGAAGTGAATTTCAAATCAACTGTGGATGATTAGATGGAAAGGGCTCCCGGAGCCTTTAGTTTATTCCCTTGGGCAGACAGGAAGTTGAGGTCATGGGGGGCTGCATCTCTCCTGGAGTCCAGGGTCTGGTCAGTGACTGAGAGGGGCTGGAGAGGATGAGGCCTCCTCGCTCTGTTCCCACCCTCATCCCACCCTGCAGCCCTGCAGTTTCACCGCACTTAAGTTGTGGTAAAATCTGCAAAGAGAAAGGAGTTGGAAATGTTTTAAGTGACATTTCTATTAATGCTTCACCTTTTCATTGCACTTGACACTTGATGAAGGTTTCTCTCCTTCTTTATCTCACTTGATTCTGGCCAAGACCCTGTGCAGAGGGCAAGGACCATATTTTTATTTCCATCCTGTATATGTGAGAATCCTCTCAAGGTCAGTTAGGCAGGAGGTGCTGGGTCTGGGCTCCTAAACCAGGTCTTCCAAGGCCTCCTTTTTCTTGCCATAGCCCTGACCACACAGGACTCCTCCCTGCTTGGCAGTGTGGGCACAGGGAGGGAAGGACTTCTCACACATAGACGAGGGGCAGAACTGCATGCTCCCAGCTTTGGCAACAGAGAAGCCACATGGTGTCGGGTGAGAGCTTTGACATCAGGTGACCTGGGCGTAGATCCAGGTCTGAGACAAGGTAACTGCGTGATGGATTGTGTTTCTGCACCTGAGAAACAGAGTAACCAAATGTACAGATGAAATGTACATAAAGTGCCTGACTCCTAGTAGGTGCTCAATAAATGACAGCTATGGTAATATTGTATTAATGCCAAGAGAAGTTGGGGGCTGGGTGTAGGTGGCCAAAACTGGGTCAGTGATTATGGCCTGTTTTTAAAACAGGTTAAAAGCAGGGAAACTTAATAACAGGAAACTGAGACATATCCTCCTCAAGTTAATCATTTCTTATTCTATTGGGAAAGCCGGTGATTAACTCTATGGGTGGTTCTCCAGACTGTGGTTTAAAAGAAAGCCATGCGAGAATCCTAAGTTTTCAATAATTAACAGGGTGCTTATAGCTCCCTTTCTGCCCTCCTCTCTTTCTGACTCTGGATCTCGAGATGTTTAATCAGAATTTAACAACGCTAAGGCTGGATGAGGGATCCAGGTGGCCCGCTGCTCTAAACCATGTTCCTCCATTGGCTTCTTTGAAGAATGACCACCAAGGGGAGTTTGTCAGTCCGAAAGATACAGGATTTACTCAAAGCAACTTCACCAAGGACTGTTTGAACCAGTGAAAATACAAAGCTGGAAAACCTTGCCTCACCCTACCCTGTAATTTGACAGATGGTTTTATCCAGGATTTTCAGATGCAATGATAAGCAAGCATTAAATTTTGAAACTTATAAGTCATTTTCTCAAAACAGCCAATTGAAAGTAAGAACATTTCCTTGTGTTTAGAATCTAGAATAAAATAGCATCCAGTTTTGAAGCTGCAGAGTGAAGAGCGTCTGCCAAGAAACGCTGCATGTTTGGGGCATTTTGGTTATTCCTTTAGTGCTCAGCATCGCTGTGTAAGTGAAAGTGATCACGTTCTGTAATGGATAACAGGTTAGGAGGAAGATGAACAGTGAGCCAGCCTGGGCTATAGCAGTGGATTAAGAGAAAGAACCTCCCAAAGTCTGGAGCTCTTCTGGACTGAGTGAAGGTTCTGCAGGAGGTAGAGAGAAGTCACAGATAAAGCAGTTAGCAAAAAAAATGGGGCTTCTGTTGGCGTGGGGCAGAGACTCAGCCCTCAGGAGCGAGCATGCTCCTGGGCATAGGAGGCCTACATCAGCTAAGAGCATCTAATTTCTTCAGTGGTTGGAATGGGTTAGAAAAGCTAGAAGTAGAAGCAGAATGGTAACGCAAAATCAGAATGAGTTCTCACCCAGAGAGGCCCCCAAAGTCCCAGGTCTCTCTTCCTAGTATTAATTGAGCACCTACTATTAATATGTGTCAGACTCTTTTCTAAGTGCTCTGCCCACACTATGTTATTCTCTCTTCACATCAGGGACTCTAGACAGTAGATGATCTCATTGTTCCCATGTTCAGACTAAAAAATGAGGATGCAGAGGGTAAGTAGCATGCCCAGGGTCTCACAGCTAGTAAATCTGGGCCTGGTTTCAGCCAAGGAGGTCTGACTCCAGAACCTTCTTCACCCCTTATGCAATGCTGCCTCCTACATAAGTAGCTCGTTTCTGTGGTTCCACTTCGGGAAGGTATAGAAGAAATCTGGGGTCAGGGGCTGCATCTGAATCCCTTAGCATCTCACATCTCTAAGGATCCTCCACAGAACTGATTCATCCACCAGAAGTTCAGACTCCTGGTGAAGACAGATTCCACTGTAGGCAGTTAGGATTCGGTAGGTCTGCTGTGAGGTCTGCAAATCTGCATCAGTCTGCAGGTGATTCTGAGGCACAGCCCGGGTCTACTGCTCTGAGCAGAGCTGTGGTTCTGTTGACGAAGCAGCCCTTGTTCTCTGGTGGAAACTCTGGCCTGGAAGTCACGCACCAGTGGACTCTCACATTTTTACTTTGGGAAACTGAACAGAGCCCAGCCTCCACGATTTGTGCTGCTCTTAGAAGCACCATCAACACGCAGAAATGAACATAATACAGCTTGTGTGAAAGGAACACCACGTTAATTTTGGCCACTGAGTCTCCAAGTTAGGTGGAAAGTTCAGTTCTAATTGAAGAAGACTCAAAGGGGAGACAGTCAGGACCCACAGCAGGCTGAGTCTACACCCAACTAGAGTGAGTATTCCTCTCAATTACAGCTAATAAGATAACTGCCGTCCTTGACCTTCTTCCCAAGCCCTTCCATTTGTGTGCCTCTCCAAACTCATCGCTCTGCCCTTTCCGTGGTTCTTGTCTTAGAGTCATCTCTCGCTTCCATTACTTGAAGCTTGTATCTGGGATGATCCACTTCATTTTCCCCAAGGAAAGAAAGAAAAAATATGAATGAGAGACATTGACTTGGTAGAACTTTGAGAAACTGATAAGTATCTGGTGCTGGCAAGAGGGTGGTCCTCTCATACATGACCAGGAGAGGTAAGAATTTCAACCATCTGTAAAAGCCCTTAGCGTAAGTAAAAACTGCATATACCTGTTGATCCAGCAAAAGGAATTTCCACTTTGGCGAGTCCATCACATAAAAATAAAAGCAAGAGTGATTAGTGTAGTATTGTTTGCAGTGGGGAAAACTATCAACAGACTGAATCAGTAGAGGCTGGCTGAGCAGATCCGGGGCCCCCGCACTGTGGAGTGGTCTACAAGAAACCAGAAGATGAGTTCACATCATACACATCGGAAGTTCGCAAGGTAGTGTTAAGTGATGAAAGGATTGTATAAAATTAGAAAAGGAAATTTTATTTAAAAAAAGAAAAGTGAACCCTTTGTCCGAGCAGAGAGAAAGGCATAGAAAGAGATGTATTAAGCAGGAACATGGATTTCCTCAAGGAGGAGGAGTTTGGGGGATTAATAATTTTTTCTTTGTGTTATGATGGGTTGGGTGGTTTCAAGTGCACATTTTACTTCTGTGATTAAAAAGAAGAGCTCTATGGAATCCCAGCTCTGCTCTCCTTCTGACACACACTTTCCGCCTGTTGTAATCCTGCATCTCCCCCTCCCCACCTCTTAGAGCCTCACTTTCCATTTGGCCACAACATCACCTCTTTTCTCCTGGCCCAACCTCAGCCTAACCGGGATAGGCCGTAGCTCAGGGGGGAAATGCACATTCAGAAACAGGCAGTTTCATTCTGTGCTTCATTCATTCTCTCTAATTGAGGGTGGGAAGTGGGTGGGGAATGTTTGCTCGGGACCGCTGTGCAGCGGCCCTGGTTGTCTGTTGGTAGGACTTGGACTAGAGAGGACGATCTGTTGCCATCCCTACATCTACACTCATGGTCCTATGCTGCTTTGGCAAATGTGTGAATGTATCTTGCAGAACAGCCATTTTTCTGACTTCATGGACAAACAAACCGGATATGTCACCAGGAACCTGCTGGCAGCCCCCATCGTGATGGGCAAGGAGGCTTTTGCTGTGGTTATGGCAGTTAACAAAGTAGATGCATCTGAATTTTCCAAACGGGATGAAGAGGTAGCGCTAACCCTGGGCATCCCATAGGAGGCTCAGGAAACTTATTTGTTGTATAATGAAAGAAAGATGTCACACCTAATTTGTTTTTCTCTGCCATCTGTAGGTCTTTTCCAGATACCTCAACTTTGTTTCTGTCATCCTAAAGCTTCATCATACCAACTACTTGTACAATATTGAATCCCAAAGAAGTCAGGTAAAGAGAAGGTGACATTAACCACTCCATGCTGACCTGTCTGACAAAGCAACCCAGAGGCAACAAGCCCAGACCCTTCCTATCCACACCACATGGATAAGGTCCCCAAACTTCTATCCTCAGTGTCCTCTTATGGTCCCCTCCCCCCACCCCATCTTCCTGTCCCTCTATCTGTAGGTACAGCTGGCTTGCTTTCTTCAGTCCATATCCTGGGTAGCTGTGGTTTCTTCCTCTATGAGATGGCAATGATAATTATAGTACTTACCCCACATGGTTGTTGTGACTGTCAAATGGTCATTAAATGAATTAGTTCGCATAAAGCTTTTAGCAGAACTATGTATTCCTGGTATTGGGTCGGCCAAAAAATTCATTTGGGTTTTTCTGTAAAATCTTATGGAAAAACCCGAACGAACTTTTTGGCCGACCCAATACCTAGTAAAGGTATTAATCTGAGAAGCAAATCACTCCTGTGTTGCCTCCTTGAGCCAGAGGGATAAAGAGCAGCATTGGTAGCCAGGATACCTGAGTTGGACCGCTCTGTGGACCTCTGTTTCTTCATCAGTACAATGGTGGGAGGGTGGTTGGGATGGAGGACTTCCAAGGTCCCATCCTGTGCTCACTGTCTAGGTAAGGTGACCTTTGACTAGCTTAGGATGCATGGAAGGAGGCGTGTGGCTTCCTCCCCATAGGGACCGGGAGGAGCCAGTGGGCCACCAATACTGGACCCTCTGTCCAGGAACTGTCTCTGCATTTATTGTTAGATCACTTGCCCTTTGGAGCCAAAACATTTGGACCTGGGGACCAATCATGGCTTCTCCCCTTTCATAAACCCACATCCTTGCAAAAGGTCTACTCATCATCCCACTCAGAAAATCTGAGCAATTTGTTGGACATGTACATGTGCCAAAGTGGAATTGCATTGTTTGGTGACATGTATTCATTTTATTTGATGCACCTCCTGTTTTCTTCTGACTAATGCTCCTCTTCGTACTGTATTTTGTTCTAATTGTTTTCTGTTTAATACCTACTTTCAGATCCTCATGTGGTCAGCCAACAAAGTATTTGAAGAGCTCACAGATGTTGAGCGACAGTTTCACAAAGCTCTCTACACTGTTAGAACATACCTGAACTGTGAACGCTACTCCATTGGACTGCTGGACATGACCAAGGAGAAGGTCACTGTTCCGTACATTTCGTCTCACCTAACATCACCTATAAAATGCACATCACATGAAATGCAATCCATTAAAAAAAATGGATACGCTATGAAAACTACTAGTCATGGTAGATCATAAGAACCAGTGCCAAGAAAGTATGGTATAGAGGTAAACATGTACGTTTTTGGAGCAAAAAAGATCTAGGCTTGGCTTTTCCACTTCCTGGCTATATGACTTCAACAGGTCTTTTTTTTTTAATTAATAGACTTTATTCTTTTAGGGTAATGTTAGATTTACAGAAAAAATGAGCAGGAAGATCAGAGAGTTCCCATACATGACCTCTTCCTTCCCTACCCCCACCCTTTCCCCTGTTATTAACATCTTGCCTTGATGTGGTACATTTGTTACAGTTGTTGAATCAATATTGATATGTCATTATTAACTAAAGTCCACAGTCTACATTCAACTCTCTGTATTATACTGTTCTATGCGTTTTGACAAATACATAGTGTCATATATCTGCCATTACAGTATCATACAGCATAGTTTCCCCACCCTAAAAACCCACTGCGCTCCACCTATTCATCCTTTCCTCTCCCCACCCCAGCCCCCTGGCAACTACTGATATTTGTACTCCCTCTGTAGTTTTGCCTTCTCTGTAACGCCATATAGTTGGAATCATACAGCATGTAGGTTTTTCAGATTAAATTATCTCCCTTAGCAACATGCATTTGTGTTTCCTCCATGTCTTTTCACGGCTTAATAGCTCATTTCTTTTTAATGCTGAATAATATTCCCTTGTCTGGATACACCATAGTTTGCTTAATCATTCAGCTACTGCAAGACATCTTGGTTGCTTCCAAATTTTGGCAATTATGGATAAAGCTGATGTTAATGTGTGTAGATTCTTGTGTGGACATAAGTTTTTAACTCCTTTGGGTAAATACCAAGAAGGGCTATTGCTGGATCACACGATAAGACTATGTTTAGCTTGGTAAGAAACAGCCAGACTGTCTTCCAAAGTGACTGTACCATTTTGCATGCCCACTGGCAATAATTGAGAGTTCCTGTTGCTCCACATCCTCGCCAGCATTTGGTTTTGTCAGTGTTCCAGATTTTGGCCAGTCTAATAGGTGTGTAGTGGTATCTCATTGTTTTAATTTGCATTTCCTGACGACATGTGATGTGGGCATCTTTTCATATGCTTATTTGCCATCTGTATGTCTTCTTTGGGCAGATGTCTGTTCAGATCTTTTGCTCACTTTTTAATTAGGTTATTTTCTTATCATTCAGTTTTAAGTATTTTAAATACAAATCCTATATTGGATATGTGTTTTGCAAATATTCTCTGCCAGAGTATTATATTTTCTTTCTCTTAACAGTATCTTTTGCAGAGCAGAAGCTTTTAATTTTAATGAAGTCTAATTTTTCCGTTTTTTGGTGTTGTATCTAAAAAATTCCACCAAACCCAAGTTCACCTAGATTTTCTCCTATGTCATCTTCTAGAAGTTTTATAATTTTGCATTTTACATTTAGGTCTATGATCCATTGTGAGTTGTTTTTCGTGAAAGTCATAAGATCTATATCTAGATTCTTTTTTTTTTTTTTTTTGCATGTGGATGTCCAATTGTTCCAGTACAATTGTTGAAAAGACTATTCTTTCTCCATTGCCTTTGCTGCTTTGCCAAAGATCAATTGATTATATTTGTGTGGGTCTATTTCTGGGCTCTCTATTCTGTTCCATTGATTTATTCGTCTATTCTTCCACCAGTGTCACACCCTCTTGATTATGGTAGCTATATAGTAAGTCTGGAAGTTGGGTAGTGTCCGTTCTTTGACTTTGTGCTTCTTTTCAGCAAGTTCTTTTTTTTTTTTTTTTTTTTTAATTATCTATTTATTTATTTATTTATTTATTTATTTATTTATTTATTTGGCTGTGTTGGGTCTTCGTTTCTGTGCGAGGGCTTCCTCTAGCTGCAGCAAGCGGGGGCCACTCTTCATCGCGGTGCGCGGGCCTCTCACTATCATGGCCTCTCTTGTTGCGGAGCACGGGCTCCAGACACGCAGGCTCAGTAGTTGTGGCTCACGGGCCTAGTTGCTCCACGGCATGTGGGATCTTCCCAGACCAGGGCTCGAACCCGTGTCCCCTGCATTAGCAGGCAGATTCTCAACCACTGCGCCACCAGGGAAGCCCTCAGCAAGTTCTTTTAACCTCCTTGATTCTTGGTTTATGCATCTGTAAAATGAGGACTTCTCTCATCAGTTGTGAGGGTTGAGATTATTTGGAAATTATATATCCATATCTATCTATCTATAGCTATATGTCTAAATCTATATCTATATAGTGTCCAGCACATATTAGGGCATAAAAATAAAGTGTATTTTTTTTTTTAAAGAGCTATTTTTTTTTTAATTAATTAATTTTTTTTTGGTTGTGTTGGGTCTTCGTTTCTGTGCGAGGGCTTTCTCTAGTTGTGGCAAGCGGGGGCCACTCTTCATCGTGGTGCGCGGGCCTCTCACTATCGTGGCCTCTCTTGTTGCGGAGCACAGGCTCCAGACGCGCAGGCTCAGTAGTTGTGGCTCACGGGCCCAGTTGCTCTGTGGCATGTGGGATCTTCCCAGACCAGGGCCCGAACCCGTGTCCCCTGCATTGGAAGGCAGATTCTCAACCACTGCACCACCAGGGAAGCCCAAAGTGTATTTTTATTACCAGTTTGAGGATTTATATTCTGAAAAGTTAAAATTATTTTAAAGTAAAAATTAAAAAATATGTAATGTTACTCACACACAATATAATGCTCATTTCTCATCTTGCTTCATTAATTCTGTTGGAGCTCTCCTAGTTCAACATAACTAATGAATACAATATCATTTATATTTATTACTCTCCATGTGATTGGAAATTATCTTTTCACAATAATTGTTCTAAGTGGATAAACATGGGACCAAGTGTCAGGAGGGCTGAGTTCTGATCCTGGCTCTGGGAATTTCTAGCTGAGTTTATTAGTTAGGATGCTTTTGGCTGCAAGTAACATCAGACCCAACTAAAAGCATCTTTAATAACATGACAGTTATTATCTCATTTAACAAGAAGTCCCAAAGTAGGGCAGTTCTATGGCTGATTAATTCAGAGCTCGGTACAGGCATCAGAGTCCCAGGTGCTTTTCATTTTTTCCTGGTAAAGTCTCTGCTCCCTTCAGCATTGTTGGTGAGGTCTCTTCTTGTGGTGGTAAGATGGCTATTGCAGCTCAAGACCTGGTTCATAGACATGACAAAATTGGGAGACATTTCCTACAAATATCATCCTCATCACTTTTTGTCTAAATAAAACCTTTCTTCAGAAGGCCCTTGGCAGACTTCTCCTTCACTGTCCATATCCAGGCCACATACCTGCCCTCAAACTAATTCCAGGCACCTTACATAGACCACTCGTGAGCTGTGCAGGGCCCATCTTCCCTGAACAAATCACCACCTGATAACTAAATAAAATCAGGTTTTGTTAGCAAGGCAGAGGGGGAATTGAATGTTGGGTAAGGCAAGCAACACTGTTGTCCATTCTGCATGACTTTGGACAAGCCTCTTAACCTATCTGGATTTAGTTTAATTGTCTATAAAAGAGCTGCTATCTATTAAGTACCTTTAGCTATGTGTCAGGGTAGGTGCTCTGTATTATTCATTTAATCCACACAATGACCCTATAGTATAAATTTCATTATTGTCCCCATTTTACAGATTAAAAAGGTTGACTTGTTCACAGTCACAAGTTCATAAGTGGTATTGCTGAAAAAGAGCTTTAAAATTCCAGGATTATAAGTTAACATAAAACATGCAAACCAATGACCTTCATATAAGATATGGTAGGTCACAGAACAGTTTGCTTAATAATGTTTAAATATAATTGCTTCCAGGAATTCTATGATGAGTGGCCAGTCAAGCTTGTAGAAGTCGAGCCTTATAAAGGTCCAAAGACACCAGATGGCAGAGTGAGTGCAGACATCTTTGTTGATGATATCTGTACCAGGTGCTAAAACTAGAGGAGGCCGTGCATAAAGGAAAGAGCGCTGGCCCGAGAAGGACTGGGTTCTAGTCCTGTGACTTCCTGGGGGACCTCGGAGTAGCAGAAAGAGCACTGGACAAGGAGGTTGAGGTTCAAGTCCCAGCTCTGCCCCAAACCAGCTGGGTGGCTCTCGCCTTCACTCATTGTTTAACTTCTCAGTTTCGTTTTCTGTGAAGCCAGGGCTTGGTGGATCAGTGCTTCTCAATAGGGAGGGATGCATCAGAGCCTCCTGCACAGTTTTTTAAACACACTGAGCCCAGGACCTTCTTCTGACACCCTAGACTGGGATCTCCAGGGAAGGGTTGGGTTAGATTTACTTTCCCCCTTGACTGCAGGCTTCATAGGAAGCTTGTTCCACCACGGTATCCCCAGCACACAGGAAAGGGAAGGCATGGGATGGAACGTTCAGGTTCTTCATCTGCCCAAAGAAGTAGAAAGACTAGTTTTCAAGTTGCTTCCAGCTTTGACAATGTGTCCACCGAATCCTGCTTCTGAGGCACCCTGTTCGGATAAGCAAGTGCTGGAAGGGGGTAAGTGCACTGTACAGCCGGGAAGGGAAGACATTGACTGTGGTTGAGAAATTCCATGACTTGTTCCACTGGAGTGATTAGTCGGTTATTTCTGGACAATAGAAAGAAATTAAAAGAAAACCCAAGATTCACCTAGAAGCAGTTAGGCTGAATTCAACTTTCTAGAATTAGTTCAGTAGGCTTGTTCATATAGATAAGTGGCCAGTGATATTTCCAGTCTTATTACAGGCTTATAATTAGGACATGAGTAGTTTGGTAATTTATGTTATGCAGAGAAATGTGGTTGGGAAATAAGGTGTTATTTAAATTTTAAAATATAAGTTCATTAAGGAAAAGTGTCTTCTTTGGGAAGTAAGATTTTTCTCATATTCTCTTTCTTTCCTCTTAGGAAGTCATGTTTTATAAAATCATCGATTACATTTTACATGGAAAAGAAGAGATCAGAGTCATTCCGTGAGTATTGCCATGCAGCAGCGGCAGGAGTTGCCATTTTATTTTTGTATCCAGTGCATTTCTCTGTATAGCATTGATTTTCTTTCTTCTAATCTTCTTCAAGGACACCTCCTGCGGACCACTGGACTCTCATTAGTGGGTTACCAACATACGTTGCTGAAAATGGATTTGTAAGTTATTGAACAAATTCAAATCTTAAATAACATTGGATGAAACTTTTATTAGCTAAGAGATGGGAACAATTATGAAAGCAAGTATGCACCAGGTAAGGGTGAGGTGGCCGCTTTGGCACAGGACATAGGAGAGAGGAATCTTGGCAGTCAAATGTAAGTGAACTAGAAACTCCTAAACTCTACAAGAAAATATTTAGTTAACATGAGAAAGATTAATCCATCCCCCAACCTCTTATTCTGCGGCCACACAAATTTCAGACATCCTTTGGCAGTTCATGACTATGATTCATGCTGGGTTTAATTTGATCTCAAGTATAGTTCCCTTGGTCAAGACTTTTGAAACAAGGAAAATTACTGACAAAAAGGAAAATATATATAAAGAAAGAACTTTGCCACTGATTGCAATGCAAAATGTAGTGAGTTGATAGATGAAGTGAAGATTTTTGCTCTGGTCTCTCGGGAGGGTGGTGGGGTGGGATGGGGGGACAGTAGGCCAGGTCTGGCTGAGAGAGGTCAGGGGTGGGAAGACAACAAACAAGAGGTCTCCGGTAGGTCCCATAGGCCTCAGGGCCAGAGGACCAGATCTCTGTAGCTTTCCCACTCGGCCGTGACCATACTTTCCTTCCTTCTCATGGCTGATTTCTCTCCCTAGTTGGGCTGTTCCACCATCTGTGTCATTTTTTTTTTTTTTTGCATCAAGATTCCTCCCCGCAAGAATGTTCCGGTGCTTTTAACGTTTCTTTATGTTGGCATTTTTCCTTCTTCCCCCTTCAAACCCAAGTTTCTAAAAAAAATTTTTTACAGCATTTATTTGCATAGTTGTTTCTTCTTTAGTGTTGGCATTGTGTTTTGTTAGTGTTCATGCATCTTCATTATTTAGTAAATGGGCATGCAAATTACAGTGACTAAAAGAGTCACCCAAGGGTCACAGGAGAAGTGAAACAAAATCTAGGTTGTCTAGTGTTTTTTCTTTTACTGTCATAAATTTGCCTCTGCTTAGTGTGAACATTTCTGGGTTCAGAATGGTGACAGAGTAAAGAAAATTCTATTGTGACTGCAAGATAATCTTTCTATGTGGGGATGATTTACCCTGGGTTTCAAGGAGGATGCCCAAACTCTGGGCTTAGTTGGTTACAGGACCAGGTGGCCTTACCAGGTGACATGATCTCTTAGTGTAGAGATATGCCAAAGGGGAAGAAAAGAAAAAGAAGGGAGAAGCAATCTTATGTCTTTTAGGAGTAAACAGTAATATATACTAACAAATGTCATGTTTTCAAAATTGCTCCAAAATAACTGAAAATTCTTGAAAAAAAAATTTTTTTTTTTGGCCACACCACGTGGCTTGTGGGATCTTAGTTCCCCAACCAGGGATCGAACCCTGGTCCTTGGCAGTGAAAGCGTGGAGTCCTAACCGCTGGACCACCAGGGAATTCCCGCCCCCCTTTTTTTTTATAATTGAAATATTTTTAAATGTCATTCCTGACTTGGTTGTAATGACCAAAATATTGCAATTCATTTCTAACTGAATCCACAGATACCACAATTTTTCAGCCTCACCAAAATAGCCAAATAGCTTGACCATTGGCCCCTGTCCTCGGTTTCCCAGCATCCCATCTACCAGGCTCTATTTAGGGTTTTTATCAAGTTTGATACCCCAAAGCTGCTGTAGCCGGTATAAAGAAATTTATGCCCCACTTAAAAAAAGTTTTTTTTATTGGAGTGTATTTGCTTTGCAATGTTGTGTTAGTTTCTGCTGTACTACAGCAAAGTGAATCTGTTATACATATACATATATCCACTCTTTTTTAGATTCTTTTCCCATATAGGTCATTACAGGGTATTGAGCAGAGTTCCCTGTGCTATACAGTAGGTCCTTATTAGTTATCTATTTTATATGTAGTAGAGCGTATATGTCAATCCCAGTCTCCCAATTTATCCCTCCCCCATAACCATGTTTGTTTTCTACATCTGTGACTCTATTTCTGTTTTGTAAATAAGTTCATTTGTACCATTTTTTTAAATTCCATATATGAGCAATATCATATGATATTTGTCTTTTCTCTGACTTATTTCACCTAACATTATAATCTATAGGTCCATCCATGTTGCTGCAAATGGCATTATTTTATTCTTTTTTATTATGCCCATTTTTTTTTTTTTTTTTTTACAAGACATTTTTTTTTAATTTATTTAATTTATTTATTTATTTATGGTTGTGTTGGGTCTTCGTTTCTGTGCGAGGGCTTTCTCTAGTTGTGGCGAGCGGGGGCCACTCTTCATCGCGGTGCGCAGGCCTCTCACTGTCGCGGCCTCTCTCGTTGCGGAGCACAGGCTCCAGACGCGCAGGCTCAGTAGTTGTGGCTCACGGGCCTAGTTGCTCCGCGGCATGTGGGATCTTCCCAGACCAGGGCTTGAACCCATGTCCCCTGCATCGGCAGGCAGATTCTCAACCACTGCGCCACCAGGGAAGCCCTATTATGCCCATTTTTTAAGCACCTCTTCTCTCCTAGATGTTTCCTAGGTAAACATGTTACTGTCCAAAAATCAATTTGGAGAGAGTTAATGCATCAAAAGCCAACTCATTGAATGGTTCATTTGCCAAATCATCAATTTGCCATATAACCAACTTGCCAGAGTCGATTCCAAAGCTGTGGAGGACTTTTTCCCCCCAGATTTTGGTTCTATCACAGATTCATTGCATTTGCTTTACTGTTGCCTTTCACCTTTCAGCTCCTGCCCTTGGCCTCACCCCTGCTGTTATCCTTTCTGCTGGTAAGCCCAAGACTGATGGCAAATTGGTGTAAATCTAGTTTAAGGCATTTCTCACCAAATTGCTCATTAGACAAGTTAGCATTCCCAAAGTGATTTCCAGAGAATTGACCTTGAGCCATTTCCTGGGACTCCAGAATTGGGGTGAACATACCTCCCAGTTTGTATGGGACATCCTCCATTTACACCTGTTGTCCTCATGAGTTATTCAGCCTTCCCTTTCACTCCCAAATGTGTCACTCTATACTATGTGCTTACAAAAGGCAGGATCTATTAAAAACATATTTTTTGTGTATAGAACAGGATTTCTCAAACTTGCCACTACTGACATTGTGGACGAGATAATTCTTTGTAGTGGGGAGCTGTCCTCTGAATTGTAGGGTTTTTAGTAGCCTCCCTGCCTTCTACCCATTAGATGCCAGTAACACCACCCTGCTGTGACAATCCAAAATGTCTCAGATGTTGCTAAATATCTCCTGGTGGGTAAAATCACCCATGGATGAGAACCACTGGTCTAGAGGATGATATCAAACATTTCAGCAGACCCAGCCAGAGCAGTGCCATTCCTGGGGGACTGTTGTGATATGATGGTGGGTTTTGGTGAAGAGAGCAAGGGGCTATGACTCAGGATCCCTGGATGCCATGACTCAGTCCTGCCTTGAGCAAATCCATTGGCAAATCCTTGACCTTGGGCAAATTCCTTGACTTCTCTGGGTTTTAATGTCATCATCTGTAAAATGAGGTTGTTGACCTAATTATTTAAGAGACGGGATCTTCAGGAATCTTTAAATGCTGTTTTCTGGATAATAAAAATGATGTGCAATTTTTTAAAATAAATTTATTCATTTATTTATTTTTGGCTGCATTGGGTCTTCGTTGCTGTGCGCGGGATTTTCTCTAGTTGTGGTGAGTGGGGGCTACTCTTCGTTGCGGTGCGTGGGCTTCTCATTGCGGTGGCTTCTCTTGTTGTGGAGCACAGGCTCTAGGCACGCGGGCTTCACTAGTTGTGGCACATGGGGTCAGTTGTTGTGGCACACGGGCTTACTTGCTCCGCGGCATGTGGGATCTTCCCGGACCAGGGCTCGAACCCGTGTCCCCTGCACTGGCAGGCGGATTCTTAACCACTGCGCCACCAGGGAAGTCCATGATGTGCAATTTAAATCATAATTAATTGTATATATATGATGCTCCTCTCGACTGCTTGAAACTTTTCCTTTTAGCTTTTTCAAACTTTTCCCTTGATAATTTTCTCGCAAACCCTTTCTAATAGAGTAAAGGCAGGCTTTCAGGTGAGCAGTCTCAGAGGTCCTTCAGCTGGACCTTGCTGCACTAGGGAACACGTGCCCACAGAGTTCTCATCAAACCAGTAAATCCCAGCTCTGAATGGGAAACAGCAGACTTCAGTTGAGTGACTTTTTAGAGTTGAAAACATGAGATATTAAAAATGAAAATTAGTTTGTAGAATTACATTTATAGAATTGAAGGCATTAAATACAGGATCAAACCAAGCTGGAATCAAGATGACCTGTAAACTTAGAGACAGGGAGAGACAGGGAGGGTAGAGAGGATTTTTTTTTTTCAGTAAATTTATTTATTTTATTTATTTATTTTTGGCTGTGTTGGCTCTTCGTTGCTGCGCGAGGGTTTCTCTAGTTGCGACGAGCATGGGCTGCTCTTAATTGCGGTGCGCGGGCTTCTCATTGTGGTGGCTTCTCTTGTTGTGGAGCACGGGCTCTAAGCGCGCGGGCTTCAGTAGTTGTGGCACTCAGGCTCAGTAGTTGTGGCTTGCGGGCTCCAGAGCGCAGGCTCAGTAGTTGTGGCGCACGGGCCTAGTTGCTCCGTGGCATGTGGAATCTTCCCGGACCAGGGATCGAACCTGTGTCCCCTGCATTGGCAGGGGGATTCTTAACCACTGCGCCACCAGGGAAGCCCTAGGATTTTTGAATATTGAGTTAAATACTTGGCCTCGAGGACCTTGACCCATCTATAGATGTTCTCTAAAGGCTGGAGAAGCCTGGACCAAAACAGATACTGCTGATGGAAAGGTCAGAAAAGAGAACTAAACTGCTTTTTGTCTCTTTAACACACACCTGAAGGATGCTCAGCCAATCAGTTCATGTTATTTATTCAAAGTAGATTATAAAATGAATGGATAGCACAAACGGGTCCTTAAATTCTTAGACTGTATATACTAACAAAAACTTTGAAAGATGGTCCCATTTGCATTGTAAGAGTAGTACAAAAATAGTAGGCCTGGCCCAAGCACTCTCAGAAAGCACTTCCCTTGGGCCGGAGGGGCCGGCGCAGTTAGTGCACCAGATGGAGGGGCCTGCTCTTGCCTACTCACCAGATTGGTAGATTTTCGGGAATTTGGTAAGCAGGTTGTTAAACTGTTGGCAACTTGAAATCCTCCATGCTGGGAGTATTTACAACATGGAATTGGTTAATGATACAAATCAGGGCTTTCCCCACCCACTAGCAAGAGAGGTGATTCCACCAGCACCCTCGCTGGAGATCCCAGTTCTCGTTTCATCCCATGAATTTGAACAAAATCACTTATCCTCTTTGGGCTTCCATTTCCTCATCTTTGAAAAGAAAAGCTTAAACAATTATTAAAGTGCCTTCTAACTTTAAAATGCTATGATTTAAAGTATCTAATTTATCGGGGAGCTCTTCTCAATACTCTATAATGACCTGTATGGGAGGGGAATGTAAAGAAGAGTGGATATATGGGTATATGTGGCCAATTCACTTTGCTGTACAGTAGAAACTAACACAACATTGTAGATGAACTAAACTCCAATAAAAATTTAAAAATAAAAAGAAAAGAAAAGATGTCTGGCTAATACAATGGCATATAAAATCATCAATTCTAGAACTTAGAATTTCAGATCATTCTGATCTTCACCCAGTGTCTTTCCAAACTGAATATTGGCTAAGACTGGGCCATACTAATGAATAACACTTTCTCCTTATCTAGAAGTGAGTTGTAAGAACCAGTGCAATTGTGCTGTTCCATCAACATGCGTGCTTATCCCACAGATCCTGCACAAATTTTTTTTCCAAAGACATGGAGAATGTTGTAGTATAATAGAAGAAATAAACAGAGCATTCTCAAGTGACCAGTTTATTCATTTTAGGAGAGAGTACATATAATGAAATGCATTTTTGCTCAGAAATGCGAAGGGTCCTCTCTGCTATTGTCAAACTTGTTTTTAAAAACTCCTATTTTATATTTTATTTTGGTATATCAGTCTTGAGTACTTTATTGTCAGGTTTTCATTGGTAAACCGCTTCCCTGTGACAGTACAGTGTGTACTCAGTTTTGGAGCATGGAAAATGCATGTATTTGTTTTGTACCTGTAGTTTGGATATATAATTTACATCTTTGTGCTTTGGTGTTTCAAAAATTTTAAGGCTGTAATGAGGAGTCACATTTACAATCATCAGTATATTCTCTACAATGAATATGCTCCCTTAATTAAATCATGATGCTGGAAAAACAAAAACAAACAAACAAAAATAAAGTATCTAATGTAATTTTGGTGGAAAGAAAGATATTGTCTTTTATTAAGACATTAATATAAATGTTTCAGACATTACATGAAATTTCTAAAAATCTTGTATGTTCTGCTATAATGTTATAAGTCATAATTCTAGTTATTACTTTAAAATGTATATCTCAGAAATAACTAAATTTCCTTGTCAATTGCATTATTATGAACTTTCATCAAATCTTTAACCGTGGTCATTTTTAAGTCTTTTGTCATTTACAGACAGTTCTGGGTGTACTCTGATGCTTTTGCAAATGTGTTCCTATAAAAGGGTTTCATCTTCAAGGAATTCATGGAAAAGACTCTGACAAGTACAGGTTTCTGGTAACTGACTATACTGCTGAACTGAATGAATAAGCATTTTCAGAACTCTAATGGAAAACTGATGAATTCATAAAAGTGCTAACAAAAGATCAAGATGAAAAAAAATTAATTACATGGGACTGAGTGAACTGATGAGGATGATTATAATTTTTGTGACTTTCTGTTTGAATAAAAAAAAAAAAAGCCCCCCCAAAAAATTAAATCCACTGCTTGTTACTTAAAAAAAAAGACCCATTTGTTGATTTGACCTGATGTAAAGATAATCCAAAATGACCAAAAATGGAATGATTTCTTGTCCTTATGGATGTGAGCAATAGTCTCTGAGTTTAGTACTTAAAGTGATGTCTCCTAATGAATATTTACTTTGACGTACCTAAAAGGCTGTCTGGCTTTTCCCTCCTGCCCCTTAGCCACTTTCTTCCAACCTGGATCCCACATCAGAAAAAAAAAAAAAAAAAAAAAGAAAGAAAACAGAGCCTTCCCAGCATTGCTGCCACACCTGCCCAGGCAGAAAGGCCTTTGTGCTTAGGCTCCTCCTCTCCTTGGTCTGAACAACTAGTTGCTTTGAATTTGGAAGAAGAATCCTTAGAGGCTGAGAGAGTAGGAAGGAGCAGAGATGGGGCTAAATGTCATCCAATGACTTAATTAGTAGGAGAGAAGCTAAATTTGTTACCCACCCAGGTCCTTGGACTCTTTAATCAATAGCAATTGGTAAGACGCCAGAGGAGAAATTCAGGCAAGTCTTTATTGGCACTCGTGCTGCAGCATGAGGGAGCAAAAACAAGACACAGGTGCCCTTGTTTGCTTCCTGGGAGGGGCGAGCTGGCTCCTTACATGGGGCGAGGGTAGGGGCGGATTGGTGGGTTGGGCCGGAGGGGTGGTTTAAGTAGTCTGCCCACCTCCTTGGCCGTGCTGTGTGCAGGGATCACGCGCAGTACCCTGCTTTTGCTCCTGGCACCTCAGAAGTGGCAGTTGGTTTGTGGCCTTTTTGTATCTTATTGTTCGTGATTTGCCCCAACTGGGCATGCATGCAGTTGTTTTTAGTCCCGTATAGTTTCTTTGTATTCTGTTGCTCCAGGAGATGTTTGCTCAGATGCAAGCACTCCAGTAAAGGGGCCCAGGTCCCAGCCCATCTCAACTCCAGCGTGTTGTTAGCACATGTGGCCTCACTGAGGTCTAGGGTGAATAATTTGCCTGCGAGCTGTGGAGACCTAGGGAGGAAACCCTTGCTCCCCGCGTTCTTTCTCGTTCTGCTTTGTGGGTTAATGGCTCCTCTTGCTTTGCAACAGATCTGCAACATGCTGAACGCCCCAGCGGATGAATACTTCACATTTCAGGTAACTGCCCTCTGCCAGGCCTCCCCTGTCAGTGCGGGGAGGGGGGCGGCACTGACCCTCTCCATCCCCAGAGCCTGCCTTATGCTCGGGGGTGACCAGGAGGCACATGCAAGGCTTAAGTCCCACTCACCCTGGCTGGGCCGGTGGCCACCAAGTAGCACGTTCTTCAGGGAAAGGAGAAGAGGGGGGAGGAGAAGGAGGGGGAGGAGAGAAGGGTGTTTGTCACCCCAGCATTCGGCGGGGGGGCTGCCACTTCTCCGTTCTCTCCCACCCAGTGCCTAAAACAGCCCTGGCACATCACAGGTGCTCAGTAAATGGTCTCTGCCTGAATGATTGGCTGGATACATCCTACCACCTGGATTCAGCCCTTTGGAGGTTTCTCGGGCCCGTCCCGGCGGCTTATTGCCGCTGTTATCAGGAAAAGGAACTTCTTGTTGGGTTCTTGGGGGCCCCTCCTGCTGTCAGACTCTTGGTTTTATCTTTCCTCCTCCAACATCCAGAGATGCCCCTCCCCACCTGTCCCCTCTTCCACCCCCTCCCCACCTGACCATTGGGATAAACTGGCATGTGGCCCGGCAACCTCTCCTTTTCCACCTTCTGGCCCTTGCCGTTCTGCGTCCTGTTTTAGCTGACATCCAGTTGGAGCCCTGCCCCAGTCGGGAGTGGAGATAGCCTTCCCAGTGGGGGCCACTAGCGTCCGTCTTCCGGTCTCACCCAGACACGCCCACAGAGCCCCATCTCTGCCCACGTGGCGAAGCCGAAGCCGGCCTGGGGTGGGGTGAGGGGCACACCCTCAGCAGCAGGGCCCCCAGGCCTGGGAAACCTGTGCTGCTTGCTCAGTTACGGGGCAGGTTTCCTTCTGTTCTCCGCACTCCTCTCTGCTCACTGCCATGGAAGTGTGCAGACACCACATGGCGTTTGCTCCAGCTCCTTCCTCCTTGCCTCCGAAGGCCTAATTGTGACCACACTGTGCCCAGCCCTGACCCCTCTGTTTATGGCAACTGGGTGCCAGGAAAGAGTGCACAGGCAGGAAAAAGGGACAAGGACTCTCTAAGGTGTCTGAGCCTTAAGCAGTCTTAGTCTGAACAGGGAGGGCAGGGAGCTGGCCCAGAAGAATCAGGCTGCGCTCAGAGGTTTGAGGGCCTGTGCTTTCGGGGTGGGGGGGGCTCGTGTGGCCCCCATGGGAGCAGCCACACAAGGGCTCTGACGGCGCAGAGGAGGCTGGGCACCCACCTGGGGTAAACCTCCAGCCTATAGGACTTGCCCAGCTCCCTAAGAAACATCAGCGTAGTGCCCGTGAAAACGTGCTTCTCAGGTCTCTGACTGTAGGAAGGACGACCGTCAAATGGCTGCTGGGCTGGGAAATCCGCGGTCAGCGCAGAGGCTACACTTGCTGTGGGCCGGGATACTCACTCAGGCCAGTTCCTGGGAGACGCCAGACTCCTCTGACCAGCACTGTTGGTCCTAGGAATCCCTTTCAGCCCTGCAAACTCTTTTAGAACTGCACTGTGGTCTAAGACACTCCCACCCAGCTCTCCATCCTTCCCTCTGTCCTTAGCCCCGGGGTCAGGACTGCATCTTTTTTTTTTAATAAATTTATTTATTTTATTTATTTATTTTTGGCTGCATTGGGTCTTCGTTGCTGCATGTGGGCTTTCTTTAGTTGCGGTGTGTGGGCTTCTCATTGCGGTGGCTTCTCGTTGCAGAGCACAGGCTCTAGGTGCGTGGGCTTCAGTAGTTGTGGCACATGGCTCAGTAGTTGTGGCTCACAGGCTCTAGAGCGCAGGCTCCAGTGGTTGTGGCGCACGGGCTTAGTTGCTCCACGGCATGTGGGATCTTCCTGGACCAGGGCTTGAACCCGTGTCCCCTGCATTGGCAGGTGGATTCTTAACTACTGCACCACCAGGGAAGCCCAGGACTGCATCTTGATGGGCTCTCAGCCTCCCTTTCTGTTTTCCCTCACAGGCATTGCCCCCGTGGATCATTCCAAAGAGCAGACTCAGGATAAGGTGCCCATCCTCCCCAAGCCTCCACCCTGCTTGGCCTTCCCATTCTGTCTCCACCTGCGCACACCCACCTCCATTCTCACTAGTTCCTCTTGCACCTGAGAAGTTTAATGAAAAAACCAATGATTCAAAGTGAACTATGGTCAGAACAAACCTGCAAAGGCAATGATTCTCAAACTATGTTTCTTGGGGGCAGGGTGTACATATTAGCTTCCTGTTGCTGCTGTAACAATTACCACTTAGTGGCTTAAAGCAACACAACTGAGTTATCTTACGGTTCTGGAGTCAGCAGTCTGAAATGCGTCACACTGGGCTAAATTCAAGGTGCTGGCAGGACTGTGTTCCTTTCTAAAGGATCTGGGGGAGAACCTGTCTCCTTGTCTTTTCCAGCTTCTGGAGCTGCCTTGGCTCATGGCTCCCTTCCATCTTCAAAGCCAGCAGTCACATCGCCCTGACTTTGCTTCTGCTGTCGTATCTCCTTCTCTGATTTTTGATCCTGACTGTTTTCTACTTTTAAGGATCCTTGTAATTACATTGGGTCCACCTGGAAAATCCAGGCTAATTTCCCTATTTTAAGATCAGCTGACTAACAACCTGAATTCCGTCTGCTGGTTTAATGCGCCTTCCCCATTTAAAGTAACTTGTTCACAGATTCCAGGGATTAGGAAGTAGACGTCCTCAGGGTGTTCCTTGAAGTGGAGTAAGGGGCTCTTCATTTAACATGAATTAAAATGACCCCAATTCACAGAAGAAAAAGTACATAGAATTTTCTGTCTTAAGTTTTTGTCCTATTTTTCTTAAATCTTAAGTTCCTTCTATCACTTTTCTGTGACCAAGCTCTAACTTAATAGCAAGACACATGAGCATGAACAGGTAACAGCTGAATATGTACTGAAAAAACAGAGGCAGTCAGTAAAGCTTATTTTGGAAGCTTTTTAAAAATAAATACACAGGTGCTTACCTTGCACACAGGTAATATTTTCTGTTATTGATGTTGTCTCTCATCCTTGTGAGGATATAAGTATATAAATATTTCATAATATTTTCCAAAAATGAAGACTTTAAGAACCACTGTGCACTGCTTTTTCTTTCCCCCAAAGCTTTGACCATTAGGAAGCATGAACTGAGGTTTGGTTTCTCTGCTTTTCATTCTAAGTATAAAGGCAAGCTCTTCAACTAATAAGCAGTTGTTTATTGAGCATCCCTTATATGCCCATCACTGTCCTGTCACTTATGTAGAATTTAACAGTTTATGAAACAGCTCTTTGGTAAGATTAGAAAATAGCCTCAGAGACAACAATCAACAGTTCCAAAGCATTTGGAAATTATCTAAATGCTAAATTGTATGGTCAAGTCTAGAAGTGCTGATGGAATTCTGAAAAAGAAAAGTTCCATATGGGTGAAAAAAGTTAGAGAAGGCTTCAAGGGAGAGGTGAGACTTAACCAGAGCCTGTGAGGATGACTAAATAAGCCGAGGACAGGCAGAAGAAGGAATAGCCTGGTGTGATGGGTGCTCGGCTACTTTTGCCTTGTTGCATGCTGTGCAGGTGCCACACCATGGTTCTCAGACTTCAGAGGACTTTAGAACTACCTGGGGAGCCTATTTAAGATGCATGCCCAGAGATTATGAAACAAGCTAGAAAGAAAAAAATCTGTTGTCCTTGATCTTTGGGCAACACTTTGAGAAACACTCCTGAACTTCTGTGTCTACATTCCCTACTAGACTGTTATCTTGAGGTTAGGGACTGTGATTTATCCACCTTTGCACCCCCAGCGACTAGCCCAGGTCCTGAAACATCATGGGGGCTTGACAGATGTTTACTAAGTGGAACCACACCACAGAACAAAAAACATTCTTGATGGATCAGTCAGGAAAGCAGAAACCACACTAGGTATTTCAACAGAGATAATTTAATATAAGAATTTAGCTAAACAGGTGTTGGAGGACAGAAGAAATAAACAGGGGACACTGAGGTAACACAGGTAAATGCTTCCCATCTCTAGGGCTGGAGCGGGGGAGGTCAAAGAGAAGAGGATAGGGTTGTCACAATACAGACACTTGGTTCTAGGACACTTAAATGTACTACAGCACTTTCATGGCTGTATAGTTCTAGCCATGTTCTGATACAACATAGGAATTGTGCATCTAACACCCCCCAATTATTCTTTCTTTAAACTGAAAATAACCTAAGTGGGGAATAGTGAGGGGTGGCTATAAAGGGGTAGTGCAAGGGAGCCCCGTGATGATGGATTAGTTCTCTATCTCGGTTCTAGGGGAGGTTGCACATATCTACCTATGTGCTGAATTTGCATAGAAACACTCCTGCATACCCCCGCACGTGCACAAATACATATAAATCTGGTGAAATCTGAATAAGCTCCATGGATCGTACCAATATGTATTCCCTGGTTTTGTTAGTGTACCATAGTGACACAAGATGTTATCATGGAGAAAACTGGGTAAAGGGTACATGGGACTTCTCTGTACATTTCTTTTGCAACCTCCTGTGTGCCTATAGTTATTTCAAAAAAAAAAAAAGTTAAAACATAACCTCAGTGTCTTTATTGTTTGTAGAAAGGACCTGTAGATGAGACTGGTTGGGTCATTAAAAACGTCTTGTCCCTGCCTATTGTCAACAAGAAAGAAGACATCGTGGGCGTAGCTACATTTTACAACAGGAAGGGTGGAAAGCCTTTTGATGAGTATGATGAACACATCACTGAGGTAAGTGCAATTATAAAATAATGGAGGTAGATGAAATGCATGAAATAATAGAAGATGCATAACTATTTGTTATTCTGGAATGATGTTTCTGAAGGGCAATTAAGACGTGAGTCACACATGGTTGCAGTCAATATGTTGTTATTGTGTCATTTCTGTTTCCTGACTTCCGTAAACTGTACTGTTTTCTACCAAAGTGTGAACTTTTGGCTTAATAAAATTCTTTTCAGTACTAGGGAATTGGGGAAAGGTCTCTGTCTCCTTACTTCCTACTCCCCTTCTATCACCTCTCACCCTTGCTGCCACCTCCAGCCCTCTCTGATTTTCAGGTCATGCTTTATCTACTGGATTTTTGTAATTCCTCTCCTCTAATAAAGTATTCATGGTGCATGGAGCACTTTGAAAAGCAAGGGCTTAGCCAATTTTATTGTCTGGGGCTGATTATTTTACTTTTTCTTTTTTTTTTCTTAGATTAAAACAAGGAACTGGGTTGTGGATGGTGGAAGGGAGATTGATTGATAGGAAAGCATGCAAACTGTTGCCTCCAAATCGTTTTTTCTTTAGTTTTAGAGAATCGAATCACATTTTATCTATTTCAGACTCTCACACAATTTCTCGGATGGTCTCTTTTAAATACTGACACCTATGAGAAAATGAATAAACTAGAAAACAGAAAGGACATAGCCCAGGAAATACTCATGAACCACACCAAAGCTACTCCTGATGAAATCAAGTCCATTTTGGTAAGTGAGGAATTCAGTCCTGTGACATTAGATGCTATCTAACCATGGCTTCTGGAATTCGCCTAATTACCCAGAGGTCTGACAAATGAGAATAGGTTTAGTTCTGGGCTAAGGAGGGGAGAAACAAAGAAGGAGGGGTTGGGGGGAACTTGAGTGGTCCACAGTACACAGAGCCTTACTGAATTTCCAGGCTGCTTGGTTGGAATAGCACTTTGTTAAAAATAGCTCTGTAGGAGCTGGAGTAATGAGGTCTAGATTCAAGTGTGTTAGCAAGGAAAAAAATATTTCTAGGGAGCGAAATGTCAGCTGTTGCCGTGTAATGCTGTATAACAACCATAACCTCTCAGTGGTATATGACAATAAGCATTTATTTCTCACTTATGAGTTTGTGGGTTGACCAGACTTCAACTAATCTTGGTTGGGCTGGGCTCCAAGCTGTGTGTTTGGTTTGCTTTCTGCATCTATCATCCTTGATCAGCAGCTACCTGATAGATGTTCTTCTCATGGTGATGACAAGTACAAGAGAGCAAGCCCAGCTGTGCAAGCTCAATTCAATTCTTTCCTCACATCAAATTCACTAAAATTTTCAAGGTACAAACATGACCAAGATCAGCATCACGGATGATTGGAGAACAAGTAGATATTCGCTAACAGTGTTCTAATCACCACCAAATGAAGGGAAAATATAACACACCCACTGTCTCTATTCCTTTATTTCAAAAGCTTTCAGAGTGTGTGTGGATGTAGTTTTCCTGGGGTGTTTTTGTCTGTTGGGTTGGTTGGTTGGTTGGTTTTGGTTTTGCTGGGTGGTTTGAGACTTAAAAGAAATTTGATTTGAGAGTTTGAGACGTTGAAGATGAAAATGTCTGGGGAGAATAAAGGGAAATTGCTATAAACTAGAGAAAAACAGATGTAAGCTATTCATTTTTCTCGCCTACATGCAAACAACCGACGTCTCCCTCACCCTCTCCCTCTCTCTCTTTTTTTGAGACAGCTACTATTACATTTTGGGGGGAAAAGAGAGAATAATTATTTTTTAGAGAAAATTCTACATAATCAAGTGCTATAGATCTTCTTTGTATCCAGAATGCATCTTTCATGGAACTCATTACAACATGGTTTATTTTAACTGATTTTAAGAGTAAAGGAATCAGATAGAAATCAACTTTATAGGAATTTCACACCTCCTTTGCTTTTACATTTTAGAAATTTAAAGAGAAGTTAAATATAGATGTAATTGAAGACTGTGAAGAAAAACAACTTGTCACAATTTTGGTAAGTGTTTTACTTCTATCCTTAATGCCTTTTAAATAAAATATAGTAGGACACTTGTTCTCATTTTTCAAGTTAGTGTTGAGTTTCCTCTTCTCTGGCACCTTTCAAAGCTAAAAAGGAAAGCGATTTCTTCTACAGAGTGATCTTCTGGGTCCTTGCTTTTCTTTCTCTTTGTCCCCTACAGTACAATCCACAAAGATAATTTAGAATCATAGTTAAACTAGATTACTGCATAAGGGAATGCAGGCACAGACTCTAGGGGTAGCATGGCCTGGTTTATTTTAATAGCTCTGGATTACAGTATGGCCACCCTGGAAGACATGGCAGAATTACAATAGAATGTAGATAGACCCTTAGAGGCACCATTATCATCTGCCATTGCTAGCTTCTCTTCTGGACCCTGGAGGAAGTCAGTTCTTTCCTATCGTTGCCATTGGGTCACCCCTATTATATCTAGTTGAAATAACTTCTCTTCCAGTCATTAAGCCTGTATTTTGTTGTGTCTACTGTTTAAACCCACCCAAACACATGTTCCACAATCAACTGTTAAACCCATCCAGTAAGTTTTTAATTTCAGAGATTATCTTTTTCAGTTCTAGACTGTATATTTAATTCTTTTTTTAAAGATTCCAACTCTGTGCTGAAACTTTCCATCATTTAATCTACTTTATCTCTCTATCTTCTTAAATTTATTCACCATAGTGATTTTGAATTCTCCATCTAGATACCTGAATCACCTATATGTCTGGTTCTACTGTCTATTTTTACTCTTGGGTTTTAGTCATTTGATCATTTTAAAGCATACTTCATAGTTTTTAAATTGAAAACCAGACACTGTGGATTAAGACTTGTAGGGGCTCTGGGAGATACTATCTTTCTGTTCAAAGGGTTAGATTTTCTTCTGGCAGGCGAAGGAGTTGGTTTTAGATTTTGTTAGGGGTGGTCTATTTCAGTTTTGCTCTTGCTACTAGGGTAGAGCCCTTATTTCTAGAGCGTGGCCCTTCTGGGATCCCAATTAAGAACCTGGGATTACCAAGGCCCCTAGACCTTCAATTTCAGAGGCTTGAATACAGTCTGCTTGAAATTGAAATAACATCACACTTATTTCCCTCCCTAACTACCTCATCCTGTTTTCCACTGCCCCTATCCAATCCACGACATGTGTTCTTCTTTCTGAACTAAGATGTACTGAATATCTCACCTTCCGCATTCCCATTTTTATGGGCTCTATCCTCCCGTCCTGGCCCTTGGCTGTACCACCACAGAGCCAGTGGCCTGTGACCCCTTTTTCAGGGATCTGCTCCCACCTTTATATTTTCATGTCACTTGAGGCTCTTCCTCCTTCTCTCACTCTCTTTGGCTTTACCTCTGAGCACTTTCCTCTCACACTTGGTCCAGAAGATGACTCCTTCTCCTCATTTACCCCCAACAAAACTTATCTTCTTGTAAAACAAAGCTTTAATTGATATCCATGACATGTTGGAAATTTTCTAGTTCCCTATTTAGAGGAGGAAGGGTCTTATGATGGAGAAGCAATAAAATGGGCAAAGAACCAGTAGCTTTACAATAAAATGGCCTATTTTGAACGTAAAATGTGCTCTAACCTCATCCCAAATCATTGCCACATAAAACTTAACTCAAGAAACAAACATATTTCAGAGGGGTTCTCCAAAACTATTGGCATAATTTCCAAGCTACATAAATATTTATGCATCTCCACTTACCATGATTTTCTGCAGGGATGCATTTTAACTCTCAGTCCAGGGAAGGTGTGGTCCCTTTTATAGGTATAACAGCAGGTGCATGTTGCTGGGCTGGGAAGCACTGAGGTAGCAGTGCAGTGACTCGGGCAAAGGAAGTGGGGAAAGTCGTCCTCCCATCTTCCCCTCTGCTTCCCAGGACATTTCAGTTCACTCGCGCATGCCCTGCAGCTCATGTTTACCAGACCATGGGAGATGAGGAGAGGGCGTCCCAGAGAAGGGAGACAAAAAATACAAGCAGTGACACTGCCTTGAATGAATGGGTTCACAGGGCGTGAGCACCGAGGGCCCTGGGGAGGCTAAGGGCCTGATTCCGCTCACAGAAGACGATAGAATGCGGGATGAGGCCATGGCATGGAGGCCTGCAGGGAAAGCAGGAATTGGCTGGGCAGAGATTGACAGTGGGGGCTTGGAGATGGCTGGAGATGGGAAGGGGAAGCAGGACAGTGCAGACCAGGGCATGGGGACACAGGAGACCGAAGACAGCTGGGTATGGCCGGAGCCCCAGTGAGCGGAAGAGGGGAGCAGCCCGTGAGGCCTGGCAGGGCGGTGGGACGAGACCATGGCAGCCTGGCACACTGGGACCTGCGAAGGGACCTGATCAGATACCCAGGGGCTTCTTCCCGGAGCAGAGGGAGTGAGCCAGCCGGGATGCAGCAGGTGGGTGGCGCCACGTTATGGCACGTGGGGTGGCAGCAGCCCCCTCCTCTCATTCCACCTCAGCTGTGGGTTCCTTCAAAGAGGGGAAGACCAGCCTTTGGGGCCAGAGTTCCTACTTATCAGATGAATCAAAAGCCTTTATTTCTATCAACCTCTCTGTATCACTGCTGTATGACTGCTGTTTTTCAAAACCTGTGATTTCCATATTGTAGTATTGTTTTATCGGTTCACCTGTAACTGTAAATGGGGTCTGGGAGTCATAATTCTGAGAACTTCTTACTTTGTTTCCTGCTGAAATGCACATTTACGCTTTAGTGTGACTGACCCGATAATGCGTTAAAAAGCATTTTCACGTTTGATCTTTATATAATACTCTGAGAACAGCAGGGCTGAGGCGACCTCCAACAGGGAGGTTCTGGGCATTGGGCACCCCCCACCATACCCCGTAATTCTTTTCTTAGTCTGATTTTTTTTTTTTTAAAGTCTTTATTTATTTATTTATTTATTTATTTATTTATTTATTTATTTATTTATTTATTTATTTATTTATGGCTGTGTTGGGTCTTCGTTTCTGTGAGGGCTTTCTCTAGTTGTGGCAAGTGGGGGCCACTCTTCATCGCGGTGCGCGGGCTTCTCACTATCACGGCCTCTCTTGTTGCGGAGCACAGGCTCCAGATGCGCAGGCTCAGTAATTGTGGCTCACGGGCCCAGTTGCTCCGTGGTATGTGGGATCTTCCCAGACCAGGGCTCGAACCCGTGTCCCCTGCATTGGCAGGCAGATTCTCAACCACTGTGCCACCAGGGAAGCCCCTTAGTCTGATTTTTAAAAAGGTGTGCTTATTTTTTGTCTCTCCCCACGAGAATGTGTGTTTCAGGGGCAGTGACAATGTCTGCTTTCTTCATTGCTTTATCCATAATGCCTACAACACAGATAGGAACCAATAAATGTTTGTTGAATGAACAAAAATGAATGCAGAAAAAGAGCCCCTTTGGGCAAGGAATCTGGGAGGGTCTGGAGAGAGAGAAAGTGATGAGAAGGCTTTGGCAGAGGACACAGGAGGTCCTATGAGAAAGGAGTTTTGTGAAGTGTTACTAGGGGCCATGAGTTGAATCCCCTCTAATTTTCTCTGACACACGCACATAAAATTGGCACTGCTTTTTCATTAAAACAACAAAGACAAAAATGTTACTCTTGTCATTCCCGTTTCACAGATGAGAACATTGATGTATTGGGTAGCATCTTACGGAAAAACCCGAACGAACCTTTTGGCCAACCCAATAACTAATACCAACCCAGAACTGAATATTAGTCTCCTGGCTCCAAACCATAGCTTTGTAGGAGAGAGATCTCTGCCTAAAGTGACAGTGTGAGAGTGGCCTTGATGAGAAGGGGGCGCAGGAGGACCAGGAAGTTCCCTGAAGAGAAGGGCAAGGGTTTGAGGGGCCAGCCCAGACCCGGGGGTTAGGGGAACAGAAACCATAATTGTACTTAAAAGAGCCATATACCATTTGGTGTTGACATTTGTACAAATAGAGCATGAATCATCCTCTGGGAAACCTTGAACTTACTGAGGGACGTGATCTTAGCACAGTATTAAGGATTTATAATGGGCTCAGTAAATACCCACTGAACTGAATTTTGCTCCTGCACGTCCATTTGCTGGACCCACACAGCCCTCGCCTGCTTCTCTCCTCCCGTGGGACTGTCTCTGACCTGCCTTCTACCACATCAGCTGAATACACAGCCCTCCAGAGTCTCTCCTCCTTCAGTTCCCCCAGGCCGCCTGCAATTTCTCCCAGCCCTGGCACTGTGCTCTGGGAATGTTCTAAGCTTTCACCTTTCACTGGTCTGTATTTTATAACCATTTTAGTAAGTTAAGTTCCTTAAGGCCAAGATCCATATTTTTCTCTCCCAAGCCATGTCAATATTCATGGGACTAATTCACTGTTTTTTCACCTAGTCCTAAATCCTGACAGGGGGGCGGGTTAAATGAGATGTCTGCAAGTGTACCCATACACTGTGGGGCATTCATTCATTCATTCACTCAACAAACATTTACCAAGCAACTCCATGGGACAGGCCCTACAGGTTCTGAGATACCACAGCAAATAAAACAGACCAGATCCCATCCTTATGGAGCCCACAGACGAGTAGTAAAGCATCACTGAACAGGTAAAGATAATACGATAGAATTGAATTAAGCCATCGTTTACTGTTTACTGAATATTTCTGGAAGGAAAAAAGAGAAGTTGAGTATTGAAAATGGGTTAGGCTGCTGCAAGTAAACATTTTATCTTGCATCAAAGAAAGAAAATAGCCACTGGGGTCTGATTTAGAATTGAATGCCATCACTTAGAAAGCTTCTTAGTATAGCTGAGCCTCAGTTTCACCATCTGGAAACTGAGGATCATTGTGTAGGTTTGTTGTGAGCATAATAAGGCATAACCCAGCACCGGGCAGGTAGAAGCTCAGTGAATTGCATGTGGCATCCTTTTATTGTAATTTTGTTTTATGTCCAATGTCGGGTATATGAGACTAAATGGAAAAAAATGAATGTAATCTGGAACACTTGGTCCTTGTTTCAACAGAAAGAGGACCTACCAGACCCACAGGCCGTAGATCTGTATGAATTCCGCTTCAGCGACTTCCCCATCACAGAGCACGAACTGATTAAGTGTGGACTTCGGCTGTTTTTTGAAATAAATGTGGTGGAGAAATTCAAAGTACCTGTAGAGGTCAGATGGTATTTAATTTAAAATGCTGTGATTCTGTGGCTGTACTCCACTAAAATTTCCTGTGGTTCAAAAGATTCCCTGCAGTGTGGATTTTAAATTATCATTAACTTCGTCAATATGTCCACTTAAACCCTGTAAACAAGGCCAACCTATCTTTTCAGATAAGGTTGTCACAGACCTTCTTACCTTTAGAATTCTACTCCAAAGTCTGAGTGGTGTTGTCTTCTTTGGTGGCAGGTTCTCACCAGATGGATGTACACGGTGAGGAAGGGGTACCGTGCCATCACTTACCACAACTGGCGATACGGGTTCAGTGTGGGGCAGACGATGTTCACTTTGCTGATGGTAGGTACAGAGCCCGTGAATCATCATAAACCTGTGCATCTCCCTCCTGAGTGTGGTGAGAAATGGATACAGTCCATCACTTTAGATCAGTAATTTTGGAATTCATGGATACAGTCCCATAAACCCCCAACCCCCCTGGAGATAATGCCAGGGTACGTGGGTATCCCTGGGCGTTTGGCTGAATTATCACTCTGACACTCATGTCCTTATATCCATAAAGGAAAATTCAGTTACCTGCTGGGTTTGTAACTGCCCAGAATGAGCTACAGTCCTCAAGAAATAAAGCCAGCTTGCTCTAAAAATACAGCAGACCCCCTTCTCCATTGCAGGCTGGCCTCACTGCACATGCTGCAGAGGTGCATTAATCCAAGTAAATATATATGTCTATTTTTTTAGACAGGAAGACTGAAGAAATACTACACGGATCTTGAAGCCTTTGCCATGCTTGCTGCTGCCTTCTGCCATGACATTGACCACAGAGGCACCAATAATTTGTATCAGATGAAGTAAGTGAACACATGCGGCCACGTCAATGTGTTCTGGTGCCCCCGCCTTATTTGTAAACGCCTTCACTCCTTTTTTCAACTTTGTTTCATCAAAGTATTGAATTCATACATTAAAGAGCATTGATCTTTGGCTTACACCTGTACACACCTGGGTAACACCCCACCAGCTCAAGCTAGAGAACATTTCTTCCCGGGCTGACTACCTCTCACATCCCTGGTCCTTATACTTCCACCAACTGACCTTCAGCTGACCTTGCATCTTAACATCATCACCATCTTCCTCTCTTGCCCAGGAAAGGAAGTGCAATTGTAAGGGTACAGTCCCTCAGCTCAGACAGATTTGGATTTATTGGGTTCACAAGTTATTTAAACTTTCTAAGCTTCGAGTTCCTCATTGGGAAATTAAGAATTATAGTAACGGTACCTAACACTTAATTAAGGTCATTGTAAAGATTAAATGAGACTATGCATATAAGGCACTCAGCTCATGGTTGGCTCTTGGCAGTTAATAATTATTAAGTATTATTATTATTACTGTTATTGTGTCATTGGCACTTTTCAAAATTCATCAGCAATGCCATAGCCAGCCTAACTCCTTGATAGTGACACTTAAGAAGCTCTATCTGCCTTGGCCACACTGTATCTTCATCTGTGACACATGACCTACCCCTCTCCAGAGGTACCAGAGGGAGTGAGACAATTTAGAGAGAATGAGCTTTGGAGTCTGGTTTTATGGGATCCAGATACTTCCTGGTTGAGGGATCTTGGGCAAATCATTTAATCTATTTGAGATTCTGTTTCTTAACTGTAAAATGGGTATAATATCGACCTCTTAAAGACTGCTGTGAGAATCACATGAAATTGTATATGTGAAACAGTAGATGCTGAAGAAATTTACTCAGTGAATGAAATGCACCTTGTGAGCAGTGACTTTTCACCTTCAGCAACTCTACCAATCAGGCTTTGCCTTGAAAAGGGAATCTCCACTCTGGGTTCCGGGTAAGCAACGTCTTCGTCTTGAGAGTTCCCGCCCTTTACTTTTTTTTTTTTTTAACTTTTTATTTTATATTGGAGTATAGTTGATTAATAATGTTGTGATAGTTTCAGGTGTACAGCAAAGTAGTTCAGTTATACATATAAATGTATCGATTCTTCCCTGTGTCCCGCTGTAGTGGAAGCGTGGAATCCTAACCACTGCACCACCAGGGAAGTCCCAGTTATGCGTTTTAAATATAGCAGTGTGTACATGTCAATCCCAAACTCCCTAACTATCCCTTCCCCTCACCCTTCCCCTCTGGTAACCATAAGTTCATTCTCTAAGTCTGTGAGTCTGTTTCTGTTTTGTAAATAAGTTTATTTGTATCATTTCTTTTTTGATTCTGCATATAAGCGATATCATACGATATTCTCTTTCTCCGTCTGACTTACTTCACTCAGTATAACAATCTCTAAGTCCACCCTGCTGCTGCAAATGGCATTATTTCATTCTTTTTAATGGCTGAGTAGTATTCCATTGTATATATGTACCACGCTGAGCACTTCTTGCGTGCTAGAGATCAGGCTGAGAACTTGATACCCGTGGCCTCTTTTAATCCTCACAGCCCTCTCATGTGGGAGGTACTATTATCCGCCTCTAAGCAGTCAAATCTAACTTGCCTTAGATTAAAAGAAGTAGCCAAATTGGATGTGGCATCTCGTCTCCAGGATTGCAGAAAGGATGAGGCCACATCCCAGACTGCTGCTTTGGCCTGGCTTTGGGAGTCTACGTGGGTCCTTCTGTTCATCAGCGATGGGCGTGCTGACCTTCTTGCATTTCTGTCTGTGGACTGGACAGCGAGAACATGTGGTGATGGAAGGACTGGGACCTGTGTGAGGCGTTCCTGACCGCAGGCACCTTAGCACAGGTGTAATGGTTCTGGCAGCTCCGCTAAGCTGCTGTGATCAAGTGTCTTTTTGCACCCTGTCCTCCATAATGATTCTTGATGAATCTCCTTATGTGCCCTTACTGTGCTGGGGGAATTGCTCAGGAGTCCACAAAGATCTGGAGACATTACACTGGTAAATACAGTTAGCAGAAGATTGAATAAGACTGAATTATTATTCTCATATTGATGGTACCGATCAGGCTACTGTGCAGTGTAAGCTGAAGCTGTTGGGACACAGCTTCCTGGCTTGACCTTGTGCCCTTGGTCTGATTTCTTGTCTCCAAAATGTCTAACCCTCTGTGTTCTGGTTTTCATCCTTATCTCCCAGCTTTAGACTGTGCCCTCTGGCAATGCCCTAGAAACCTTGCCATTTTCAAATTTTTATTATTCCCTTGAGTTCTTTTGTTCTCTTTGTTCACTTTTCTGGCCATTTTGTTTTCTGCTTCATTCTTTTATAGGTTCATAGATTTCTTTGTTCCTTTCATCCCCCTTTTCTTGGTTAGTTTTTCAGTTCTCTCATCTTTCAGTCTCCTTTACTCACCTCTGTTTTGTGTCTGAAGAGATATGCTTATCAGCAAAAAATCTGAGGAATTTTAGCATTTATCTCATCCTCCCCCACCCCACATTCAACGCAGGCCTCTTCCCGAGTCTCTAGTCTACATTCCGTTATTTTTTATAATGGCTCACAAGGCAGACTCTTATATTTTTGGATGATTCTAATGGCTGAATGTTCTTCATGATATCAAATTGAAATTGGTCTCCTTATAACTTCTGTTAGTCCTAGTTCAAGTCTCTGAAGCTGTTAGAATATGTATAATTTCTCATCCACAGGCTATTCCTTCATATATGAAAGAGAATTATTATTTCCCCCTCCTCTTTTCCTGGTTGAATATACCTGGTTGAAGTTTTGTTTTAATCATTTCTCATATAATATTTTCTATACATATAATTTTATCTGTTATTCTTCTCTGAACCCACTCCAGTGTTTTTATGTCATTCCTTAAATGTGGGTCTTGGGGTTTGACATAATCCAAACATGATCTGAAATACTTTATATTTAATCTTAATTAAATTTCATCTTCTTTTTTTTTTTTTGCATTTTTTTATTATTATTATTTTTAATCAGTCATCAATTTTATACACATCAGTGTATACATGTCAATCCCAATTGCCCAATTCAGCACACCACCATCCCCACCCCACCACGGTTTTCCCCCCTTGGTGTCCATACATTTATTCTCTACATCTGTGTCTCAACTTCTGCCCTGCAAACTAGTTCATCTGTACCATTTTTCTAGGTTCCACATACATGCGTTAATATACGATATTTGTTTTTCTCTTTCTGACTTACTTCACTCTGTATGACAGTCTCTAGATCCATCCACGTCTCAACAAATGACTCAATTTCATTCCTTTTTATGGCTGAGTAATATTCCATTGTATATATGTACCACTTCTTCTTTATCCATTCGTCTGTCGATGGGCATTTAGGTTGCTTCCATGACCTGGCTATTGTAAATAGTGCTGCAGTGAACATTGGGGTGCATGTGTCTTTTTGAATTATGGTTTTCTCTGGGTATATGCCCAGTAGTGGGATTGCTGGATCATATGGTAATTCTATTTTTAGTTTTTTGAGGAACCTCCATATTGTTCTCCATAGTGGCTGTATCAATTTACATTCCCACCAACATCTTCTTAATTTGGTTCTTTTTTTTAAATTGAAGTTTAGTTGATTTACAACGTTGTGTTAGTTTCTGGTGTACAGCAAAGTGATTCAGTTTTATATATATACATATATATATGTATATATATAATCTATCTTTTTCAGATTCCTTTCCATTAAAGGTTATTATAAGATATTGAATATAGTTCCCTGTGCTATACAGTAGGTCCTTGATGTTTATCTGTTTTATATATGGTGGTGTGTGTGTGTTAATCCCAAACTCCTAGTTTATCCCTCCCTCCCTCTTTCCCCTTTGGTAACCTAAGTTTGTTTTCTATGTCTGTGAGTCTATTTCTGTTTTGTAAATAAGTTCATTTGTATGATTTTTTGAGATTCCAAATATAAGTGATATCATATAATATTTGTCTTTCTCTGTCTGACTTACTTCACTTAATAGGATAATCTCTAGGTCCATCCATGTTGCTGCAAATAGCATTATTTCATTCTTTTATATGGCTGAGTAATATTCCACCATATATATATATCTATATATATATATATCTATATCTATATATATATATATCTCCCACATTTTCTGTATGGTATATATACCATATATATATATATATACACCACATCTTCTGTATCCGTTCATCTGTCGATGGACATTTAGTTTGCTTCCTTGTCCTGGCTATTGTAAATAGTGCTGCTGTGAACATTGGGGTGCATGTATCTTTCTGAATTAGAGTTTTCGTCTTTTCCTGATATATGCCCAGGAGTGGTATTGCTGAATCACATAGTAACTCTATTTTTAGTTTTATAAGGAACCTCCATACTGTTTTCCATAGTGACTGCACCAACTTACATTCCCACCAACACTGTAGGAGGGTTCGCTTTTCTCCACACCCTCTCCAGCATTTATTATTTGTAGATTTTTAAAATGATGGCCATTCTGACTGGTGTGAGGTGATACCTCATTGTAGTTTTGATTTGCATTTCTCTAGTAATTAGCAATGTTGAGCATCTTTTCATGTGCCTGTTGGCCATCTGTATGTCTTCTTTGGAGAGATGTCTATTTAGGTCTTCTGCCCATTTTTTGATTGGGTCGTTAGTTTGTTTTTTTATATTGAGCTGTATGAGCTGTTTGTATATTTTGGAAATTAATCGCTTGGCGGTCACATTGTTTGCAAATATTTTCTCCCATTCCGTAGGTTGTCTTTTCATTTCACTTATGGTTTCCTTTGCTGTGTTAATCTGATTCTTTATTCCACTCTTAATTGAAATTGCCTTTTAAAGCAGTCTGTCAGCCAATGGATTAGTTATTTTTTCCAGCTTTTTTATCATCTGAAAATTAGATAGTCATGATTTCCATCAATATTCATTCAAGTCACTGATAAAACTGTGCATCAGGACAAAACCAGGGCAGAGTTCTGAGACTTGGGGCTAGAACCTATCCCTGGGGAAGACAGTTAATTAAACAGCACTCACTGGGTGGTGCTGTTCAGTATTTATCCACACTCAATATTCCAACTCATACAGAACATATCTTGAAGCTTCTTCTCAGTTGTCTTGCTGAAATCCAGACACACACGGTTTCTGGCCTTCCTCTCTCACAAACCATATCACAAAAGTGTTCATAACATCAATTCAGCATCATTTTCTCTTTCTAAACCTTCTCTGGAATTTCCTAGTAGTTATTCTGTAAGTGCTTACAAACTGTGAAGCAGTTTAAACTGTTTCATAGATTAACGTCAATCTCCCTGTTCTGTCATCTACAGATTATACCATTTTCTACTTCTTAAATTTTAGGTTAAAATTTACTTGTATCCAGTCTTCAATCATCTTTACCACTGCAAAATTTCCCAGAATATACTGACAATAGTCGCCCACACCCACCCCACATCTTCAGATTCCTTCAGGAAGTTGGGATGTTACTCAACTGGGTTAACAGATGTGTGTGTGTGTAAAATAATTTTTTCTTTTTTTTTTTTTTTACTAAACCATTTGTGAGATAGTTGCAGGCCTCATGCATGACATTTCACCCGAAAATATTTCAGCACATATTTCCTGAGAACGTGGAGGACATTTTTTTATATAAATACAATATAATGATCGCTCTCAAGAAATTTAACATTGGTAGAATACTGTTATCTAATATAGAATGTTTATTCCAATTTTCCCAATAATGTCCTTTATAACTATCTTTTCTTCTCTGTTTTGGGTCCAGTCAAGGCTCACACATTGCATTTAGTCGTCAAATATCTTTAATCTCCTTTAATCTAGAATTGTTCCTTAACTTTTTTGGATCTTTCAGAATGTTGACATTTTTTAAGAGTCTAGACCAGTTGTTTTGCATAATATCCCTCAATTTGGATTTGTCCAGTTGTTTTCTGGTTACTGGATTCAGGGTAAACATTTTTGGTGGGAATTCTACGTAGGTGATGTTGTGTCCTTCTCAGTGCATTGCATCAGGAGGCTCATGATATCAATTTGTTCCATTAACTATAAGGTTAAGTTAAACTATTTATGAGTAATATTCAGCAGATCTCTTTATGCAAAAGTACATTTTCTCCTTTGTATTAATATGTAATCCGTGAGGTGTTATTTTGAGACTGGTTGAATATCTAGCTCCCCAGTAGCCTTTCTTTTTTCTTTGTTTTTTTGTTTTTTTTTTTTTGTTTTCCCAGTAGCCTTTCTTGAGTAATGTTTTTAAACCTAAAGGAACTAAGATACCACTCATTTCTAACTGAAATTGAGCTTTTTTTATTTGTTTAAATCTCCAGCGCTGACACAGTGTAGGTATTTGAATATGTATTAAAATTATGATCAATTATAGTGTGGATCGGACATAGTCTGATTGTTCCCTAACTAGAATACTTGGTTTACCAGACCTGTTAGTGACCTGTTAATGACTCCTCTCCTCCCTAAAGTTCTGTTCTTTCTGAAATTAAATGAAACTCTACTAAGACTGCCACCCATATTTCTGATTTCTCCCTTCCTTAAAATTATTTATTCCATATTTCTATAACAAAGTCTTCATATTATCTATTAGACCTTTCACCTCAGCTTCTCTCCATCTTTTCTTTTCACCTTTTTATTTTCTTTTTTAAAAAAATTTTTATTTTATATTGGAGTATAGGTGATTTACAATGTTGTGTTAGTTTCAGGTGTACAGCAAAGTGATTCAGTTACACATATACATGTATCTGTTCTTTTTCAAGTTTTTTTCCCATTTAGGTTATTATGGAATATTGAACAGAGTTCCCTGTGCACACCTTTTTATTTTCAATGTTGCTTCCCCTTCCTTGAACAGGAAGAATTATAGAAAGACAGGGTACCAAAGACCCCACTTTACATAAAACTGTGACCTCACCACTAACAAATGGGAAATTTAAATTTATGTCACTGTCTTAGAGGAGAAAAGAAATGTTACTTTATCATCATTTTCATTTTGGTTCCTGGAAATTCTTAATATACACTTCCTGTGCAAATAAACTATGGGCTTCAACAAGTTTGCTACATGTTCTATAAGTCATAGTCACCTCCATAAGCTCCAGGGAAGTTAACAATTTTAGATGCAGGGAGTGAACCAAACTTCGTAGTTTAAACAAGTCAATCATTTTATGCATTTAACAAATTAGGGTTTTTTTTTTTTGAAAGGATTTTTTAAAAAGAGCATATTCTCCTGTTCTAAATCTAAAAATTCTTTTCCAATATGTTACTTCCAACTGTTTCACAGGCATTAGGGGAGAGGGAAGAAATGAAAAAAATCCTCAGATTGTAAAGATTCTGTATCATGTAACCTTATGTGTAATGTTTAAATAGCTAAACTTATCATTTTCCTCCTAGATCCACATCTCCATTAGCAAGGCTTCATGGATCGTCCATCTTGGAGAGGCACCACCTGGAGTACAGTAAGACTCTCCTGCAGGATGAGGTACGTGGGTCTCTCTCTCTCTCTCTCTAGGGCAGCTCACAAGCTCTGGATCAAAGCACTAAGCCACAGAAAACGCTTAGAAAGAGGACGGCCTTGAGTTCTGGCGGTTGACAGTATATACCCTTATTGAAGTCAATTGATAGAAATTGCTATATTGCAATAGTTTTTTTTTTCTTTTTTTTTTTTAAATTAATTAATTAATTTATTTATGGCTGTGTTGGGTCTTTGTTTCTGTGCGAGGGCTTTCTCTAGTTGCGGCAAGCGGGGACCACTCTTCATTGCGGCGCGCGGGCCTCTCATTACCGCGGCCTCTCTTGTTGCGGAGCACGGGCTCCAGACGCGCAGGCTCAGTAACTGTGGCTCACGGGCCTAGTTGCTCCGCGGCATGTGGGATCTTCCCAGACCAGGGCTTGAACCCGTGTCCCCTGCATTGGCAGGCAGATTCTCAACCACTGCGCCACCAGGGAAGCCCCTGCAATAGTTTTTGCACAGCCAAGTTGGAAGTAGCTGAGATAGAGGAGAAAAGAGCCATGGAAAGTCACAGAATCTCTGTGGGTTTGTGAAGAAAGAAGAAAAAGCTTAAGGTGGATGTGAGAGGGCTCTGTGCACCCTGGGTATGTATGAATGTAAAGAGAAAAGGAGGCTACGCAGCCACTGCTTTTCTGGTTCATGTGGCATGTACCGTAAGGCACTGTCTGTATCTTTGAGAAAGTCAAGCTTTGGTAGCTGGGGGGCAGGCGTGAAATCAGACTATACGACAGATCGGACAACTGCCATCAGAGGCACTGAGTGAATCTCCCCAGAGTTCCAGAGGGAGGTGTCACAATCAGGAGTGGGCAGGACACAGGGGAGAAGAGGGGCGGGATCAGGAAGCTTTTCACAGGAAGTGGCTTAAGCTTGGTCTTGAATTCACTTTGATTTACGCAACATCACGTACTACTAACCTTCTGTAGAAGGCAGTCATTATTCTTTTTACTGATTTTATTTGGGGGGTATATAGGCTTGTGAGAAAGGTGGTGAATATAATCTAGTTATACTTTAAAAAAAAATATCTTGAGAAAATTCTAACCCAGAATGAATCATTATTAGATGGAGGGGAATACTGTTTTGTCTCGACAGAGAAACTGTCTAGAATCATATGAGTTCGTTAGGATAAATAAGCCCTCGGGAGAGTGGAGCTTTTTTCAGTTTCGATAATAATCTTTTTTTAGGCTCAGGGGACGGGGGTATATGGAAATATGTCCAAGTTTAGAAAGATAACACTACATTCTTCTATATAATCAAAAGCCAAGTGGGAAAACTTGTAAGACAGGGCAACCAGCAGAAAAGTGGAAAAACAAAACAAACAAACACATGATTTAAATGTTTTTAACAGCCTGTGATTGCAGGCTGCATCCAGACAGGGGGACACAGACCATCTGTGTCAGAATGATCGATTTCACAGGGCGGAGGTGGGCAGGCTTTTAAAAACACATCCTGGGCTTCATCTCACGCTTACCAGGCTCCCTGGGGATTGGACCCAGGAATCTGCATTCTTAATAAGAATTTTCATAATTCTCATGTGTAGCCAGGACCTGTCCCTGCAGTAGTATCATAAAAAGGATGATAATATCTGTCCTATGAGAATTAGAAAGAGTAAAATTGAAAGTAGTTCAGGAAGATAAGAGTAAATTGTTATTATCCAATTTGTTATGAGTCTTTGTTTTGCTGGTTGGGACAGTCTTGTATTTTTGAGTAAGAATTTTCCATTCATCCCACTGATGACGTATACCACAGGCAGGTAGTATCAAAAATAATTTATTTAATTTTACGTTTACCTACTAACGCAAAATATATTTTAAAACCTTTACAGCCAAATGTTTAAGTGCTTAACTTTGGAAGGCTCCTAGTAGCTCATATGTTTTTCCTTTCTGGGATTTGAGAGTTATAATAGAGTTGTTGTTTTCCATCTTAATTTTTTAAATGTTATTTACTCTGCAGTCTGAACTGGTTTTGATGGCTATATAAAGGCTTATTATTCTTTCTAAAAAGGAATATTGCATCTTAGTAATCCGTACCGCCTTGGTGAGGACCTGTCTACAGTGCTATTCAACCTGCTAATTGCAGACTTTTAAGGGTTGTAAATAGAGTCTCTAGGCAATAAATGCAATCACAGAGCATTTTATGAGCAGGCAAATTGAATGCTGAAAAAAATGAAATTTTAACCATCAGATGTTCTTTTTTGAGACAATACAGTTGTCTCAGTACATTTTTTTTGAGAGACAGTAGTTCTTTTATTTATTTATTGTATAAAGAAAATGTTTACACTTAAAACTAATTTTTTTACATAAGGGAAATCCTTATGATTTTATCTAGCAATTTTGTCATATTGTGGACGTTACTCATTTTGTTTTGTATATTATCGGGCTTTGAACTAAAATATCTTTATGTCCCAGTAGAGTTGGATTCCCTGCTTTGAGGACAGAACCATCTGTATTCTAAACTAGTCAGAAATCCACCCTTTAACCTAATGAATAGGTGGAAAAGTCGTTAGCCAAATTTGTCAGAATAGAAACTTTAATACTACAGTGTACTGTCGGAATGACAAAATGCATTGCTCAGCATAAATAACAACACTTTTATTATTCAAAACACTTCTTCACGAACTTTATTTATGCTTTTTCACATTGACCTTGTATTATACAAAGAAGGACTGAAGAAGAAATTAAATATCTTGTGTATGGTCACCAGCAAACCACAAACATGTTGGCAATCTTCTCTTACGGGTGTCGCATGTACCACATTGAAGACTAGAACTCATCTCCCCTGAGTGCCCTCATCAGGATGAATTGGAGCCATTTCTATTTTGGTGTGCTATGCAGAACTTATATTTTATTGCCATTTTCATGGCACTAGGAGAACAAAAATGGCCTTTTATTGGTAGAGGGGGAGCAAAGTTAGACGCTTTCTGTGGGCACGTGAAACCAGCTGAGCAGATGGGGGCCCAGCTGGAGTGGGGCTGGGACAGAGGCCTCCTCTCTTGTTCTGTGCACCTGTCTCTACATCACGTGTCCAGCACAATTTCCCGGAAGAACACATGGAATATTATAGACTTACCTATATTTTAAATTAATGACAATAGTTGTTGTAAAAATTACACATGCCCACTATAAAAATTCAAGCAATAGGAAACATTCCAAAGATAAATATTAAAAAATCACTTTAAATCCTATCACTCAGAAATAGACATTTCATTAACATTTAATGAACTTCATTGTAGTCCTCTGTGAATATATAAAGGGAGAAGGATAGAAACAATTTTAGAAAAATGGGATCTTACTATCCAAGCTATTTTTTTGGTTAGAGTTTTTATTAAGTTTATTGAAGTGTAATGTATGTACAATAAGCGGCATCCCTTTAATGTGTTTTTCATAAAAATTCTATGGATTCTATTCGTACACCTGGGAACTACCACACTCAAGATACAGACCACTTCTGTCATCCCAAAGGATTCCTCGTGCCCCCAGGCAGTTGATGCCTCTCTCTCCTCCCAGCCCGAAGCAACCAGGGAAATGTTTTTAGTCACTATAGTTTAAATCTTCTAGATTTTTATATAAATGCAATCATGCAGTTATTACTCTTTTGTGCTGGATTCTTTCATACAGAATAATAATTTTGTGATTTGTTCGTGCTGAATGAATGAATCAGCAGTGATTCATTCCTTTTCATTGCTGAGTGGTAGTCCATTTATTTTCAATGAAAATTTTAATTTTACTTGAATTTAACAGAAGAAACTTTTTTTTTTTTAATGGAAAGAATTACAGAACTTCAGAGAACTGTGTTCTTATCACAAGAGATATTAGTTCTTAAAGAGAACCCTAAAATCAATAACCAGTGATTATGGGAAAGTGTGAAAAACTATAACAAGCATTTAGATATTTGATTTTAGACCATACGTGTTAACTTTACATCATCCATGAACTCCCTGCTATGAAACGTGAAACAATTATAGAATACTTATACTGCTTCCAGCATCTCCACCTCTGTTTTGTAAGGTATTTATTGTCATTAAAAGTATTTTTTTTTACTGTTATCAGTAGTTATAAAATTCATTTTGCTCTATAATTTCCACAATTGTCTATTTTTTTTAAACCAGAGCATTTATTGCATGACTAATGGCTGAAATCCCTAAGATGAACTGGATCTTACCCCAGTGGCTCTCTTGGGTTAGGTGTTGTTCTCCCCAGAATCCATGCCTGAATCTTCAGTATACAATCTGTAGGTGCTTCACTTGCCCGGCCCCAGTGGTGTTCTGTCCTCAGCCTAGGCACTCCAGGCACACTTCCTCTTCTGCCTCGTAGGGCAGCCACATGTGTCACAGGTGTGCTTCTGAAGGTGGGAGGCCTTAGAGCCACAGTGTGCATCTCATTGTGATGCTTTCCAAATGACAGTGTTCCCTTTGTCATCTCTCTTCTGTGGCCAAGACCAAAGAGGCACAAGGGTTTATTCCTAATTCTACTTTTAAATGGGCCTGATACTTAACCGCAGTCTTTCTACCATGGCTTGTCCATTCCTGTGTATTTTATTTTATCTTGATTAGCTCGATTTGTGTTATCTGGTAGTTTCTCCCAGAGAGTCTAAGCTAAGTACATGCCTAAGAAGATCTGTTTGTTACATTTAGTTTTGTTTTGTTTTTTTAATTTTTTTTTTAAATTTTAATTAATTAATTTATTTATGGCTGTGTTGGATCTTCGTTTCCGTGTGAGGGCTTTCTCCAGTTGCGGCAAGCGGGGGCCACTCTTCACCGCGGTGCGCGGGCCTCTCACTATCGTGGCCTCTCTTGTTGCGGAGCACAGGCTCCAGACGCGCAGGCTCAGCAATTGTGGCTCATGGGCCCATCTGCTCCGCGGCATGTGGGATCTTCGCAGACCAGGGCTCGAACCCGTGTCCCCTGCATTGGCAGGCAGACTCTCAACCACTGCGCCACCAGGGAAGCCCCTACATTTAGTTTTGAAAGTCAGTTTGGCAGAATATAAAGGTCTTGGGTCACACTTTGTTTTTCTCAGAAATTGTAGGACCTTGCTCCAATGTCTTTCGGCATTGAAGCATTGCCCTGAGAGGTATAAATGGCCAATCTGATTTTCTCCCTCTAATGTGACTTGATTTTTCTGCATAGATACTCATGTGATTCTTTTTTGTTTGTGCGTTTGTTTGTTTTATACTGCAGGTTCTTATTAGTCATCAATTTCATACACATCAGTGTATACATGTCAATCCCAATCGCCCAATTCAGCACACCACCATCCCCACCCCACAGTGGCTTTCCCCCCCTTGGTGTCCACACGTTTGTTCTCTACATCTGTGTCTCAACTTTTGCCCTGCAAACTGGTTCATCTGTACCATTTTTCTAGGTTCCACATACGTCACATACGTGTGTTAGTATACGATATTTGTTTTTCTCTTTCTGACTTACTTCACTCTGTATGACAGTCTTTAGAGCCATCCACGTCTCAAAAACTGACTCAATTTCGTTCCTTTTTATGGCTGAGTAATATTCCATTGTATATATGTACCACTTCTTCTTTATCCATTCGTGGGTCAATGGGCATTTAGGTAGCTTCCATGACCTGGCTTTTGCAAATAGTGCTGCGATGAACATTGGGGTGCATGTGTCTTTTTGAATTACGGTTTTCTCTGGGTATATGCCCAGTAGTGGGATTGCTGGATCATATGGTAATTCTATTTTTAGTTTTTTAAGGAACCTCCATACTGTTCTCCATAGTGGCTGTATCAATTTACATTCCCCCCAACAGTGCAAGAGGGTTCCCTTTTCTCCACACCCTCTCCAGCATTTGTTGTTTGTAGATTTTCTGATGATGCCCATTGTCACTGGTGTGAGGTGATACCTCATTGTAGTTTTGATTTGCATTTCTCTGGTAATTAGTGATGTTGAGCAGCTTTTCATGTGCTTCTTGGCCATCTGTATGTCTTCTTTGGAGAAATGTCTATTTAGGTCTTCTGCCCATTTTTGGATTGGGTTGTTTGTTTCTTTAATATTGAGCTGCATGAGCAGTTTATATATTTTGGAGATTAATCCTTTGTCCGTTGATTCGTTTGCAAATATTGTCTTCCATTTTAAGGGTTGTCTTTTCGTCTTGTTTATGGTTTCCTTTGCTGTGCAAAAGCTTTTAAGTTTCATTAGGTCCCATTTGTTTATTTTTGTTTTTATTTCTATTACTCTAGGAGGTGGATCAAAAAAGATCTTGCTGTGATTTATGTCAAAGAGTGTTCTTCCAATGTTTTCCTCTAAGAGTTTTATAGTGTCCGGTCTTACATTTAGGTCTCGAATCCATTTTGAGTTTATTTTTGTGTATGGTGTTAGGGAGTGTTCTAATTTCATTCTTTTACATGTAGCTGTCCAGTTTTCCCAGCACCACTGGGAAGGGGCTGTCTTTTCTCCATTGTATATCTTTTCATATGATTCTTAATTTTTCATATTTTAGTAACTTTGTCTGAATGTCTGGGTATGGACCATTCTGCATCTATTTTTTCCTTGTCATGGGTTACACTTATGACCCATAGAATTCTTTTTTTTTTTTAATTTCAGGGAAGTTTTTTATTTTCATTGTTTCTTTGAACATTTTTCTAATACACTGGGAATACCAGCTATGTATATATTGAGTCTTCTTGCCATTTATTTCTATTATGTTTATATATATATTTAAGATATTTATTTATTTATGGCTGCATCAGGTCTTAGTTTCGGCACATGGGATCTTTCATTGTGGCGCGTGAGCTCTTAGCTGCATCGCGTGGCCTTCTAGTTGTGGCGCACAGGCTCAGTAGTTGTGGTGCGAGGGCTCAGTAGTTGTGGTGTGCAGGCTTAGTTGCCCCACGGCATGTGGGATCTTAGTTCCTCAACCAGGGATTGAACCCGCATCCCCTTCATAGGAAAGCGGATTCTTAACCACTGGACCACCAGGGAGGTGCCTGTATATTTTCATAGATTTATTCTTTTCCATTTTAATTTCCTCAAGACTGTGGACTATGTCCCTTGCTGCAGTTCAGTTGCTTATTCTACTTGAGTATAGCTTTCACGTGGATTTCATCAATTATATTGCTTTTATGTTCAATTCCATTTTTTTCATTCTACTACTAGTTCTGCTAGTTCACTTTTAATTTTACTGTTGCCTTGCAGTCTCCTCTTTAAGTTCTTATGGTTTTGAAACTGTGGATATTACTGGTGTGAATTTTTCATGTTCCACTGGGTATTTCCTTTGATATATTTTTCATTTGCTTTTTGTGTTCCTTTCTTCCATTGTTATTTTCTTAGTTTGGTGTGTGTGTGTGTGTGTGTGTGTACATTTATGTACTCAGTCAACTACTGAAAGACATTTATGTGATTTCTGATTCAGGGTTGTTACGTATGGTGTTCTGTGACTCTCTAGTACATGTCTTTTTGTGACTACACGTGTGCATTTCTGTTTGGTATGTACCTAGAAATAGAGTTGCTTGGCCAGAGGATGAGCATATGTTCAACTTTGGTGAATGCTGACAAGCAGTTTTCCAAAATGGTTGTACTAATATATGTTCTTACCAATGCTTCCAGTGGCTCGCCATTGTCTCCAACACCTTGTACTTTCCGTCTTTCTCATTTTAGTCACTCTGATGGGAATGCAGTGACACTGCACTGAATTTAATTTGTGTCAAATTAAATAGCATTGATTAACATATGAACTACAGTTTATGTTTATTGACCTTTTGAAATTCTGTTTTGGGGTTGTTCTCAACTTGATTTGTAGGAATTCTTTATTCTGGTTTATATATCTTTTGTCAGAAATCTGTATTGCAAATATTTTCTCCCTTTCTGTGAATTGCCTTTTTACTCTTAATGTTGGATTTGGATGAATAGAAGTTCTTAATTTTAATGTAGTCCATTTGATCAATTTTTTAAAGATTAGCTGTTTTTTCTCATCTTAAAAATCTTTGACTATTCAAGGTAATGAAGATATTTTTCTCTATAACAGTTATTGTTCTACCTTTCTCATTTAGATCCACAATCTTTTTACAACTTACCTTTTCTTAAAAAAATAGATTTATTTTTGGCTGCGTTGGGTCTTCATTGCTGTGCGTGGGCTTTCTCTAGTTGCAACCAGAAGGGGCTACTCTTTGTTGCAGTGCGCGGGCTTCTCATTGTGGTGGCTTCTCTTGTTGCGGAGCATGGGCTCTAGGCGTGCGGGCTTCAGTAGTTGTGGCTCACAGGCTCCAGAGCACAGGCTCAGTAGTTGTGATGCACGGGCTCAGCTGCTCTGCAGCATGTGGGATCTTCCTGGACCAGGGCTCGAATCCGTGTCCCCTGCATTGGCAGGCGGATTCTTAACCCCTGCGCCACCAAGGAAGTCCACAACTTATCTTTATATATGGTTTGATGTAGAGATCAATATACATTTTTCTGTCCAGGTGGAAATCCAGATGACCCAGCACCATTTATTAAAAAGGCCACCCTTTTCTCACTTCACTTCAGTGAGACCTTTTGTCATAAATCAGGTAACTGATTATAAAATAAGGTGGACTGCTTCCGTACTCTCTGTTCTGTTCTGTTCCGCTGATCAGTTTCTCCTTTGTCTATATCATACCATCTTAACTACTATAGCTTTATAATAAGTCTTAATTTCTTTCAGTATAAATTCTCCAGCTTTGTTCTACTTCAAGTCTGCCTTGGCTTTTATTAAACCTTTGTATTTTCATTTGAATTTTAAAATCAGTTTGTCAATTTACATACACATATCCACAAACCTGTTGGTATTCTGGTTGGAATTGCATTGAGTCCATAGATTTTGTGTTCTTGTGGTCTTCATGCAGAGGTTTTACGCTTGTTTTGTTTTGAAAACGACTCATTCCTTAATGGAATTTGCCATCTGCTGAAGAATCCTGTGAGGAAGGGCAGAAATGCACTGAGGACAGCCTCAGCTGCCTATTTATTGTCTCAAACACTGCCTCAACGATTCTATTTCTTTGGTCTGGGGAACACACCTCTTTAATTTGGGCTTTCCAGAAGCTGGGAAGGCTCATATTAAGCAAAGCGCTTGAAGCTACAGGCTCTGTGTTAGGATCCGGCCATTGATGCCAAACTTCCTGCTATCCCTTCTTGTTACCCAGGGCATTCTCTTTGGCACAGACGACTAAGTAATCGGAGTCAGTGCAGATATATGTCAGCATAGCTTTCCCATCAGTTCATCTTCTGCTGCTGCTCTGTGTTGTCAAACTGGATTTTTGAGGGACATCCTTCCTTCTTCTGTGTGCTGTCCACATCCTAAGACCTCTTGCTCCGATTAAAAGATCACTGGCTCTGCCTTTGCTTACTCAAAAAAAAAAAACTGCATGCATGTATATATGTTTAATCCTCAACTTGTTCCAAAATGTTTTTAATGGAGTGTCCAAAAATTAATATAACATTAAAGAAAAAAAAATGAGGGCTAATGGGAATATAAAAATAAGATGAAGTATGGTGAAGGCCCAAAATGTATACGGTGAAAAGTATAAACATTTATTAGACATGGGCCACAGATTTGGTGAAGAGCTTTCTAGCAACCAGTACAAAACAGAAACAGGATCTTTTATGTGAATCTATATCCATAGCTGAAAAAGAAACCACTTAGAAGCTCTTCTTTTAAGAACCTTAGCTGTGAGAGAAGGAAAAGAGAAAATAGAATATTGAATTAAGAAAGGGTTTTTCAATTAGAGGCCTGTACAGTGTTTTTAGATGAAAGTGAAAATGAGTGAGAAGAAAAAGATAAGAGTGAAAATAAGGAATATTGTGCTATCAACAAAGGAAGCACTACTGAAAAGAGTTGAATGTACACTTTTTTCTTAATTATACTAATTTAAAAAGTGTGACATTAATCATCTTTTTTAAAAATCCAGTATTTACTTTGTAAAGTGAAAGACCTTTTGACAATCTGTCTGCTTTAATATAGCTGTTTTATTATTTTGGATTAGAAAAAGGTATGACTTAAATGAAGTATAACAGTATTAAGTCATTTATTTTTATCTCTTTATATATAGCTTTTCTCTCTCACACACATATATTTAGTAAATAGCAACAGGTATCCAGATTTAAAAATAAAAGTACCTGTATTAAAGTAATTTGTGCATAAAAAATATTGATTTACTTGGTTGATGGTTGTGTAGTCTGTACAATCTGGCATTTGGTAGACTCAAGGTCTATCCTAAGGGATTTCTTTAAATTCAGCAGCCTGCTTTGTGTGCCCCCTCTCCCCATTCTATAATGTTTTTATTTGGCTCTTGTTTTCTAAGTTTTTGTTTTAATTTTTTAAAATTACATATATTTAATGTATACAACATGCTGTTTTGATATACATATATAGTAAAATGATTACTACAGTCAAGTTAATTAATATTAACCTTTTTGTGTGTGTGTGGTGAGAACACCTGAAATCCACTTTTAGCAAATTTTTCAGTATATAATAAGGATTAAAATGACTTCATGTGCTATTAATTTGTCTAAAAGTTTAAGGCATTTCCACACATGACCCCAACTTTTTGTCCTTAGTACAGCAGTCAAGGATGACGTTAAGTGCTACTGGATCTACAAAGTATGTGTCGGAATTACAGAATACACATTACTTTGGGAACATAATAAGGTGTATCAGTGAACAGATAAAGGCAGTGACTCAGTGATGTAAATATGCAACTGGGTCCTCACCAGTCCAAGGGCAGGCCACCAGTGTACCAAAATCAGGAGCAGGTTAAGTGGGATTAAAATGACAAATGGCCCACTCTTCCTTCTTCTTGGTCAATCCAGACCAGGTTAAAAATAACCTGTATCCAGACAATTTGGTGCAGAGATTATGCCCAAGGGGCTGCTGTGCACTGTCTCAAGTTAAGACATTAATTTTGATCTAGACAAGCTTTCTTTTTGTTTATTGTAGTGTCCAACAGCCATTTCTTCCTTCTATCAATTTAAAAATATAACTGCTATTATAAACTCATTATTTTAACAAATATTACAGCTTGCTTTTCTACTACTTATATCTGCTGTGTAAAATACCATTTTTCTTGTCATGGAAGCTGTTATAAAAAGATGACTTAAGTGGAGGTTTGTATTATGTATACAGTAACACGTAATTCTAGTCTACTTCTTGCTAATATTTCAATCTCCTGGAATGACAGAGCTATATTTGGTCTTGGGTTTGCAATTCTATTTTTACCCGGGGATTACCTCAAAACTTTATATATACTGATATATAATAATTAAATAATTTAAGTAAATTTTGTAGCAACTTATAGTTCTGAAATGCATTCCCAGTTATCTCATTTGCATCAACATTCCATAAATATTTATTGATCACAGACTGAGTGCTAGGCAGTTAGCAGGGCAGCTGTTATTATCCCCATTTGATATAACAAATACAGTTGTTAAGTGAGGTGTTCAGGATTACACAACTACCAATTGGGGAAGCTGGGAGCTGAACCTGGGCTCCTTGCTGAGAGGCAGTGTAGTGCCCTGCTGCTCTGGTTTAAATATCTGCTCTGCTGTGTACTGTTTAACCTTGAGCAATTACCTAACCTCTCTATGCTGTGGTTTGTTGTGCAATTAAGAGTGTTCATAGAGCACTTAGAACAGTGCCTGGGAAGTAGTAAGCATTAATTAGGTGAGTGTTTACTATTATTATTTGGTGCTTGACCCAGTATTCTTTTCTACATCATGCTGCCTCTATCTCTACATAGGTGAATAGACTGTTTCCTCCTTTCCAGTGGAATATTTCTGTATTTCATAACTGTTAACTTCATTTGGCAAAACCACTATACATTTGTCCTTTGGCCTGTATTCCTAAAATGGTGTTTTTGGAATATCATACCTTTTAAAAAACACTCTCAGATTTACACTCTCATTTTCTAGAACACTAAAAATTGAGGCTGATCCATGTATGAAGAGATAATTAGTGGGAAACTCTTTGAAGAAAGGTATAGTTAAGTCTTTGTAAAATATAATTGCAAGACATCATTTTAAGAACTTGGAAGAATTTACTTTTTCCTATGAGTATGTGAGTACTGTTGTAATCTGCAGCTTCTGAAAGTTTTCCAGCAATTTCTGTAATCACTCTGAAATTATCTAGTAAATAATTCAACATGTCTAACAATAGGACAAATACCAGATATTCTTTATTAAGGCTCCTCAATTACTACAGAAAATTTTAAATCAATTGTTTTTGTTGAAATGGTCCTGGAAGAAACCATTTTTATTTGCTCCAAAATCTTATACATTGATTACCTGAATATTTGCTAATGATATCTGTTTTTACAGTTTGAATTACCTTACTCAAAGTACAGTAGAGGGGTAACCTAATCCAAGAGAGAAAATTGAAAGCAAAAAAAGTGAAAGACCTAGTTTTTCTTCTTTCTATAATAGGATAATTATATGTTATTAAGCATTGTTTGGTTTGTATGTTGAATTAAAGGCAAATTAACGATGGCTATTTATTGTGAATTTTCATCTTACAGAGTTTAAACATCTTCCAGAACCTAAATAAACGCCAGTTTGAAACAGTTACTCGTTTGAAGTTGCAATAATAGCAACTGACCTGGCTTTATATTTCAAGTAAGTACAGAACTCCCTTGTACTCTGTGTGGTTCTGCCTTCCGTAAATGGTCTGTTGCCTTAAAGTTAAAAGGTATTTATTTACACACACACTTCTTTTCTTTTTGGATTATCAATAGAATACCCTTAAGATGCCTGATAATGACATCTGGAAACATATTTTAAAAAGCTAAGCCCCTAATATTAATTAGTTTATCTGAAGAAATTTGAATTAAAGAATATGCAGCAAGGTAGGTGCACTGCCAGAAGAGCGATGCGACAAAACCTTACGAGGTGCCTTGTGTCCTGGTGAATTCATTGTAGTCCACAATCTGGTACTTAGAGTTGCAGGCTCAGACATTTGATCCTGCCAGAGTCTGAGAGCTGAAAAATCTTGGTGATACTGATGCACATTAACAAACTCAAAAAATGCTGAGTTATATACAGCAGAGCGCTACCCTATTTATAATAATAATAATGATTACCAAGGAGGCCAGATACTCCAAGCTTCCGCACAATTTCTTGTCGGTGAATTATAAAGTTTAAAATGCATTAGAACAAGGTGAACAAGTTATAGGATCTAAGTATTTAACAACTTGGATGGGCAGTATTAAATTGTGCCTCTCTGATCCTTCTTCATTAAAAATTTGTTACATAGTTCAAACATGAAGACAGATATTTAGAAATACATAATTGATATCCAAATAGCTATAGCTCAGATTCAACAAATGCTAAGATTTTGTCTTACATCTCTTTTTTTTTTTTTTTTGAGGAGAAAAAGTGATGCAATTGAGGCATCCCATGCCCACTCTATCATGAAAACCCTATCCCTTCTCCTTCGCGGATACTACCATCCTGATATTGCTGTGTATTCATCCTTCCCATTCATGTTTTTATATGGCATTAAGTGTGTTTAAAATTTTTCCATAAATGGTATCATACCGTGTATACCTTTCTGCAGCTTGTTTTCACGCAACAATGTTTTGAAGATTTAGCTTGGTGGTAAATGGAAATCCAGTTCATTCTTTTTAAATGTATATTCACCTGTGTGAATATACCATAATTTAGCCATTCTTCTATTCATGGACATTTAGATTATTTCCAAATTTTCATCACTGCCTACATTGTATATCCTTGTATATATATGAGTTTCTATAAAGTACATATCTAGAAATGGGATTGTTGTAGGGTTTGCATATTTTAAATTTTATACCACCTTGCAAATCTACTGCACTCCTGAGTAGGTATGCCAATTTAAACTCCCACCAGCAGCATACAAGAGTCCCTGTTATCCCATATCTGGACTCTTCTTGATCTGGGCTTATTTAAATCTATTTATTTTGTTAATCTGAGTGTGAGATGATATCTTATCGTTCACACTTGTATTTTCATATCTTTTCATATATTTTGGCTTCTAATTTTTTGTTGGTTTTATGCATTACAGTGTTTCATCACAGCCTGTGGCCTTTATGTTATCTTTTTTTGTCACATGTACTCTTAGTTTTAATGTATTCAAACTTACCGGTTCTTTTCCCTTTCTGGCTGGTGCTTTTTCTGTCTTAAACCCTTTCTATGCCAAAGTTACACAGCCATTCCCTGTTCTGCTTCCCTTGCCCCTTTGATCCACTACATGGACATTTGATGGAAACTGGGAACATGAAACCTGAAAAGCACGCATTAAAGACACTTTTTATCTCTGGTCTTATATGCTAAAATTGTTGCACAGCTGTACCTTTTTTAGGAAGAGAACCATGTTTCAAAAACTGGTTGATGCCTGTGAGAAAACGGAAACTGAAGAAGAGGCCATCAAGTACGTAACCGCTGATCCAACCAAAACAGAGGTTATCATGTGAGCAGTCAGAATTTTATTTCTCTTTTGGCAAAAATAACTTGTTTTATATTTCTATTTTAACACTTTTTGTTTTCTTTTAAAGGGCAATGATGATGACTGCGTGTGACCTGTCAGCTATAACCAAGCCCTGGGAGATACAAAGTCAGGCGAGTAGTTCCCCTTTTCTGTTGCATACTCGGGCTCTGTCTAGGTCCCGTGTGAAAGAGAACATGAAGGTATCAGGCAACCTCAGAATTTAATGATAGCTATCAGTTATATGACAATATATTTTGTAAGCAATTATCTTCATTACCCTGGTCTTGTCCTCCAAAACAATAGGTTTATAATTTACAAAGAAGAAAAAAGGAATTTAAGAAGTTAAGACAAAAATACAATGTTCCCTGTTGGGTTTCTGTTAGTGAAGAAAAGCAAACAGCTTTCAAGAGCTCACAAATGTCAGTGAGACAATAGGTCATTTGGTCAGGCCCAGAACAAGGCAAATAGAGGGAACCTTGGAAAGAAAATGCTTTCTGAAAAGAATTCCTTTATCACTGGACTGGCTGTAAGAAGTTTATATAAAATTATTCAGGGAGTGTCTGCATTTTTAATAGAGGAGATAAAGGACGAGACAAGGATGAATCATTAGTGCCTTCATCCGTCAAGGGTGGCTTTGCACTTACAATCTCCTCTTCAGTGTGCTGTCAGTTACCAGATGGCACTATCTGCGAGGTCATATTTATGGGCATCTTCCAAGGAAGTTCTTCCCCAACCTTGGGGAGTGAGAGTGGGAGCCATTCGTTTACCACTTGGTTTCTTACTAATCGATGAAAGAAGCTTCTCTTTCTCCCTCAGTTAATGCACAGGGAAAACCCTAAGCAGAAGAGGCCAGAATTCACTGGGTTCAACTATAAATGTGGATTTTATTTGTGAAGATAGAATAATCGGAGCCATCAACGCCCAAACCAAACACTTGTGGTCCTTCTGCACTGGCTGCCTGCTCTTCCTTCTCTATTCTTTGTCTACATCACCCACGCCAGAACCTGGGGTCTTGCTTGAGTCCATCTCCCTCATTGCAAAACCATTCTTGTCCATCACTCTTGCTACCACCTTAGTTAATACTTTCCCTCTTTCATCAGAACTATGGTGGCAGCCTCCTAAGTGATCCTCTCTTATCATGAACTCTCCAACCTTCCTCTGAGCTGCTGCTGGGACTGCTTATAAATAGACCTCTGCTTGGCCACAGCATTGCTTAAAAGCCTTCTGAAAACTCCCCAATGCTGGAGGTTTTCAACCTTTTTTTAAAGAAAGAAGCAAAGTCTATTTTTCTCACACACAAAGTTGTACAAAGATCGCTTTATAAAAGAGAAAAAAGCAAAGTTACTTTAGCTTAAATTTCTCTTGGCATCCACTTTTGTGCCACTCATGAACTTTGGAGGGACCCTATGGCTCAAAGAATAAGAACTATTGGCCCAGAGAATCAGGTTAAACTTCCCAGCAAAGCTTACATGGCCTGTCATTACCTGTCCTTAACTCCTGCTCCCCAGTTTCTTTCTTTTCACTCTTTCCCGTGTCACCGCCTCACACTCTAAGCTCCTACTCACATAAGAGCTGGATGTTGGGGACTTCCCTGGTGGCGCAGTGGTTGAGAATCCACCTGCCAATGCAGGGGACATGGGTTCGAGCCCTGGTCGGGGAAGATCCCACATGCCGCGGAGCAACAAAGCCCATGCGCCACAACTACTGAGCCTGTGAGCCAAAACCACTGAAGCCTGCGCACCTAGAGCCTGTGCTCCGCAACAGGAGAGGACACCGCAATGAGAAGCCCGCACATCGCAACGAAGAGTAGCCCCCACTCGCCGCAACTAGAGAAAGCCCGCGCGCAGCAACGAAGACCCAACGCAGCCAAAAATTAAAAAAAAAAAAAAAGCTGGATGTTGAATTTTATCTGTACATAGTCTTCCCCCTCTTCTTTATTGGCAAACTACTAGTCATCCTTGATGATACAGCATAAATGCAACCTCCCTTATCTTTCTCCCTTCTCCTTGATCCACAGCAGTTCATACTATTACTATTATAGCACTTACCACATTGTTTACATGACTGTCTTCATTAGACTGTGAGCATCATTAAAGATAAAGGTCACATGTTACTCTTGGTAAGCCTGGCTCATGCCAATGTAAGGCAGCTAGCAGGTTTTCAATAAACTTGATAAATACTGGTTTTTAAAAAACTATAAATGAACCCTCAAATATCCTCACACCATAATCAGGTGAAGTTGTGTTCTAAACTGCATGTATGTGCACTAACACACAAGCAGATACATGCTAGATGCTAAGAGATAAGCAGGACAAGAGGAGGATCTGGGAAGCTTTAGAGCATGAAGCAGAATGTAATGGAATTACAATCTCCCATCTCCCCCTTTTATTGTTGAGAGGTGGTGGCAATAGCAAATAGGAGATAGGCACTCCTAGAATGAGTCTACCACGCTGAAGTAGGAAAAGAAATACCCTTTTCCCATTTCAATATAATCTGTAAATGACATCCTTTTAAAACCAAAGAGCACATGGTATAACAGCACCTCAAGCATTAATTATAAATTCTATCCTTAAATGTCACAATAAAATGCAAACAAGTCACTTTCATGAATCATGTCCTTCTTTGCAGGTAGCACTTAAGGTTGCAAATGAATTTTGGGAACAAGGAGATCTGGAGAGAACAGTGCTGCAGCAACAACCAATTGTAAAGACCTTGACATAAAAATGCACTACTTATTAAAAACTATCAATACAGATCAGTCTATCTTGCTCACTGAGCACTATCTTGCTCATAAAAAATGCACTACTTATTAAAAACTATCAATACAAATCAGTCTATCTTGCTCACTGAATCTCAGAAAAAGATCTTTAAAGAATTTATTTCTCTTTCTAGCCTATGATGGACAGAAACAAAAAAGATGAACTACCTAAACTTCAAGTTGGATTTATTGACTTTGTTTGTACTTTTGTATATAAGGTAAGTAAACAAACTGATTATCTGAGTGAAATATATCATCTTCTGGATGAGAATTTTTCTTTCAAACTGTAACCAAAATCAAAGTCACCCTCAAGGAAAGTCATTAGGGGTGTCCTTGTTTCTCCAAGGTAGTTTGAGGTATTACCTTAATCTCTCATTCAGGGGTGGAATGAAAGGTGAGAGAACTCAGATGTAAGCAAATGGAACAGACTTAGGCAGGCAGGAAGGAAGGAAAACAGCTACCTTTCCCAATTCTGAGGCACTGAGTTAATCTCATCCTAGCAGCTCTGAGCGCTGTAATAATTCCTTAGGGCTCCTTCTCTGCATATGAAAAGTACTAAAAATGAACTATATGATCTAAGTAGTTTCTGACCCAAAATTCTATCTAGGAGTTCTCACGGTTTCACAAAGAAATCATACCTATGCTAAATGATCTTCAAAACAACAGAGTGGAATGGAAATCCCTAGCTGATGAGTATGATGCAAAGATGAAGGTAACTGAAGAGAAGAAAAAGCAGGAAGAAGGAAATATGACTGAAAAAGGTAAGATGGAATCTGTTTTGACTTCTTGTAAAGTAGCTGAAAGTCAAGCAGAGCTTAATCTCACGACAAAAGCATAAAAAGTAAATGCAAACAGGAAATTTGCTTTACTGCACACAGACTGGTAATTACAAGAAGTTGATTAGTGGTTTTCAGGGATTTTTATCCCCCTGAAACAAGATCTTACTTTGTAATTCCAGATGGAATTGATTGGTCCAGTTGAAGTAGAGGTTAGGGTTAGGTTTCTTCATCCACTCTAGAATATGGCTCCTGAGGTACCTCTGCAGAATACTGAGTTTTTAGAAATAATATGAAAACCATAGAATCAGTGGGATCAATCAGGATTAGGTGAGAAAATAATTTTAGTCCTAACATTATGCATTAGCTGTGAGACTTTGGGCATCTTGCTTAACCTGTCTGAGCCTAACGTTCCTCTCCAGATAATGAGAAGGTTTTACAGATCTCCAGCCTCACTTCCAGACCTAAGGAGGCCCTAGATGTAAAGCTGGTCAGCTGAGTGGGGTGACTTGACCGGTACCCCAAGACTTTGCCTATGCGTCAGATGTCTCTACTTAGTGCTGTTTATCCTGATGAAATTTCTACTCCTAAAGTCACTCAGTTAGGTTGAAGATAATCTTCAGAAAGCCTCTGTTAAGATGCTTAGGATCACCTGTTAGTTCATCAGATGCCTCAAACGTCATCTGGAAAGTGGAATACTAATATCATGATTTTATATTTTGTCTCAAGAGCTCAACACTCAAAAGGTTTTGTAAGAAATTCTTATTGTTTAACAAAGAAATCATCTCTATCTGGAAAGGCCTCATAAAAAAAAGAAGATGCAACATTCTTTTTAGATGGTTCTTATATTTACTGGTATTCTAAAGAATTCATAGAGGGAGAAAGCATTTTGCTTAAAGGGTTAAGGATAGCCTTCAACAGAATAAAAACAGGAGTTACTGACTCTGGGATATACATCCATTTACATATTTATTGGGTGTGTAGTCTGTATGAGGCCCTGTGTTAGGCAGGCCCTGGGGAAAGATGGGGTCCTTATCTCATAGAGCTTACCACCTGGTGGGGGAGCTAGACAAACCAACAAATGAACAATTGATTATCTAACTAACTATAACTATCAGAGGAAGCATGAGGTATGTACCTGGGGCATCCGGGAAGACTTTCCTAAAGGATGCTTATACTAACTGGGAAGGCTTTCTTAAAGGATGCTTATGCTAAACGTAAGACTATGTAGGCTCTGCCTAAGCAGAGAAAGGAGGAGGAGTTGAAGAGGAAAGAACAGAATGTGCACAAAGGCGTTGAAGTGGAAATAAGCTTGGTGCAATTAAAGAACTTAAAAACTGGTGTAGCTGCAGTCTAGAGAGCTACAAAGGAGGGCAAAGTGCCAGATGAAGCTGGGAATGCAGGCAGCTCTGCCAGACAGTGTGTTGTTGCCTTGAAGGCCTTGCTAAGGATTTGTCCTCCAGAGAGCACTGGGAAATCCTTAAAGAGATTTAAACAGGAAAGCGATAACATCTGATTTGCACTTCAAAAAGACAACAAAAATGGTCATTTTTACTGAGCAAGTGAAAAGAAAAGGTATTTCTTAGTACAATTAATCTTTACCTCAATTTTATGATGAACGGGTTATCAAGCCCTTTAAGTGGCTCCTAACTTTTTTTTTAGTATTCAGTATATTGGATATGGATCTTCTATCCTTATTTACATAAAATATTACTTCCAAATTTTTTCCTACTACACTGAGAAGTCTCTGTAAACTAAGAATATTATTTTACCTCCAGGCAACAAGCTTTGTGCCTGGCACAAAGCAACAACTCAGATTCCCAGATCGCATAGTTCAGTGGTTCTTTTGTGAAACTGAGACGTTAATTGGCTAATCATTTATTAGATTTTATTTTCTAAATGGACTAATTCTGAATATGAATTCAAGTTTTTAAATGGTCAAACCCTTAGTACTTGCTGTAGGTTAAAACTATGAAGTATGCTATAAAGTTACACTAATATTAGGAAAAAAACACTGTATATCCACTGACTCCCAATAATACTGCTTTTCTCCTTTTTACTAGCTGCAGAAGATTCAGGAGGTGGTGGTGATGACAAAAAGTCCAAAACATGTCTAATGCTGTAATACAGTCTAACTGGTCTAAATTTCAAATATTGTTTCTACATTTGAAGACAACAAGAAAACATTCAAAAGAACATCAGCAAATTTCATTCATCAAACCATCAAGTAACAGAGTAAGAGAATCTTCAGAAAAGCTACCCTGTGACTAGCATGAGAAAATATACTGCTAGCCTAAAAGCCCTAAGGGTAAAATAAAGTTCAACGAAAGTGCAAAATAAGACAAAAATAAGTGCATTTTTGGTGCCAATTTGTTTTAAATTAAAAATAATATAATCCTGAAATTCGTCACCAATTCTTTTTTTTAAAGGTTCTTATTAACTGTATTCATTTACTAGGGCTACTTACAGCAAAATGCCCCAGACTGGGGGGCTTAAACAACAGAAATTTATTTTCTCACAATTCTGGAGACTTGAAGTCCAAGGTTAAGGTGTTGGCAGGGTTGGTTTCTTGTGATGCCTCTCTCCTTGGTTTGTCAATGGCCATCTTCTCCCTGTGTCTTCACCTGGTCTTCAGTCTTCCCTCTTGTGGGTCTGTGTCCTCATTCTTCTTATAAGGACACCACTCATATTGGATTAGGACCCACTCATATGACCTCATTTTACCTTAACTACCTCTTTAAATGCCCTATCTACAAATACAGCCGCATTCTAAGGTACTGTGGTCAAGATTTCAACATAGGAATTTCAGATGGGACACAATTCAACCCATAACATTAATAATAATCATGATTCACACCTCACATCCCTTCCTGATCCAAAAGTCTCTCGTCAACATGTCTTAATGTAAGAGTAAATAGAGTACAGAATGTGTAACGTATGTAAGTACTATATAAGAAACAAAGAAAAAGGATGTTAAATGTTATTCCATCTGAAATGCTTCTTTCCTCCACTTTTTACCCTTGATAATAGTGAAGACCACACCACTTTTAGCAGCTTAAAAGTACATCGTCATCCTACACGCATCCTTTCCCCCAAGTCCGAAATCAATTATTTTATGTGTAACTAAGAATACATTCCTACATTCAGAACTATTCTTCTCACTGAAAGAATTATCAATTTATAAGACATTACCTGGATAATCCTAATGCAAGTTAAATCAGCTAATAAATATTATGCATTATTAAGAAGCATGTGATTTGATTATGCAAAAACTTTACTATCAAAAACAGTTCAGAAGGACTTTTAACAGAGATTACTTTTAAAAATGATTACTAGGACTGTCTACCAGGAATTCTAAATATTGACTTGTCAAGAGAAACTAATCAGCTACTTCTACTACATGGTACATATCCGTACATCAGAGAAGATTTCTTTCTTATCTGTAATGACCAAATTATAAAACAGACCAAATATTAATTATACCACAGATTTTCTTGTAAAACGTATCTAAATTATAATGAATTGGTCTCTGAACCTCAAATGTTTTGTTATAGAGAAGATAGTGTTCAGTTTTAAGCAGTTGAGAAATAAATCACCATTTGTTATATTTTTACAAGTCAGGTACTGTAGAATTATAAGATTCTTCCTCTCACATTAGAATATAAGGTTCACGAGAGGAAAGATTTTTTGCCTCTTTTTGTCTGTTTTGTTCACATCTCTATGCTCACACTTAGAGTAGTGCCTGGCACAAGGAAGGCACTCAGTAAACATGAATGAATATTTTGAATAAATATTGTAACAAACAGATATAAATGAAGAGTGCCTGGAAGTTAATAAAATATTTTTAGGGAGACAAAACTCAATATATACACCCAAATGATTGTTGTCTATATGTTCTCACCTTTGGTGATATATGTACATCTTATTTTCATTGCTTAAAATAATTTTGAAACCACACTTCTAGGATTATTTTAGAAACTATAAGAAACCCTCTTCCTTTAAGCCTTATATAATTTTAGACCCCAAAATATCAGTCAGCTCAAACAACTTCCTCTCCTCATTCACTAGAAAACGAACTGAGGGGCAGAGATGAGGAGGTCTGCAAAAATAGGAACTTTGCTTAAGAGCAAGTATAAGAAAGCATAACTTCATATCCCAAACCAATGGTCTGCTGAACACCACTGACTACACTACAGCCACGATTAAGATAGGTCTGCTGGAGAATTAATCTTTAAACACTAGATAACAGATAATCAACAAGGACCTACTATATAGTACAGGGAAATCTACTCAATATTCTGTAATAACCTATGTGGGGAAAGAATCTGAAGAAGAATGGATATATGTATATGTATAACTGAATCACTTAGCTGTACACCTGAAACTAACACAGTGCTGTAAGTCAACTATAATATAAAATAAAAATTAAATTTAAAAAAATCTTTAAGCGCATCATCTTGAGGCCTTTCCAAAGACTCCTTTAAAATATGACTCCCATTATCTGCCATTGTGTATGAATGGATTAAACACTGATTACATATAATGATCTAAATTTATAAATGAACTTGACGTCCATAAACCATACTTGCAATACCAAATATATGGATCTATTTTAAAAGGGTCTTTAAATATTCTTCCTAGTCACTGTTTAGTTTTGCAGGAATTTTATTTTCTGATGACCAATAAACTATATTTTTATCATAAAATGTTTTAGCTTCATATATTCTATTACTAATATCAGTTTTGCCGCTGGACATTTCAACACTTTCCTCAGAAATCAAGATTCTTTTTCACTAAAAGTTGTGAGCTGAGAACGACAAAACAAAATTGTTTACTTATCTGTTGGTTAATAAACCAACACTGATTTACTGTTTTCTGATGGTTTAGAAATGACTGCATAATTATTTCCTAGATACTTCTTTTGTAGCAGTGTCTCACACATAACAGAAGCATGATATTTAATGAATAACAACTGTTTAATAAAAAGATAATCTGATACTATTTAAAAATAAGATACTATAATTGCCTATTTTACAGTTTAATGCCAATCATTCCATGTTTAAATGTCATTTAAAATAGCATATCTTCAACAAAATAATTGGAATGGTACAATCATTTTTTACAGGTCCTCTCTTACTCACCAAATCATGCATCTTCTCCTCTATTAACCTCTTGGCTGTTTATAAAAATGGGTCTGACCTTTTGAAAAAAAAAATCAATATATCCTTTTGAAAATTTGATGAAAACTATGGACCCTTTCCCCAAAAAACACACATAATTACAGAAGTTTACACATAGATTCTAGGAGTGTTTAGATTTCCTGAAGCACATCCACTGACTCTTGTGGGTATGAACCCCAAATTAAGAAGTTACATTTTGGACTTCCCTGGTGGCACAGTGGTTAAGAATCCCCCTGCCAATGCAGGGGACATGGGTTCAATCCCTGCTCCAGGAAGATCCCACGTGCCGTGGAGCAACTAAGCCCGTGCTCCACAACTACTGAGGCTGCTCTCTACAGCCTGCGAGCCACAACTACTGAGCCCAAGTGCCACAACTACTAAAGCCCGTGCGCCTAGAGCCCGTGCTCCACAACGAGAAGCCACCTCAGTGAAAAGCCCCCGCGCCGCAACGAAGAGTAGCCCCTGCTCGCCGCAACTAGAGAAAGCCCACGTGCAGCAACAAAGACCCAATGCAGCCAAAAATAAATAAATTTATAAAAAAAGTTACATTTTATAAAATATCTCTGCATATAAGTATATCCATATCTGTATGACTGTATCTGAGACAAGCTCTATGCACACAGTATTGTTCAGCTAAATTATGTTACTGTATAATCTCTGCTGAAGAGTCAAGTTTCATGAACACATCTGCTGTTTTAGACTACTGGAATCTCATTTGGCCCCCTGTGGTATTAATTTACTTTATAATAAATTGCCCATACACTGGGGAATCAAATTTGATTGTAACAAACTCCGTTAAGTGGTAGAGGTGAGATGGAAGCAAGAGAAATGTAAGGAAAAAAAGAAAAGGCAGCTAATGACAAAATAGGTACTCAAAAGAGGGGTATGCGAAGACATATTTAATCTACTTTGTAATTTCGTGAGATCCCAATAATCCTAAAAATTTAAGCTGAGGCAAGGGAACTTAAATGTGAATCAGTGGGGAAAAAAAAAACCTACAAAAATATAGGCACAATGGATCTCTGTACTAGAGGATGTACTAGGTCCATACTCTAGGAGCTACAGATGGAACAGAGTTGTAGATAAACAACTGAAAAGATAAATAGGGAAAAGTGCATCCAATAAAACTGAAAAACTTCCAAAGCATCTGACATCCTGAGAGTAGCTGTATTTTTATTTCCAAAGACAAACCACTCAAGTTGCAACTTGTAGACAAAATTTTGTGAAGAGTTTCAAAGTATACTTTCACATTAAGGAATGTAGGCATCCCTCTTCCATCTCACAGAAATAAACCTTGAAAATATTCATCAAATTCTTCTTCCCTATTTAAAAGAAAAAGTATACATATTGATTAAAATCAACAATTAGAGAAAAAAATTACTAGGTGACACATTATATGAGATTAATAAAAATAAAATATTTTAATCCAACATATTTGCTGATTCATTTATATAGCAATATATTTCATGATTCAGGTATCAAATAATTCTTGGCTTCTAAAATAATCATAACTACACCAAGACTGATTAAATTGAAAATGTATATGTTGGCACGTCTCCCTGAACGTATTTATTACCTAAGATTTTACTTTGAAGTACTTTGTGAAATGTCATTGCTTCTCTTTACTTTTTGGTTGACTTTATAACTTACTCTGTTCATTCTCATTTCAAATTATAGCCTGATCAAAAAATGAATGAAAAAAACGATTTTAAGGAAAAATACAAGTCTTACTCCTAGGAATAGGGAAAATCTGCTTAGGCTGCAGATTTTATTACTCTGAGAAGAGTAAATATGTATCTGTAGCAGTGAAGATTATGTCTAAAACAAAGAACAGAACTCTGAAAGGAGATATTAAACTATAATGTGTTAAACTCTTATGAAAATTGTAAAGTACTAAATAAATATTAGTGCTAGGAGCCAGAGAAGTACAATGGAAATAGCACAGGTTTTCAAGTCAGACAGTGTTTTTTAAGTCCTAGCTCTGTCACTTATTTGCTGAGTAAGCAAGGTATTTAACTTCTCTGGGCTCAGTTTCCTTATCTATAAAATAAAGAACATCACATTTCCTCATAGAGCTGTTCTGAAGATTAAATGTATGTACAATTGCTTTTCTCCCTTCTGGGAACAGAGAATCAAGCTGGACAAATTCTGTGTACCAGTCTCTTCAGAAAATGTTCTTTTAGATCAGAGATTCACAATGGGACTCCATCATTTGATTTTAAATAATTGTGAATGCATAGAGCCACCACAACCATGTTCAAATTTTTAAAAAATTAATTCCAGAATCAGATAAAGTTGATGTAAAATTACCTACAATTTGGTATTCTCCTGGCTACTGTCCCTTTTCCGAAGCATGACAGCAAAATGCAGTGGAATTTTTTGAATTATAGTAAGAACTTAAATATATGAAATTAGCTGAATTTCTGTGTGAACTTAGATGTCAGTACCTGATGTCAAGTTTTTATAAGGTCACAAAGAGCTTTGGATTATGAAATCCCTCTTAGACTTTATTCATGTATCTTTACTGCCAAAAAGGTGAGTTGACTCCAAGACCTATTCTGTCATTTTCAGCTCTTCAAGGGTAAGTTATATGGTCAAAAGTTCAGCTGATAGTTTTACTAGGATAGTGATACCTTTTTTTATAATCTGATCTATAATGACGATTCATTTGGGAATTCTTTATTTGGCTGAAAAAAATAAAGGTTAAGGTCATAGAAAAAAACTAATCTTTTTTTTTTTTTTTAAAAAAAACCTCTTTCCAACATACCTGAATTCTATTACACTGAGAACATATTATATAATTAGCAATATGTTTTATAATCAGCTTAAATTAGCGAATTATGATTGATTCAACAGGTCTCTTATTATGAACCAATATGCCTAGAGTAACAAAATGGGACTAAAATTTATTGAGCACTTACTATATTGGTAGGTATTGTGCCAGACCAGGTGCTTTACATTCTTTATTCTATTAAATCTTCACAATAAACTCTTTGTAGTAGGTATTATTTTATCCCCTTTCAACAGATAAAGCTCAAGTGGTGAACATCCCAGTATATGAGAAGAACTGATAATATTCCAGCCTATATGCAGACAGCTCTTCCAACCAATAGCAGAGAACAATGCATGTGTTGACTTGTGTATCTCTCGGGGCTAAGGTGGCTGTTGGCAAGAAAACTTATACACCTGTATATATCTGCAAGGGGCTCCCCTGTATAGGTTTATGATAATCAGAATATCATGGATAGGCTGCTCTGGAAGCTAGTAAACAGCATCTCTCTGAAACAATGTGAGCTGAGGAAAGATTTACTCACCAAGAGGGAGCTGGACAAGTTGGCTGTTTATGGCCATAAACAATGGCTGGGAAAAAACTCTGACCTTAGCAGGCCAGGTGGTCCTTGGCTTTAAAAAGACATTCATGATGCTAAGTTTTTCATTAACTGTTATCAAAAATGGCTGTGGTCATAGCTTCCTAGACTGATGGAGAAGGTATGCATTATCATTGTCTATTAATACTATTATCAGGACTTACTGTGATTTTTCATCTGTCTCTGGTAGTGGGCCCTTCCAAAGTTCAGATTCTGAAGTACTTCCTTCCTCATCAGCGCTTCCTGTTCATTTAAAAGAGATTTTTAAAAATGTGCACATTACATTTAAAACACATTTTGAACTACCCACCAATGCAATTAAATAAATTCCAGATGTACCTGTGGTTTAGCTTCAACTTTTATGGCTCTCTGAAAATTTAATGCACTTTTCCAGACCAATAAATTCTTTTGAAAGATAATAAGCTGAGATATACCAAAGAGCCTCAGCAAATAGACCAAGGATTTAGAGTCTCATGGGAAACTTCTATAAGTTATACTGAGTTAAAGTAACAATTCCAATATTAACTCTATATTATAAAGGAATTATCTCTTGCAATACAGTTGTCTTTAATTTAGTTTCTTATTTTTATTGATCATACAAAAGACATGCAGGTTAAGATTTTTGTAGAGAGTATTTACATTAGGATCAAGACCTTAAGAACTGAACTAGTATATAGGACTAGCTAGTTAAATTATGAAAAAAAATTTGTCAGACTTAAAAAAAAATTAATGCTGATTACATTAACTAGAGGAAGTCCATTTCAATGAAGAAACAGATGTTCTCATACATTGTTAGGAGTAAATACCATTTTCTTGAGGAAAATCTGGCAATATAGATCACTTTAAAATATAGCTACCCTTTGACCAGCAATGCTGCTTTTAGGAACTTAATTATTTACTTAGAATAAACGAGCACCTCAGATATATGTACAAAGATGTCCATTGTATAACAACAACAGCAAAAGAAAACAAGTTAAATCCCCACCAATTAGGGATTAAGGCTTGGTTAAATAAATACTATACAGCTATTAAAAAAAAACCATAGCACATCTGAATTACCATAGAAAAATGTGTATGCTATATCAAAATTTTTAAAAGTTACAGAAAGCAGGCACAGTATAATACAATCTGTATTAAAACACTGTATCTACATATAGATATATATATTATTATTTATGAGTGTGTGTGTGTATATAAATAAATACACACACACACACACACACATATATATATATAAATAATAAGTTTGTAAGGACCAACCAAACTTAACAGTGATTATATTACTTGTGGGCCTGGGATAGTTTTACTCTTTAAGCATTTCCAAACTTTTTTATATTTTAAACAATAATCATGTATTACCTTTAAAGATCAGTAAAAACAATGTATTTTATTTTTAAAACATAACAAAATAGACATGTTTCAAATGAATCGCCCTATATTAGTCAACTAAAAATTATCAAATACTGAAACATGTATTATGAGACAACAAAATTATATGCCACAAAGTAATTATGTTAGCAAATAATTCCTCTCCAATAATGACCATTAGTCTGGAAAAGAAGCGACACAAATTTGGCCTGTCAATAAGAATGTACCTTAGTTAAACACAACACAAAAATAAAACAGTACTGATTTGCCATGGTGGTTCTAGCCTTTTTTCCTGTTGGACTTTGATCCTTGAATCAACATGTATGTCTGAACTTTGGTCCTAACTGAATCTATTCTAGCACAAATTCTAACAAAAACAGCAAAAAAAAAAAAAAAAAAAAAGGGAGTGGGGGTTGTGCTTCTAACGATCGACACACGAAGATGATAAAATTATAAAGCTCTGGGAATAAGATTCCCACTCAACCACAGCCAGCACTGGAACGCCAGTGTCCCAAACTGAATATGTGAAAAGAAAAAAGTCTTCTGCTTGGGACTTCCCTGGTGGCGCAGTGGTTAAGAATTCGCCTGCAATGCAGGGGACACGGGTTCGAGCCCTGGTCCAGGAAGATCCCACATGCCGCGGAGCAACTAAGCCCGTGTGCCACAACCACTGAGCCTGCGCTCTAGAGCCCATGAGCCACAACTACTGAGCCCGCATGCTGCAACTACTGAAGCCTGTGCACCTAGAGCCCATGCTCTGCAACAAGAGGAGCCATCTCAATGAGAAGCCTGCGCACCACAACAAAGAGTAGACCCCTGCTCGCCACAACTAGAGAAAGCCCATGCGCAGCAACGAAGACCCAAGACCCAACGCAGCCAAAAAACAAAAACAAAACAAACAAAACAGTCTTCTGCTCTTATTTTTATGAAAATTCACTAACTGAGATAAAGAAAGCACAGAAAAACTAATTAGGCCTAGTAAAGTTATCACCATGGTGTTATCCCGTTAATGATGTCAGAGAACAAACCTACAAGGCCTTTGAAAGTGGGCAGCTAATTTCAAAAGGCCTTACAACCACCTGTTTTCTTGTTCCCTCTCAAGAGTACTGCCCACATGCCAGCTTTCCTACACCAGTTTTCTGATAGCAGACGATCCAGTTTTACTAAAAAATACAATCAGTTTAGAATAACATTATAAAATAACTCTCTTTGAAAGAGGACATCCTGAAAAAGTGATCAGATATCCTTAGAGAATCAAATCTACAAGATTGGATTATATGACCTTTAAGGTCCCTTACAACCCTATGAATCTATTAATATTTAACTACGAATCTAAAACACCTAGTTCCATGAGGTTGACAGTAACTACAAATCACTTTTTTGATAACTGTTACAACCTGCCAGAGGTGGGAAGGGTGCTGCTAAGGAAATAACATTTAGAAGAACAGGCAACACAAAACGATGCTTGCATTTCTATCAGTATCAAATCTACACAGTAATTATTGACAAGTGGAGATCAGAATCTAAGTCACTGACTGTACTGGAAGGGGAGCTTGGAGGTCCAGCCCTTATCCAGTGAATGAACACCTTACTGTAATACTTCCAATAACAAGTGGCTGTCCAATCTAAACACCTCACTACTTCCTGAAGCAGCCCATTCCTCCATTCCTTTCTTCAGGTAGTTCTTTTTTTTTTTTTTTTTTTTTTTAATTTTATTTATTTATTTATTTATTTATTTATGGCTGTGTTGGGTCTTCGTTTCTGTGCGAGGGCTTTCTCTAGTTGCGGCAAGCGGGGGCCACTCTTCATCGCGGTGCGCGGGCCTCTCACTGTCGCGGCCTCTCGTTGCGGAGCACAAGCTCCAGACGCGCAGGCTCAGCAATTGTGGCTCACGGGCCTAGTCGCTCCGCGGCATGTGGGATCTTCCCAGACCAGGGCTCGAACCCGTGTCCCCTGCATTGGCAGGCGGACTCCCAACCACTGCGCCACCAGGGAAGCCCCAGGTAGTTCTAATTGACAAATTTTTCCTTAAATTAAGGCAAAAATCTGTCCTTGGGCTATTTTTATCCATAGACTCTAGTTCTGCCAACCAGCCACCAAAAATAAGTCTCCTACATAGTAGCAGTCTTGAAAATATCTACAGTTTCCATGTCTACCTCCTTACCCCTTCCCTCTTCACTTTTTCCTAAGCTAAACATCTACGGTTCCTTCAACCTTCTTCCTATAACAACATTTCAAGTTCTGACAACACTTTGGTTGTTCTATTCTTGACCTGCTTTAAGATTTCAATGTTGCTTTTAGAATGTAATGCAAACTGCATATAATTTTCCCTATATGCTCTGAATAATGCAAGTAGGTCTATCATCTTGGTTTTTCTGGATATTACATACCTAAATAACTTGGCCTACTGAAGAAGTGGCAAGTCTCCAATTATGAAAACAATGGACAGGTCAGACTTTTACAGACTTAACTTTTGATCTGACCCATTGTGAAGAACAAACACAAAATCTAATGTCCAGTATTTTCCTTTTCTCTGATATAATAGCTACAGGTTATCAAAGACTACTTCATATAAGACACATGCTTTACATGTTTATTATTTCACTTGACTCTGATAATAATCCAATGAAGTCAAGTCTCTTTATACCCATTTTACAGATAGAACTGAGACACAGATCAAATCATTTAATGTGGATTTGTGTAATATATCTGCCCAAACTGAGGTATAAAGAGTGGACTAACGTTTGATTCACTGATGAACAGTTATTGATGATATAAGTAAAAGAGCAGACTCTGGAGTTATAAACCTGTGTTTAATCGTAGCTCTGCCATTAACCAACTATTTGACCTTATGCAATTTATGTAAATTCTCTGGGTCTTGGTTCTCTTATCTGCAAAATGGGTTACTATATGCCCATTACTATGATTAAATGAGGTACACAACTAAACCACTTGCGATTATGGCTGACAATCAACAAAAGCAAGTTAAAATTCTTTTTCCCCATAGAAATTGGGTTTTTCTTTATGGATCTGGTGTAAATAATCCATATGTTAAATGAGGGTAAAAGGGTAACTGAATATTATCCAAATGGAAATGAAATATATAATAGAAACAGAATTTGAGTTGTAAAATTGCCAAGACCACCTAAGACAGGTCACTGACCACCTGAGAAGATATCTGGGTTTGGCAAACTATAACAAGGTACATGTCCCCTGCTTGAAATGGTTCTACTTCAAGAACCAAGCTAAGCTAGAGATTCTTCAGGTTGGCTACAGTATTCTCCTCTCCCTACCACTAGAAGTTTGACCTAGCTGAGGAGGGTGAAGAGACATAAGATTATTTCTGGGAAATGAGGGAGGTTTGAGAGGGCTGGGGGAAGGACAGTGGGAAGGAGAAGGAAGGAAGAGGAAACAAAAGAATGAATATAAACAAGTCAGTCAAGACCTTTCCCCAAAAGATTTTTTAATAAAAATTAGAATTGGAGAAGGGCAATGTTATTTTTTTACATTAAATAGGACTTCACACCTCTCACTGCAACATATAGTTGGAAATTGGCAAAAACTATAAAATTTCCCATTTTAACCTGTGTATGCTTTCTAAAAATATATATACTTGCTACCCCATCCTCAGATAGCTTAAGTCTATCGTCTCATGCCTGGCTATGTTCTATAAGCTGTCAGGAAACTTAATCTAATTTAGAAGAAGGAGCTACTGATAGATTAGGATTCACATGGGGAGAAAGGAAGTGTCAGTGCTTTAAGGACACTTCAAATGTGTTGAAAACAAAATGGTATGAGTAAAATAATTCATAAGGAATATGTTGTATTCCTAAACTAGAGGAATAGCTCCACTGATATCTCCCTCTTCATTAAAATTTTAAACAGTAAATATCTTTAAAATTCTATTTCTCTAAAATTTCTGATTACTGAACGCTTAAAAATTCTCCTTAAGAATTATATACTAGGGGCTTCCCTGGTGGCGCAGTGGTTGAGAATCTGCCTGCCAATGCAGGGGAAAACGGGTTCAAGCCCTGGTCTGGGAGGATCCCACATGCCGCGGAGCAACTAGGGCCGTGAGCCACAACTAATGAGCCTGCGTGACTGGAGCCTGTGCTCCGCAACAAGAGAGGCCGCGATAGTGAGAGGGCCGCGATAGTGAGAGGCCCGCGCACCGCGATGAAGAGTGGCCCCCGCTTGCCACAACTAGAGAAAGCCCTCGCACAGAAACGAAGACCCAACACAGCCACAAATAAATAAATTAATTAATAAAATTTAAAAAAAGAAAAAGAAACTTAAAAAAAAAGAATTATATACTAAAATGCTAATAAAGTTTAAATTGAATGGTGATTTGGAGCAATTACTAAATATTTTCCTGAGTTTGCCACATAAATATATATTACTTTAAAATCAGAAAAAAATTAATTCTTAAGTTTATAAATTTACAAGTAAGGCTAGAAGTCTCAAATCTCTAAATTTCTATAAATAAGTCCAGATATTATAACATAAATTAGATATGTTATTGAACTACACTTTGTTAGACCCTATTTATTGCAAGTTCTTTAAGAAACTCTACATTGTATTACTGTTGAGATACAAGGTTACTGTTTGTTATATCACAAATGGATACCCCCTTTTATGAACCCACAGTAGATTCTGCTCTCAAAACTGCCTGGAAAAAGCTGAACACCCTGTGAGTTCTCTTTAATATTGTATGGGTACAATTAATCATTCTACTGGTGGTTTCCTTTCTTTCGTTTGGTTGTTAGGAAGAACAGTGACAAATCTGTGATCTACTTTTGCAATTATGCAAGACTTTTTGGTAAATATTTGTCTGTATTAATTTTACCTCTAGCTTTACTTTCCTATTCTATCTTATTTTTCCATTATTTTGATTTCACCTTTAAAAAATCTTATAGTATATATTTTTGTAAGTCATTGTGAATACTTTTTGGAATGTTGCAGGGAAAAAACAATAAAATTTGTAGCAAATATTCAATGAAATCCAATCTGATGAAAACTACAGGACTTATTAAAAACCTGACCAGTAACAACCGTTGCTAACATTTGCTTTCTATGTACAAACCACATATTTAATTTGATCAATCAAAATCACCAAATGACAAGCGATCACTCAGCCTTGTGCAATATAAGCAATATTTCTTAAATTTTAATCCACCTCCCCAATTTTTTCTATCCCAACTTCATCCCTCTTGTGCTCTTCCTTCATACTTCATGATGTGAAGTTAAAATGTTTATCCACTGTATTTACTGAAAAAAAAATTTATGCTCTTCTATACTTGACATAAGAAACTTTTAAATGTTCTAATTTGGGGAAGAAATACACTTTTGCTCTTTTTTCTATGATTTTTCTCACACAGTACAAAAACAACAAAAAAAATTTACATCAGAACAAGTCACAGTTTGTGGGAAACCCAAATTGTAAATAACTTGAATTTGTATACTTTTATTAAATAAAAACTTGATACTGTTGATAGAATTTTCTGATTTCACTGAGAGTGAATGTGCTGAAAAACAAAAACAAAAACAAAAAACCCAGCACTGTTTTGTCAAGAATTACCTTGCAGTGGTGTAACAGCTATAGCTATAACTGGAATTCTTCCCAATAGTCTAGTGTATAGTCTTACAGGAAAGCACTTCCCTGTCTTCTAATCTTTCCTGTTCCTTAGACTTATCTCCCTAATTAAAATGTTAGATTCTTTTAGGGAGGGGTATTTTATGCTCTTGTACAGCCTGGAATACCTAGCACAAAACATAAAAAATAATGAACACCTATAAAAAAAATATCTCATGTTGCTAGGACAAAAAAAAGCAAAAAAACAAAAAAACTCCAAAAAACCCTCATAGATTAGCTGCAATACAAACAATATTTTATCTACAGATGTTCAACATCTGAAAGCAGTTTACAAATAAATGCCTTTTCTTAATCTTTTAAGAAAAAGAAGATTAAAAAAATCTTTTAATCTTTCTTAATCTTTTTTGATGATCACGTACAGGTGAGAATTCTCTGTAACTGAAAATCACACAAAAAATTATGTCATAAAACAAACATTTTCAATTCTACAATGGTTTACCCAGTGAGGGAAACAGAAAGAGAAAAAGTACTGAAGATCTATTAAAGTAATCTAAAAAAATCATCATTATACAATCTCCTGCAGTAAGACCTCAGGGGAAATATTTCTGAAGGCTGCTAAATCAAAAAAGAACAGAAGACAGATGGAGAGTAACAATTCCTCCAACCTCCCTGGACAGGTCTCATAATTAGCCCAAGTTGTCGCATGAATGGCCCCTTAAGGCCAGACAAGAGGGTGTGAGAACTACAGGGTAAAGATTCCAAAGGAAGCCAAGGCCTGGACTGCAACAACTGCTTTATGTTATTGTTTCTTCACTCCTACTTATTTCCTAGTCATCAGAGAGCAAATAAAAACATAGCTAAACTTCCAATGGCAAAAGAAATGTATTCTTCTCTGTCATGTAAGGAACATGATACCTGCTTCCAAGTGTCAATAGGTTAAAAAAAGGACACAATTGGAACCAGAAGGAAGAAGTTGTACGTTTGGGCTAAATGTTAAGAGAAACCTGCTAGCAATTACAGCTGTCTGAAATGTAAAGGAGTATTTTGGAAAATGGGTTCCTTTTCCCTGGAGGTGTTGAAGCTAAAGCAGAACAAATACATGATAAAGAGCAGTGCATCTTAACCTTTATTGTACATATGAATCATTCTGAGAACTTAAAGTGCAACTCTAATTTAGGAGATCTGGAAGGGTCTGAAATTATGCATTTCTAACAAGCTCCCAAGTGATGACAGTGCAAAGGACCATATTTTGAAAGGTAAAACCATAGAAAATATTTTTGGTCATGATTCCAGGGCTGATCTCTGATGTTCCTTTCAACATTGAGAAGCTGGTTGACTTCACTGACTCACTCACCTAACATTTACTGAATGCCTACTATGTGGAGCAAGCACTGTGCTTAGGAATTGGGGATAGAGAACTAAACAAGTCACAAAGTCCCTTCCTTAACAGAAAAATTATTCCAAGAATGGTATGTATTTCTAAAGGAGAGTGCAGGGTGCTATCAGAACGTGCTAACAGGGACCTAATCTTGCCTGGAGGAGTGGGGTGAAGGGTGTCAGAAAAGGCCTATCCAAGGAACTGAGCTTGGGGGCAGGGTGGAGGTGGGAGGGATAAGATCTTGAACTTCCTGCCCAGACAATTTACCTAAATACCCTGTTCTGTTCACAGCTGCCAAAGCAGACTGGTCCTCAAAGTCAAGCTTTGATCTTTCTTACATTTCCTCTCTATCCATTCAGCTATCTAGCCATCCAATTATCCATCCATCCATCCACTTATTTAACATTTTGTATGATGGTAACCTAAGGCTAACGGGGTTGATGAGATCACACAGGGAGAACAGAGAGAATAAAAAGAAGTTCTGTAAGAGCCTTGAGCAATTCCAACAAGGGTAAGATGGAGGAGGAATTATAGTCAAGAGGCTGAGGAGAGGCTGAAAAGATAGGAAAAAGATCAAGAAAGTAACTGTTCTGAGGAATGACGACAATCCAAATGCAGCTGAGATATTAAGCATTTATTAATTACTATTCAAGTCTGGGCCAAATTAAGGTGGCCTGGCAAGAAAGTATCATATCAAGATCAACCTAGTTCCAGATGATCGATCCCAGATGAGAAGATATTAAAGAGGTCTACATGGTCTTCCTAAAAGTTTGCTAAGATGTTGTCATTTTCTGCTTTATACCAAAGAAGCTGAAAAAAAGAACTATATCCTGTGCTCTCTGCTATGAAAGGTTCTCTGAATAAACAGTAAATAAGACACAGATGTCTCAATTCCACTCTGCTTTGGTTTTCTATCTCTGAAGTTGCCCTGAAACAATCTTCAAGTCTTTTATTTTCTTATTCTTTATTATTTATGCCTTACATGTGCTAGTGGGGTGCTAGGGATAGAGCAATGAACACAGCAGACAGAACCCCTGTTCTCCTTATGTTTTATGTAATTGTCATGTGTGTAATGAAGGAAAAGTTCCAAGGTTGTGAAAGCATTATAAATGGGAGTCCGAATTTAGATTCATGGTCAGGAAAGGATCCCTGAGGAAGTGACATTTAAGCTTAAATCTGAAGGATGAGTTAGGATGGGACTGGAGGTTTTAGAGAGGAAGCAGCACCTATACAGTCCTTAAACAGAAAGAAGTTAGGCATTTCCTAGAAACTGAAAGGCTATGTGGGTGGAGTGTGAACGTAAGGTGAAGAGTCGTGATAAACAAGCCTTGTATGCTGGATCATATAGAGAGCCTTTGGGCCTTGTCCAGATATTGGTTATATCCTAAGAACATAGGAAATCACTACTAGAGAATGGATTAAGGAGAGGGAGGTGGGATGACAAGACAGTGTTAGAATCAGTACGGATAATATAGTAGTAGCCTAGATGAGAAAACATGGTAGTTTGATCTAGACTAGAGAGAACATGAGAAATACATACCCTGGGGGTAAAATTGATAGTATTTACATAAATAACGAGAAAAAAAGAAGGCATCAAGGATAATTTCCCGATTTCCGATATTAGTTTTTAGGTTGACAGAGGTATCACCTACTGAAATATAGAACACTAAAGGAAAAACATCTATAAGGAAGATCACATGCATATATATTATAATTTGAGGGGTGCAACCCCATCCCTAGCCCTGAGTATCCAGCTACCTAATTATCTGTTTTGGAGGTACTGAATAAACTTTTACAAGGTAGGGATTAGTTCTTCTTTTATTTGGAATATGCAATGATTAACATAGTATCATACTACGATATAAATATATTATATAATAGTGAATGCTACAAAATCCTCAGATATAATACACTAAATATTTTACTGGCACATGAGGATAAATAAAAATTTTTAAAAACTCAAATGAGATTCTCACACTTATTAATTAAAATTTATTTTGAAATTTGGAACATGATTTAGAGACAAAAAAGGTATTCTGTTTCAAATACCATTTCTCAATAAACAATAGAATATCAGTATTTTTCCTCTCAACATCTATCGATTTTATCAAGTCAAAAACTTGGCAATACATATACTTGAATGTATCATGACATGTTAGAAGAAAAAAATGTACCTAAGAACATAACATATCTAATGATCTTCATAGCTGGAGCAAGGCAGCCCTCTCCTGTTCAAGTATTATGTTAACATTGGCTGGAACCTAATTCAATCTACCATTACCTACCTAATTTAAGTCCAATTCACTCTAAGTTACAGTCAATTTGACTCTACTTTATTATGGACTGAAAAAGCAACTAGCAGTAACCTTCATAATAGCTAACTATGTACCAAGTACTATGCAAACTGCTTACATGCATTATCCCATTTCAACTTCTGAAAAATCCTATGACCTACTAGGTACGATTATCATGACCATTTTACACATGAAAAAACTAAGGCTTAGACAGCTTAAGGACTGCTGAGGAAAAGTAGCAGTTGACTTGGATTTGAATTTAACAGTTATTTACTAATTGTATGTGCACAGCACCATGTTAGGTTCTGAGGAAACATACATATCAACCTCTATCATTTCAAGAAGCTCATAAGCTAGTGAGAAAAATCACAGACCATAATTGAAATCACAGTGTTACAATGTTAAACTGACTTATAGGTTATGTACTGATTTACAGTGTTCCAAGTGCCTTTCACATCCTTATTTGATTCTCCACAATAAGCACCAGCAGTATAGAGAGCAGGTATTCACATCACCACTACATACACGAGGAAAGTGAAACTCAAGAAATTCAGTGACTTGCTCAAGGTAACAAGTCTGTAAGTAACAAATCCAGAAATTAGAATGCTGTTGCAATATTATACTATCTGCCAAAAATGAATCAAAACCAACCTTGTTCTTGAAACTCCTGTAAGTTACTGTAAATTCATATTGAAATTCTCCAACCAGTTTCCTTTCAACTACTATAAAACAGAATTCTAAATGCATTTACTAATTAAATTCAACATTTGAGACATATGGCAGATTATACTTCATGTTCAGAAATATGAGTAAATATTTTATTTTAATTCCCTTTTACCTTTATCCTTTTTCTTAGAGGACTCTTCTACAGAAGATAATCTGGATTTTTTATGTGATGGCTCTTCACAATCTTTTCTGGCTTTATCCTTTCTTTTTTTTGACTTGACTTCTTTTCTCCTTTATGTTGAACAATATAAAGTTAACTTTTTCAACTGAATTTTACAAAAAATAAAAATCAATGGGTAAAAAAATCAAATCAGTTAAAGTACTCATTTTTAAAATGTAGTTTACATAATAAGGAACCCTTAAATGAGTCTGTAAATATTTTAGGTTAGTATGTTAATTAAAACAATTCTATAAGATTATGAAGCCTGAACACTCTGAGACAAAGGATTATTTTTTGTAAGTTCTGTGTATAAACCTTAGTAAATGTAAATCATAGTTTTACTCATTTCCTTTCTATATTCTATCATTTAGCCATTCTAAAAAAATTACAAAATCAAATCTCATTTCCCGCCACATAATTCATATCTACCTACACTTTGAAAAAACACATACAACAAGAAGAAACCACTCTAACAGTTCTCAACCACCAGTAAACAGAAAATTCTTCTCTTAAGAATAAAGGAATACAGCAAAGGTATAATAGAATGAGGACGGAAAGGCTTACTGTTAACTCATATGGCTACTTTAGACCACTTATCCTTTTACTGCTGTAGCTGTATCTCTTCTAGGCCAAGTTTACAAGGTTGTCAGTACCATAGATGGCAAGCAACTGATTTTAATTGGTTAAGAAAAGAAACACTAAATAGGAAAAGGTGATAATGCTGAAACTGGGACTGGGAAAGAGGATGAAGAGACAACAGAGTAGATTATTTTCAACAAACTTGCTTATCAGACCTTTCAAATTAAGATACACCAAATACTATAATACTGTTTAAGACAGTAATAACTTTTTGCCTCTTGTAAGAATAATTTCAATTTTGAAATGAAGCTCAAAACTCAACGTCAAAAAAAATCTTTGTTACCTTTCAGTATCATTGATAGAGAGGGGAAATCAAGTAATCTAAAAACTTTGCTAATTTTAAGAATTTAAAATTTTTTATTTATTTTTAATAGCTAAAATACTAGATAAGGCTCATTTAGAACACAGCTGATTTTAAATTAATATACTAATATATACATTTTATAAAGTTGCATAATCTTACTGTTAAGACTTTCAAGTGTTACTCAGGACATGAAACTTGACCACCACAATCATGCCAGGTTACACAGATTTTGTCTGAACATCTGCAATGCCAGGGACTTCATTATGCTTGACTTACCATACGCCAGACACTGTGTCAAGCATTTTATATGCATTTTCATTTAATCCCCACAATAACCTTAGTATACTCATTTTTAGAGATAATAAAATTGAGTCTTACATAGGTTAAGTAGCTTGCCCAAGAAGACTAGTAAGTAGATTAGCTGAGAGGAATACATAGGAAAGCCTACCATCTACATATACTGCACAATGCAGAACACTGATACTCCTCCCCCATTCAGTATGGCAGACACAGTCTAGCTCATTCAATAGGAGCCTGATTTTAACATCTAAAATGAGTACAGAGGTATAATCCTTTGTAAGAATGACAAACTCTAATTAAAACAATGTTTAAATGAGACATAGGAATCACTTTATGAAGACCTGCTTTACAATATAGTTTCTAAGAATATTACAGTATCTGAACACTGATTCCAAACCAAAAATTCTAGCATCTATCTACCACCCTGCACAGGCCTTCACATTTACAACTGCTTGGCTAGAGTTAGGCATGACGAACTTCCAGTTCCCTGGTTTATGTGGTCATATGGTAATGGTGGATTTTATATACAATCAACTAATTAAACCATCAACCACTCAAGTCTACTTTAGACATCCAGTGCAGATGACTACGTCCAAGACTACTAAAATTAACAACCACATTTTAAAAGATCATATTACCTGTGATGAAAATTTAATTTAAAGGAACATTCTTGGCATAATCCTAAAAAAAAAAAAAAAGAGTAACACCACGGAATTGCTAAATTTTAATAACTGCACTGCTACTTTACTTTTAATATCATAAATTGTCATTTTTCCTTACATTCCTTTACTGTAAGAGGGGAAACAAATAATCTGAAGAAAACAATCTGATTCTCTCCCACCTCAAAAAATGTATATATATAATAAAAATTGTATTAGAATGCTTGAGAAATTGAAAATATTCTGCCATTGCTTTAGAAAATGGTGCTGTCAAGTTATTCTAAAAGCAAACTGTTTCACAGGCAGCATTAATTGTATCTCACATCAAAAACATCTAATAACAATAGTGTGGGTATAGTCATTTCCTCTGAAGTACTCTAAGAGTTTTCAAATGGAGAAGAACTTTCAAAAAAGTTCCTCTATTGTGGTCTCTTTTTTGCTTTAATCTCAGTTCACACTAGTTGACTCTTCCTCATAAGCACTTCCAGGAAGAACTCAGACACCAACCTTCATTGGTGTGTACCAAGTAGCATATGGGGAAATCCTTGATTTCTACCCGGAGTGGGCAGACACTCTAAGGGCACACGTATTTAGGAACCAGAGAAGGTTGTTAACATGATGCAGAGAAGACACTGACACATAAAAGACTAGCTTAGAAAAAAAAAAAAAAGAATGAGCAACAGATCCTAAAACATGTATATTAAGAGAAACTTTTGTATTCTGGGTTATAATCCTAAGCTTTTAAGACTGATATCAAGAACAATCTGCCCTCCTAAAATTTTTTCTTTATTGACACAATTAAGTCTACACCACAACAATATGGCTATCAGCTAATGTGAGACTTTACATTGCCTTTTCTGATACTTTGCATCTCACTCTGCACTGGTGACATTCTCAAATTAATGGAAAGAGGTCTTCACTTCACGAATTACTGGTTTACATCTGGCATTAGAACTATTTCCCCTAGTGTCACTCCTGCAACTTTCATAAGCTCTGAGAAAAAAAGAGTTTCCAAGAAGACACATTAAAAATTTTAAATTGAATCTTAAATTAGCCTATATATTTTAAAATCTAAATTACTAGATAAACTTTGAAGAAATCAATCATACCCCACCTAAAGTCAACTTACTTAATTTAACAAGCGCATTTCTCTTTTCACCATGCTCAATATAACCAAAATTAACTTCCCAACTCTTTAGGCCTTCTTTTTTATCACAACATTTATTTCCACAGCAAAACTGGCCTGCAAATAAAGGAAGGAATATTAGCTATGATGGTTGGTGACAATATTTATCTATACAATCTGGTATTACCTCTGAAATTTACTCAACATACATACATAACATATATGACATACATATATAAATTCCTAGCTCTATAAAATAATCATTAAAAAACTGACCACAATAATTGTGGTATGTTCAACAATCAAATCAAATTGCTGAATGAACTGTTTAAAAAAAAAAAATCAGTTCCAGAATTCTTTACTTGATAGATAGTTGACCATCTATCAAGTTGACTGTTTATATTAAGATTCAGATTTTTAGTGACTCCATGTGAGGGAATCTTACACTTTGGAAGATGGAAGTACTAAAAAAGTGTACTCACTAATACCCTAAAAGAAAAAGTATATTTTCCAAAGTACATGCACTTATACCTGGGACAATCTTTTTCAATATTTAATAATATTAAAATTGATAAAAATTGAAATTTTTAATACAGCATTTAAGTACCAGCATGAAATGACATTTAAAGCACATTTTAACTAGCATTTTGAGATTAAGTAGAATAAGTAATCAAACCTGATGCTCTAAATTTTAGAATCACTTGACACTAAAATCAACACCTTATTATCATATCCATTGTGTATTAAAACCTTATGCAAAAAAGGACTAATATTGATGATCCAAGAGGGGAAAAAAAAATAAACTACTCAACAATTACTAACTAACAGAAAAAGACAAGATCAAACTTATTTGCACAAACTAAAAAAAAGGATTTATATCTCAATAATTTGCACCAACAGGAACAAACTGACTTTTTTTCATAAAAAAGAAACTGTCAAAATGAATTTTGAAAATTACCAGTTCAAAGGCTGATAACTTTTCTAAATTGGCACTGTTTTACTCATTCCAAATAAATACTTCATTAAATCTGTATGTTTAGCAACAGCTCTATTGTTAAAAAAGCACCAAGATTCAATCACAGCAAATAGCTTTCTTTCCCCTTCTCAATTAAAACTTTTTTCAATTACATGAATTTAGAGAATGTCCATCAATTTTTTTTTAAAGGCAGCATTACTTACTGTCACTTGAAAATTCCATTCAATAAAAGTATAAAATTTTTAAATTGTGATAGACATTTCAACAGTTCTCATTGTCTTAGGTAAAAGCACAAACTAAAATGTAACGCTAAGAAAAGTTAAAAATAGCTTTAAAATTATTCTTTTTCCTTCTCCTCTATAGTACCTTTAGGGCTGATCTTAATTTATGGAAGATGTATATGAGCCACACTGACAGCATAAATGTTTAATCATTTAAAAACGAAACCTTTATTTTCAAAGATTTTTTTAAAGTTTTTAGTTTAAAATTATCTCCTTAATGTTCCTATGTAGTTTTCAGGAGCATTAACACTTAAAATGCCATCACCAATAAAGAGCTAATTTTATAGCATGAGATAGTATAGAGATTAACACTTAAATGCAATCACCAATAATACAAAGCTCATTTTATAGCATGAGATAGTATAGAAATATTAACTTTTCAGAAAAATTTTATGAATAGATTACAATGCACAGAAAAAGCATTTACTGATTGTCTACCAAATGCTTGTTCTTTTTCTGTCAGAGTAAATATTTGGGCTCAAACTCAGTGACTCCCTAAGAACTAGCCTGTCTAAAAATTCTATTAGGTTCAAAGTAATATTTAATTTCTATCTGCAAAATGTGGATTTGACTGGAATACAGTAATACCAACACATTATTCCAAAAATTAATAAAGAGAAAAACTCAAGTATTCATCTGTTGATAGTTTCCTTCTTAGGAAACTTTTAACTCTTTGAACATTTTCTACTTATCTGCAATTGAATATCCTAGAAGCAAAAATTCTAAAGGTAAAAAACGTTAAAGCATTATATTTTGAACTTTGTTAGCAATATATCATTAATACACCTTCTCTAATTTTACTTTGTATTTTGTAGATAATCACTTACTGTATACATTAGGAATAATCTTACCCAATGACTTCAATAATATAACAAAATAACCTTATCCTATTAAAAACTAAAATAAAGAAAAAGAATTACCTTTCCCTGAAATTACTTCTTTTTCTACTCGCCACCTAAATCCAAACTGACAAGAAAAAAAAAAAATACATTTATGCCAGAGTAAATTTAAACAATATTTAAATTGTAGATAAATCTTAACATGGAGCCAACAATTAACATAATGACACTTACTAATCTAAAAAGTAAACCTAATTCCCATCATGATAGTTTTTTCTCTCCTTACAGGATTCCAGGTACTTAAAAATACATCTGAACAATTAACCAACTTCTCTGTTAAGGAACAATCCTCTTTACTTTCTTTTTTTTTTTTTTTAATTTTTATTTATTTATTATTTTTGGCTGTGTTGGGTCTTCGTTTCTGTGCGAGGGCTTTCTCTAGTTGCGGCGAGTGGGGGCCACTCTTCATCGCGATGCGCAGGCCTCCCACTGTCGCGGTGCGCGGGCCTCCCACTGTCGCGGCCTCTCTTGTTGCAGAGCACAGGCTCCAGACGCACAGGCTCAGTAGTTGTGGCTCACGGGTCTAGTTGCTCCGTGGCATGTGGGATCCTCCCAGACCAGGGCTCGAACCCGTGTCCCCTGCATTGGCAGGCAGATTCTCTACCACTGCGCCACCAGGGAAGCCCCACCCTCTTTACTTTTTAAAAAAGTTTATTTATTCATTTTTGGCTGTGTTGGGTCTTCATTGCTGTGTGCCGGCTTTCTCTAGTTGCTGCGAGCAGGGCCTACTCTTCATTGCGGTGCACAGGCTTCTCATTGCAGTGGCTTCTCTTGTTGCAGAGCATAGGCTCTAGGTGCATGGGCTTCAGTATTTGTGGCGTGTGGGCTCAGTAGTTGTGGCGCACAGGCTTAGTTGTTCCATGGCATGTGGGATCTTCCTGGCCCAGGGCTTGAACCTGTGTCCCCTGCATTGGCAGGTGGATTCTTAACCACTGCGCCACCAGGGAAGTCCAATCCTCTTTACTTTTAGACTTCTTATTAAAAGTTATAGGTGCCAGGCACAAGGTATGTAAATTAACAAAAAATATATACTGTTCTATAACACTGACAGAAAAAAAAAGAAGTTATAGTACAATAAAGAAGTAGTATACTATAATATGAGAGTACAGTCTTTGGAGTCAGATTGTTTGGGTTTATGTCTTACCTCCATCACTTGACAGCTATATAATACTGGACAAGTTATTTAATCTATTTATGGCTCAGTTGCCTCATATAGAGGTAACACGAGTACTCCTGCTTTGGGTTAAGATGTTTAAATGGAATAATACATATAAAGTACTTATAATAGTATCTGGTGTATAGTACACCAGGGGTTAGCAGATAATGGTCTACAGGCCTGCTGCCTATTTCTATAAATAAAGTTCTAATGGAACACAACCACAACCATTCATTTGTATATGGCTCTTTTCCCACTACAACAGCATAGTAATGAACAGGAAAGAGCAGTGGTACCAGTCTGGAGCCCTAAAGTGGAAAGTTGTTAAATTTCCCTCCTGATTCCTAAACATAACTTTATAGTTGACCCTTGAACATGGCGTTTAGGGGCACTGACCACTACGCAGCTGAAAATCTGAGCATAAATTTACACTTAGCCCTCCTAATCCAGGGTTCCACATCTGCAAACTCAACCAACCACAGACTGTGTAGTACTATAGTACGTATTTAGTGAAAGAATCCACACAGTTCAAACCCATGTTGTTCAAGGGTCAACTGTATTTGCTTTTTGGCTAAAAATGATACAATGTTAAAATGTTTTCTCCACTATCTTATAAGACTCACATTCATATGCTAAATTACTATAATTTTAGTAAATGGTTTAGTTTTCTATTCAATTTACCATACAGTTAAAAGCTCAGCTCTAGAATCATGCTGACCCAATGCAAGCTCTTATTAACTAGCTGTGAGGTTGGGAAAGTTACTTCTCAGTCTATTTCCTTTTTATGAGTAAAATCCTAATCTCATAGGTTGTTGTAATTAAGAAAGATAATTCAGATGAAGCGTTCAATGCCTGGTTAACTTTATTTTTATTTTATTTTTTAATCATCTATTATTTGAATTAGGCAATTTTGTATTTTAAATGCAAATGAGGGCTCAAAATATTTCAAAATATTCTAACTGAAAATAAAATAAAATCCCCCAGTCTAGGAAAAAAAGAAATAAAAAATTCAAAATAACTCTGTATTTAATTCTATTTTTAAGCCCATACATTTATGTGAGGATTGTTTGTCATCTAACAGATGTTGGAATGTCTACTGAAGCACAGTCAAATGTGTACAGCAACAGTTCCCAAACTTTTTCTTTCATTCATTAATCTATTCAACAATTATTAAGCAACTACTTACTGGGCTTGGCACTCTGCTGAGAGTATAAAGTGATTATTAAAATAAGTGTCTGTCACCAAGAAGGTTATAATCTTATGATGGACAAGAAATGTAACAAACAACTACAATATGTCCTACTAGTTAAAGACTGCATAGAGGTTTTGCCTCAATATGTTTTTCTATTCTTTCCTGACAAATATTCCTGTTGATATGTTGGATTAAACACTTGAATTACTCAGGGTGTGGTGCTTAGCCTCCTTTTCTTCTCACTCTACCCTCTAGAACAAGGAGGTCACACATGCAAGCAATAAGAGAGAAGTATCCTGACTTCCTGACAACACAAAGTTCCATGATCACCCACTTGGACTTTTATGTGAAAGGAAAACAAACTTGTAGTTCATTTAAGCCACTGTTATTTGGGACTGCTTGCTGGTCCCTGTAGCTGAATCTTACCCTAACTGATACAATGATCCAACCAAATTCTCAATGATGAAAGGGAAAAAGCAACAAAGAAGGAAATGGGGGTGTGAAACAAAGGCTGGAATTCACTAAAAATGCCCTAAGTATCTACTATATATATTAGGCACTTGGCTAGGAGCTTGTTAATTAAAAATGAATAAAACACTGTCTTTGTGTAAGTAAAACTATGAGAAAATGCATAGTAGCAAGAAAGTCAGCAGCATTACTCTTTCTCCAAAATAGTATGCCAAAAAAAACAATCATTATCTTTGCCAAGAAGATCCCCCTGGTATGTGTGGAGCAGGATATGGGAAATCTCTGTACCTTTCCCTCAATTTTGCCGTGAACTTAAAACTGCTCTAAAAAACAGCCTTAAGAAAAAGATGTCCCTCTCTCCATATTTCCTATTTCTCTAGGATCTATACTCAAAACCTGCAAGTCATATGTGATTTCTTACTTGCACTTACCCTGGTATCTAACTAACTCATCATGTTCTAGTAGAAAAACACAACTTGTTTCAAGATTATGCACTTTATTTTATTTATTTAAATTATTTATTATTATTTATTTTTGGGAAGTCCCTATGCACTATAAAGTATGATTTCCAGTAATATACTGTGTTTTTATAAATGGGGAATATAAATATTTAACTATTATTTATGTCCACTTTCTTCCCTCAACTATAGTTTTTTTTTGAGGGCAGACACCATGCTTTAACCCATAGCACCAAGCCCAGTCCTCTATAAATACTGGAAAACAATCAACAAACGAACCAGGGTTGAAAAAGTTTTGTTATGTGCTCCTTGAAAGACTTATACTTCACCCTCAACTTGCAGTATAATACCTTCAAGTAACTCCAACTGCTGTGGTGCTTTTTGGATTCAATATAGTCAATAACTATTAGCGAGATGAGAGCTAGTTTACAAGAATCTGAGGATGTTTTGGGGATACACCAAGTGCTGGGGTTTGTAAACAGGGTTATAAAAATGCACACTACTACTATCTATAAGAATATTGTGAAGCAACCCACATATTAAAGGCACTAGTGAAAAATTATTAAACCAATTATGGTTCTGAGATTTAACTATTTAAATGAAAAGAAATCCTTAGGATAAACAAATCTAAGATAGCTTTTTAGGGACTTCCCTGGTGGCGCAGTGGTTAAGAATCCGCCTGCTGATGCAAGGGACACGGGTTTGAGCCCTGGTCCGGGAAGATCCCACATGCCACGGAGCAACTAAGCCCATGTGCACAACTACTGAGCCTGTGCTCTAGAGCCCGAGAGCTGCAACTACTGAAGCCCACGCACCTAGAGCCTGTGCTCCGCAACAAGAGAAGCCACTGCAAGGAGAAGCCTGCACACCGCAACAAAGAGCAGCTCCCGCTCACCGCAACTAGAGAAAGCCTGTGCACAGCAATGAAGACCCAAAGCAGCCAAAAATAAATAAATAAATTTTTTTTAAAAAAAGCTTTTAAAATAGGTTGTCTTTCTTAATACAAACGCACACTATCCAAAACATACAGATTTATGCAACATCCCTTCCCCTCCCATTTCAAACTGAGATCATTTGTTTCTGGGTCAATTTATCTATCAGTAGCTAAAAATGTGAAAAATGAGATAGGAATAAAAATCATCCTAGAGGAGGCGATCAAAATGGCAGAGAGACATGGAGCTCACCTCCTCCCACAAATACAACAAAAATACATCTACTCATAGAACAATTCTCAGAGAATACCTACTGAAAGCTTAAAGATCCTATACAACCAGAGATGCAAGAAAGATCCCCACATAACTGGGGAAGACAAAGGGAACAGGGAGAAGAAGAGGAATTGGGATGAGACCTACACCCCTGGTAGGGAGCTGTGAAAAAGGAAAGGTCCCCTCACCCTGGGAACCTCCTTCACCAGCTGGGAGGTCTGCTGGGACAGATAGGGAGCTTCAGAGGCTCGAGAGAAGAGCACGGGAGCTGGCCTGCAGCCCTACAGGGTAAAGAAAGACCAGTATAGATGATCCCCGCCATGTAGCTGCACTTCCTAGCCAGAGACACGTGCCTGAAGTGCACAGCAACTGGGTGGTGAAACTTGGGCTTCAGTGGACACACCTGGGGAGAGGACTTGGTTTGGCTGCGTGGAGACAGCCTGAAGCGCCAGGAGTGTGGCCTGGGCCAAAACCGGGGGTGTGCACAGGAAAGAGAGTGCTTCTGCCATAGCAGCCTCATTATCAGCATGCTTGCAATGGGGCATAGCTCCGGCCACTGCGGGTTTTGCAAACTCTGTGGATGCGCACACGTGGAGGCAGGGCTGAAATCTGAGCCAATTACCGGAGCTCCCACAGTGGGCACACCTTCAGTAGGTTTTCGCATCAGTGGCTTTGTGAGCATGCATACGTGCCTAAGGGACCTCCAAGCCGATTACCGGTGCTCCCACAGAGGAACCAGACACCGAAGGCAGTGCCAACAACAGTGATCTTTGTGGGCGCGTGCACCAGGTGGCAGGCAGCATCAGAGTTGCACGTCCCAGCGGACAGCTACTGGGGAAGAATACACAGCAGCTCCTTTCCCAGAGAGAGTGCTCCAGTCCCACCTACCTCACACTGCAGCTTAGAACCTGACCTGGGGGCTTCTACTCTTACAACTGGGGAGCAGACCCTGCCCCTGACAGGGCTGTGACAACCGCAGAGCAAAGAGGAGGTTCTGCCCAACATCCAATGCAGGCTCTGATCACAACACCACCAAACACACTGCCAGCAAGGGGACAAGGGCCAACACACCCTGAGAAAAGATATGGCAAGAATCCTACCAAAAACAACCCTTGCACCAAGAATACTGGACTCCCACAGTCTACACAGGGTTGCTCTGACATAAAAACAGCCACAGTAGATAACTGTTTCTCCTAAATTCATAGAGTCAAAGAAATGTAAGTAAAATGAAAAAACAAAGGAACTATTTCCAATTAAAAGAACAAGAGAAATCCCCTGAAAGAACAATGAAACAGACTTCTCCAGCCTACCAGACCCCAAGCTCAAAAAGGAGGTAATAAAAATGCTGAAGGAATTAAGAAAGACTATTGATAGAAATGCAGATCACCATAACAAGGAACTAGAAACTATAAAAAGGAGCCAATCAAAATTAGACAACCCAATTGCCAAGATGAAAACCAAGCTAAAGGCAATAAATAGCAAACTAAATAAGGTAGAAGAATGAATAAGTGATCTGGAAGACAGAATAATGGAAATCACCCAATCAGAACAGCAGACAGAAAGACAAATGAAAAAAAAAAAAATGAAAGCAACATATGAGATTATGGGATAATATAAAGCACGCCAATCTATGCATAAAAGGAATCCCAGAAGAAGAAAGAGGAAAGGGAATCAAAAATTTATTTGAAGAAATTATGGCTGAAAACTTCCCAAACCTAAAGAAGGAAACAGATATCCAGACACAGGAAGCACAGAGGGTCCCAAACGGACCTACTCCAAGACGTCACAATGATAATGGCAAAAGTTAGAGAGGATTCTAAAGGCAGCAAGATAAAAACAAAGAGTCAGTTACAAGGGAACCGCCATAAGGGTATCAGTTGATTTCTCTACAGAAACTTTGCATGCCAGAAGGGAGTGGCAAGATACATTTAAAGTCCTGAAAGGGAAAAACCTGCAACCTATGATACCCTACCCAGCAAGATTATCATTAAGCATGGAAGGAGAGAGAAAGAATTTCTCAAAGAAAAAATAAAAGAATACAGCAACACTAAACCTACTCTAAAAGAAATACTAAAAGGTGTTCTCTAAATAGAAAAGAAGCAGGAATCTATAAGAAATGGAAAATCACAATAGGAAAGGTAAATATATAAAAAGATTGAAGACCACTTAAATTAGGCAGTACACAGATTAAAAAAACAATCAAAAAATTCTGTGAAAGCGATTATAATCACAATGAACAGCAAAAAGATAAACATGAAGATGAGAAACAGGGCATCAAAATTGCAAAATGTGGAGGAAGGGAGTAAGAAAATGTAGATCTTTTAGAAAGTGTTTGACCTGATATGACCACCAGTCTAAAGCAAGTAGATAGAGTTATGGGTTAACATACTTGAAAACCAGGGTAACCACAAATCAAAAACATACAACAGATTCACAAAAACCAAAATGAAAGGAATTCAAGCATAATACAAAAGAAAACCATCAAAGCACAAAAGGAAAAACAAAAAGAAGAAAGGAACAAAGAAATACAAAATCAACAGGAAAACAAGGTTTAAAATGGCAATAAATACACTTATCAATAATTACTTTAAGAGTCAATGGACTAAAAACATTGATCAAAAGACACAGAGTGGCAGATTGGATAATAAAACAAGAACCTATAATATGCTGCCTACGGGAGACCAACTTTAGGGCTAAAGACACATATAGATTGAAAGTGAGGAGATGGAAAAAGATATTTCACGCAAATGGAAATGACAAGAAAGCGAGGGTAGCAATTCTCATACCAGACTTTAAAACAAAGGCCATAAAGAAAGACGAAGAAGGACACTATATAATGATAAAAGGATCAATACAAGAAGAGGATATCACACTCGTTAACATATACACACCCAATATAGGAGCACCTAGATACATAAAACAAATAATAACAGACATAAAGGGAGAAACTGATGGGAATACAATAATAGTAGGAGACTTTTAACACCTCACTCACATCAATGGACAGATCTTCCAGACAGAAAAGCAATAAGGCAACAGAGATCCCAAATGACACAATAGAACAGTTAGACTTAATTGAAATCTACAGGATACTACATCCAAATAAAGCAGAAAACACATACTTTTCAAGCACACATGGAACATTCTTTAGGATAGACCACATACTAGGACACAAAACAAGGCTCAACAAATTTAAGAGGACAGAAATTATTTCAAGCATCTTTTCTGACCACAACTACATGAAACTAGAAATCAACCACAGAAAGAGAAACGAGGAAAAAAACTATTACATGGAGATGAAACAACATGCTACTAAAAACCAATGGGTCAACAATGAAATCAAAGAGGAAATAAAAAATATCTTGAGACAACAACAATGAAAACACAACCATACAAAATCTACGGGATGCAGCAAAAGCAGTCCTTAGAGGAAAGTTCACGGCGATACAGGCCTTCCTCAAAAAACAAGAAAACTCACAAATAAATAACCTAACCTACCACCTAAAAGAATTAGAAAAAGAAGAGCAAATAAAACCTAAAGTCATCAGAAGGAAGGAAATAATAAAGATCAGAGAAGAAATAAATAAAATAAAGATTAAAAAACAACAGAAAAATCAATAATACCATGAGCTGGTTTTTTGAACAGATAAACAAAATCAACAAACTTCTGGCCAGGCTCACCAAGAAGAAAAGAGAGAGGACCCAAATAAATAAAATAAGAAATGAAAGGGAGAAATAATAACCGACACTATAGAAATACAAAAAATCATAAGAAGATATTATGAACAGTTATATGCCAACAAAATGGACTACTTAGAAGAAACGGACAAGTTTCTAGAAATAGCCTGTAAAAACTGAATCAAGAAGAAACAGATGATTTGAACAGATCTATCACTAGAAGTGAAATAGAATCTGTAATTTAAAAAATTCCCTGCAAACAAAAGTCCAGGACTGGATGGCTTCATTGGGGAATTGCACCAAACATACCGAGAAGAACTCATACTGATCCTTCTCAAACTCTCCCAAAAGACTGAAGAGGCGGGAACACTCCCAAAGCCATCCTATGAAGCCACCTATCACCCTGACACCAAAATCAGACAAAGACACTAACAAAAAAGAAAATTACTGGACAATATCTTTGATGAATATAGATGCAAAAATCCTCAACAAATATTAGCAAACCAAATCCAACAATCCATAAAAAGGTCATACACCATAATTAAGTTGGGTTCATTCCAGGGTCACAAGAATAGTTCAACATATGCAAATCAATCAATCTGATATATCACATCAACAAAAGACAAAAACCACATGATCATCTCAATAGATGTAGAAAAAGCATTTGATACAATTCAATATCCATTCATGATTAAAATCTCTCACCAAAGTGGGTATAGAGGGAACCCACTTAGCCAACATAATACTAAATGGTGAAAAGCTGAAAGCCTTCCTGCTAAAATCTGGAACAAAACAAGGATGTCCACTCTCACCACTTCTACTCAACACAGTATTGGAATTCCTAGCCACAGCAGTCCGATGAGAAAAAATAAAAGGTATCCAAATTGGAAGGGAAAAGGTAAAATTGTCATTTTGTGCAGATTACATGATACCCTATACAGAAAACCCTGAAGACTCTGCACAAAAACTACTAGAACTGATAAATGAATTCAGCAAGGTAGCAGAATACAACATTAATATACAGAAATCTGCTGTATTTCTTCATACTAACAATGAAATATCAGAAAGAGAAAGTAAAATAAATTCCCACTTAAAATCGCATCCAAAAAAAAGAAAAATATCTAGGAATAAACCTAATCAAGGAGGTGAAAGACTTATATGCTGAGAACTATAAAACATTGATAAAGGAAACAGAAGATGATTCAATGAAATCGGAGGATAGCCCATGCTCTTGCACTGGAAGACTTAATATAGTTAAAATGGCCATACTACCCAAAGCAATCTACAGATTAATGTGATCCCTATCAAATAACCCATGACATTTTTCACAGAACTAGAATAAATAATCCTAAAATTTATATGTAATCACAAAAGACCCAGAATTGCCAAAGTAATCCTGAGGAAAAAGAACAAAGCTGGAGGCATAACCCTTCCAGACTTCAGAAAATACTATAAAGCCACAGCAATCAAAACAGCATGGTTCTGGCACAAAACAGACATACAGATCAATGGAACAGAACAGAGAGCCCAGAGATAAACCCACACACTATGGTCAATTAATCTTCGACAAAGGAGGCGAGAATATACAATGGAGAAAAGACAGTCAGTCTCTTTAACAAGTGGTATTGGGAAAGCTGGACAGCCACATGTGAATCAATGAAGTTAGAACACACTCTAACACCATACACAAAAATAAACTAAAAATGGCTTAAAGACTTTAATATAAGACATGACACCATAAAACTCCTTGAAGAGAACATAGGCAAAACGTTCTCTGACATAAATCGTAGCAATATTTTCTTAGGTCAGTCTCACAAGGCAAAAGAAATAAAAGCAAAAATAAACAAATGGGACCTATGAAACTTAAAAGCTTTTGCATAGCAAAGGAAACCATGAACAAAATGAAAAGACAACCTATGGAATGGGAGAAAATATTTGCAAATTATGAGACCAACAAGGGCTTAATTTCCAAAATGTACAAACAGCTCACACAGCTCAATATAAAAAAAACCCAAAAAACTCAATCAAAAAATGGGCAGAAGACCTAAATAGACATTTCTCCGAAGTAGACATCCAGATGGCCAACAGGCATATGAAAAGATGCTCAACATTGCTAGTTATTAGAGAAATGCAAATCAAAACTACAATGAGATATCACCTCACACCAGTCAGAATGGCTATCATCAAAAAGTATACAAATAATAAATGCTGGAGAAGGTGTGGAGAAAAGGGAACCCTCCTACACTGTTGTTGGGAATGTAAATTGGTGCAGTCACTGTGGAAAAACAGTATGGAGTATGGAGGTTCCTTAAAAAACTAAAAATAAAGTTACTATATGATCCAGCAATGCCACTCCTGGGGATGTATCTGGAAAAGACGACAACTCTAATTCAAAAAAGATACACACACCCCAACGTTCACAGCAGCACTATTTACAATAGCCAAGACATGGAAGCAACCTAAATGTCCATCGACAGATGAATGGATAAAGAAGATGTGGTATATATATACAACGGAATATTACTTAGCCATAAAAAAGAATGAAATAATGCCATTTGCAGCAACATAGATGGACCTAGAAATGATCATACTAAGTAAAACAGACAGAGAAAGACAAGTATTATACGATATCACTTATAGGCGGATATCTAAAAATAGTACAAATGAACTTATTTATAAAACAGAAACAGACTCACAGACACAGAAAACAAATGTATGGTTACCAAAGGGGAATATGGGGGAAGGGATAAATTATGAGTATGAGATTACAGATACGCAATACCATATATAATATAAACAACAAGGATTTACTGGGTAGCACAGGGAACTATATTTAATATCTTGTAATAACCTATGATGGAAAAGAATCGAAAAAAGGGAAAAAATATATATAACCAAATCACTTTGCTATACACCTGAAACGCAACATTGTAAATCAACTCTACTTCTATTTTTTTTAAATCCCTTTAATATTAACTAAAATAGGACTTCCCTGGTGGCGCAGTGGTTAAGAATCCGCCTGCCAATGCAGGGGACATGGGTTCGATCCCTAGTCCAGGAAGATTCCACATGCTGCGGAGCAACTAAGCCCATGCGCCACAACTACCGAGCCTGCGCTCTAGAGCCTGTGCGCCACAACTACTGAGCCCGCATGCCACAACTACTGAAGCCCACGCACCCTAGAGCTTGCGCACCGCAACTACTGAGCTCACGCACTGCAACTACTGAAGCCCATGTGCTCTAGGGCCCATGTGCCGCAACTACTGAGCCTGCATGCTGCAACTACTGAAGCCCGTGCGCCTAGAGCCCATGCTCTGCAACAAGAGAAGCCACCGCAATGAGAAGCCTGTGCACCGCAACGAAGAGTAGCCCCCACTCGCCACAACTAGAGAAAGCCTGCATGCAGCAACGAAGACCCAATGCAGCCAAAAATAAATAAAATTAATTAAAAAAAAATTAACTAAAGTAAGATGTAAAGCGGGAAGGGAAATTTGCCATTACTAATTGGCACTGATAAGAGCTAATTTTACTAGAATAGACATTTACATAACAGAAGATGTGCATCTGCCTCTTTATATGGTAATCCATTTAAAAAAAAAGCCTATCAATTTCAAACATCATTTGTGAAAGAAGACATCATTCAAAGGGTCAAATCATAACGACTAGAGGCTCTGGATTAGAGTCAGGATAAAACAAGATTCAGTAGCCACCTGTGTTTCATTTTAGACTTTTCATGTCTCATCTCACAAAGAGGCACCCTTGACTTCGGGGCCCTTTGTAAATTCCACAGCTATCAAGGTTAAATGGTTCAATTGATACTTCATTGATGGAGGACAACTTAGAATTGAATTAGCATCTCAAAAGAATAATACAGGGCACAATAGTATATTAAAAAGTAATACTAAAAAAAAAAAAAAAAAAAAAAAAGTAATACTGTATGTGAATAAGAACCTTCTTCTATAAATATTTGGAAGGCATACCTTATTTTCTTTGTATCTGGTGAGATCTGCTACGCAGTATTCCTTGAATAATTTATCATAGTATTTCTTTGCAAGTCTCTTCTCCCTAGATTCATTAAAAAAATATAAATTTTACACATTTAGAAATTCAACCATTGTTTGCTACTTGGAGGCCATGTCAAATAAATAACGCATATGATATAAACATTAATGTTTTAAAAGAGGTCTATTACTTACATGTGCATAGAATATCTGAATATTAACTATTAATAGTGGGTCTCTAGGGAGGGAAGCTGGAAGACTAATAGTCAAAGATGAGAAGGAGACTGACTCTTCACTTTTTACCCTCTGTAATGTTTGAATTTTTAAAACCATTTTCAGGTTTTATGTTTTCCCAAAATATTTTTAAAATTTAAAAAGAAGCATACTACAAGACAACAAATAATATTGTAAAAATTTTATAAATTATTTTTTAAAGACAAAGTCAAGCAATGAGAAGTCAGTTAAAATTGTTAAAAATTACCAAAAGAATCAAACCAGATTCAATAATCTGAGGCACGGTTTTATGTTCTCGATTCAGAACTGTCCCATGCAGGGGCCAAATGCTTTGGACAGGTGACAAAACAAGAAAACACTCAGGGAGCAGGAGAGACAGGACTATAGCATTTGATGCATTATGTCTCACACGTGTACAATTACCAATTCATGTCCATTTCATCCTCCTCATTCCATAGGAATCTGTGATTTTCTCGTATAACATCCATGTCTATCTTGTCATTTTCCCTGAAAAATAAAACAATTTCAAATTCAATATGAAAACAAAATTAGTCAAATTTAAGTTAAACAGTGTGTGAGATTTTTGAGCACCTGAATAAAAATAAGATACACAAAGACAGTTTTATATGTATGTATATATATTTATAAAAAGTATTTCAGTATTTTCAAAAGGCAGTTATAAACAGTGCTGCTACAGAAACAAATAGATAAGGAATCCACCCATCTCTAGCGCTGGTTCAATTATACAAAGGGTGCTAAATTACCAAAACTAGGATGAGAAATCTGAATAAACACTAAATGGATAAGGAAGATGAATGAAAATAAGTTTCAGAATCTAAAATAAGTAACACCATCCTATTGTGATCTAATTTTAAAAATATATAAAGAATTTTTCCACACCTCATTTTACTACAGCTTCCTAGGAAGACTGAGTAAGGAAGGAAGAGAACTGAAGGAGATGATTTTTCAAGATGATAACAGATTGGGGACAGAACAAGGGATTGTTGAGAAATACAGGCTAAATTCAGAGGAGAGCTAAGTTTGTGGCTGATGAGCTGGTATAAAGTTTTTCAGGGCACTATCAACTCAGAAAATCGTTAAGTAAAGAGAAAAAAACCCACACAAAACCAAGAGGCTCTGACAGAAGAGCCTCAGATATAAGAAGGAATTTCATGTGTGGGAAATAATTAGAGTGAGGTCTCTTGTTTGCCCTATCTTTTAAAAAGCAATCCCAAACCTGAGGTCTAAAAAGTTCATTATTTCAAAGATCCTTGTGGGGGAAAAAAAAAAAATCACTGCATAATCAGGCACGTGAGTATTCCTCACATAATCCTGTTATTGCCAGGATCAGCAGGCTGCCTGAGGCCTGTTGCCAGAGAAATGGGGTTCATGATGAGTTGCTTAGCTAGAAGCTTCGAATGGCCTCTCCACCTTATAACAACAAAACTGGAATGGAAAGCAGGAGAAAATGACAGAATCAGAAGATATAGTAGCTGTGAGTCTTCAAAGACACCCATACCTACCTCCCATTATGTAAAATAAACTTTATGACACTTACCCCAATCGCCTGAAGTCTTCTTTTTTGCCACCATAGTATAAAATATAGTCATTTACAAACTTTGTATGCCTTTGATACTGAAATGCAAAAAATTAAGGATTTTACTTGTTCAGGAGTAGTTGGGTATCAATGACATATTACTGAGTAGGGAAAAAAAAAGCATAGTATGAGTCTATTTCATTTTTTAAAAATACACAAATATATGCTATCCATGCTTATAAATTAAAAAAAGATCTAAAAGGATAAATATTAAACTGTTAAGAGTGAACACGGTACAGTAGAGGGGCTTTCACTTTCTAATGAATACTCTATATTGTTTTGAACATTTTCAAGCAATAACTCTCTGGGGAGAAGGACAGCTTCCTATATACAGCCTCACACCACCACTCATTTTAATCATCAAAATATGAAAAACAAATTATAGTTTCTAAAGTTAAAGGTGAGGAGTAGAATTTTTCTTCATTATAAAATATAATTTAGCTATTTCAGTAACAATAAAGCCTCCAAAATAGAAGATGTAACTTTTATTAAATTAAATCCTAACATGAGGCTTTCAAAAAGAAGTAAATATAAGAAATCACGTTATTTTTTTATACTCTCTTTTAATATTCAAAGAAACTACAGTCATGTTTATTTTCAGTGCAATACAACAAGACACATGAGCATTTTACTTGTTTTAAAAAGCTCCATGGTACTCTCTAGAGCTGAACACACACATAACAGAACTGACATAATATTGTCTGTGACTACAGCCTATTATATTAAAGACAAACAGTTATTTAATTGATCACAATGTGTTCTAACAGAATAGCGAATCAAAACGTAATTCTGAAACGAGCAACAAAGCAATTAACATTTCAGAAAAGAAAAAAGAGAAAAGCCAGATACCCAGAGATCTGGGTTCTAGCTCTTGGTCTATCACAAACTGGTCATGTGACACCGGCAAGTCACTTAAATCTTTCAAGAGCTCAAGTCAGCAAACTTTTCCTGTAAATAGTAAATATGCAGGCCATACGGTCTCTGTTAAAACTACTCAACTCTGCCACTTTAGCATGAAAGTAGGCACAGGTAACACCTAAATGAATGAGCACAGCTGTGTTCCAATAAAACTTTTATTTACAAAAACAGGTGGTAGGTGGGACTTTGCTTCCTGGAAGATGGAGCAAAGATGTACAGTTGATCCCTGAACAGGGTGGACAGAACACCCACCCTCCTCATTGTCCAAAACCTGCACGTAATGTATAATCAGCCCTCTGCATCTGTAGATTCAACCAACTGCAGATCGTTAGTACTACAGTAAAATAAATACCCATATTTACACAAGTAATACAGTAAAATAAAAATCCTTGTATAAGTGGACCCTCACAGTTCAAACCCTGTGTTTTTCAAGGGTCAACTGCACTTCTCCCTATTCCTCCCACTGAGAACTAAAAACCTTGGAAATTATATATAAAACAAACATAAGAAGACTCTGAAAGGTAGAGAGAAGAAGGCAGACCAGCTATGGACCTCAGGACCCATGGTATGACATGGTCCTGAGTTCCCCAGGTTTTCTTTTTGCTTAATAAATGCCAGACTTGGAGGTGAAGAAGCTGGATAGCTGGAAGTACCTACAAGCAGAGACAAAAGAAGTCCCAACAAAAGTCTGTTCCCTCTAACAAAATAATCAGGAGAGAGGCAGCCTAACAGGAAAGATAACTTTTAGGTAGTAACTACTCTATTCCAGCCAAACACTCCAGAAAATCTATGGCCCCACCTCCAGCCATGCAAGAAAAGGGGATCTAGACTTTCACCCTCACCAGGCTGTAACTAGATGCCCTAACACCCCCAACTGAGTGGTGTAATAGGAGGAGGAGTAGATGTTGAAATGCTAAAGGAGCAGCAGCAGATGAGATCCATGGGAAAGCTAAGCTATTGGGTTAGGAGATAAGAGGAATAAATAAATTGGTGACAAGAGAACTTCTATAACTTAAAGAAAAGGATCAGGAACAATAAAGTGAAAGTGGTGACCACAGGATAGTGGGTATATCTAATTGACATCGTCCCCTTCTCCCTATCCTGACCACAGTAATAAATACCCAGAAATACTTCACTCTCCAATATTCCCAACAGTAATATGGATGGCCAGTGGTAGCGGCTTATGTAATAAGCCACAGTCTTACCAAAAAATTGAGCTGAGAGATGGCTATCACAGAGAAACAAGGTATAACTTAAAGACATCCCCAATTCATGCCTGAAAGCTGAAGCCACAGCAGGCCTGAGACAGTCCACAAACAGACCTATTTTTTTTTTCATTTTTATTTTTTCTAACATCTTTACTGGAATATAATTGCTTTACAATGTTCTGTTAGTTTCTGCTGTATAACAAAGTGAATAAGCTGTATGTATACATATATCCCCATATCCCCTCCCTCTTGCGTCTCCCTCCCACCCTCCCTATCCCACCCCTCTAGGTGGTCACAAAGCACCGAGCTGGTCTCCGTGTGCTATGCAGCTGCTTCTCACTAGCTATCTATTTTACATTTGGTAGTGTATATATGTCCATGCCACTCTCTCACTTTGTCCCAGCTTACCATTCCCCCAGCCCATGTCCTCAGGTCCATTCTCTAGTCTGTGTCTTTATTCCTGTCCTGCCCCTACGTTCATCAGAACCTCTTTTTTTTTTTTAGACTCCATATATATGTGTTAGCATACGGTATTTGTTTTTCTCTTTCTCACTTACTTCACTCTGTATGACAGACTCTAGGTCCATCCACCTCACTACAAATAACTCAATTTTGTTTCTTTTTATGGCTGAGTAATATTCCATTGTATATATGGGCCACATCTTCTTTATCCATTCATCTGTCAATGGACACTTAGGTTGCTTCCATGTCCTGGCTATTGTAAACAGTGCTGCAATGAACATTGTGGTACATGACTCTTTTTGAATTATGGTTTTGTCAGGGCATATGCCCAGGAGTGGGATTGCTGGGTCATATGGTAATTCTATTTTTAGTTTTTTAAGGAACCTCCATGGTGGCTGTATTAATTTACATTCCCACCAACAGTGCAAGAGGGTTCCCTTTTCTCCACACCCTCTCCAGCATTTATTGTTTGTAGATTTTTTGATGATGGCCATTCTGACCAGTGCGAGGTGATACCTCATTGTGGTTTTGATTTGCATTTCTTTAATGATCAAACAGACCTATTATTAAACACAGTTTTACCAAGACATTAAAGAGCCAAGAACCAGGTAGGAAAAGAGTAAGAGTTAAAATGAGACTGAAGATAATAGTATAAAAATGAGAAATGTTGACAGCTTGACAAAAATCGATTGGAAAAAATACCTGCAAGTACATGGACTTTGTAAACCTATTTATAGAAGATTAGTAATATGTTTTTTATTATTTTTTGCCTCTAAATCTTTCTTATATATTAGTAAAAGAGAATTGTACTCAGAAGTATAAATGGCAAAATTCCATATCAATAAACACTTATCTTTAAATATAAAATTTACGTCTATCTGACTTCACAAGATTTTATGAAATAAAATAGATTTTAAAAATTGTATTATTCACAAAATCTAGAAATATAAAAGGATACAGCATCCATAGCTATGAGATGAAACCTTCTATTTCTTGCTTCTTCCCTGTTAAGAAAAATTTTATTTTAAGCAAATTCAAATGTCTATATTTAATTAATATAATCAAATCACCAACATCTCAAACCAAAAAAAGTAATGTACATTGAAGTACCATACCTATCCAGCAATTCTGCTGCAACTTGTTTATGGACCACCTTTCCATGTTTTTCCTTCTGAAATGGCTTTTTGAGCAGTAAATCATCTTCAACTGTCCTGGTTTGTTAAGAAGAAAAATTATTAGAAGAGTTCACTTTTCTCAGAGTGTTTCCTATTTCTTTATTATTTTCATAATTGGAACATGTTTTAAAGAATTCAACTCTTAAAGACTCACTGATCTTTCATGAGATATTTTACATCTCCTTTAATAGCTTAATTAATATCTTAACTTTATTTAATACCTATAAAATGGAGAAGACGAGACTAACAAATGCATGGGTTCTGGTGTCACACCACCTGGGGTCCTTGGTTCAAATTTTGGCTCTGTCATTAATTATCTTAATCTTAAATTACTTAATCTTTTTGTGCCACAATTTCCTTGTTTGTAAAGTAGAGATAACAAAGCTTTCAGTAACTGATAACATGGAAAAAGAAGGGCTGATTATAGATGATATATAGACTATAGGTGATCAGCCCTAGTTACGTAAATAGATATAATCCTAGAGCACACAAGACTATCCAACTAGATTGGCTCAAATTCTATTCTTACAAAGTAATATTTTTGAATGAAAAACCTTGAAAATGTAAAGCATTTTAATTTCATTTCATTACATAAAAATGTAATTTATTATATAATTATTTCTATTCTTTTGGTTATCCATGAAGACTGAGTACCCAACAAAAATGTTCAGTCCCAACTAGTATGCTTATATATTGTTTTCAGTGTCAAATAATAAACCAACTTTTATAAGTTTGGTTAACATGAATCAGTCAACCACTCCTAAGTTAATGGATAAAATCAAGTTTCTAAGCACTTAAGGCTGAAAACAATGCCCCTCCCTAAACACAGGCACTCCACCACGATATGGCCTCCTTGTAAGGCTCAGGCTTTATCTGCTAAGAGTTCTTACCTCTTCCATTCAATAGAGACTTCCATGAACTCCTTCCTCTGGCCACTTAGTCTGCTCATTCACAAAATCCTAAGAATTGTGCTGCATCACAATCTCATCCTCCACAGTAACCTCACTTTGAAGTCAAGTACTAGCAAAGGGACAACCAACCAAGCCCCTTCTTAGCTATGACAGTTGCAAGTAGGGTCCTTGACAGTTGAATGAAAAATAGATGCAACAGAGAAATCTAAGAGCTTTAACTGATTTCCTTTTTTTCCTTATGCTTCCCTTTCCATAAATCCCTTCACAGCATAAACATTACTTTCTTATCTTTTACATAACTGTTCTCAAATTTTTGAGTCAATTCATTATAGTTTAATAAACAAAAATTCATTCAGTAGAGCATCGTTGTCTTCACATGTAAACACAATGCAAAAACTTTAAATATTATTTATACCTCATCTCAATTTAGAAAGGATCGGAAACATAGATCAATAAAAAATTACTTACTTTTTTTTCCTTTTGCTAGATTCTCCACAGTGTTCATCATCACTAAAATCAGAGTCATAGCCTCCATGACCATGCATCTGTAAAGAAGTACAGTCAGTTACTTAGAACCTAAATTGCCCATAGTTCAGGAAACAAAATAGTTCAAAAATAAGTTATCTTTAAAAGCCACAACAGCTTTAAAGGATTGTGGTGGGCATAACGGGGGTTATCTAGCCATCTAAAACTTTCAATCACTTTGAAGTAACAAACGTACCCTTCAGAAAATGAATCAATGTTTTCACTTTAATTACCAACATGGGAGATTACTCTTTGACCTTTCCATTTAAAACCAGGTCTAGAAGCTGCCATGTCATTGCATACAAGGTTCAGCAATGCTTTACTTTTATTTGATTCAGAGTAATAACGGTTGCTGGTATTTATCAACTTTGTTCCAGACATTATGCTAGGTTCTTTACAAACACTGCTTCTAATTCTGCAAGTTAGGAACTATTACCTTCATTTTAGAGATGAAGAAATCAAGGACAAAGTAAATCAATTATACAAAGCAAATATGTAGCTAAGCAGATCTGCTTGATTCTTAAGCCCATGATCTCAACTACTACAAACTGACTCTCTGGAATATGCTAACATTTTGATTACTGTATTCCATTAGACTTAGTGGATTTGCGAACAGTACAGGATCAATTGATAAAAATTTCCTATCTTCTTTCAACATACGTGAAGATTTCCTTTTTCTTTGAAACAGTTTCTTCAAGGTAAACCACCTTGTCCTTTGTTCTAGATAACTTTATCTTGTTCCTATTCACTTTTAAATCAAAATTCTTAGAAATACTGAAAGATCTCAATTGTCACTCAGTTGTGTTAGAAAGCAGCTCCTGGTTTCAGCATTACCTAGAATTTGGGATATACATTAATGGCAGATGGATGGATTACTTGACTGTATCTGCTAAATAAGGTGGCTACATCAAACAATCTTTAAATCCTATGAGTCTGTGATCTTCATAATTCCATTTTCAAACTTACGTGTATGGGTGTATATCTCTCTTCCCTGCCCCACAGAGTTCGAGAGAGGCCGGCCCTAGCCAAGGCTGAGGTGAAGGTTTAGGCCACTTTCAACTCTACCCTCACTAAGACACACCTGGATCTCACACCTTTTTACCATGTCAACTCCCTACTTCCGCTGTTTTATCACATCTGTTCAAACCATACCAGCCTCTCACTCCTTGTCTTATGTCCTCACTTTCTTCACATCCTGATGGGGGACAACCATTGTGGGTAGCTTAGAGATAAGCTCTGGGGTCAGCCTGCCAGAACGCAAATCCTGGCTCTGCATTAAAGACGTTTCAGGTCTTTCTTTGGGCACGCTCCTTAACCTCTAGGAGCCTGTTTCCCTCTCCATAAAGGGAGGCTAATGAAAGTACCGGTATCACAAAACTGGGCATTAAATGAGTTACCGCATATAAAGAGTTTTAGAACAACATCTGGTACAGTAAAACCCTCCCAATTTTAACTACTATTACCGTCATGATGTTCCTACACCCTGGGACACCACCTCCTACCCTTGTTCCCCCTGTCTCGTTTGTTTCTCATCCATCCCATACCCATCTGAACTCAGTAGTTGCATTAAAAAGTTCTCACTCACTTCAGGCTACGAATCAACTGACAAGAACCAAGAGAAATTCGAGAAGGGAGACGCGGGGTGTCTTCTGAATCTGTCATAAAAAAAAAAAAATCAACTAGTAGCATATGAGGAACAAGTTTCGAGATCCTTCTCCCCGACCCCAAACACTCATGGCCCTCTCACACACCCCTTCCCCTCCTCCGCCAAGTGCTCCCGCTGAGTCGTTTTTCCCTCCTCTGCCCGCGTCTGCAGCGACGACGCACGGCCTGAACGAGCCGCTGCGGCACCAGACCCGTCGCCCCGGCTGCGTAGCCTCGCCACTGTCGCCACCACTGCCAGAGCCACAACGGCCGCCGCCGCCGCGCGCTCCCCACCTCTCCCTACGAGTCCCAGCTGGGCGCTGCTTCCGGTCCGGCTCGGCCGCGCGTCTCACTTAAATGACACCGTTCCCGGGCGCGCCGACTTTGTGTTACAGCCAAAACAGCCCCGGGAAACAAAGGCCGAGGGAGAACAGGGCCGGGAGGTTCCCAGCTTTCCCGAAGTCGCCGCGCTCGGTTTTTTCCTGAACCTTCTTCCATTACCCTCTGGGAAGCCCAACATCTAATCTCGTGTGGCACAGCTCATACTAAGCCCACGCCCCTCGTTTGAAAATTTACTTCGTTTTAGAAAAAACCCTGCCTGAATATCACTTGCCGTCCTCTTTCTAGTAACCTTAGAAACGCCTCCTCGGAGCAACGTCGCTGAGCGTCTCAGTCTCCGATCTGCCTCTCCTCTCTCTGCCCCCCTCCCCCCAATAAAACAGTTCTCATAATTAGAACAAAAATAGCTTTCCATCGCTTCACCACCCACACAGTAGATGCCATTCCAAATGCAGTGCTGGTGGCAGAGGAGCTCATCGAAGATGCGAGGAGAGGCTGAAGAGGGAATAGGGGCGATTTCACAGGGTCGCGAATCCTCTGCAGCCAAGTGACTTGGCACAGGTGAAAAGAGAGCCACAATAGTTACTAAAAAAAAAAAAAAAGAAAAGAAAAGAAAAAGAAAGAAGGAAAGAAAAGAAAAAAAGTGCAGGCAGGAAAAGTTAAATTATTTTAAGCTCTGCCAGGTTCTCCCTGTGTTTTACCTTTTCTAAATTATGATGCCCCATTCTGCTTTACAGCCTAGTTACTGGGTTCGTGTCTTGTCTCCCTCCGGCTGATGCTATTCATCTTTGCTTCCTCCTCGGTACCCAACACGGTTCCCTGAAAATCACAAGCGCTAATTAAATATTTGTTGAATTGAACTGGCACGCCACTGACTTTCACAGCGGGCTCATTTTAGTGAAAACCTTAGCATGTAACACTCATTTTACATCTTTTGCACCAAACAGTAGATAACAATATTTACCAGTTCAAGCCCTCCTTCTACCCCTGACAGTAAATTACAGATACAACCTGCTTTACCCAATGCAGTAAATATGATCTTTAAAAATCTGTAACTTAAATTATTGTAAATTCAATTATTTCAAAATGCAATCAGATTAACCTTCAGTTAAAAACGTTTATTAAAATATTTAAAGCAGTAGGAAGCCTCACGATTTAACATTATACTACATTGAATTATTTTGTCAAGCAGTTCCTTTTTTAGTAAATATCTAAAATATCTATTCTGTTCTTTTATTTATTATCGATAAAACCAAACACACTTGTACCTGGTATTCAATTTCCTTTCTACCAATATGTGACCTTTAATAGCATTTTCTACCATTTTTGATATATTTTGTCTATTGCTTCATTTTCCTCTTACAACAAGCCTGTGCTGCATGCAGTGTTATTAGCCCCATTTTGCATGTAAGAAATAGAAGCACAGAACTCAGAGCCACAGGCCTGGTGAGGGTCTAGAAACTGGGAATACTTGTTTCTCTACAAGACCCTGTTTTCTCTCTGTGGCTCTCTCTCTGTCAAATTCTTTCTTTTTAAATTTACATATTTATTTGTTTTTATTTTGACTGCGTTGGGTCTTTGTTGCTGCACGCGGGCTTTCTCCAGTTGAGGCTAGCAGGGGCTACTCTTCCTTGCGGTGCACGGACTTCTCATTGCAGTGGCTTCTCTTGTTGCAGAGCACGGGCTCTAGGCACATGGGCTTCAGTAGTTGTGGCACACGGGCTCAGTAGTTGTGGTTCGCGGGCTTGAGAGCGCAGGCTCAGTAGTTGTGGCACATGGGCTTAGTTGCTCCGTGGCATGTGGGATCTTCCCGGACAAGGGCTTGAACCCGTGTCCCCTGGCATTGGCAGGCAGATTCTTAACCACTGTGCCACCAGGGAAGCCCCATATTCTTTCTTTCTCTCTCTCTTTTTAACTCATCAACTGTGTGAGAAATAGCTTCTGGTCCTAACATTTTAAGAATTTCAGATCTGTTGCTACCAGATCATTCAGCCAAAGATTTGCATTTCTCCCTTTGAGGCAGCAGTTATTGAAAGAGAGAAAATAGAAAATATATGTTAGGGATAGATCACATGATCTGAACTAAAAATAATTAATACAGGCTAGACAACCTACCTGATCAGGAAATCTCAAGTTAGCAATTACTGCTCAACAACTATAAAAACTGCAAATATTTATTAGGGGCCTGCTCTGGACAGAGCACTGTCATAATCATCAGGGTTACAAATATGTAAAAGTCACTCCTTACTCTCAAAGGTTGACTAGTAAGAAAGAACGAATATATAGAAAAAAAAAATTCTATCATATATGAAGTGCCTGGTAAATGGCACAGCTTTACTGAGATATATTGACATACAACACTGCATAAGTTTAAGGTGTACAATGTGTTAAATTGATACACTTACATATTGCAAAATGATTACCACCATGGTGTTAGCTAACACCTCCATCACTTCACATATATACTATTACATTTTTGTGGTGAAAACATTTAAGATATACTCTCTTAGCAACTTTCACATATATAATACAGTATTATCTGTAATCACCATGCTGTACACTTCAGATCCCCAACTTATTCATCTTATAACTGGAAGTTTGTCTGTTTGACCAACATTTCTCCATGCAGTCTCCCAACCCTCCCAGCCCCTGGTAACAACCATCCTAGACTGTTTCTGTGAATTTGAATTTTTGGACTTAATGTATAGGTGATATTATACAGTAGCTGTCTTTCTCTGATTTATCACAATTAGCATAATGCCCTCAAGGGCATTTACCAGCTTCCCGATCTATAAAATGTTCTATTTTAATGAATATGAAAATTTACATGGACACCAATCTTACATAACTCAAAGCAACAAAATACTACGATAGGTATGTGGTGGGGGTGAGGGAAGTTGGTCCCCACTCCACTCCATCACCCTCCTCTCACACACACACCCTTATTCCCCGCCACCCTTCCCGCCCCCAGAAAAAAAAATGCTGCTCTGGGAAACAGTATAATAAAGAACTCCACTTCAAAATCAGCCAGACCCACAATCAAGTTAGGTTTCTGTCACTTACTAGCTAGGAGATCTTGGGCAAGTTTTTAAATGAGTAAGTCTTTATCTCTTCAACTATAAAATGGAGATAATAGTAATAACTATCTCATAGTGGGTTATGAGATTTAAAACGAAACAATGCAGCTAAAATGCCTAGAATGTTCATAATAAGAATATAATAAATGCTACTTGAGGAAAGTAGCATTTCTTGAGGAAATTCTTGTGATTTAGTTTAACAATTAACTTCTTCTTGAGTATGGCCTAGAAACAGATCCACACTTATATAATCCTATGATTAATGGCATAGGTTTAAGTATGGACTTCTCAATAAATAGTTCTGAGCCAATTTAAGATTACGGTAAAAAAAAAAAAACAAACCTCAATTCCTAACTTGATTCACACCATACATATTAGTCACCTTCAAAAAAAACACAGGAAAACCTCTTCGTGATATTCCATGATCTCTTCATTAGGGCAGGAGAAATTTTCTTAGATAGGACACACAAAGGGCTAACCATAAAGGACAAAAATAAATTACCGACTTCGGTTCATTTAAAAGACTTTATTAAAAAATGAAAAGTTAAGGGGAATTCCCTGGTGGTCCTGTGCTTAAGACTCCATGCTTCCACTGCAGGGGGCATGGGTTCGATGCCTGGTCAGGGAGCTAAGATCCCACATGCCACGCATGGTGGCCAAAAAAAAAAGAAAAAAATTTAAGTCACAGAGTGGGAGAAAATATTGCAGTAGACACATTTAACAAATTGTCAGATTATATGAAGAACTTTAAAAATAAGTAAAAGGCAGAAACCCAATACAAAAATTAGCTAAAGACTTGAATAGGCAGTTCACAAAAAAGATGTCCAAATAGCCAGTGCACATAAAACAAAGGGCTTGTCTTCACTAGTTATCAGAGAAATGAAAGTTAAGAACACAATGCACACCATTACACACCTACAAGAATGGCTAACTGGAAAAGACAGATCTAGTGCTGATGGAGATGTGGTATGACTATAACTCTTATATACTGCTGATGGGAGTGTAAATTGGTACAATCACCTTGGAAAAGGTGTTCAATAGTATCTGCTAATGCTGAATGTGGGTATATTCTATGTCTCATATATTCCACTCCTCAGAATACCTTCAACAGAAAAGTGAACATATATTCATCAAAAGACCTGAATTAGAAAGCACTAGCACTATTTATAAGTCAAAAACTGGAAGCAACACAAATGTTCAGCAGCATTAGAATAGTTAAATAAAGTATGACTTATTCACACAATGGAATACTATACAGCAATAAAAACAGACAAACTACAACTATATGCATTAGCATAGATGAATCTCATCAATGTAATGCTGAACAAAAGAAGCATTGTATATGTAAAAGAATACATATGACACAATCCTATTCATATAAAAGACAAAAGGAAAAGTAATCTATCTGTGACAAGTCAGGATAATGACGTCCCTGGTGGGTATAGAGGAGGTGACTGGAAGGGGGCACAAGGTCGTGGTGGGACAGGGCTTCTGGGGAAATGGTAATATTCTGTTTCTTTTTTTTTTTTTTTAATTTATTTAATTTATTTATTTTTGGCTGCGTTGGCTCTTCCTTGCTGCGTGCGTGCTTTCTCCAGTTGCGGCGATCAGGGGCCACTCTTAGTTGCAGTGCGTGGGCTTCTCATTGCGGTGGCTTCTCTTGTTGCGGAGCACGGGCTCTAGGCATGCAGGCGTCCATAGTTGTGGCTTGCGGGCTCTAGAGCGCAGGCTCAGTAGTTGTGGTGCACGGGCTTCATTGCTCCGCAGCGTGTGGGATCTTCCCAGACCAGGGCTCGAACCCCTGTCCCCTGCATTGGCAGGCGGACTCCCAACCACTGCGCCACCAGGGAAGCCCAATATTCTGTTTCTTGACCCTGGCATTCACTACATGAGTGGTTCATTTCTACCTATGATTTGTGTACTTTTATGTATGTATGCTGTGCTTCAATAAAGAATTTACATTTACAAAATTTAACTGTTCCTAGAGGTTTTTATAACTTTGACTCTAATTGATCAATGGGAGTGTTGGTGATTAAAGCGATTTCAGGCATGGCAGAATAAGTTAGGGAGTAGATAGGTGGGATTTCCTGGGGTCTCAGAATTCATGCCACATAAATGCTTGCATAGCCAAAGACAAATTTCCTGTAGGCACCAAGATGGAGGCAGACGGGGGCTCTGTAAGTGCTGAGAAAGACTCTAGTCAGCACCCAAAGGACTGACATTGCCCAGGCCTCGAACACTTGGCACGGTCAGCTGTACTTCCTGTACATTTATAAACCAGGATCTGGCAGAAGGCAGCTCCACAACCTCCGTAGTACAGCTCAGCCCATGAACAGAGACACAATCTAATTGTTATCTTTTGCGATCTGGTCAGAGGTTGGTCACTCGCTTGTGTAAGTGCCTGGAAGAGGCAGCCAGAGCACGAACACTGTGGTTGGATGGACGTTGAGAAGCAAAGTGGAGAGACAGAAATATACCAGTTAGCCAAATGAATTGACTGTCATTTTTAGGCCTGCTCCCAGGAGGCGAGAACAGAGACAGGATGTCTATAAAATGCCTCTCTGAGGCAGTGGTGGAGAAGGAGCCTTGTGATTAAGAGATAGGGAGACACTTACCAGGTCAATGAGATGAGAAGCAGAGACCAGGAATACTAAATGTCACCGGAAAACTGATGCACTTATTTTTTGTCATATAATATCTGTGGGTATCAAGATTTCAGGCCTCATTCAGGAAACTGCAAAGTGGGGAGACATTATAATAATGAAAGATGTTGGCTGCTGTAACTCTGGATCCTTCTTCAAGGGCTGGCTGGGCCTATAATCATGGAAAAGACATAATTCCCCCCATCGAGGCTATAGAGGAGGAAAGAAACCCTCTATCCTTCTAAGTTCTTCTGGCTGGTCTAAGAATTAAATTGACGTGAGACAGATTACCAGGAGAAAGTCAAATTTAATTACATATGTACAGGGTTTCATAAGAATACATATCACACGATTTCACAGTTTGTGAACACAAGTTAACTGTGTAGAGAGCGTGTTGCATAGTCAAGTGAAACGTCCAGTGAAGTAGGTCTGTTGTGTATTTAAGGATACATATCATTATTATGTGGTCAGGCAACCAGATGTAAATAGTAAGCAATTTTCCTCAGTGATGCCTTAATTAACATATTCTCTGAAACTTAAACCTCTTTGACTAGCTGTTCTGATACTGAAGGTGATAACTGGTAGTAGGAAATGGAAACACTAACACAGAGGGATAAGCTAAATGACTGAATAGGTTCTGAGGAACAATGGTAAACAGGAGATGGAGGGCTCATGCCTTTCCTTACTTCAGCCATATAAAAGCAACAGCACCCAAAGTAATACTGGGATCCATAAATAGAACTTTCTCAATGGCATACTTTATTGTCAGGAATTTTGTTCAATAGTATAGGAGGCATACAATAGAAATGCAGGCCAGGATTGTTAGAGCAATCCATTTTTCTAGAGAAGTTGGCAATCTGGATTTTTAGATTCAATATTCTGATTTTCAATATTGGCATCCAATTCAAGTTTAAAAATTAAAGCAAAACACCCTTTGGGCCAAAGCACTTCTGTGAGCTGAACTCAGCCCATGGGAGGCAGATTTCCAAGGGGTAATCCTTCGACCTCAGGACTGCACCTCGGCGGTGGTGGTTTGCAAGCAGAGGTTCTGAGCCTGTTTTGGATGCATTCTTGAGAATAAAACAGATTCCTGGTAAGTCAGGCATGGACACTCCTTCAAGGAAGGAATCAAAAGACTTAAATAAACACTTGGGAAAGGGGGCTCACAGCCTGGTCACAGCAAGGGGTAATCTGTAAGTCCCTGGAGAGGAATATCTATGCCAACTGAGAGGCCCAGGGTGTCACCCCGACTGGGGGCATGGAACTCATATCCCAGCACACAGTGACAATGCTGAATTTTGCCTGAGCCCTTTGCTCCTGGAAAACAGGGCCAATTAAAGGAATTTCCCAGTTTTTGTGATCTGGAAGAGAGCTATTGCAAAGAACCACTCTTTCCCATATGACTTAGATAAGCCTCAGATGCCCCCTGTTTAACCTATGACAAAGCTACACACAGACCCCCGCAAATTCCCATTCTTTGCCTCATAAATTATGAACTGGACTGCTCATCCCCACTGATCAACTGGATCGAAATGCTTGTTAACCAAACTTCGGTTGAGCTGCTTTCCTTCCTCCAAGCCCCTGAACTTGGGCCCACCATCAGCCTGAGCCAGCATACAGAGAACAGACTGGGCTCAGCATAAATTATTCTCTGATCTACAGTCTGATCGTTCCACCCTTTCATTCAAATTTCCCACATTTGGTTCTTTCCAGCCCTGTTCATGCCTCTCTATTAAAATAAGACCAAAAGCAAGCAAAAAAACCCTGTATTTGCCTGACCCTTGAGACCCCTGCAGATTCTCCCTGTTGCAATTGTCCTCCCTCCTTTCCTATCACAAGAGTCCCTCTACCCTCCTTGCAAAATTTTTTTCAAAAACGTCTCTCCCAGCTAAGTCCAGATTTGTTTTTGTTTGATCATGTCCTTATGCATCCTATATTAAATATTTTGCAAAATTTCTGACAATAAAGTGTGCTGTCTAACATATTGTTTATGAACAGAATTATTATCTGGTGGATGATGCCCTCTCACAGGACAAGAATTAAGCAGCCACTGAAGTGACCCCAAGTCACTGGGCAGTGAGATGCTAGACGTCAGGAGTAAGGTCTCTAGTCTGTCTTGTCTTCCATGATACCACACTCAAGTTTTTCCTCTTCTTCAGCCTATGCCTTCATAGGCTCTGATGTTCTGCAGGGTTGGGGCTGGGTGTTCTTCTCTCCCTACTCTATCAGCCATTCCCATGGCTCAGAGGACCATCTACATGCTTATGTGCCCCCAGTTTATACCTTTTTAATGGCTTAATAATATTCATCATACCTATCTATCTATATCACATTTTGTTTATCCATATTCATCTGTTGACAGACACGGGTCATTTTTACCTTTTGGCTACTGTGAGTAATAATGCTATGAACACTGGTATACAAATATCTGTTCGAGTCCCCTGCTTTCAATTCTTTTGATATATTCCTAGGAGTAGAATTATTGGGTCATATGGCAGTTCTCTGCTTAACATTTGAGAAACCACCAATCTGTTTTCCACAACAGCTACCATTTAATATTCCTACCTTCTCCACATCCTCACCAACATGTTATTCCCCCCCTTTTTTTTCTTTTCTTTTTTTACAGCCATCCTAATTGGTGTGAAGTGGTATCTCATTGTAGTTTTGATTTGATTTCCCTAATGACTAATGATATTGAGCATCTTTTCATGTGCTTATTCACCATTTAATACCTTCTTTGGAGAATTGTCTATTTAAGTCCTTTGACTATTTTTGAATTGGGTTTTTTTTTGTTGTTGAGTTTTAATGCTTTATAGATTCCAGATATTCGTCTCTTTTCAGATAAACAATTTGCAAATATTTTCTCCATCCTGTAAGTTGTCTTTTCACTTTCTTGATAGTATTTTTTGATGCACAAAAGTTCTTGATTTTGATAAACTCCAATTTAAAAAGATAATTTTTTTAAAAGGCTAAAATCATGACTCTTGTACACATATAAAATTACTGCACATCAGAAATTTTTACTTACCTAATTCATGAGGCAAGCAGCAAGATGTTACCCCCCAGTTCAAAGGAGAATTTAGAGAACACACATATATAGGCAATCAGGAAAGTTAATATGAATTTACAAATGGATGCAAAACTGATCAATATCCACAGGGCAATAATCAATTGTACCTCCACTAGACAAAATTCATTTGCGTCCCTATTGACATGACTCATTTGTATTGCTATCAGTTTTATACAACTTAAAAAGTTGTATAAAATAGCTCAAAGACAATGAAAGTCTCATAACTTGATTGGGTGCTAGACAGGATACCTAGTAATCCATTTTCCTTTTTCAAAGTCTTTCATAAATTTTCCTGATGCCACCCCAGGCCACTCCCAGCGTTATCCCAGCAGTGAGGTGAACAAGGTGCTCTCCAACTGCCTCAAGTCTTTCAGTACTGGGATAGCTGCTGCGGGCAGTTAGTTCAGTTCAAGGACTAGTCATTAAGTGCCAGGTGGTGGAGGTGTAACTAACCAGCCACTCCTGCTACAAACACTGAATATTTACTGTGAGCCAGCATTATGCTACAAGCACAGTGGGGAACAAGGCTGAATAGTCTCTGCCCTCTTGAGCTTTACTGTCCAAACAGGGACAGGAAGAACAAATGAATAAACAAGTAGAATAATTACAAACTGTGATAAATGCAATGAAGGAAAACAGCTGCCAGCACAGCGAATCACCCAGAGGGGCCTACGTAAGCAGGGTGGTCAGGACTGATCTCTCGGAAGAGAACATTTAAGCTGATACTTGAAAGATGAAGAGAAGCCAGCCATTCCGAGTGTGGAGTGTGGCAGGAAGCCAGCCAAGTAGCTGATCTGCAGTCTGTCCTCACCCTCTGTACTTTTAGGACAGGTCTGCAGCAGCCGCAATTACTGTTTACCACTGCCCTGGTGTGCAGGAGGCCGGAAAGGCCAAAGCCTGCCCTCCCAGCTGCCTTTGAGTCTCAGGTTCAAAAAATTTCAAGGGAAAGAGAAGGAGCCCTCCCAAACCAACTCACCCTCCTTCCTCTTTGGTCCCAGTTTTCCTCTAAATATCCCCTATCTGCTAAGTGAAACCTGAAATGTCAACATGCAAACAACAGTTGAACCCACAAAAAGAGAAAAACGGCTTTAACAATGCAAATGAGTGGGAGAATTAACACATTAGGGTGACTGTGTAAAATAATCAGCTCTTTTGCTGAACTGATTTGATTAGAAAGTTGCAAAGCACAGGGATCTTCCAGGCAAGAGGGAAGTCCAAGGGTGGTGTGGGGCAATGCGGCACCAGGATCAATGGCACCGGCCTCACCTTCTTGTCCAGGGTCTGGGCAATAGGTCATCACTGTTCCAGAATCATGTCGTGCTGCTCCACGACTCTCACCAGGATGCTGGCACACAAAGGGCAAGGTTGGGAACCATCTGCCCAAGTTGGAGTGCTGCAAGTGAATGGGCTCCTAGGGACAGGCGGGAGAGGAAGGAGAAGGCGGAGGGCAGAGTTTGGGGCATTGATCTGGGTAGGAGAGGAAGCAGGAGATTGAGAACAGCAGACGAGGAGAGCCCACAGAGCCAGAGAAAAATGTTGTATCATAGCAACCGAGGGAAGTGTTTAAAGAAAGGAAGTGGCCGATTATGTCAATACAGAGGGACTGTTTCTCAGAATGTATGTGCCTCTGGGAATACCCACCTCAGAACCACGTGGGGGGTTATTAAGAATTCAGACTCCTAGGCCTCAGCCACCCCTGGTTTGGAACCTCTGCCTCTGGAGCCAGGAACTGGCATTTTAATAGGTGCTTAGGGATTCCGACGTATGTTCCAAGTTGTGTTTAAACACGTGGGATGTAGAATTAGAGCTGGGTCTGATTCTGGTTCCTTCATTTCAGCTGTTGGGCAAATTATTTAACCTCTATGAGCCCTAGCTTTTTAAAATCTGAAATAATACCTTCTACATAGAATTGATATAAGGACAATCTTCATATGAGATTTTATATATATATATATATATTATTATATATTATTATATAATAATAATATATAATAATATATATATATATTATTATATATTATATATACACAGTGCTTAGCACAATGCCTGGAACACAGTTAGAAGTCAATCAACGTCAACTGCTATTATTACATAATAAAGAAAGGCCACTGGATTTGGGAAGAGGGTAATTTTAAATTTTCCAGAGAGTTTCAGTAGTGGAGCTTGGGAATTTTCTGGGAATTAAAAAGGAAATACATGGATAAGAAGTAGAAGCAGCAAGTGAAGATCAAGTTCAAGCTCAGAAAAATTTGCAGCAGGAGGAAAGACATTTGGCTTGTTAGTTAGAACTGGGTAATGTTGGTAGGAGAAAGGTTATTACTAAAATAGCAGTGATGCATATGGTCACCTTATTTTTGATAGAGGAGGCAAGAATATACAATGGAGAAAAGACAGCTTCTTCAATAAGTGGTGCTGGGAAAACTGGACAGCTACATGTAAAAGAATGAAATTAGAGCACTCCCTAACACCATACACAAAAATAAACTCAAAATGGAATAAAGACCTAAATGTAAGGCCAGACACTATCAAACTCTTAGAGGAAAACATAGGCAGAACACTCTATGACATAAATCACAGCAAGATCCTTTTTGACCCAACTCCTAGAGAAATGGAAATAAAAGCAAAAATAAACAAATGGGACCTAACGAAACTTAAAATCTTTTGCACAGCAAAGAAAACCATAAACAAGACGAAAAGACAACCTTCAGAATGGGAGAAAATATTTGCAAATGAAGCAACTGACAAAGGATTAATCTCCAAAATTGACAAGCAGCTCATGCAGCTCAATATCAAAAAAACAAACAACCCAATCCAAAAATGGGCAGAAGACCTAAATAGACATTTCTCCAAAGAAGATATACAGATTGCCAACAAACACATGAAAGGATGCTCAACATCACTAATCATTAGAGAAATGCAAATCAAAACTACAATGAGGTATCACCTCACACCAGTCAGAATGGCCATCATCAAAAAACCTACAAACAATAAATGCTGAAGAGGGTATTGAGAAAAGGGACCTCTCTTGCACTGTTGGTGGGAATGTAAATTGGTACAGCCACTATGGAGAACAGTATGGAGGTTCCTTAGAAAAGTAAAAATAGAACTACCATATGACCCAGCAATCCCACTACTGGGCATATACCCTGAGAAACCATAATTCAAAAAGAGTCATGTACCACAATGTTCATTGTAGCTCTATTTACAATAGCTAGCACATGGAAGCAACTTAAGTGTCCATCAGCAGAGGAATGGATAAAGAAGATGTGGCACATAGATACAATGGAATATTACTCAGCCATGAAAAGAAACGAAATTGAGTCATTTGTAGTGAGGTGGATGTATCTAGAGTCTGTCATACAGAGTGAAGTAAGTCAGAAAGAGAAAAACATATACCGTATGCTAACACATATACATGGAATCTAAAAAAAAAAAAAAAAAAGGTTCCGATGAATGTAGGGGCAGGACAGGAATAAAGACACAGACTAGAGAATGGACTTGAGGACACGGGGAGGGGGAAGGGTACGCTGGGATGAAGTGAGAGAGTAGCATTGACATATACACACTACCAAATGTAAAATAGATAGCTAGTGGGAAGCAGCCGCATAGCACAGGGAGACCAGCTTGGTGCTTTGTGACCACCTAGAGGGGTGGGATAGGGAGGGTGGGAGGGAGATGCAAGAGGGAGGAGATATGGGGATATATGTATATGTATAGCTGATTCACTTTGTTATAAAGCAGAAACTAACACACCATTGTAAAGCAATTATACTCCAATAAAGATGTTAAAATAAAATAAAATAAAATAAAATAGCAGTGATGGGAGGGTGCTTGAAGGATGGAGTAAGGGAAGTTTCAGTGGTGCAGATTGAAGACACTAGAAAAAAACAGATTTGGAGTAGGAGCTCAGTCCTGGAGCAGATGGGAAGGAGGTTCAGAGGACAGGTAGTGGGGTGGATACAAGTTAGAGAAGCTAACCTATTTCCCCTGATATCTGAGGAAAGAATTAGAGCAGGAGTTCACCAAGTGTGGACTCTGGTCCAGCAGCCTCAGTACCACACCAGTTTGTTAGACATGCAACTCTCCCGCTCTACCCCAGACCTACTGTGTCAGAAACTCAGGGAAAGGGGCAGCAATCTATGTTTTAATAAGCCCTCCAGGCAATTCAACGCACCTGGAGTTTGAGAACCACTGAACCAGGGAATAGTTGGAGAGGCCGGGACCTTGGATGCAAAGTCATGCAGTGCCTCAGACAAGGCCATCTGCTGAGTGTGAGGGTGGCAGGAGGAGTACGTGGAGGCTGAAGGCACAGAGAAGGAGGTCTGGGACACCTGTTAGAGGTGGACGCGCGCCAGTCAACTAGAGATACGTGCAAGTGTTGCCAAACTACAAGATGCTGCAAAAAGTTTGTCTTACAATAACAATGCATCTGAGTTGACTAGGAAAATAATATAAAATATTCAAAAAGTCATATGTACCGAGATAGTTATGATATTGAAAGACTAAACAATTGCCCAACAATAACAGGGGAAGGGACTTCCCTGGTGGCACAGTGGTTAAGAATCCGCCTGCCAATGCAGGGGACACGGGTTTGAGCCCTGGTCAGGGAAGATCCCACAGGCTGCAGAGCAACTAAGCCCATGCATCACAACTACTGAGCCTGGGCTCTAGAGGCCGCAAGCCACAACTACTGAGCACGCGCGTCACAGCTACTGAAGTCTGCGCACCTAGAGCCCGTGCTCCGCAACAAGAGAAGCCACCGCAATGAGAAGCATGTGCATCGCAACGAAGAGTAGCCCCCGCTCGCCGCAACTAGAGAAAGCCCGCGCACAGCAGTGAAGACCCAACACAGCCAAAAAAAATAAAAATAAAAATAAAATAACAGGGGAAGAATTAGCAGAGTCCCAAGGCATTCATTAACACCCTCTGAAGACTGAGACAGTGAGAGAAAACGTCTATGATACATTGTTGAATTATTGCACAATGACAATTATGTTTTTTAAAAAAAGTACTCTTGGGGGAATGATTGGAAGTTTTAAATACATAGATTGCCAAAGGCCACTGAGACCAAGGATATGGCTATTGAGTTTGCCACCATGGAAAGGAGTGGCCATTGTTAGGTGTAGGTACTGGTGAGGGCTTCTGGATTAGCTGGGCTTTAATCTGGAAGTTGACTGCCATGGGGTGGTGTAGGGGACCAGGAGCAGCTTCCTGGCAGTCGCAGTGGCTCAGAGCCAGCGCAGATAGGATGGAAACATTTAGGTTTACTCAGAGCTCTTGAGACCACAGACTTGTCTGGAACAGAGGAACGCTATGGAGAATAATAGGAGATGGCCTTGGAAAGCCAGCATGGTGACCTTTCCAAAACCAAAACCTGGGACCCGAGGCCTGCCAAGTTTGTAGATGCCATTGGGATTGTGGGTCAGCATATTTGAATCTGGGCACTCCTGGGTTGTGTGAGACCAGGGCCATCACGTTGGATCAGTAATTCCAAGAGATCATTTACAGTTGGAGACCTCAGTCCCCAGTCATCTTACAGAGAAGGAAAATGAAGGCAAGGGAAGTTTAACCACTTGCCCAAAGTCACACAGCTTTAATGCTGCAAAGGCCAAGGTTAAAGCGAGGTCTCCTGTTTTAATACCACGCTTCTTGGATGAAGGACCCTGAAACTTGGGCTGAGATGAGATGCACTAGGTAACAGGGACTCGTGATAAATCGCCATGCAGGGAAGCAACAGGGTGAGTGGCATGTCTGAGGACGAACAATGATGTGTGAACTGGACAGAAAGAGTCTGAAGGGAGGGGATTGTTGGGGAACCAGCAGTAACCTCTGGGCATGTGGCCAGTTAGGGCCTGGGCCCAATTACTGGCTGTGAAACAAGACAGGAAAGAACTACGGAGAGACATGACATCCCTCACGCCACACTTTCCCCAATTTCCTTCTGTCTGTTCCTCAGAATTCACTTCTTTACCTTCAAGGCTGATTTGTGGACACAGCTCAGCACAAACTTTAGCCCGCTTGTAGATCTTTTAGACATGTTTTTCTAGGCCATGCTCTACATTCTTCAGAGCCAGTGCTATACCCACTGGGAACTGAAAGGAATCAGGCCCACTATAAACTGTGAGTGGTTCTGAACTTGTGGCTTTCTACAAATGATGTGGCATTTAAATAGGAAGCTGAGGAAGCAGAGAGGCTGAGAGTGTTTCACCCAAATACCACTCTTTCTGTCCCACTTCCAGCGCCTCTGATATGCCCTCAAGCCTCCACTGTCCTTTGCTCGCATCAGCACGAAACGAGAGGCATCACATTCAGACCATTTAGACTGAAAGGCACCTTGGGGGTCACCCAGGCTAAGCCCCCAGGGACCCAGGAACACAGGTGACCCAGGTGAAAAGAAGACCGGAACCCACGTCTCCTGATGCCTTCTCTGAACTACAACCTTTCTCTTTTCTCTCATTCCCCCTCCCTCAAATGCAACCTGAAATATATTTCCAAAATTTTTTTAAAAGTCAGTTCAAAATTGTACTATATATATTTTTTCTGTATACATACATACATTTGTGTGTGTGTGTGTGTGTGTGTGTATATATATATGTATATATAATTGTACTATATACATATTCAAACACAGATTAGAGCCAATAGAAGGAGATAAAGGTCCGCTAAACGCACAGAAATCAAATATCACCTTAAATACAGTAACTGAATAGCATCCTCTAAGTCAAATTACCTTAATGGGTGGGAATGAAGACCTTTTCCCTTTATGCTATGTCTGCCATCAGAAGTGATTGATCCCCGTGCTTTTCTTTATCATATTACCGTTCCTCCCTTTAGAACTGCATTTTGTTGTTCCTTGTTCTTGTCTCATTTTCTTTCAGGACCAAACCCGCTGAAAGGAAAAGACCTTATTGTATTTATCTTTGCGTGCCTCCTGGTTCTTGGTATTGTTGGGGCACAGTTGTTTGTTCTTCACAAGGTTTTGGCACAGTGCTCACTCTTCATAAATATTTGTAGAATGACAGGGCATCAAATGACTTGCATTCGATATTGTTGCAACATTTCCCTTCACCACTTAAAGGAGGAAAGTCCAATAGTGCAATAAATGTGCCACATCAACTGGTGAATTTAACAACCTGATTTCTAAAGAAAACACCTGAGGAAGCTATGGGCTCAGACCCACAGTTCTGAAATCTAAATCCCACAGATGAGTTTGAACAGTGGAATCAAGTCTTGGGAAGCAAATTAAAAATTCAACCCATGGCAATTTGGGAAGAATCAAATAAAATGTCCATTTGCCAATTTGACATTGACATGTAAGCCAATTTCCCTTTCCATAATCAATGAGTCGTTTTGAGGCAAAAAAAAAAAAATCCTCAGGATTGTATTTACTTACAATATTTGTAAGGAAACTGCCTGCTTGCTTTCCTGTAAGAGAGGGGCAGAGCAGTTCCTAGACTCTTCTCAAATGCTTCAGCTAAAAATTTAAATAAGCACCAGTGCCAATAATTGGAAATGAGGAGAAAAATTATGCCAAATACTTGGCACCAGCTGCAGCAATTAAGTAAGCACCTGCTTTATGCTTCATCTGCTGTCACCCCCTCCCTGCTTCATTTAGGCTGGTTTCTGGTTTTTTTGAGAATAAAGGCACCTCATTGCACAAGCACACAAACCTCTTTTTTCCTTTCTCTCTCTTTTTTTTTTTTTTTTTTTCTGTCATTAACTGGGGCAAACTGAATGGCAGGAAGATCCAGACAAGGACAGGGTAGTAGTAAAGACACTTAAATTTCTAAAATCTAGATTTTTAGGGAATGTTGGGGGCAGATGTAACCATAGCGATTAGCTCTGGTAGGAGAGTACCGATGTGCACTGCTGTACTGAGCAGCAGATCACACCCTCCCAGGGAGACCCTGCAAATGAAGATGTGGATTCAATTTCTGGAAGCAAGACTCCTATTGGCTTCATCATGAACCTTAGCTATGGCAACCAAAGCAAGTTCCTCTGCAGAGATGTAGGCTCGAAAAAACGATGCCATCAAATAGTTCTCGACTATTAGTACAGGGCTAGTATGAGCATCAGATGAGATGTGAACGAGGTGACAGTGCTTTGAAAAGTTGAAAGGATTATGCAAATGTGAGGCAGGTATTAATATTAAAAATGTTTATTGAAATCCATCTAATAGAAACCAGACAGGAAGCGTATTCATCCCCTGGAAGTGAATTAGCACTTTTCAGAGCCTTGAGTGAACATTTCCTCGTTCCCCTTTTATCTTGTCTGAAAACGCTGGCTAATGATGCCTACATTAGAGGTGATTGGGAGGCTTAAATGAGGCTAAATGAGATAATGTACGTGAAGCACCTTGTTCCACGCCGCTTTTATAAAAGACGCTTAATAAATGTGAATTGATTTCAAGGGGGAAAATCAAGCTCATTATCCTGAGAATTCTTTGTACTTGCAGCCCACCAGTAGATGCTTCACATTAAATTACACGTTTCCAAGACAGAAAAATGGAAAGGTCACCCTCAAACAGTACATAATCAGTGAAGCTGATTGCTTCTTACACGTAGAAAACAGACATGGAACAAAGACATCCATCCTTCCATTCGTAGGGGTCAAAGTCACAATTCCTTTCTTTCCATACTGATTACCTGTTCAGGGGAAATACTAAAGCTGCTTTTGAATTCCCTCTAACACAGCTAGATGCCCGCAAAGGAGAGATTCTGAGAAGGGAGTAAGAACTTCCATTCACAGTCAAGAAGCTCCATGGGGGCAGAAACGTCTCTATCTGTTCCCTGCCACATTCCAGTGCTGACAAGCGTGCCCGGCACACAACAAGCACTCAGTCTACATTTATCGAATGAGTTCAGCACATGGGTGATATGAAGAAGAAAATAAGATATCACATTAAAGGGGTTTTGTTTCATCAATTTAATTGGCACATGTTGCTTCATCTGCCTTTGGTGCAAAACGAAGCCACATTTGTTTCAGTGCTCAAACCATAACGATTCTAAAGTTTCATCTTGTTGATCAGGAGAGTCTATTCCACTCTCACTAGTGTACTTGTCCCGTTAATAAGAGCAAGAGCTCCAGGAGAACGGAGTCCGGAGTGGTTAACCTATTCACTGTTAATTAGTTAATACTGCCTGACAGAAGAAGAAAACAGAAAGTCTGGTCAGTCTACCAAGGGGCTCTGCTGTCTGCTGTTTGCACTGCTTTACATTAGTGCAAAAGAAGTAAAGTCCAGTTGTCTAGAGTGAGCCTCTGTATATTTTGGATATTGCTACAGTACCAAGACAGCCAACCATTGACAGTCCTAAGAGATGCTTAGGGAGCGTCAGGAGAGAATGTCTCTTTCTCTGTGCCCACCTTGCAACCTCTGCACCAAACAGGCCTGTGCTTCTGGTGTTACAGCACCCAGAATTTTCAATGTACACACACAGAGCCACCTTGCCCCTAAGGCAGGTCCACGGTACTTGGTGGCTGGATCAGCAGCCCAGCATCAGCCTTATAACGTTCCCAGAACCCTTTCCTTGATTCTCTTCTCCCTGGAGAGCTTAAAAACTCTGAGCTCAAGTTCAAGGAGATAACATTTAAACAGAACCCTAAGGGTGGGAAGGAGAAGAGGAGGTGGGCATGCTAGAAAAACAAACAGTATCACCAAAGACAGAGTAGGTTTTTTGCCCCCAGGTTTCTGGCAAATTGAATGTATACGTCTCAAAAGTCAATGGTAAGGGAAAGGGGAATAAAATTAAAATGGGTTTTGGGCACACATAGGGAGGGGCAAAGAGTGGATGGGTCAGGACCTGGAGCAGGGGGATGTCCTTCCTTGGGCATCACATCTTCTCCAATCCATAGTCCTCCACGGTGAAGTCCCCTTCTGTCACAACTGATGGCTTGACAAGGGTGCCATACTTGGCCTGGCATTCAAAGTATTATTTCCCATTCACACTATCATCATTTCCCCCTAGTGGCTCATCATAGTGGACAACAATCCAGTAGCCAGGCTTGAAATCTGTGAGTCTTACATACATGATGGTTCCCCAGTGAGGGGCCTGCCCAGGCATCTACACCTCACAGCGCTGACCTTGGGGATGGCACCAGCCTGGGCCTTCTCCTCGGTGAGGTACTGGGTAATCTTGGCCTCAAGCAACCTTCATTCAGTTGGACATGGAATTCATGCAGGAGTAGGGAGCTGGGGATGTCATAGAAAGGCAGGGCCATTTGGAGGGGTCTAAAATTGGGAGACATAGGGGAATACAGAGGGGTCAATGTTTTAAAAAGCTGTCATTCTCTCCATGGGATATAAAGATACCCTGGAAAGGTGCCATTTGTACCACCTTTTAGACTTGGGGCAAGGAACCAGAACCCACCACCACCACTTCTGTGTTCTGCAGAGCAGTGGTAGCCTCAGGGAGGCCTTAGAGAGCTACAAAAGCACACTGGGAATAGACAGTCTTCCAAACTGTTAGCGTAGCATCTCCTAGACTGGTCTATCATGTAATATGGACTAATTAGTTCTATGATAGGAATAGGTTAAAGGTATTACAGGAGCCCTTGGAAAGATACTCAAGTCAGTCTAGGACAATCAGAAAAATAATTGTGGTCATGAGAGTGAACTCCTCAAAATCTTATCTATCTTGAATGATAAGGAGTACATTCATTTGTCCATCTGGCCAAGGAGAATGTGACTGGCCACGATCGGCTTAGACCAATCCTTTAGTTTGTCCTCTTCCCTCGCCATAAAATAGGACCACCAAGGGAGTGAAAAAAAATTCCCAATGTCTAGGCCCACCCCAGTGATTCTAGACCCATCTGGGCTGAAGAAACAATGAATGAGAAGGCCTGGAGAACAGGGTGAGTTTATGGAGGTATTCATAGTTCTACATGCTTGGAACACAGAATAGGGAAGTAAAAGCCTCAAGTGACACACTTGGGACACCACTGCTCAGTGGGACATGGAAGTGGTGGTGTAGCTTCTAATTCCCTGTCCTCAAGTCTAAAATGTGGTAGATGTCCCTGCAGCTATATCACAGCAGATGCTATTAAACAAGAGAATCTTAAAGGAATCTTTGAGAAAATGTAAAATGGTTAAGGGTTCAGGGTCTGCAGCAGCACAAGATGAGCTCAATTTTATCATCTAACACATGGGGACCAAGCCAGGGAGCCAGACCTGCACCTTTGGAGGGAATCAAGTACATTACGAAGGTACCACCCTTGGATTATCTTGTCCTCACCCACTATTGTCTCTCCATTATAGTCCTGAAAACCATAATGTCCACATGTTACCTCATAAATTTCAGGAAATGCCCAAGCTTAGGGAATGTGCTCAGGAGAAGAGACAGTTTCTTTTCTAGTTGCAAAGTCTAATAATTTGCAGTCATGTTCTTGGGCTCTACCAAGAATGTATCATACCAAGAACTTATCCAGGTTCTACCACTCATTTGCTATGTGCTATTAGGCAAGTTACTTCACTTGTCTAAAACTCAGTTTCATCTGTAAAATGGGGGTAATGATGCGTTGTTATGGAAGATGCTATGTGTTCACCATGCCTTGTTTCCTTTTTCTCCTGGTCATATGCATAGTGGACATTTCCCAACCTCCCTTGCAGTTAGGTAGGGCCATGTGACTGAGCTCTGGCCAATGGAATGTGGGCAGAAGTGATGCGTGCCACATCCAGGCCTCGACCTTAAAAACCCTCCCATGGGCTTCCCTGGTGGCACAGTGGTTAAGAATCCGCCTGCCAACGCAGGGGACACGGGTTTGAGCCCTGGTCTGGGAAGATCCCACATGCCGCGGAGCAACTAAGCCCGTGCGCCACAACTACTGAGCCTGTGCTCTAGAGCCCGGGAACCACAACTACTGAGCCGCTGTGCCTCAACTACTGAAGCCCGCGTGCCTAGAGCCCGTGCTCTGCAACAAGAGAAGCCACCACAGTGAGAAGCCCGCTTACCGCAACAAAGAGTAGCCCCCGCTCGCAGCAACTAGAGAAAGCCAGCACACAGCAACGAAGACCCAACACAGCCAAAAAATAAAAAATAATAAAAAATAATAAAAAAAGGAACCCTCCCATGGGATCCTCCCCACAAGCACTCTCTCCCTCTCCCCTCACCTGCTGGAGGATATGGAGTCCAGTAAAGAACTTCAAGGTCCTGGGGAGGATGGGGACGTGAGTAGGCAATTAGCCTTTACCTTATTAAGTTATTGAGATTTGGGGATTGTTTGTTATGGCAGTTAGCCTACCCTGACTAATACAGCAATTGTGAGGATCAAACAAGATAATTTATGTCTAAACACAGTGTCAGGAACATAGTAAATGTTTAGTAATTAATAGCTATTTATTATTGTGTGATATCTGCCCTACTTTACGTACATAGACTTTTCCCTTCCCATCTTTCCAATGCTACTTCTTCCCTTTCATCCAGTGACCAAGGGATCTCTGTATGTTTATCCCTGCTTTGTCTTTAAGCCTGAGCACGGTGTTAATGGGCTGCTTCTCTCTGGACCTTGTTTTACTAATAGCATTTCCTTGCAAAAAATATGGGGATAGAGGGGATGTTTCTATTGACATTATAATGGTTCTGAAATGAGTCAGAAGCATGAGACAGTCCAGTTGGCACCGTTCATCACACCTCCATTTTTGCCTTCCTTGCCTTTCCGTATGAAGGCTGCAGGGCTGAGAGTTAAATTCATTTGAGAACTGACTCGGATGAGCAGCACAATCTGCTTCACTGGAGAAAACATTTCATAAAAACTGTTCCTGCCGAGTTTCCATGAAACTTCCAAATTTTAATTAGAAACTGGAGAACCAGATGGGTGGCAAAAGGAATATAAGTTAGTGAGGTAGCAATCGCTCATATGCTAAGGTTAAAATCAATAGCCATATGACTAGGTGGCCACCTAATTGGCATGATTTGAGGAGTTCTAGGGGCTCCTCCTATGGTCCCCAAACATCTCCTCCATTGCATGTTGGCAATGCCTGAAAAGTTGTTCATAGCGACGCTTCACAATCACACGTCACTTTACGTGATCTCTCTTAACACTCACAATTCTCTTGCAAGGTAGTGTTATAAATATGGACCTCAAGACTCTGTGAAATCAAGTAATCTGCACAAGATTACACAGGTGGTAAAGGGCAAAGCAAGGACTTACCATGTGTCTTAACTTCAGGATTCTTCCCACTATACCACAGTTGCCTCTGCCATCATTAAAACTTCATTTCTTTGGGTTAAATGAATCTCCTAAGAAACGGATCATTCAAATGAAATCTTACCTGAACCTTAGTGTATAAATGGAGTTGTTCTGGCTGACGTGTATTTATGGGGAGGAGAGGCAGAGAGAGGGAAAGTTTAGGGAAGTAGATGCAAAGCCCAAGAACTACAGTCCAAAAGCCACTAGGTTAAAGCTTCCATCCCCTATTTCAATACAACTGGCCTTGGAGGAACCTCTTGCTGTCATTCATACCTTGTATCCTGTCAGATATTTCCCACCACCTGAGACAAAGAACTAGAATAAAAAGCCCAGATTAAAGGGCTCTGTCAGTACATGGCAAGGTGGAAAGGAGAGAAGGAGTAAATAAAAGATGAAAACCATTTGGCTTCAGGTTTGCTCTGTCTGTTGAGGGAATCAAATTCTTCTGTAACTAATAGATTATTATGCTTCCTGAACCTTGGTGCTTTAAAACTGCTAATATGGAAACAGAGAAAACCTAGAAATAAAAAAGCAAATTACAATCCAAGAAGGCCTTATATTACCTTGAAGTATGATTTTTATATTCTAGAAATACTAGAATTCCTTGCACTTAAAGTATACTCTTCAAAAAGTCAAAAATATAACTCTTATAAAAGTATAGAATGAACACATGTTGGAGATTTATTCAATTCATTAGCAAAGGGTGGTAAAACTGATTCCAAAGAGAATTAGAGGAATTGGAATTATACAGGCATTGGAGAAAGAATGTTGGCATGAGATGGTTGGATTAGACAAAAAATTGGTTGTCCTACAAGCAATAGAACCATAACTTGAGGATTATGTTTTCTACCTTTCAGAATTCATTTACATCTCTACAGGATACAAGTCTATAGGTTCTGGTGTAACTTCAAAGTGGCCTTTGGTCAATAGTAAACAGAAACTCAAGCAAAGGCCCACTACTCAGCGTAGACCATTCAATAATTCTTGGCAGGCCTGTAAAGAGTGTTTCACTATGACACTGAGAAGACAGACTGCCCACCCTTTGCTGTCTTTCCAAGTTTTGAGTCCTAGTGGCTCAAGCTGGGCTCAAGCAGGTCAAATTTTTCTAGTTCAAATTCTGATTTGCCTTTGAATGTCTGAGTGTGTTCAAAAAACAAGGAAAGAAAAAGAAGTGTAATTAACATGTGCATTCGTCAGCTAGGGTTGCATAACAAAATATTCCAAATAGGGTGGCTTAACAACAGGAATTTGTTTTCTCACAGTTCTGGAGACTGTGAGAAGTCCGAGATCACGGTATCAACAGATTTGGTTTCTCCTAAACCTCTCTCCTTGGCTTGTAGTTGGCCACTATGTCCTCAAATTGTCTTTTCTCTGTTAATGTACCCCTAGTGTCTCTTTCTTTTGTTATAAGACACCAGTCATACTGGATTAGGGCCCAACCCTTATGACCTCATTTATGCTTAATTCCCTCTTTAAAGGCCTATTTCCAAATATAGTCATATTGAAGGTTGGGCTTTAACATCTGAATTTGGAGGGCGGGGGGTACAATTCAGTCTATATGACATTTATTTAGCAGTTTCTCTGTGTTAAGACTTTCAAATATACAAACTTCTTGAGTGTTAACTCCAACCTGAAGAAGTAGGTGCATTTTACAGACGTGGTCTGGGAGGTTAAATAACTGCCCAAGATCACCCAGGTAGCAAGTGGCAAGGCTGTCATCTGACTCTGGGAAGACAATGCTATAGGACGTCAGGAGCTAAAGGTGGGCCATTTCCAGAGGATCTTGGGACGGTTACACAGCCTCTATAACTTCCTCATATTTGCTATTTATTATAATCTTCTGATGCTTGAAATGAAAGATCTTATGGTCTTGTCTTCCAGGGAAGCATCGTCTGGAGAAGCCATGGAGACTGAGTTCCAGCCACAGCCAGCGCTGTGAAAGTCAGGATTTCAGGGACCAGAGAGAGTGGGGGAAACCAACCACCATACTTCCCAGATTCCTGGGAGATGTAACATGCAAGAGAAGAAGATACAGCCAGTTGGCCTGTGACTAGGATTGGTAGGAGAAAAGCCTGCATGGGTCCTGATAAGTTGAGAGAGACCATCTGAGACTCATTCCCTCACTCTGTTCTTCATGCCCTCCCTCACTGTTTTACTCCATTCGTATTTATTGGGCTCCTCCTGTGACCAGCACTACCAGATGCTGAAGGATTGACAATTCCTCCCAAGGATCCCTTTCTTGATTCTCCCTAAAGACCCTTTTTTAGGAACAATAATATCTCCCACTTCCACTCCTGCAAAAAAATTGCCCTTACTAAGAAATGATCAATTAATTTTTTCATTTTCTTAGGTTCAAATCCTAGCTCTGCCATTGGCTAGGTTTATGACCTATTCATTTCACCTCTCTAGCCTCAATTTTCTTACCTGAAAAAAATGGGCATATCAATAATACCTACCTCATAGAGTTGTTGTGAAAAACAAACGATATGTGATGTATCTATATGAGACAATGGATGTTCACTAAACCTATTGTGGTAATAGTTTCATGATGTATGTAAGTCAGATCATGATGTTGTATGCCTTAAAGTTATGCAGTGCTGTATGTCAATTATATCTCAATAAAACTGGAAAAGAAAATAGAAGAAAAAAGAAATGATATAATGCAATATAGATATAAAGGTTCTAAGCACAATGCTCAATACTTAAACATGGCCCAATGAAGGTGATCAGAGTATGTAATCCCAAAATATGCCACTTTTTTTAGGATTGTTTTGAGCTGAGAGCAATTATCTCTCTGCCCTGTCCCTTCCTACCTAAAAGCAGAGTATAAATTTCCCTTTGTAAAGGTAACATAAATTTCCATTTCTAAACGTGTCTCTGTCTCTAGTACCAGGAAAAGAACTACTAGGGAGAAAATTCTTGTCACCTGAGAGGACCCTTATCTGCATAACAAACCTTACTAAACAACTTTTATCCACCACATATGCCCTAGTCACCTCCCAGAACTTACCCACCCCCCAAGAGGCCCCAAACCCCTTTTTACTTTGTTTAGCCTCTTCTCCATACTTTATTAAGAAGATATATAAGCCCCCAATTCTTACACCTCCTTGAGTCACATTTCCTTGTGAACGCCTGTGCATAAGTGTGTAATTAAATACTTTTTTTCACTCTTATTAAACTGCCTTTTGTCAGTTTAATTTGCACGGTCCAGGTACTGAACCTAAGAGAGTAGAGGAGAAGTTTATCTTTCCCTACAGAGGCATGAAAACTTTTTCTTCTTGCAACTTTTTTTTGGCATTATTCTCCTTGTTCCCTGGTTTTCCCTAGAAACTATTTCTTAGAAGCTTGGCCATCTTTGTGAGGATTTGGAAGCAAAAGAGTGAAGAGGTTTCCCAGGTCTTTGGGAGCAGAGGGCCTGCAGTGAGACACTCTCTACTGCTGCAGCCATCTGACATCCACAGGGAAGCTGGGCCCCTGGGGAGGCTGCTAGGATAGATTAAGGCAGAGTTGGAGCCCCTTGTTTAGTTTAAACTTTCCTGACACCTTAGTCTGGATTCTGTTGCTGCTATTGCTGCCCCACCAGCCTGAATGTCCCCTAACTCAGCCTTCACCTCACTTGTTTCCTCTTGTTTAATTCTTGTTTCCTCCCCTAGACCATGTGATGTTTGAGGGCAGGAGCTCTTTGGGTGCCATGCTGTGCCTCATATGGAGAACACACTTCATACACACTTATTGAATGAATCAACTGAGACAAATATGCTGAGTAAGAAATAAGATTCATTTGTCCATAGTAAAAAAAAACATCCAGTGTTTACTTAGTTCTAATCTGAGCAATATAATTACAGTCAAATGTCAGATGATGGATACTCCACTTAAGCCTATGTCCATCACAACTCACTTCAGTGTTGGTCCAGAAGAGGAACAAAAGGGGGAAAGTGTTGTTTTCCTGAAAAAAACTTTAACAATCAGCTCAGACTGTTGATGCTCTCATTTGAGAGCCCCTCTGACATCTGGCTCTATTCTAGGAGGGAGACAGAAAGAAATGCCATCTCTGAGCTGTGATTCACCCTCAGACTAGAATTAGGGTACCTATTACCCAGGCCTGGGGTGGAGGGATATAGTCTGGGTCAGGTAGGCTGCCATTCTAGTCTCTTCTCCCCCATCCTCAGGCCTGAGTTTTCCTCTCATTCCCCTCCCTCAGTCATTCTGACAGCTTCAGGAGGTGGAGGCTCTTATAAGGGTACCTTGAATAGCAGGAGACAGATCAGAATGATAATAACTTTCTATGCTAAACATATCTTACAGTATCTCATTTCCTCTTCATAGCAATCCTGTGAGGTGGGTACTAGTATTATCTCCATTCTACAGATGAGGAAAACAGAGGATGACAAAGTATAAAAATTTTCCCAAGGTCACTTAGATGGTAAGTGGCAAAGCCAGGACTTGAGTTGTAGCCACCACACTAGACTGCATCCTACTGGATTGGGATGACCAAGGAGTCCCCCAGGTTTCCCCAGAGAGCCTCCAGAGCCAGGGCTGGGTCAGCCTCAGTCACTTCTGTGCCTCATACAATATATATATAAACAAACAATGCCATACAGACATTTTACATAATACTTGCCTCACACAGACAAGGCCTCAAGAACTGTCTATAATTTCATATACATCAAAAGTAAGAAATTACATGATTAACATTCGGAAACTGATAGAAGTCAATTTGAAGCCAAGCTGTATGGTCTTGGGCAAGTTGTTGAATCACTGTGACCTTCTGAGTCTTCAGAGTAAGGGTGATAATGCCTCACTTGCAAGCCAGGTAAGATGATCAGTTGAGCACCTGGCCCATAGGAGGCCCAGCAAGTACTGATTCCTCCATCTCCCTCGCTCCACTGCTGGGAGCAGTAGGGGCGGTGCAAATGTGAGGCCAAGAGGGGGGCTGGTGTCAAAGCCCAGTGCTTTTCCACTGCTGATGCCCATCGTGCCCTGGACCAGCAGGGCACTAACCCTATGGTCAAAACCAGTTCCGTCATTCCCTTGTCATTTTCTGGGGTCAAATTCCAACCTTCTTGGGTCATCATTTCTACCAAAACGAATGAGTGTAATAAAGGCCACAAGTCACAGATAGCAATGGAAAGCGCTTAGTTCTTCCAGAATGAGAATATAAAGCCAAACAAAACAGAGCCTTTCTAAAGGGATAAGACAAAAACAACAAGCCTGAAATCCAACATCATGAAGTTCAAGTTTCCAGCATGAGCAGTCTAGTTACACGTTTTTCCTTTTAATTTCAGAGTCATAAAGCAAAACAAACAAACAAAAAAGGCAGTTAATAGTCTCCTTGAAAGGATGAAGGAGTGTCTCTTTTAGGAAAAAAAAAGACTGCTAATAACTATCTTGGGAATAATTCACGCATAAAATAGAAGAAGAAGGAAGGTGAGTAATATTTTCAAATTTATATTCTAATAAACAAGTCTCACTCTGGGGCAACGCCTCTTAGAGCCACCGCTTTCTGGACCAATTATGTTCACCTTGACCGTGACTTAGAATTATGCTTCTTTTATTCCCTAACAACCTTTTTTTTTTAAGCCAGCAGGAAGGTTGGCCTACCATGGTCTTGCCTACATTTTTGTTGTTTGACTCTGAAAAATTCAAATATATTTCCATAGAAAATGCTAAATAGCTAAAATCATACTTTATCAAAAACATTCTGGGATCATTTGCTTCTGTATACCTTTTATTTTTTGGCTGCGCGACGCAACATGCGGGATCTTAGTTCCCTTACCTGGGATCGAACCCATGCCCCCTGCAGTGGAAGCATGGAGTCTTAACCGCTGGACCACCAGGGAAGTCCCTTCTGTATACTTTTTTTAAATTGAGGTATAATTGACATATAACATTGTATGGTTTCTGGTGTACAACATAATGATTCCATGTTTGTAAATATTGCAAAATGATCTCCACAATAAGCCTAGTTAACGTCCATAACTCTACATAGTTACAAAAATTTTTTTCCTGTGATGAGAACTTACAAGATTTACTTTCAAATATGCAACACTGTATTATTAGCTATAGTCGGTAGAGTCAATAAAGTATGCTTCTGTATACTTTTGATTTAAGCTTTGCCATATGCATTTCGGTTAATTACAGTACATGTATCTGCCATACACAAAATGAGAAAAACAAAGGCTTTCCAAGCCTTGATTTTTTTTTTTTTTTTAATACATTTATTTATTTATTTATTTATTTTTGGCTGTGTTGGGTTTTCGTTTCTGTGCGAGGGCTTTCTCTAGTTGCGGCAAGCGGGGGCTACTCTTCATTGCGGTGCACAGGCCTTTCACTGTCGCGGCCTCTCTTGTTGCGGGGCACAGGCTCCAGATGTGCAGGCTCAGTAGTTGTGGCTCACAGGCCTAGTTGCTCCACGGCATGTGGGATCTTCCCAGACCAGGGCTCGAACCCGTGTCCCCTGCATTGGCAGGCAGATTCTCAACCACTGCGCCACCAGGGAAGCCCCAAGCCTTGATTTTTACAAGGTATTTCTCCTTTCTGAGGAGAGGAATTAGGAAGTTATAGAATGTTAGTGCTATAAAGATGGAGAAACTGAGGCCTAAGGAAATGAAACGCCTTGTCCAAGGCCACACAGTCTCTCCAGAGTTCTTGCCAGAGGATATCTGTCAATTTGTTTTGGATTCTGTGTGAAGAGCATTCAGCTTCCCTGAGTTAATGGATTATTGATTAATGTTCAGAAAAATGCACAAAGAAGTTTTTTATGTTCCCCACTATGAGAACTTCTTTTATTCTTCCTCAGTGGGAACGCTCAGAGCATGCTGGCCTGGACAATTCTTCGTTGTGTGTGGAGGTCCCAAGAGTTTCAGGATGTTAGCATTTCCAGTCCAACAACTGCAGCCAGGGTGAGAACAGAAATGCTCTTATCCATTTCCAAACACTTCCCAGGAAGGCAGTACTGCCTTTAGTCGATATCCACTGGGGTTTCTAAGACCAAAATAATGAAAAGTCCTCCCTCCCTACCCTGCCCTCCCCAGTGTCTTCTGTAATATTCTTCTCACTAAATAATCATTCCTTCCTTCTTTTCAGGTTTTCTGAGCATCCAGGAATAGCCACGAGTGATGTTATCCATTCGCCAGCTACAGGCATATGGCCCAAAGTGAAGCAGGAGGCAACTAAGCCCCAAGTTTTCAGACCTCCTCAGGGCACCCAAATAGCTATTACCTACTACGTTTGGATGTTCAAGAAATTGCTCAACACTCTCCTTGCCTTTCTAATAATCTAGCCTCTAACAGGATTTCTGGCAGGGGCAGTTGACATGGACAGGATCCGTAGAGATCATCCAGCCCAAGAGCTTCCTTTGAAAACCAAAACCTAGTTCTCAAGAGCTGTGCCCAATGTCATATAACTCATCCATGACAGAACCAGATCTTAGCCCATTTCCCTTCCTTCCATGTCCCAGAGACAAACTTCCCATATGCCACAGCTCTTCCAAGGATCAACCCTGGTTACATGCCCAGGCTAGCACAAAGGCTCAATACACATCACCTTACTGGGGTTCTGCACTTACACACCTCTTGCCTGCCCTGGTGTGAATAAGCTGAGATCATCTTTGTTTCAAGAAACCACCCTGAAGCAAGGAAACAGTGCTGTGGAGTGATTAAGAGCATGGAATGCCTCAGTTTAAAGCCAGATTAATCTCTTAATCTTGGGCAAGCTGCCTAGCCTCTGTGTCTCAGTTTCCTCATTTATAAATTGGGAGCCACAGAGGCAAAGAATATACAAATCAATTTCCACTGCAAAGTAAAGGAGCTGTTACAGTGGAGGATTACTGGACTGAATGTCAATATTATGACATAGTATGAGTGTGTTTCATGTTTGGTAATTGCAATCATTGTTGCTTTTGTTGTGGTCATCCATGTACAATGCTTGGTGTCAGTCTATTTATCTCTTGTAAAAATAAAATACAGTGTGTGTGTGTGTGTGTGTGTGTGTGTGTGTGTGTGTGTGTGTGTGTGTGGAAAAAATAAATAAATAAATTGGGAGTCAATAATAGCCAAACTATGTATGTTAAGATTAGATGGAGTAATGGTTCTAAAGCACCTACAACAGTGACTGGCACATTATAAACACCTGTTAAGTGTCAGTCGTCATCATCGTCGTTGTCATCTTAATTATCATCATCATCGTCATTATCACTAGATCATCATCATCATTATCCTTATCATCACCAACATCTTCATCATCAATTACATCCTTTTTCCTCGCCTGAAAATTTAACCAGGGAAAGAAAGCATGGCTGGTTCAATTTCTCCCACCATCATGAGCCAGAAGGGGCTCTTCCTTTGGGGACATAAGCAACGTTCTCCAATCCACAGCTAATTCAGTTTCTTCTCCATATTGAAGACAGTAATGAAAATGTGTAAACTCAGCTTATTTACCTTTGGGCATAAAAATTAAGCAAAACAAAGTTCTTTTTTTTTAAGAGTAAAGAAAAGTACCAGCCCACAGCTCTATCTTTTCTCTTTTATAAGGCCATTTTAGCTGTTTTTCCTACTGAATAATCATTCATTCAAGGAAATAGAAAGATAAATAAATCGTGGGTCCTGCCTTCAAGGAGGATTTCATAAGCAGTACAACTTGCTGCCTTTCATCCTGTTTACCTAGGTTCCACTCTGTGATGGGCTTGGAATCTTGGTAAACTAAATAGTGCCAGGGCTGAAATTCTCCTGGATTCACTGACCTTCCTACTCCCTTCCTTGCAGACCACCACTCCTAATGGGTGGTAACCCAGGCTTCCGTGCTGTTCCCAGTGCTCTTAGAGCAGCGCAGTCAATTGCTTCCTATTGAGGAGTGGCTGGAAGGATGTATTAAGCATGCCTTTTTATTTTCTTTATTCTAAAGGTTTGACATCCGGGCCCTTGCTGACTTTGGAAGGACTGCCCCTCCCAGGGTTAGCCAATCCCTAGAGATAGTAAATGGCTCACCTGTGAACATATCTTTCACATGTAAACCAACCAATGCAGAGTCCATATCTCCAACCACCTCCTCTGCTGGGCTCTCACATTCCAGACCACTAATTATCTCAGAGGCAGGTACCAGATCATTAGGGGCAGCTCCAGTGCCCCAAAGCCCACTGAGATTATTCAACTAGTGCAATAAAGGCTCTTGTCCACATTTTTTCTTTACTCCCTCTGCCTCCTGACCAACCTTAGTGCTTCCCCACATGGCCCCCCTGCATGGTGTGCCATGCCTCCTGTTTTATACTCCAGGAAACTATCACAACTTCTTCCTTCATGACAGTTATTTCCATGTCTGCATGTCTTATCACACCTGATTAGAACAAATCTTGGGTACCCTTACAACAAAGGGAAATAAAACAGAGGAGGAAGAATCAGAGGCAAGAGCCATTTGGGGAGGGAGGATGGAATTTAACTCAGTAAGCGAGATTAGAACAGGATAGTAACCCCTCATACTTATTTGATAACTTACTCATATCAAATGCTTTCATTGACACAATTTCACCCGACCTTGTCAAAAGCCTGTGAGGTCAGCATTATTAATCTCATGTTACACAAAGAAATTGAGACCCAGAGAGATTAAGTGATTCGAACAAGATCCCACAACCAGTGGTGGCAATACTGAGATTTGAACTCAGATCTATCAGATTCTACAATCTGGGTCACTATTCAGTTTTTCTGAATAGGTTGGCCCTACTGTGTGCTTAAAAGCTTAAATTTGGGAATCAGACAAATATGGGTTGAGTTCCAATTAATAGTAGCTATGTGACTTTGGGCAAATGATTTAATCTCTTTGCTCTTTCATTTCCTTTTCTGTAAAATGGGGTAATGATAGTACTTATCATACAAACTTGTTGAGAAGAATCAATATATAATTCAAATATATATAAATACATAATATTATATATAATATACTATTTATATATTATATAATGTATATGTATAATATATATTATAAATATATAATATTGTTAGTGAACACTAATATAGGAAAAAAGTTTCATCTGTATGCCTGGCACATAATCAGCATTCAATATGTGGTAGCAAAAGTTAGTACCTTTAGGAACCCTCCTGCACTGTTGGTGGGAATGTAAATTGGTGCAACCATTATAGAGAACATATGGAGGTTCCTCAAAAAACTAAAAATAGAGTTGCCATATGATCCTGCAATCCCACTCCTGTGCATATATCCGGAGAAAACTATAACTCGAAAAGATACATGCACCCCAATGTTCATTGCAGCACTATTTACAATAGCCAAGACATGGAAACAACCTAAAGGTCCACTGACAGATGAATGGATAAAGAAGATGTGGTACATATATACAGTGGAATATTACTCAACCATAAAAAAATGAGATTATGCCATTTGCAGCAACATGGATGGACCTAGAGATGATCATACTAAGTGAAGTAAGTCAGAAAGAGAAAGACAAATACTGTATGATATCACTTATATGTGGAATCTAAAATATGACACAAATGAACTTATCTATGAAACAGAAACATACTCACAGACATAGCGAACAGACTTGTGGTTGTCAAGGGGGAGGAGAGGTGGGGGAGGAATGGATTGGGAGTTTGGGATTAGCAGATGCAAACTGTTATATGTAGGATAAATAAACAACAAGTTCCTACTGTATAGCACAGGGAACTGTATTCAATGTCTTGTAATAACATATAATGGAAAAGAATCTGAAAAGAATATATATATATACACACATATACAAATATATGTATACATACCCATATAACTGAATCACTTCGTTGTACACTTGAAACTAACACAACATTGTAAGTCAGCTATACTTCAATAAAATAAAATTAAAAAAAAAGAGTACCTTTAATTCTTCTATTCTTGGCTGGGCATTGTGGGCCTTTGCTGTCTGGGTATGGTTATAGCATTATTGGTTTCTGGTCAAAATTCTCTTCTTAGCCACCCTCTTCATCAACTGGATAGAATATCCCTGCTTTCTTTCCAACTCCTGTTTTTCCTCCTTTGACAAAGGAGAGAGGCTATGTTCCAGCTCCATGTCCCTATAGCACTTTTACCCATTAGTTCAACAACTATTTATTGAGCAGTGTTTCTTTTTCTTTTTCTTTTTTTTTTTTTTTTTTTTCCCTGTTCCTGCATTAACAAACCACCCAAAACTTACTGGCTTCAAACAGCAATCATTTTATTTGCTCACAGCTCTTCGATCTGGTCTGGGCTCAGCTGGGAGTTTTTTCTGCTGGTCTTGCCAGTGGTCACTCTTGTGGCTGCATTCACCTGGCAGATCTATTTGGGGCTGAACTCAGCTTGGATGATAGGGTGGCTGGATCTCTCTTTACAGTCTCAGGATTTCTAACTCTCTGTATGGCCTTTTCACAAGGAGCCTGACATCTTACATTGCACCTCAGGGCTCCTAAAAGCCCAAAAGCAGAAGCTGTTGGGTCTTCTTAGGACTCTGGCCTGGAACTGGAACAGTATCACTTCTGCCACATTTTATTGGTTAAGGAGGACCAGCCTGGCTTCCAGGGGAGGGGGCACAGGGCATGGACACTGGGATGTGTGGTTCCTTGAGCGCCATGAACATAACAGACTAAAAAAGCACATTCTAACACTTTGCAAGGCTTGCTGGTGAACATGTTAGACCAGGTTCCTGCCTGGAGCCTACATCCCAAGGCACGGGTTCTCAAAACTTGAAAGTGTATCAGAATTACCTAGAAGCCTCGTGAAAACACAGATTGCTGGGCCCCGCCCCAGAAACCCTGGGGTGGGACCCAAGAATTTGTATCTCTAACAAATTTCTGGGTGACGCTGATGCTGCTAATCTAAGAACACACTTTGAGAACCACTGTTCCGGGGTTGCTTCAGCACTAAAATACAGCCCCAGAGATTTTAATTCAATTGGTCTGAGGTGAGGTATCTGTATTTTTTTGAAAACATTTTCTTAGTGATCTTAATGTACAGGCAGGGCTGAGAACCACTGCTTTTAGAGCCTGGAGTGTCTCCCTCTCTTTTTTCTTAAAAGCTTCCTTGAGCTAGTCACAATTTGATTCATCATTATGGCTACACCTGAATATTTCCCTTCAAAAACAAGGATTCTCAAATTTTGCTGCACTTTAGAACTTAACGCGATTTTTAAAGTCTCAAAGTCCAGGTCACGCTCCAGACTAATTAAATCAGAACCTCTAGGGATGTAACCTAAGCATTAAGTATTTTTTTTATTTCCCCAGCTGATTCCAAAGTGCAGCCATGTTTGAGAATGGGTGCTTTAAAACACCCTTATTGCCATTTTCCTGGTACACATTTCCAAGTTAAAAAACAGTCTTTCCCATGGTGATCTCCAAAGTCTTCCTGCAAACACTAAAAACTGCAGAGGATATTTTAACCTAGAATATTACCCTCTCCTCTATTTACTCCCACTGACATCTGCATTCATGCTCCCATCTCATAATCATGCTTTAGGGAAACCAGATTTTGCCACCTTTGCCATTAAAAAACTTTTTACCCAAGACAGTGAGGAACTTTTGGTGAGGAAGAGGTTAAGATGATAGCCCAGTTGCATGCTGGGAATTGTAGTTCAATAGCAGTGCCTAGCCAGGGAGACGCTATGGGCCTCCAAAGCAGCCCCCAGTATCCCACATCCCACACTGCCCTTTGGAGAGGCAGTGTCCAGTAGTGACTAATACCTTGGGCACCAGAGTCAGAATGCCTGGGTTAGATCCCATTGCCACTCCTCACCAGTTGCGGAACCCTGGGCATGCTCTCTAACCTCCTGGACCTCCTTTTCTTCTCCTATAAATAGAGAGAAAATAATAATAATAATAATATCTAGCCCATGGGATTGTTACGAGGATTAAATGAATTAATATTCATAAAGTGCTTAGAACAGCAGCTGGCACATGATATGCATCTTGTAAGTGTCAGCTTTTGTTATTGTTGCCTTTTCAACTCCCCTCTTGGCCAAACTTCAGTTCTCTTGGACCACAAGAGTTGAAAATCCCCTGATTCCACAGTCAGGACATAAGAGTTTAGCTGACTTTTGGGAAATTATTCATTTGTTTGTCTAAATTGTCCCCTGGTCATTGCGCTTTACAATCTTGAGGATGGATTTGGGATGATACCTGCTATCATTTCCCTTTGCCCTAGCCTAACAGATGCTGGCACACGTCCTGTAGTGAGTGTCCCTTCGTTTTGCCTGCCCAGCATCCATCCTCTTTGCTTCTGGTAGTAGCACCTTAGTTTCCTTTGGGGAGCCACCCCTCTCCCACAGTGTGCACTCTTGGTGGGATTGCCAGTCAAGGTGCCCTGGCTTCCCATGGCAAACGGGAGGGTACCTGACTCCAGCTGAGCCCAATGGACTCTCTCCTTCAGCAGGAACATGTGGATAAGTACTGATAGGAGTGGATTCACCAGAGGACACTGCCCATTAGCTCCTGCTGCCTAGATCCCCAAGCTCCCACAAATTTCTCTATTTCTGAAGCCTGCTTGGACAGCCCTTCTGTGAGTCACTCCATCACCATGGCAGGAAGGTCCTTTTATGCTAAGGTTGGCAGAGTCAGTGTCCATCACTCTCTGCCAAAGAGTCCCTGGTGACACACCACTTCTAATCTTTAAGATCTGGCCCTCTGCTCACTGCCCTCTCCCCCCCTTCCCATTTAATTCTGGGAGAGTTATCAGAAATTGAACGTCTTCTTTGTGACATGCCTTCCGCGTGCACTGTCACTAATCCTAATATCAACAATGCAAAGAAGGGATGACTTCCACTTTACCAGTGTGGAAAATGAGGCACAGAGAAGCTAAGCAACTCGCCCAAGGTCACACAGCTAGTAAATAACAGAAATGATATTCCAACAGGTCTGATTGCTGCTCTCAATCAGTAAGTGAAAGCTACTGGAATTGAGATCAACATTTCTCTGCCATTTCACAGACTTCTGGGGTGGGTGAAGCTCTTCAACATCCTGTAAGGTAATGTCTTCTTTTTCTCTCTTTCTTTTTTTTGGGGGGTGGGGGGAGGTCATAAACCAATTGTAAGAAATACATTTTATATTACAACCCTGAACACACACACACACATACATACCCAAAGAATGGAAACAAAGGCTTCACAAGGCAACAGCTACTCTTATAGGTGCAATACAGTCCAATTTTGGATTCAAAACTATTTTATTCTTTAAAATTCTGCTTGACCTACTAGACTGATTTTGCAACCCACTAATGCAGCTGACTTGCTGCTTCAAAAACCCTGCTCTATTGAGAAAGCTGCTTAAACTGACACCAGTTTGCATGTCTGAGTGTAAAAGGAGGCAGGGCCAAGCTGGATCTTTTAAGGCTCATAATAATGATTTGTTTACTTGCACGATGTGTGTTTCCTAGGTCACCAGCCTGAGGGGAAAACTGGGATCAGAACCACAGCACAGGCTGTTCTTCTCTCTCTGTGCTTTCATCAGCTCTCCCAGAATTGCCAGCCCCTCCTCAAAGACCCCTTTCAGTTTCTGAGAATGCCAGGGAACGTTGCACATGCGCTCCCAAACATCTTCATTTTCCTTCTCTGCTGCTTAGGCTCCCTGCTGGGATCATTTGCCACTTCCTATGTCTGTGGGGCTGTCACTACTGTGGGACAGTAAGGGTGAGTTGCTCCTGGTGGAAAATCCAGTGATTCTGGTGATGTCTGAGCCATGGGCCTGGATGGGGATACTGTTGGTCTCATATCTCTATAGCAGCTCTCGATGCCAGAGCACTGTGTGTGGTCCCCATGGCACCCACAAGCAACGCCGTGGTGCCCACCAAACTAGAGAGAACACTCTCTGTTACAGGGATCCCAAAGTAGATTCTTCTTACGCCCTCAAAATTACACATGTTCAAGGGCAATGGATTGAAGAAAAAAAAATTTCCATCCCATGTTCATGACCACCTTCTTTTTCTCCAGCTCTGGCCCTTATCCTTGGACCAAGCTTGGGTGCTCCTACTCTCACCCAAACTGGGAGAGAGTTCTTTCTTCCCCAGGAGGATTCTTGGTTCCCTCATGTGCAGAGACTCTTGGCAAGGCCACAGTCTGTCATCCTGCACAGAAGTGCCTGCTTCTTGGAGTGAATATACACTTGAGATAAACCCATTATTATCTGAGAACTTTGCTTCCCAAACATCAGAAGTTCCATGTTCAGAATTCAAGTCCCATTGCAATGATGACAATGATGATGATAAATCTTTCGTGTAACAGACCCCATGCTGAGCACTTTAGACACATTATTGTCCGTCATTCTCTCAACAACTTTATGTGATATGTACTGTTATACATACTCCTCATTCTGCAGAGGAGAAAACTGACCTAGAAAGGTTAGAGAGCTAGCCCATGGTCACATGGCTGGCCAAGTGCAGAGCCAGCCCTGGATCCCCTCAGCTACTCCTCCAGAGCTGGAACTGGGCAGTGAGCCTGCCTCAGCCAGGCCTCCTAACCTCCCTGGGCCTCCTTCCAGCTCTGCTTTCATCCTTTCTAAGCCCTTCTCCCAAGGCCCCCCCGTAATGCACAGGTGGGTTGCCAAAACTTATATAAAGGCTTCCAAGCTGGTGGAAAGCCCTAAGCTTCTACCCTCCCACTTCCCACACCCTCTCTGTGCCCTACCAGGGCTTCCCGAAGGAGGGCAGGGAAGCTTGGTCAGCAACAGGGCCCCATCCCCAGGCCCCTCAAGACTTCAATAAAGGGACTCCCGTGGTGGTGCAGTGGATAAGACTCCACGCTCCCTGCGCAAGGGGCCCGGGTTCGATCCCTGGTCAGGGAACTAGATCCCACGTGCGTGCCGCAAGTGAGAGTTCACATGCCACAACTAAGGAGCCCACATGCTGCAACTAAGGAGCCCACGAGCCGCAACTAAGACCTGGTGCAACCAAATAAATAAATAAATAAACAAAAGACTTCAATATAGCAGCAACCTGCCCTCCTCTCACTAGTTCCCTCCTCAATCCAATTCTGGAACCTGTAATGGTTTCTCCTCCCTAGAAGAACATCAGCAATCTGTTATTACACAGTTAAAATTGTGCCTGATCTTAGCGGGCGTTTTAATTGAATAAGAAATTCAAGTCTGGGCTTTAAATGCCATAGCACAAGAAAAAGTTACTGTCTTTTCAGAATGCCCATTGTAATTTCTCCTTAAAGAACCGCCCCCCCCCCCCACTCGCTATGGTCCTTTTTCCACTTGAACTGACAAACTGAACCGCCAGATAAATACAGCTGCAAAGTGAAGCTATGGCTATGATTTCTTTCCCGCGTTCATTTGGTCTCCTGGCTTAACCAAGTCAAACATGAAAGACCGCTCACCCTTTCTTTGATGGTATCTACAGAGCACAAAGCCAAGGGCTGATCAAGCCACCTTGATAATCTGATGCATGTGAAAGTGTATCAGCGGGGAGGGAAGTATTCTGTTTGCCTACACAGATCAGTTTAACCAAGCATCTGCCAGAGTGTCACCCCATGCAGGGTGGTGGCCCTGCCACTTTTCATCTGTGTGACCCCTCAGGACCTCAGTCTTCCCATCTGTAACACACAAACACGCAGTAGTTGGAGCCGAGAACTCTGAGGTCCCTAAAAGATCTCAGGGTTTTATTTTATAGTTACAAAACACATCACTTACAAGTCAGAGAACATAGGGCGTAGGTGATTGTTTGAATAAAAACCATCTTCTATAAAATTTTCGTCACATAATTATTTCACGGAGCAAGTTTCCACTGTGCACTCAAAGCAGGATTCAGTGTACAAAAATCTGACTTGCAGCCAACTTTTAAGTGACACTTTTACTGTTTCAAGTGGGGCTTGCCCATAGGTCATGGTTTCTAAAATCACTGTGATAGACTCCCTTCCTCCATAGAGTCCTGGACAGAGAAGCAAGAGTAGAATGCATTCTCAAATCATTACTTCCCTTGGACTTAGTTTTTTCTTTCCTTGTTTTGTAAAAAAAAAAAAACACAGAAATCAAAAAAAAACCCAACATATTTACAAGCCCCCCAAAACTGGTTTAATGATAATAACCTACTGGTCCTTTTGAAACACAAACCAGATCCTATCGCTCTGCTGCCTAAAACCCTGCAGAGGCATCCTTGGTTCTCATGGGTGGTGGCCAGGCCTGTGCAAATGCTGCTTGCTCCACCTGGAATGCTCCTGCCAACCCTCTCTGTCATTCCCCCTTAACTTGGAACTCATTGTCTCTCCAGGGAATTGTCCTTAACTTCCTTCATGATAACTCTGAGCAGCTGTTTGGAGTTTCCTGGGTTGAGCATGTCCCGATCGTGGCGAGCCTCCGTGCGCTGTGGCCGCTCATGAGGGCACGCTTGCCATTCACGGTGGCGAGCAGGGCGCTGTCCGGGCACTGGATTCACCCAGGGGTCCCTCCCTTCATGGAGCCTGCAGTCTTCTGGGTAAACAGACAGCAGTCAGATACGGGAATGACCATGACTGCCACCGCCCTCCTCTCACAGAGCTTACAGAGAAGTAAACGAGGGGCGAGCTCCCTACAAGAGGGAAAGGTTGGACCATCAACGCCTCAAGCTCCATGCAGGATGAGTTTATGTCATAATCACACATTTGCTTAAATAGTCCTTGTACTCCTTTCAGTCTAAGAAGCTGAGAGAAAAAGGACTGTGGACTGACATCGCTGGCCAACTGTGCCAGCTTGAGGGATGGCCGCCTGCGGCGTGGTAAGAAGACCAAGCGTCTATTCCTCCATCCTAAGCATCTCCATGCCCACATAGATTATACCTCCCTGCCCCAAAGCCAGGGCCTCTTGTTTTTCTCTTGTTTAAATGAGTTTCCTTCTCTAAGGGTACATCCTCTTTCCCATCATACAGGACAGTAACATAGCCTACCATTTGGATTTTTTTTTTAATAAATTTATTTATCTATTTATTTAATTAGTTTTGGCTGTGTTGGGTCTTTGTTGCTGCACGGGGGCTTTCTCTAGTTGTGGCGAGCGGGGGCTACTCTTCGTTGCGGTGCGCGGGCTTCTCCTTGCGGTGGCTTCTCTTGTTGTGGAGCACGGGCTCTAGGCGCACAGGCTCAGTAGTTGTGGCGCACGTGCTCAGTTGCTCCGCGGCATGTGGGATCTTCCCGGACCAGGGCTCAAACCCGTGTCCCCTGCATTGGCAGGTGGATTCTTAACCACTGTGCCCCCAGGGAAGTCCCTACCATTTGGATTTAATGTTTGTAATATTTATGGAACATCTGCATTATCATGCCCATTTTACAGACAGGAGAATAGATCCAGAGGCACCATCAGCTAGTTCATGGCAGAACTGGACCCTAAAAAGCCAGGTCTCTGGCTCTAAGGTTGGCATTTTCCCCACCGTATCTCAGCCTCCTGGGCTCAGGCAGACCTTTCCAGAGCCCTAGAAACCAAAGTTGGCTGCCTCCTGCTGGCAGGGAGTTACTTCCAGGCTTCTGGTTCCAGCGCTGAAGAAGGGGGAGTGTGAGAGGTGAGGAGGGAGGGTTATACACAGAGGCAGTCAACGAACCGCTTCTATCTCCCTCCCTCACCTCGGGAGGAGGGAATGGCTTACACATGGGGGGGGGAGGGTGCGGGGTGGATTATGAAAATCAATAATTTATGACAGTTAAGTGTCAGAAAAGTATTTACTCACATTCATTCCCTGAAAGTCACATTCTCCATGTGTTCTTGTTTGTCTTTCAGCGATGGCATCAGTCAGGTGGACTCAGCAAGAAATACCAAGGTTTTAGCCAAAAGCTGCAAAGGGAGAGAGTTTCATTTCACTTCATATTTCCAGCCAGGGCTGGCTCCAAAGCTAGCTTTTCTTACTAGGTTGTTTGCCACATGAAAAGCAAATTCCCAAAGGTTTCTGAGATTGCTGAGATCCGATGCAAGATGACTGCTCCCACCCACCGGCCCACCCACCCACTAATAAGACATAATGCCATCCTATTTTTGGTAACAATTAAAGGGCTCCCGGTGCAAGCAGAAAGCTGTTTATTTTCTGTTACATCACTTCGCTTTGCCTTCGAAGGCTGGTCTGTGCTCAGTGTTTTCGTGGTGATGCAAGTCCGCTCTCTCCTCGAGCAGTTGGATCCCTCCCATCTCGCAGCACCTCACAGGTCTCTTCCCCGAGCATTGCATCGCTGGAGCGAGGAGCAGCTCACGAATCAGCTGCAAGTCCCTGTTTTGAAAAGCAGAGAGACAGAGGCAAAGGAAAAGGGTGGACTCTTATGTGACCTGGTCTTAAAGCAAGACAATCACCATCTGAATTCCAGAAGCCCTGTTCATGTTTGGGGATATTTTTTCGACTGCATGGAATCAGAGAGAAGCCAAAGGATGGGAAATGCCTGCAACCCCCTGAAAAGAATTGCTTATTGCCTATGTCTCTTATCTGCGCTTTTGCTGACTGAGGGGAAGAAACCAGCGAAGCCAAAATGCCCTGCCGTGTGTACTTGTACCAAAGATAATGCTTTATGTGAGAATGCCAGATCCATTCCACGCACCGTTCCTCCTGACGTTATCTCATTGTAAGGCCCGTAAGCATTTTGGTATCTAATTTACAATTTAAAAATTCCAGCCGATGTATTTGGGGCTTTGTATGTATTGGTAGAAGGGCATGGGGAGAGATTCCTCTTGCACGCTTGGCCATTTGACAGGGCTAACATTTTGCTGCATTTAGAAATTTTGATTTTTATTAGCTGCTACAGAACATGCTTAGATATCTTCCACCCCTGAACATTATTATGAGAAACCTGTAGCAGATTCATCTCTCCTACTTCATCTGGGAAGGAACAGTATCGTACTTCATAAAATAGTGTCAAATAGTGACTGTTTTGCTAAACTGGATTAACATAAGATTTGTTCTGTGTGTGTGTCTCTTTGTGTGTGTCTGTTTGCTGTTTTGTTTTGTTTTCTTTCAGATCCTTTGTGAGATCTGGTTTTACTGAAATCTCAGAAGGGAGTTTTTTATTCACACCATCGCTGCAGCTCTTGTGAGAAATATTTATATCATGACTATTTTTAATATAGCATATATTTGGATAACCCTCTAGTAAAACGATCTCAATATTAATTTTGTCAAATGTGATTATATTTCTGGAGAGGAAAGGAATATCAGTAAAGTGAGGTAGATGGGTTTGTTTGCGACTTGACACCAACGGTGCGGATTGATGCTTGCAATTGTAAATTTGCTAACCTATAATGCTAGCTACTTTCATGGCTATTTATGAAGTTGTTGGAATGTTGCAACAATGATCTTCATTTCATTCCACCCTTTTACTTTCATTTTTGACTTGGGAACTTTGGTTATTTTACCCTGGAGTTTCTGAATTAGTCAATATAGAACCCAGCATAACATATGCGCTCAAGATGTTGTCCTCGGGGACCTGGGGCAGGCTGCTACTCTGTATGATTTACCATGTGGGGAAGAAAAATCTCAGTTCTTTCTAGGTAATTCCTTAAAATATTCATTCTCAAGTGACTGCTTTCTAATCTCATCTAATTTCTAACTCATCCCCTTATAAGGAGGGAAAGAAAATATTAATATAGGACAGTGCAAAGGATTAGTCTTTGCTGTGTGTATTAAGTTAGCCATGAGGGAACCATATATTCAGTCTATGTCTGCAAATAGTCAAAAAATAATATTTGACTAAGAAATCAGATCTCTCCACAGTCATAATGTAACATGGATAATTTGTTCTGACGTGTAACGTTTGGCCACTGGAGTGTTAGTTCTTAGAGCAGGACCACATACGGGGGCAAGAGGTCCCCCCCCGGGTGCTCAGGTGTCAGGCCACAGACTGGGTTGTAGTTACCGGTTCCAGGGGGGGGATCAGCCAAATGTCCATCAACTGAGCTGTAGTTATCTTAACTGCATGATCCTGGACCCAAGTTTTTTTGCTTGTTTTCTGGTTTTTGTTTTCTTGCCTTAATTGGCCATTTTGGCCATTTGAGGTTTTATATACAGAGGCAAACAGCATGGATTTGAAATGCGAGAGACCTGTGTGTAAATCTCACCTTACCACTCCCTAGAAACTAGACATGAAATTATGTGCAAATGACTAACTCTCTCTGAGCCTCAGTCTCCTCACCTGTAAAATGGAGGTGATGACACCTTGAAGAGTTATCAGAGATAAATAAGATTTAAGTAGATAAAATGCTTGGCATAGGATGTGACAAATGGTTACACATTTTATAAATGGTAGGGTTTTAACTTTTTACATAAAGCTAAAAAAACTTTTTAAAAAAATCACTTAATCTATTGTTTCGTCTACATGAAATCCCCAAACTGGTTTGACTATTTCATTTCATAAACCTGATCAGGTGTTTTGACATTATGTAATAATGTTGGCTACTGTCCTTCTACTAGCTGATGTCTTTGAATGATTAACAATTGAGTAGAATATTCCTAAGTGATTTATCTGTTTGATTGATGGCTAATAGTGTGATTAGGGGAAGTGTTAGTACATCAAACAAATTCAAAAAAGACAGAGTCTTTAGCACAGAAAGGGGCAAAGTCTTCAATGCTGGGATCCTTCCGTAGGATAAGAATTGGTTGTATGTGAGAAAGTGATCAGTTGTGCCTATGTTATTATTTGTTAAATACATAAATGGCTCATTTTGAAAGCATCCTTTTGTTGAGCTAAGGCACCTCTCTCTCCCCAGGAGAGTTAAATAGATCAGTCCTTAAAATTCGAGAAGTGTCAGTTGACACATACTACTCAAATTCCAACACTGGATGGTCGTTAGCTGTGACACAGAAAGCCTGGATCAATCAACCTCATCAGTTAGCACCTCTCCACTTTGTGTTTCTGCTGGGTGGACCCGGCCTCAGCAAACACAGATGCTGGACAATGTTATAGAAATAGTTACCGGCTGCTGCAGAGTAATGTGATTACACGTATTTAGAATCACAGAGGATAGCCAAGGAACTGGTTTTTAAATAGCCCACACCGAGCGTGTGTGCCATGCCCCTGCGTTCCATGCTTTGAGTTCCTATGGAACATTCCAGCCCTTATTTCTAAAAGCAGTTCAGTTTTCAGAAATAACAAAAGGGCGAGTAATTCTTGCCCTGGATGTCCTTACTTAACTCACATTGGCTAACCTCAACATGGCAGATTTGTGCCAGTGCTGATCTTATGCAAAATTGTCCAGGGTCAGAGTTTGTCTCTGATCTCCAGCATCCTGTTTCCTAAAGATTTTGCTCCCCACTCTCCCTGTCCAATGTTCTCTGTTTCCTCCTGTCCTCGGGAAAGGGTCTAATAAGCGCATTTTCACTGAGGAGAAAATAAATGAAAAGGCTCCAAGTATGAATAGGGTCATAATCATAACAGTGGTGGGAATGCATGGCTCACAGACAGGAAGAGTTTTCCTGTAGGACAAGGCCATCCACTGCCCTGAAAGCCCCCCACTGGAACAGGAAGACCCAGGGATCTTATTTGCCTTTGCATGACTTTTGCCATCAGACCAGACCTGGATCACACCAGCCATTGCTTGGGGTTTGCAATGAATTCTAATGGTATTTGTGACCACGGATTACCAAACTGACCTGTCATATCCCGTGAAGAGATAAACTTCAGAATCGATTCTGCTTGATTGATGTACAAAGGCAGTTGGTTTCTTGCTAAGTTGTGGAAAAGAGAAAAGAAATGACCCATTCCCGTCGCCAACCCTAACAATCTGATAATTTCATTATGGCCCCAAATGGTTTTTCAGACCTTCTGCAGAAGGCAGGATGAGAAGTACTTTTTGAAATGTCAGCCTGGGGTACTGAGGGAAACAGACGTAGTGCCTCCTTAAGTTACATATAATGTTTTTGGCGAAAAGATCCTGGTAGGCCTTGGCTGGCAATGTGTGTTGGAGAACAAGAAAAACAAAAGCCCACACTCTGTAGAGAGGAAGAATAAAATTATCCAATAAAAATTCATCAGATTAGTTATACAAACCTATTTTTTTTAAAACACCTATGGTTTTAAACAATAGCAACAAAACCTTTCCCAAGCAAATGTAATTTCATTCATGTTTCCATAGGCCTGCTGTGAAACATAACCAATGGGAATGATTAGTCATTCTAGTCTGTTTTTAGTGATAGGGAGTGGTACTTGTAGTGAAGGCAATTTACAGAAATGTGTTTTCACACAGGACAGTCCTGTTCTTCTCAACCACAGACTAAAATCCCCAATGATATAGGCTCATTACAGAAGTAAAATTCAAATTTAAGAGTATAAAATGTGGCCACATTGCCATTTGTTGATAAAATTTTTAATAAACTAAAGCTATCCAACTCTAAAGAGAGTTCTATTTGCAGGGAGTAAATTACAGGGTTAGGTTAGTATCATGCACACAAAAAAATCTTTATATAAGGATTTGGTGTAACCAGAAAAAATTCTATTTATTCCAGTGAGATCTGATCTTGTCTGAAGCAATAGAATTGATCCCTCTGGGGAAAAAATATCATCATTTCTTTTATTAATCCACAATCAATACATAAATATATAGCCCATAAGAAATCAAAAACTAAAAAACAGACAAGCAAACAGCATGAACAAGATAAATCATAAGTCCATCCTTACTAAGATTTTATCATTCAGTTCTTCAAAATATTATTTGTCCAGGGAAAAATATCCATAGCCTATCTCACCTTTACAGTGATTAGCCTCTTTTTCTATTCCTCCTTATATGACAAAGGTAAGAAACATTTAGCAATCTTCAGTGACAACTCAAGCCAAACCTATCAGCTAAGAGGGCTTCTAGAGGAATTATTGGCTGGTTATGCATGAGCATGTTTTGGTTTGTGCCCAGTTGATGGCCCACAGGGACTAAGAAGTAAAAATTTCAATCACCTAGGCTGTTTTGTCTACAATCTGCCCAATGACCCATAGCTCTGATTTTTAACTTCTTAATTAATTAATTGTTGTGACTGTGCACACAGCCCTGTACAACAAATGTTTTCTCTGAAAGTGTATTTCATTCTCTCAATTATTCAAGCAAGAAACTTAGGAGTTACCTCTCCCTCATGTCCACTTTCAACAGGAAACAGCATGAGAATCTGCCATCTCCTCTTCACCCCAGGACCATGGCCCTAACTGAGGCTGCAATCACTGTTCTACAGGCTGCTGGGGAGCTTCTGCACTGGTCCCCCCCGCTTCCGGTCCCTATCCTCCCCACCTCCATCAGTGTTACCTTCTTGAGGCGCAGATCTCATCATGTCACCCTCATGCTTGGAAGCCTTTAACGGTTCCCTAGAGACAGAAAAACATCTGAACAGCTGAGTTGGTATTAATAGAATTTGGCTATTTGTCTAGGGTCATCTCTCGCAGTATTGATCGCACACACACATACACACACACAACACTCACACACTGTAAGATCCATCCATACCAGCCTGAAGTACCTCTATTTTCTCAGGCTCTGTAGATTTTACTGATGTCTGTAGTTCTTCCTGTCATTTTTAGAGCTAACTGTGCTTGTATCTGCCCTTGTGGCTCACGGAGGATTCTCAATAGCCAAGGCCCTAGAAAAGAGCCTGGATGTTATAAGCTTAGATCTTGCTTACTATATGTTTGTTGAATTCAGTTCATATTTTATAGATTTTATACTAGGGATTCCTGTTTTCCTATCAGTAGATAGTCTCGGTCATGCACCTGCTCTTCTGTATGTTTTGTATACACAATCAGATTTCATGTGAATTAATAGAGTGGACGTCTGGAAAGTGGGCTGAACCAAAAAAAAACATGAGGAGATATTTGTTCATGACATTATGATGTCAAACTTCTTCAACAGATATTTCCAGTGTACTGGAACTTAAAAGGCAAAGCATCCAAAATCTTTCTTTAGACCCACCTCCTGAATCCCTTTTGTCTCACTCTGATTTCCTCTAGGTCTTTGACAAGTACCAAATCATATTTGCCGCCCAGGTTCTCTCCCAGCTTTGACTAGCCTCTCTCCTGCGAAGGTTCAAAGTCCCCCCTTCATCCAGTCTGACAGGACATCCAGAGAAAAATGTTGGTTAAGCATTATTAAGATGAAGAGCAAATTTGTGAACACAAAGAATGTATCATAAGGCAGTCATGATAAGCTCTCTCATTTTGTTCAAAATGATATTCAGTTAATTGGTGAGGATGGTGACTCTTGCCCATTGTTGAGCCTATGGCTGATATAGGCTACAAAATGATCACAGGGCATTACAATGACAGCTGTGATGTCAAAATGGCTAACCCTGGTGAGCTGGCAATGTGGCAAGTAGCAAAGAACACAGGTTTTGTGGTCAAACAGACATGGGTTCAAATCCTCACTCTGCTGCTTCCTAGTTCTGTGATTTGGGGCAAGTTTAACCAAGCCTCATTATCTGCAACTACAAAGTGGGCAATAACCATACACAGGATTACAGTCAGGATTCAATGAAACCGTACATGTAAAGCACTTGGCACGGTTCCTGTAACTCAATAAACATTAGCTTTTATTATAGTTCTGAAAATCACTTTAATTTGAACGACCTTAACATCAGATTAGCATCTGATTGTATAGTTTGGGTTTGCCTACAGTGCTAGCTTTAAAATTTTATTGTTCTACGCATAGGTCTCCATCAGAACCTTCTAAGAAATCTTTCTTCAAATACTTCTCACAAGAAACATGAACTATTTACCTTTCCGAGAATGGGAGGGGAAAGGAGAAGCAGAACCCTTTCACTTCTTCCTCATGAAAAAACAACTGGAACCGTATTTTGTAAACATGTCAAGTTTTGTTAAAAATAATTAACACTGGCCAGTCTTCAGATGAGTAGTTCTGTGGTAAGATGGAAAGAAGCCTGAAGTAGAAGTCAGGGGACTTGGGTTTGAAATCCAGTTCAGACAGTAATGGGCTGTGTGACCAAGTATCCCTGGGCCTCAGATTTTATATGTAGAAAATACCAGAGATAGATTAAATTATGGTTCTCAAACTCAAATGCCCAATGGGGGTTGGGGTGATAAGGTAAATGAAGGAAACAGTTGGGTATAAGACAGTAGGGAGTGGTAGTGACTGGGGTAAACCAGACAAGACATGTCTTACCTAAAAATGACATCTTCAGTTTCAACTGATTATTGCTGATGAGAATGTGGCACATGAATATGCAGTCTTATTTTTTAAATTTTCAGGGGAAGGCAGAAATCTGGAGGCAGATTTTTTAAACAGGATGAAGACCAAACAAAACATATGTAATTGGCATTTTGAGACCTTCATGTTCAATTAACTAAGGTCTCTTTCTGCTTAAAAATTCTATTGTATTCTATTCTATTCTACAAACAGAGTACTGTTTGTAGAATAGAATACATAATATAGAAAATGGCCTTGTTAAAGAAAAGGACAAAATTTATTGTATGAATTCTAACAAACCAGTAAATTACATTGTTAAATGAAAGAGCTTCATTCTATGGAACTGACTATTATAAAGTTATTATTAGAATAATAATGTAGTTCCCAATTTCCCAAGCAGGTCCACTGGGACTTTACCAGGACCTCCCATGGTGGCTGATGGTAAAACAATGTTTCAATATCCCTCCCATGGGGCAAGGACTTGTTGAGCCCATTTACATGGCAGGATGACAGGTGTTTGCCTGTGTAAATTGTGATTAAAAAACAATGAGCCTTTAAAAAATAAACAGACTAGAATTTATATGCACAAGTAACTCCTGACTTGCAGAGAATTCCTTACGGGAGATCAGAGATTCTTCCTAACTTTGCTTCTATAGCTAAACGTTTCTAGATCTTTGAGAATTGTCTTCACTGCCAGTTTACAAGTCATACAATAAAACCAGGCAAAGTTTTGTTAGGGGACATTTGTCATTTTTGTATTGCCTGATGCCAAGCACTGTATATGTCTCATTTTTTATTTCATCATCACAATAACCCTGTGAAGAAGTGTGATTATGTCCATTTTGCAGATGAAGCACTAAATCATAGAAGGGTTAGGTAACCTCCACGATGTCACACCCCTCATAAATCGCAGAGCCGGGGTGTAAACCCACATCCTCACTTTTAACTACTTCTCTCTGCTTCCTCTTGAACATGAATAACTGGGCTTAACTTTGCATAGCTTTGCTCCCCAAATTGAATCCCCTCTCAAAGGGTTAACCTTTGCCATTAGTGAGGATATGCAGGGGATGTGTCCTCATTCCTGGAGACAATCATTGACAAGCCCTTTCAAAGAGTGGCCCGCTGCAAGAACATCGAGTTTCCCTAGGGTTCAACTCTACTTTGTATGTGTAAACTCTGGTCTCCTTCCTTTGAAAGAGAGAGAGAGAGTGAAGAAAAGAGCAAACAGAAAGGGACTTATATACTTTAAAGTTACATCTTAGACCAATGTTTTCTAAACTTGTGTCCTATAGAACAGTTGTCCTGAAAAAAAAAAAGAGTTCTGTGCTCAAATAAATTTGGGAAACTGCCCATTCTATCCCTGCTTGGCTACTTGCAATGCACCTTGGCTTAGAAAAGCCTCTGGAATTATTTTATGTTGTTTTCCTTTTCTTAACCTACAGTAGGATATTGGGAATCTATGCCTTCGGTGTTCGCTTTATTTATTTATTTATTTATTTATTTATTTATTTATTTCAAAGAGCTTTTTATTTTATTTTTTATTATTTATTCATTTATTTATTTATTTATGGCTGTGTTGGGTCTTTGTTGCTGTGTGCGGGCTTTCTCTAGTTGCAGCAAGCGGGGGCTACTCTTCGTTGCGGTGCGCGGGCTTCTCATTGCGGTGACTTCTCTTGTTGCGGAACACGGGCTCTAGGTGCGCGGGCTTCAGTAGTTGCGGCATATGGGCTTAGTTGCTCCGCGGCATGTGGGATCTTCCTGGACCAGGGCTCGAACCCATGTCCCCTGCATTGGCAGGCGGATTCTTAACCACTGCGCCACCAGGGAAGTCCCTTGCTTTATTTATTAGCTTAATTATTTATACCTCAGCTTGTTCTAGAGAGGCTTGCTAACAGAGCTTGGGCAGGTAGAAAGAATCCTATCTTAAAGGATCCATTAAACCATCTATCTCCATATAAGGAGTGACTCACTGCCAGGCTCTCCACCTGGTCAAGCAGCGTGGCACACTCTGCTTCTTTGGGGACCTCCCAGTGGAGCTCCATCTTTCAGAGGAAGTAGATTATCACTTGCAGCCCATTCAACAGGAATAAGCCCCTTGAGCTTAAATTTACACTCTCACTATTTTTGTTTTGAGAGGATTCCCTCACAGCTATTTCCCAAATGGCTAATCCAGCATTTCCCTGGGTATACACACTGTATGTAAAACTCAATGATAAAAGGGTCCCATTATCAATAAGATTGGGAAGCTGCATATTTAAATCCCTTTTGAAGAGTCTCAATTTACTTAAGGATAGAAAGATTCGTGTAATTAGGAACCCCGAGTACTTCATTTACCCACTTCCCCCAAATTTATTTGTCTGGTTTTTTCTGTTGTTGTTCATGTAAAACCTCTTAACCCCATAAAGGCCTTGTGTTCCAGGGACTACACTCTGGGAACTACTGGGCAAGGCTAGCCTAGATTTGTAGCAGATACTGGGCAGATCTGATAGGACTGAAAAGAGGAAGCATGGCCTTGCCCATGACCATTACCAGTCCAGGGGGAGATCATACCTGGGCACAGAATCCCAGCTCTGCCAGTTACAAGCTTCAAATTACTTTACCTCTCTCACCTTGGGTTTCGTTGTATTTTTTTTTTTTTTAAAGATTTATTTATTGATTTATTGATTGATTGATTGCTATGTTGGGTCTTCGTTTCTGTGCTAGGGCTTTCTCTAGTTGCGGCGAGCGGGGGCCACTCTTCATCGCGGTGCGCGGGCCTCTCACTGTCGCGGCCTCTCTTGTTGCAGCGCACAGGCTCCAGACGCGCAGGCTCAGTAGTTGTGGCTCACGGGCCTAGTTGCTCCGTGGCATGTGGGATCTTCCCAGACCAGGGCTCGAACCCGTGTTCCCTGCATTAGCAGGCAGATTCTCAACCACTGCGCCACCAGGGAAGCCCGGTTTCGTTGTATTTTAAATGGAGACTATAAAACCTACATTATAGTGTTCATTGGAGGATCAAAATGAGTTAATAGATGGCAATCTGATAAAGATGAGGCTTGGCATAGAATAGGCTTTAAATACTTTAAATAAAATTTAAGTCCCTCCTCCTTTGTTTTTTAGGAGCAGGGAAATACAGACTGAATTTACAAACAACATCGGGAGGGTGGGCTGTTGACTAGTTATGCCAATGTCTATAAAGGAAAAGTTTTGACTATCCTGGGAGGAGAGGTAATGAACTATAAAACCAAAGGGGTGGGCCCATGCTCAAGTCTTTGCTAGTGTGCATGCCAAGAATATTCCCCAGGGAATCCCTGCAAATCTAAAATCTACATTCTAAACCTGGCGCTGCTGCTGGCAAAAGATGTGGCCTTGAATAAGTCACTTAATTCTGCGGGCCTCACTTTCCTCACCTGAGGAATTGAATGGCATATCTCTCTAGGGTGCCCCCGCCTCAGACTTATGAGAGCAAAATTAAGGTTATTCTCCATCAAGCCAGGTCGAAGAGGTGGTGGTCTACTTAAGGATCAGCTGAATTACATTGAAAATGTTTTCTAAGGATGAAAGTCAAAAAGAACTGTGACATAATGCGCTCATATGTGATGTTCCCATTTTAATGCTTTCCTATCTTAAGAGCATATTTTAAAATATTCAAATGTAAATTATTCAAGTGGCACATGCACTTAGAATGTGTGTATTTAACTAAAGTTAATCATCAGCCTATTACTAATTTTCATTCAACCAGTCCTATTCTTTTGGATAAAGGAGAATATTAGTAACAGCTAGAAGGTCTGAATCATTTAAGCAGAGGCAGCTCTAAACAAGTTGGCCAGCCCCTCCAGCTATGCCCTCGAATCTTCCAACAGCTGTAACCCATGCATCTTGCTCTCTCATTTACATATATATGCACATATACACATACAGGCACACATATGTACTTGGAACTATGTTTACGTAACACTGCCCATGGCTGCCTAATTCCCTGGACAACGCTAATAACAGTTCTCTTAGGTAGGTGACAATCTCACTGGACCTCAGTTTCCCACTCTATATAACTAAGGTCCTTCACTAGAGCTAAAAGCTCTTCCAGCTCTGATATTTTATGTCTATGATCTTTGCTGAGCTATTTCTTGGCAGAAGCATTGGAGACATGCTCTTATACATTATCTCATGGAATTCTTAGAATCTTCCAGGAAATCTTTTTGTTACTATCATTCCTATTTTAACAGATGATGAAATAGATTTACCTCCTTGATGTATCATTTACATAATAAGTGGCAGCCACAAACTTAGAAACCAGATTCTCTATTCTATGTCTAATCAGTGCCATCTCTAAGTGACAGCCCAATGCTGGCTGCTCACTCTTCTCTTCTTCATCCAGAGTAGCCCTTACTGAGGGGGGGTTTATGGGAGAGCCCCCTAAATCATCCCCCCCTCCATAGCTGCAAGAATCTGCTTTGGGCTGGAAGATAAAATGCAGGCCACTTGTGGAACAATGACAATTCTGATGGCAGTTAAGATGTCACGGGTGACTAGAGAGAGTCTGAAGAAGTGTCATTAGAGCCAGGGGGCCCTGATGTGACCAGATGAGCAGTCTGGTTTGAGACAAGGGGAGATTTTCCCAGCAGGGTTATTCCTCCCATTCAGCCATCTGCAGACCTGCCTCCCCACGATGCCCCACTCCTCATGTAGAGGCCATGCCTACTCTTCCATGAATGAAGCCTGCAGCGCTACAAGCCTGACGCATACATCTTTCAAGCTAGTTTAGACCCCTCATTTGACAACATAGAGAGAAGAAGTGATGTGCTCAAGGTCACACAGAGGATTTATGGCCAAGTGGGAATGAAGACCCAGGCTTTGCGATTCCCTCTGCAACATGCTCCTTCCCTGGTCCCTAGAAGAGGTGAGAAGCCAGGGCAAGAAACCGCTTCAGCAGCCCATCAGCCTTGGCATCGACACATGTCCCTCCTGCCCAGTTATTTTACTCTTGTGGACCCCCAGCTGGACGTTGGGCAGCCTTAGCCTTGACCTCCTTCTAATGTAGCTAGATCCTCATTCTGTGATCCTCTGCTTCTTTTTTTTTTTTTAATATTTATTTATTTATTTATTATTTTTTGGTTGTGTTGGGTCATCGTTTCTGTGCGAGGGCTTTCTCCAGTTGCGGCGAGCGGGGGCCACTCTTCATCGCGGTGCGCAGGCCTCTCACTATCGCGGCCTCTCTTGTTGCGGAGCACAGGCTCCAGACGCGCAGGCTCCAGACGCGCAGGCTCAGTAGTTGTGGCTCATGGGCCCAGTTGCTCCACGGCACGTGGGATCTTCCCAGACCAGGGCTTGAACCCGTGTCCCCTGCATTGGCAGGCAGATTCTCAACCACTGCGCCACCAGGGAAGCCCCCTCTGCTTCTTCCTTTACTTCTCTATTGCTGATCCCAGCACTTGAGCTCCATGCTAACCCTATCACACTCTTCTCTGCTCCTTTTGAATTAAGTGCTGCTGGTCCTAGCTTTTCAACTAGGAACCCCCTAATAACCTTTCAGCCTTGGTGTTAATTTATTGCTTATGGAGAGATGTGACCCACTGCTACAGACAGTTGAAAATAGGTAGTCAGAAGGAAGAACTGGAGCTCAGGATTAGCAGACATTTTACAGATCTCATCCTCTGGTCCCAGTGCAATATTAATTTTAAATTATGAAAGCTTTTTTTTTTAAAAAAAAAAACAAACTATCATCAACAGGAGATTTTAAGAATATTATTCTAAATATTTGTTGAAATCAAATATGCAATTTTAAGAGATTACATTTAAAATTTACTGGATGCTTTACATAGAGGTAAAGTCATATTTCTAAATATTGATACTTTCATTTTAAATCAGAAAGAATAAAAACATATGAATTGAGCATGAAACAATACATATTCTAAGGACCTCAAGAGAAAATAAATAATAAACAGAAAAAAATAATAAATTAGGAAGCAGTGGGAATAATAAGTAAATCCAAGATTTCATTTTTGGAAAAACCCAATAAAATAGCAGACATTTGAAGGAAGTAATATGTACTTGCAAGTGGCGGGGTGGGGGAGGGCATTAATTATTCAACAACAGGCTTTGGCAAATTTGGGTAAATATCTAGGCAGGAATCAAGGCAATGTCTCACCTCACATCATAGATAAAAGTAAGTCCCAAATAAATTAGAGTCCAAAAAAAAAGCTTAAGGAGGGAGGTTTAGGTAATATTTCATTAATATCAAGGTAGGAAAAAACATTTTAAGAATTACAGCAAAGAAAGAATATATAATAGAAGTTGATATATTTTGTTAAAATGTAAAACGTCTATATGTTAAAAATAATGATTCAAAAGGCAAATCATAATCAGTAGGGAAAAACTCAGCATCAAATAATAAAGGAAAAGAATAGGTAATATCCTTAGTAAATAAAAGGTGCTTAGAAAGCAACAAAAATGGTCAAAGGACATGATTTCATAGAAAAAGAAACAAAAATGATAATACTAAATGTTGGTAAGGATGTGGTAAGAACAGGCCTTTTTATATTCAGAATTGAACATGTAATTTGATACAAGTTAGTAATAAACTAGAGACATACAAACCATATACAATCAATAATGCTACTTTTAAAAATCTATCCTAAGTCTATTCTAAGGAAAGAATTAGGAATATGGAAAAATACTTGCATGAGAGGGTGGTTATGGTAGTGTTTATAATAGTGAAAATTGGAGTCAACAATAAAAAAGTTAAATCCCGATATCTCCATAATACAAAACGTACTCGTCTGTTAAAATTATATATTGAAAATGTATTGTCCTGAGAAATTGTTCTTGAAAAAATAAGTACATTAAAAGGAGGACACAGAACAATATAAAAATTATTATTCCAATTTTATAAATATATACATGTATATATCATATATTTATTATATATACACATATTCACATCTTTAGGTAGTATGATTACAGTGATCTTTATTTTCTTCTTTAAGCTTTTCTTTATTTTCCAGAATTTCTACACTGAGCATATAGCGTCCTTAAGCAGAATACACTGAACTGCCTTCAGATTTTTAAAATTCTTGACTTGAAAAAAATACAAGTTGACATGATCTTAACGTGACTTTAAGACTGCTTATTTTGAGTAATTAATTCCTTTAAAAAAGGAATTATGATTTAATTAGATTTCTTAAATCTGCATAAGCTGAGTAGTGTTATTATGGTTGTCTACCGGAATGTGGATGTTGTATCACTATGTGATCCGGGTCCTATACTGAGAGACCACCCAGTGTGTGGAAAGGGCAGTAGACCAGGAGTCTTGGGCCTCGTGACCTTGGTCAAAGCTTTTAACAGCCCTCTAGGCCTCAGTTTCCTCCTGCCAAACAGCTATTAACAGCTACTCTACCACTTTCACAGAGTTGTTTCAAAGACCAAATAAGATAATGCAGCAGGAGTCTATGAAATACAGGCTATTATGGAGGCAACAATCATCATTTAAAGAATGAGCTATTGCCTGCATGGTATTGATAGTTGATATGTATGGTCTTAAATGTCTTTCTTGATAAGGAAATATACACTCCCTTGGTTGCAGAGGAAAAAAATCCTCCCCACACCTCCTACACTCCGTTGTTTTCGTACTGCATTCATGAGACTGATGGCTAAGAGACCTAAGTGCACAGCCCTTGCGGGGAGGGTATAGAAAGGACAAGGTGCATCCCTGTGCCCACCTCCACCAAAATTCTAGGGAACAGTGCCTGCCTTTTTCCCTCCCTAAGAATAGAGGAAGTGCCAGAGACCTCAAATGTTCCCACAGGATCAGGGGCAGAGGGCAAACTCTACATTATCTCTGCACCAACCTACCGGATGGCCGTTTGGCAAGTGTATGGATAGAGATCTCTGATTTGTAGCTCAGGGTAACCAGTTCATTCAGACAGTACACTTATCCCCACCCACCCCTCCATGTGCTACTTTTGTGAGGGCAGTTGTCAAATCTGAGTCATATTATTGTGGACTCCTGCTACCCGTAGTTATGGAGACAGGACAATCCACAGCACCTCTGTGTACCAGAGCAACTATTCCAGCCACACCTGCTGCAAGGAGCACAGGCCCCCTCGGTCACCACAGGTAAAGGAAGGCTATTGTGGCTGACCAGAAAGTTTACCATATGCAGCCCTGGCTGTGTGTAAGAGACACCTGGGGAGCTTTTAAATATCCCATGCCCAGGCCACACCCCAGGTATAGAATTTAACCAGAATCCCTGAGGGCGAGAACCCAGTATCAGTATTCTTAAAGCTCCCCAGGTGATTCCAAGTGCAACTAAGATTGAGAAGCACAGGTGTAGGATCTAACACAGATGTGGGCATCTCCCTGCTCCAGCCTTCACACACACTGCCCTTTGTGAGGTCTCCTCTGCATTCCACTCTCTTCTGAGTGTGCCTTGCACAGTTTGCCTGCCGTGGAGCTAACTCAACCCTAAGGCCTCTTTTCTCCTTCAGCTCCTCTGCTGGCTGGTTCCATCTGTTTGTGATTCCAAATCCCCAAGAAGGGATTCATCTTCAGCCCAACTCACCTTTTTGAACCAGACTAGTTGGGCCATGGGATGCTGACTGACCCCAGGATCAGCTACTCTGGATGAAGAATGGAGTCCTTCTTGTTCTCGTAACTTATGAAAAGGGACAGAGGTCATGCGGTATAAAACCTGGCCACCTTGGTCTGCCCCAGATCTGTTTTGTGTGAAGATGGGGTGGGGTGACACAGTTTCCCTTAACAGGGACTTTGGGATTCTTTAACACATCTGGCTCAATAACAAATCATGATATTGAAATCAAACATTTATAAAGGAACCCATACAAATTAAAGATTGGCATGTTACCCCCTTTATAGCACAGGACCTTTTTAAGTTTTTTTAAGTATATATAGGATAATAAAATGGAGAGCCTGCTCAACTATATTTAGAATGCATGTATAAATTTACAAATCTTTGTCCATGGAATGCTTGTCCAAAGAAAATTACAATTGAATTTAGAATCTAAGGACTAAGATATTCATTATTATCTTAGCCAGAGGGATTTGTTTTAGCTTTTATAAGAAAACTTTTTATTGAAATATAATTTACGTAAAGAAAAGTGTGCATATCCTAAGTGTACATCTTGATAGTTTAAATTAAGACTTAATTTTTTTAGAACGATTTTAGGTTCACAGCAAAATTGAAGAGAAGGCACAGAGATTTCCCATAGACCCACTACCCTGACACGTGCATAGCCTCCCCCATCACCAGCCTCCTCCACCAAGGTGGTATGTTTGTTACAACTGATGAACTTACTTGATCACCCAGAGTCCATAGTCTACATTAGGGTTCAGTCTTGGTGCTGTACATCCTATGGACAAATGTACAGTGACATGTATCCATCATTATGGTAGCATACAGAGTATTTGCACTGCCCTAAAAATCCTCTATGCTCTGCCTATTCATCACTCCCACCCCTGCCATGATTTTTTATAAAGTTAACACCCTTGTAACCAGCACCCAGGTCAAGAAACCAAACATTATCATTACCCCAAAGACTCCCTTTGTGCCCCCTTCCAGTTGCTACTCACCTTCGAGGGTAAACCCTATCTTGACTTCTGCCAGCATAGATTAGTTTTGCTGGGTTTTGTTCTTTATATAAGTGCAATCATGTAGGATGTACTTTATTGCATTCTGGCTTCTTTCCCTGGACTTAGGTTTGTGAGATTCACCCATATTCTTGCGTGTTGTTGTAGTTTTAGCCAGAGGTTTTGATCCTTATGAGCTAGTTCAGCAAACACAATTCAGCCAGGAAATATGCTCAGGGCTGAGGACCCAAAAGTCAATAAAGATAAGCCCCTGCTGTAAGGAACATTCAATCTAGTAATGTAGTAATGACCAGAATTTAATGTAAAGTAAATCCCTCTTTATTTTACAAATGTTTATTCAGTGTCCACTATGGGACAGGCACTATTACAGGTGCTAGGGATAAGCAATGAACAAGCAGATAAAAATTCTAGTGGAAACCCTGTTTTAGTTCCCTGACATGTGTGGGCTAATTCTGCCCACTAATATCTATATCCTACCCTGTTATGCATATGATTCAACATAAGGAGAACTAGTGTTAGAAGCCATTTCTTCCAGTGGCTTGGAGTGAGTGATTTTGAAGTCACTGGTCCAACCACGGGACAGTTTGCAAACCAGTGAGCATGGGAGGTATTTCTCTGTATCTATTTCTGCCTTATTTCATTCTCTCCATCCTTGATGCTGCCTATACAGAATGAAACAAAAATCTGGAACCTAAGGAAGACTTTGGATGGTAGCTTACCTTGGAGTAAGGCTGAGCAATCCTCTTGTTTCCCAGAACCATGAAGTAAGAAGAGACAATTGCCAAAGTTGTGACTGAAATCATAAAACTTTGAATTTGTTTGACTAACTATGGGCATCTAATATGTATGACTATTCGATAGTGTTGACTCTTCAGAGTCTAGTGAATCACTTGAGTATAAAGCTATGTATGATGTTGGAAGGAGAAGGGATAGAAGAGAATCCAACATCATTCCAGGAATGATAGCGTAGGAAGAAATGCAAGAGATCATCTGGTTTTGTTTGTTTGGTTTGTGTTTTCCCCCATTTTTACAGAAATTTTCAAGCATATATAAAAGTAGAGATAATAGTAAAATTCACTCCCATGGACCTAGCCTCCAGCTTCAGAAATTACCACCTCATGCTCAGTTCGTCTCTAACCCACTGCTACCCCCTTCTCTCAATATTTTGAAGGAATCCCAGATGTCAAATAAGTTATTCACAACTGTTTAGAAAGTGAGATCTCCTAGTTTTAATCCCCTTAGTTAACAGGCTCAGAGAGGGTAAGTCACTAAGTTGGTTAGTGGCAGTTATTTTTAACCCCGACACCTCAAAAATAAAAGTCAAAAAGTTTACTAACAGAGAATATTGGACTTTACATAGTACAATTAAACAGTACGTATGAGACATGAGTTGTCAAATTATGTCAAACTTCTGGTCTGTCCCATGACCACGGTCACATTTTGGACTCTAATTACAAGTGAAATATGAGGTTCTCCCATATGAAAACCTTAACACGTAGACTAAATGTCACTTGAACTCATTGTTAAATTTGTCATCAGTACATGTAAAACTTTATTTTCAGTTTTTATCAACACTTTATCTAATGAATTCCATAAATTGTCACTCTAAAAAAATAACTTTGTATTATTTGACCTATAACTACCTCTGTTAAGCCTCCCATTCAGAAAAAAAAATTCTTCGGGAAATTCAACAGGATGTGGGGAAAGCTGGTTGATGTTCCTTTTCATCAGTTATTTTGAAACCAAATCCCTTTGGATTTCGAAATTGCAAATAAATTTGTCCAAGTAAAAGTATTCCTTTTCAACTATGTAGTAATAAAATGGGTCTGAGACTCTTCCTAAGCCTCATTGTTTCCCATCTTCAGCCTGTTCTATTTTCAAAGTAGGAGGTTAGTTGATTTTTATTAAGCCAGTGTCGGTGGCTTATCTACTATGAGATATCATAGCATAACCGGACATGGAGCTAGTTTTCTAGGTTTCCCAGGCTTGAAACCATGACACCATTATTTGGCCTGGTCAGAATGTTCCAGAAGTTTCTAGAGCAAGAGGGAGAGATTCTGCTAGTGTCTTTGCATGGAAACCTGCAACATGTTGATTTGGCTGTCGACTGCCATACTTGCCCTATTGTATCTCAAAATGTTACCCAGGGCATGTGACATCCATCCCTGTGAGGAGTGGGGCACAAGGCACCCCCTCAATGAGCGTTTGATGAGATAATTGACGGTTAAAAAAAAAAGCTGCAAAAATTACCTGAATAAGTAACACTGTAGAAGGCAGACATCCAGACATTTTTCCGTGCACAACTCCCACTCGTTTCTCTGAGAGATAAAAGCAGCAAAGATTGACAATCTGTCAGTTTAACCATTTCATTGTGAACTTTTTCTGGGCAGGTTATTCACATCGAACTCATTTGATGTGATCAGTGATGATGCTTTTATTGGTCTCCCACATCTAGAGTATTTGTAAGTAAAATAACCTTTTTTTTTTTTTTTTTTAACATAATGATTCAGTACAAGGGCTCTGAGGTTCCTACAGCTGTCTGACCCAAAATATTATAACCTATTGCAGATTCATAGAAAACAACAACATCAAGTCCATTTCAAGACATACTTTCCGGGGACTAAAGTCTTTAATTCACCTGTAAGTATGAATGTTGCTATTACCTTTTAAACTTGCCAGTGGGCAATGCAATTTGATAACCTGTGGTTAAAGCACCCACTTTGCGGGTATCCATGAAAATTTAAGAAAGCCAAATGATTTCTCTACATGCACATTTGCCTTCTCTCCCTGCCATCAGCCAGTGTGTGTCCAGGAAACCAGTTACTATTAATACTAGCCCAAACCAGCAATAATTAGGAAAACAATCTACTGCAGGGAAATTGTGTGACTGAAATAACGTTTTTAATTATCTACATCATTACTCACTTCATGAATTGACTATATAGCTTAACTTGATATTCTCTCTTTCTCTTTTTCTGTACAAGCCCTGACTTCATATACATTTAAACATATACTAGAACCGCAGGCCACGTCTACACAGCGCCTGAACAACTTTTTTATAAGAGAAATATTTATTCAATGGATGATTAGAGCTACATCAGCTGTTCTTAACGGGACAATTTTACCTCCCAGGGAACATTCACCAATATCTAGAGGCATGTTTGATTGTCACAACTAGAGGATGTAACTGGGATTTAGTGGGTAGAGGGCAGCAACGCTGCTAAAATCCTGCAATGCACAGGACAGCCTCACAACAAAGAATTACCCAGCCTAAAAGGGCACAGTCCTGAGGCTGGGAAATCCTGAGTAACAGGAGCCAAATAACTCCTTCCCCTTACCCTCCCCCACCCCCTACACACACACACACACACACACACACACACACTCACAGACAGATGTACTTTTAAGGAAACTAGAAGGGCATGGGAAGAAATGGCACTAACGTTTGCTAAGTGCCTACTACTATGTTGGCCAGTGCGCTTTATGTGAATTTTCATTTAACACTCTCAACGGTCCTGCCAGAGTCACACAACCCCCATTCTAGAAATGAGGAAACAGAAGCCTGGAGGGGATATGTGACAAGTGAACTCAGTAGTTATGGAATTATGATAACATCAACTCAATGGCTGAACTGCTATGGCTACTCATCCATTCAGGGACTGTTTCTCAAGTGCCTAATATGTGTCTCTTTAGTGTTAGGTAAAGATGCAAGTCATCTAAGCATCATAGTCATCCTGTCGATTTTAACCTGTTGCGTCACAGTACCTCATTTCCAGCTCTGTTCTAGACCGCGGGAGGTAGCAGGTAACAAGGCAGATAAAAATGCCTGCCCTTTGAACCTTTATTCTAGGGTGTCTACGTGGTCATCATGCTGCCTTTACTAGTCCCTGTCTCTACTGCTGTTTGGATTTGCAGCAACAGGGAACTGGTGGCCAGATGTATTTTACGAAATCACTGCACCTTTCAAGGCTTCTGTATATAGTCATTATAAAATGATGAGGAAAATAATGTTTATAAAATAAACAGTTTGCAACACTGCTTTTCACATCAGTGTTACAATGTGCTGCAAACCTGGCTGTGTATGGTACGAATGCTGTGCCATTTTATTACAGAGCCAAACACCACCAAGCCTAATCTTTCAGACAAAAATAAATAAAAGAAACGAATAAATGGAAAGATAAATGGAAGTTCATGACTTCAACTTGAAATCTACTTGATTCACATAAATCCATTCAACATGGCCTGTGTCTAATGGCTCCGCATCATGAGGGGCTGAAGGAAGGATGTAAGACCCTGGTGTTCTCTCTGCGAACCTGGACATAGCCTTGCCGCGCCCCTTAGTTCAATCAAGTATATCTTCTCTCCAGCCTAAAGGCCTACCTCACCTGGAGGGAAGAATGGAAAGAAGGGAGGGAGGGAGGAAGAAAGAGAGAGAAAGGAAGGAATGAGGGGGAAAGAGGGGAGAGGTGAGGAAGGGAGGAAAGTGGGGAAGAAAAAAATTTATACAACACCCTAGTGAAGAACATTTTGTTTGACTAGAGCCTATTATGCCCATCAAATGAAATGGAAATATAAACTTGGGTCATTAAGAGGCCCCTTCTTTAGAGGTATGAAGAGTATAAGAAGAAGGCACTGGTACAGCATGTGCTTAATACCTAGAAATTTTCAAGCTCAAGGGAACACAAGAGGCAGCCTTCAAAGAGAGAGGCGTGAATCTTAAGAGTCAGACAATGAAAGGGAAGTCCCACCTGTCTGACCGGCGCTGGAGGTAGGAAGGAGGTTTTAGGAGGGAACAGGTTAAAGTCGATTGAATTTGACCCTTAGATCTCTTGCATCTTTATCAAACACTTAGGTTGATTCGTGTGGCATTGCCAATATGAGACTCTTTTGGATCTGCAAAAATGGCATTGCCATATGGTTCATCCTAAATAGTCTCTAGGATGTGCCACACAAAAATGAATAAAATCCAGCTCCAACCTGGAAGAGCTCAGTCTAGCAAGAGGAATTAGATGAACAAATATTTTCTCACTGAGTGCCTTGTCCCCAGGCCATGATCTCTTTTCTAATTATGCTGTTCCTCCAGGTGTAGTTCTCTGCTTCTTCCTTCCTTCCTTCCTTCTTTCCTTTTTTCCTTTCAAGAAGAGATGGGTAGGGAAGATTTGAAGCCCAAATGTCCCTCTGACTGCTCAGCACATCAAGTTCATTTTCCATTATTTACCACTTATAAATAAATCTGACATTTGTTTGAGCCATTAATTTTCTTTTTAAGATTTTAGAGGTGTTAGGTTTCAAAGTGCACTTTCCTCCACCTCAGACCAATTCTTCTCAATTAAAGGCATACATTCAAGTAGCAAAGAATTATCACCTCACCCTCTAACCTACAGGAAGAGTTTACAAAGCTTTTTCATATTCTTGACCTCATTACACTCTCTTGATGACCTTATGAAAGATACCGGGCAGGCACTATCCCCATTGGCGAATGAGAACATGGAGGTACACCCTGAGTTTAAGCTGCTCCCCAGTTAGTAGGAGTAAAAGTTAGAGGTTTCCCGAAGTCTTTAATGAGACACCTAGTGCCCTCTCCACCATGTCAATTATAGCAGGACCGGGGAATTCCCTGGTGGTCCCGTAGTTAGGACTCCGCACTCTCACTGCTGAGGGCCTGGGTTCAATCCCTGGTTGGGGAACTAAGATCCCACAAGCCATGCAGTGGCCAAAAAAGAAAGGAAAAAGGGAAAAAATATTAGAGCAGGATCAGAAAGCTTTATGGAGCTGGCTGGATCCTTCCACAGGACATGATCTGAGGAGCAAATATCGCTGGGGAAGGAAAAGAAGATCCTGAAGAGAGGAGCCCGAGCCTCGCTCTAGTCTCCAAATGCAAATAGTTGGGATTAGACATATACTTTTAGATCCAACTGGTTCCCACCCTGGCCTAACATTAAAGCTGCTCCAAGGGACCTGCCTGAGCATTGATATAAATTCAGTTCATTCCTAAAGAAGCAATGAACTTATCTCACCTTCTTATACATCTAACTCAGTAGACTTACCTTCTAAAGAGACATTAATAGACAACTTAAAACTTACTATATAGACTCCTCTCCCCCTCAAACCAACCCCCCCCCAAAAAAAAAGAGAATTCCTTATATTTAAGTCCTTACAAATCCTGAGACCCTCTCTTGATTATTCTGAATGACTGTAATATTATACATGATTAACTTAAGTGTTTGAATAGCTTATATATTTCAGAAAGGTTTGAATTTTCCTGATGACCATGTATTACTTCTGAAATCAGGGAAAAAATGAATTAAAAAATCATTTATGATCAATGATCACAAAATCTCTAAACATTTTGTACTGGTTTCTATGAACACCCATGAGGTTTTCGTAAAGGTTCCCTTGGGCATCACATGAGTGTCCTCGTGGCTAAGGCCCAGTGGAGGCACGATTGTTTGCATGCACGTATAAAGACATTTGGGGAAAATGTCATCAATGTCTACCTGCTGGGGAGCACCTACTGGCTGCTCACCACTGCGGAGGTGCAAAAGATATATACAGCAGTCCCCAAGCTCAGGGTGCCTGTGTGTCTCCAGTTAGTCAGGCAGGATGTCCTCATTTCGGCCTTCATAATGACATGCATGTAAAGAGGGCAGTGCAATATACTGGCTGAGGGGGATCTCTGCCACCAGACTGCCTGGGTTCAAAGCATGGCTTTACCCGTTAATAGCTGTGGGACATCAGGCAGGTCACTAAGCTTCATGGTGCCTCCAATTTCTTATGTGTAATATGGAAGTGATAATAATCATCTGTAAAAATGGGGGTGGGGATAATAAAATACTTACGAGTACCTAGATCCTAAGGTTGTCATGAGATTAGGTCAGTTAATCTATGCAAAGTGCCTAGAACAGAGTGTGGTATGCAGTAAACACCATCACGTAGGAATAAACTAAACCTCATTGCCTAACTTCCACTGGTCCTGGATCAGGACTCCGAATGCTGTAGTGTATTTATCCCCTTTCAACATTTTGTATGAAATTAAAATAACTGCACTTGAAGTACCGCAAATTCAGTGAGACACCAACTCAAGCTGAGAATCCGCACTGCAGGGAGGCTGGGAGCACCCCAGATGGCCGTGGGCGATGCTTTCTTAGCAGCAGAGCCCAGTGGCACTGAAACAAACGTGCTGTCTGAGCCAGTCTGGTCTGCCTTAGAGAGAAGACTTTCCAGTAGGTTCCATACTCCATAATTAGAGGCTTTCTCAGGTAAACCATGAAAACACCAAAGTGGAGGGAACGGTCATCAGTTCCATTGAGTAGGAAAGCCTGCCTGCCATTGAGAATGCTTGACTCTTCTCAGCTAGTCTCAAGGCAGCTAGGTGCTCAGTTCGGCAGTTTCCCCGGTGTTTTACAGAATGTTTCTTAGGTAGGCTCTGAGTCAGGACCTGGAGAATGGAGCTTAGTTGCAGGCACACTTTGAAGAGCCCTCCTAGGGAATTCCCTGGTGGTCCAGTGGTTAGGACTCGGCGCTTTCACTGCTGGGGCCTGGGTTCGAATCCTGGTCGGGGAACTAGAATCCTCGCGGCTCAGCCAAATTAAAAAAAAAAAAAAAAAAAGAAGAGCTGTCCTATTGTTTAGGACTTATCACCACAGTGAGGGCTCAGAGGAGGGAGGGCACTTTGTGAGCATCGTGGAGGTGGGGCAATGGTAATTCACAGGGCTTTGCAATTTCTCCCTAACTCAGTGTCTTGGTACAAGGGCCTAAGAGAAGCATTCTCTGCTCTTTTCTTTGTCTGGATGGATGTCCTTCTTCTTATCGACTCCAGCCTGCCTCATTCACTCATTCATTTAAAAGTAGCTGTTGAGGACTTACATTATGCCAGGCACTGGGGATACAGTGGTAAGAAAAACATCCTTCCAGTACTCACTACAGAGTCATCCTAGAAAAAAATTAACATTGATGCATGTTTTCTCAAACCTCTCATTGGCCTGTTTTCGCTCCTCTCCCAATCAATTCTACCCCTCATCAGATACCCAGATACAGTGCATTCCTACTCCTTAGTAAAACCTAGGGTGGTGATGCTCATTGAGTCTTTTTTTTTTTTTAATTTTGGAATTCCTTTTTTTTTTTAATCTTTTTTTTTAACCAAAAAACAAAAAACCCCACAGTTCACCCATTTCTCCCATCCCCTCAACCCCACCTCTGGCAACCACCAATTTGTTCTCTGTATCTATGAAGTTCACTGACTCTTAACACCTTGGGTATGTGAGGCTTAGAGCTGTATTCTTTGGGCAGGACGCCGGAACTCTCAGATTCACCTGCTGTTTAAAAGAACTGCCCAGGGCAGCAATAAAAACATGGTGCCTCTTCCTGTGTAACCCTAGTGGCTGCAGTAATTCAGGACTTGACTCTCATCATTTCACTCCCACTGTCCTATGACCCCGCCTCCTCCAAGCTCATGCCCTGCAGCCAGCTGCACTTCGTGCTGGTTTCTGGGGGAGGGACGTCCACTTAAGAGAAGTTAGCATGAGGACTTCAGGACACATTGTGTCAGCAAATATATTGAGACACATAACTTGAGAGAGATTCTAGACTGGTCCAAGACCCAAGAAATCTCTTCATTCAACCACCATTCAGTAAAAAGAATTATGGAGCTGTTCTCTGGAATAATCTTCTTTAGCAGCATTTTATTAATTCTGCGTAGGTGGACAGTCACAGCGGTTCATTCGTATGGTCAGTTTTCTAAATGTTGTTTCTTGGGCAAAGACCACACAAAAGCCTTTCTCCTTCCTGTCCCCTCCTCCTCCTCCCAGCTGCCCTTTATTGGGAGTAGTCCGGCTACCATCCTGAGTTATCGCATTTACTTTTTCTAACACTCTTATGATATGCGGTATTATTACCTCTGCTTAAAAATGAAAAAGCTGAGTCGCAGAGAAGGTACATAACCAAAGTCACACAGCCTGTAAATAGTGGAGCCGGGATTCAAACCAAGCTCAGAAAGAATGACTCCAAAGCTGTGCTCTTTGTCACAAAATGGACCATCACTGAGACTGGAAACTTCTGATTCAGTTCCCTTTCTTCTGTGTCGAGGTTCATTGAAAAAAGCTTTCTAATCTAGTGGTAATTTCTAAAACTCAGAAAAACAACATAATTGACTTAAAAATAGATTTTAAAAGTTTTGAATGCTTGCACTTGAGAAATCTTGTATTAATTAGAGGAGGTGGAAAACATAGAAGACTTTTGAGAGGGTTTTAAATGGAATTTGAGAGAATTTTCAAGGGCTTTGGAGGCCGACAGCATAGACTCTTTTGTTTTAGTTTTTAATTTTTATTGTGAAAATTAAAAACACTCCTAAGAAAAGTATATAACATGTACATGTATAATGCTGGTTAAAAATAGAAAATTACCAGTACCTAGTACCCTTCTCTGTCATACAGCATCTGCTCCTTGTTATGTGCACATTTCTGCAGTATGGACACATGCCCCTTTCCTTGATACTATCAGGACTGTTTCTTACTTATTACCCTTGATTAGCATCAGAATCATTTTAGTGGTAAGTGGAAGAACAACTAGAAAGAGAAGGAGAAAACAATTCCTGTGATAATAGGGCAAGAATTGGAAGAAGGGAAAAGGAGATGATTAAAGAGGATGAATGGATGGCCGGATGTATGAATAGATGGATATTTATGAGGAAGCTATTTTCTAAGGAGGAATGAATGAATGGAGCTAAAAGGGAAACAATGTAGAAAAAGGAGGAAATAAAAAGAATGTGCTGGAAGGGGGATAGATTAGACAGGCCTCCAAATTTGAGAGCTGTTGGTACTAAGAGTTGGAGGTTGAGGTGCTCTCTAGAGCAAGTGGGGCGGTGGGGGGAGGGAGGAGAAGGGCAGCCTGAGTGTGAGGAGAGAGAGCACATGGAGACATGGACATGGGGAGACATCCCTTAGACGGAATGCCTGAGTGTGTGATGCTCATACTCAGTGCTAAGTAGAAAGACCGATGCCCAGGCATCATTTTGTTACTTGTATTTTGGAGGGTTTGCTTGTTTGTTTGTTTAATACCATAATACATAAGGGGCCATAAAATGCATTTATTTCATTTATGACTACAGTTTACATCATTCTTTTTTTTTTTTTTTCCAGGAGCCTTGCAAACAACAACCTCCAGACTCTCCCAAAAGACATTTTCAAAGGCCTGGATTCTTTAACAAATGTGTAAGAGGACCTAAGAAATCACTGATTAATTAATTAATTTGCAGTCGTTAACAAAGAAGCCTGCTGTTGATTATTAAATTTTTTAATTGGCTTTAAATTAAATGAGAATTTTTAAATTTTAATTTTAAATTGGCTTAAAATCTGAATTCAGTTGGACTAATGTTTGAGTCTCCTATGGTATTTACCACTATATTCTGAAAATATAGTCCCAAGTTTGCCTTTGACAAAGTGTGTGTCTGTATGGCAGGGACTGATGACAAGGGACTTGGAGGGGGTAGGAAGAGGAGGGCTAGATAGAAATTTCAAGATGCCTTTTTTTTCTCATGAGGTCCAGGAAATGGGGCTACAAAGGAAAAACATAAAGAAGTCTGGGAAACTGACAGAATAAAGATGAAAGTTTACACCCATGGCTTGGTCAGTCAAGAGAGAAATGGAGCAGGAAGTGGGGGAAGGGAGGAAAGTTTGCCTTTTCTCTCATTAGACTGAACAACAGCTCTAGGCTTAATCCCCAGGAATTTGGCTTAAGCCCCAGGAAGGGAATGAACTTAATTATTTTTGACCCTTTTTCAAACAAAAGAGCTTTCAAACTTTGACTTTTAAGCCTCAGAGTGAAAGATCTTTGTAAAGAATTTGTGTATTTTGTAGTAAGCAAAGCAAGTAATATATGCCTAACCCTTTCAAAAGCAATTTAGCTTCAATAAGTGCCTTCCAGAACATTGGAAAGGTATTTAAATGTCACAAGGTAGAAAACAGGAACAAACGAAAGATGTATGAAAACAAAGGAGTTCTTATTTTTCAGGTACTTTGCTATAGAATATATATTCAAAACAACTTTTCTCCAATAACAAAAATCTGAGTCAAGAATTTTCTCCTAAACCCAGGATTTAACTTCAAATCAGTAAGCTATGAAAAACTTTCTTTGTTCCTTGTAGTATTCCCCCCACCCCTCCTCCATGCCTATTACCCCAATTCCTGAAAGATGGTTTATTTCCAAGAGAGTGTCAGAATCAGGACACTTCCAAATAGTCTTGGACAGACCACAGTTATCCGCTCTGGTTTACAATAGCCCAGAAAAGTTGACACTCATTATTCTGGGTCAGAGTATTCTTGGGATATGAGGTGAGTCCTGAGAATGTCTTGGAAGTTAGATGATTCTCCATGGCAGACTTGGGGATACAGTGTATTTGGGGACCCTCTGGCCCAACCTTGTATCAGCCTATACCCCACACTAGCAAAAGAAAAAACACTTGAAATTGGCTCAGTCTCTCCAAGGAATCCCATAATGGGTTTGGCCTCTTGGGCCTACTTTGATATGCCCAAACCAAGGATCATCTAAGAAGTGCAAGGATCCATGCCAACTTGCCTTTTAGTAGATTTCTTGGTTTCTTGAATTACCCCCTAAAACACATTTTTAAATGCTTCAACATTTAAAAAGTATTCATATGCTGTGTGAAAAGTAGGCGGTTCCTATCTTAGGAATTTTGTGTGACCAAGAAGGGCTTTAGGAAAGAGATAGAGTTTTTGAACAGAAGCAATGCAAATAAACAGAGAACTTGGTGAGCTGGGATCATATGTGGAAATTTAAACTATCTATGCTGTGCAGTTTATTATGGACATGAGCTATTATTGTATGTCTGCATTAACTCGGCTGTGTCGAAGTCATTTCCTATTAAAATTGAATTTGTAGACCATGGAATAAGATCAGGATTAATTATGTCTGTGAGGAAGAAGAAAAGCAAATAGCTCACTCGATGTAATTAAATATGGTACAACAATCACTACATCTTTCTTTTAGACCTGTGCTGCCCAATATAGTAGCCACACATGTGATCACCAAACACTTGAAATGTGTTCCTAGTGTAAATGAGGAACTGAATTTTAAATTTTACATAATTTTTAAAAAATTAAATAAAAAACTAAATTTAAATTTAAAAACTGATTCTCTGTTCAATTATTGGAAGACTTTTAAGTATGTTTGGAACAACTTGGGTGTATAAATCTGTTTTTTTCAACTGTAAATTTTGTTAACTCTAAATATAAATCAGGAATTTCTGCTGAAATTTTATTTTCCAAATTGAGATATACTGTAAGTATAAAATACACATCAGACTTCAAAGACTTAGTATACAAAGAGAATGTAAAATATCTCATTAGTAATTTTTATATTGACTATAAGTGAAAATGATAAAATTCTGTATGTATTGGGTTACATAACATATGCTATGAAAATAATTTCACTTGTTTCTTTTTAGTTTTTTAATGTGTCTATAGAAAATGTTTAACTACATATGTGGTTCACATTGTATTTCTATGGACAGCACAGCTCTAGACTGAGCTACCTTTGAATGCAAGAGGGAATAAGTTATGAGGTTCCATTGACTGGTGTGGCCTGCAAGGGCACACTGTGGTCATTCTCTGAGCCCAAAGTGAATGGTCAGTCAGGCTGAAGGTAGATTATGAGGCATGATATAAAGCCAGGTGAGGTCATTCTGCACATGTTAACTGCTAAAGTAAAAAAATAAAAAAATTAAAAAAAAATAAATTGCTAAAGTAAAAGTCATGCCTGGGAAGGAAGGGCCCTTGTATATCAAAAGCAGCTGAAGTTTGTCTTTCAGGGACCTGAGAGGTAATTCATTTAATTGTGACTGTAAACTGAAGTGGCTGGTCGAATGGCTAGGCCACACCAATGCAACTGTCGAAGACATCTACTGTGAAGGCCCTCCAGAATACAAGAAGCGCAAAATCAATAGTCTCTCCTCCAAGGATTTTGATTGCATCATTACAGGTAATGTATTTCAAATCATTCCACCTCATAAAAGTAAAATAAGGGCTACATTTTTTTACATATGCAGGAACTGATTTTTTAAATATATATATTAAAAACCAACTGAGCAATTTAAAAATATTATGAACCGTTAAAAGTTCATGTGTTTAAAAGCAAAGTAAAATTGTCATTTCACTGTTTCTCTAGAATAAATATATTTCTTGTGGACATTTGAGATCTAGCCAAGGAATGAGACATCAGCACAGCTACTCATCATCATTTTCAATTTTTGCAGAGTTTGCAAAGTCTCAAGACCTGCCTTTTCAATCACTGTCCATAGACACTTTTTCTTATATGAACGATGAGTATGTAGTCATCGCTCAGCCTTTCACTGGAAAGTGCATTTTCCTTGAATGGGACCATGTAGAAAAGACCTTCCGGAATTATGACAACATTACAGGTATGAAAAGCCTGATCGTATTTTGAGTGGAAAGTTAAGCCACTTGGGCCAAGGGCAACAGGAAAAGATGAATGATATCAGGGAATTCTTTGGGCAGGTTGAGAATTATTTGAATCCCAAATCTACCATTTACTGAGTGCCTGGGATTGTTCCCTAAAGCTTAATTTCCTCACTTGTAAATGGGAATAATAATACCTAACTTTCAGTGTTGTTATAAAACAATGAGAGCATATGTTCAAGAAACTTAGCATAGGACCTAGCTTAGTAAATATACAATAAAAGGTGGGTTATTTTTCTTCAATGAAAAAGTACTAGACTAAGAATTATGAGTTCTAATCTAGGTTCTGCCACAAGCTAACTGGTCAAGCCACTCACCCTCACTGGGCCCCTCTTTTTAACTATAAAATAAGGAGGTTATTTTAGATCAGTGAGTCTCAAACTTTACGGCAAAAACATTACTTCTGCAAAATGTTCATGGGAAATCTCCTGAAGTCCCCTCAGTTTTCCAATGGATTGCAGCAGGGCTTTGTGAAATCTAAACCTTACCTTTGTGTAAGGTTCTTCTTACATGTGTACAGTCTGTCAATTGCTTTGAATGAATCTTTAGATGAGCACTTAAATGAAAAATGATCATATATTTGCAGACTTTCAGATGGCATCATCTAGTCTAGGATGACGAATATGTGTCATATATACAGTCACTATCCCCTTCCTCACCCCAGACAGACATCGCTAATCTATCATGATGCTCTTTCTTGCAGAGGACAGAATCCTTCTTAACACAGTTCTCCAGGCAGTCACAATCAATCAGTCAATCAATATTGGTATATGGCTGAAAACTAGTGGCCATCTCTGATCTAGTTCCAACCCTCATCGTACAGAAGAGAAAACTGAATCCCAGAGAAGTGATTTTCCCAAGGTCACAGAATTACACAGCCTTGAAAAGGGTCACAATTAGAATAATTTTGCCTATGGATGGAGCCAATTAATAGAAAGAGTTGATCCGGAACTTATTACCTCAAAGCCCTTAGAGCTGCTGTCAGAAAAAGCCTGGGACCAGACTTGCCCAGCTCTCTTTGGATTTCCTAGAGCCAAGCTCCCTCTACGAGATCAGAATTTACTGATAAATGTTAAACTCTTAACAAAGGATATTGAGCTAGGCTTCTGACAGACTCCCGTGTAGTTTTCTGAGATTTCCCAAAGAAACATTCAGGAGCTTCGCCCATGACTGTACCCCTCTTTCACTTTTCTCAAGGATTTCTCTTCCTTCTCTTCTGCCACCAGTGACCTAAAGCTTCACAAGTGGCATCTCTCTCCTTTCTCAGGAGAAAGTCAGTTCATTCTAGAGCAAGAAGCAGTTTATACATAGAGCAAACCAATTGCAGGTAGAACCGTGGGCTGCCCAGACTACCGCTCAAAACTTTGTGAGGTTGTTCTAGAACCTTGTGGAATGCTGGCCAAGTTGGAAGCCATTGTACAGCTAACTGCCCACCCCAGGTTGGGTTAAAAGCATAGAGACGCTGGTAGCCTTGGGTTTGAATCCCAACTCTGCCTTCTCCTAGCAGCACCGAACCTCTCTGAGCTTCTGTCTGCTCATCTGCAAAAGGGAGGGTGATAATATTTATCTCTTAAGATTGTTGGGAAATTTAATGAGATGATTGGGCAAAGCATATAGTTGGTGCTCAATAAATGGCAGTTTCCAACTCATGATATGTCAGGGAAAGCAATGTTTTCTTTCTGTAAGAAGCGAGAGGAGAGGGAGTTCCCTGGCAGTCCAGTGGTTAGGACTTGGTGCTTTCACTGCTGTGGACATGGGTTCAATCCCTGGTTGGGGAACTGAGATCCACACACGGCTTGACCAAAAAAAAAAAAAAAAAAGGTGAGAAGAGAAAACTCAGGCTGTAGCCATGTATCCTGAACGTCTAGTACACGTTGGATGTGACATGACAACTCAGTTATTGATAACAAGACTCCATGAGGTACAAAGGCACAGAACTTCGGGATCCTGCTGCCATTGGACCTGATTAGGAAATTGGCCTTGCCTAATCAACCAAGGAAATGATTTTGGTGGCAGTTGCATGGCTTCAGCATGTGTATTAACATGCTCCAAAAGAGGATGGCCATCCTCCTAATCTCTCATTTGTCTTTTCCAGGCACGTCCACTGTAGTGTGCAAGCCTATAGTCATTGAAACTCAGCTCTATGTTATTGTGGCCCAGCTGTTCGGCGGCTCTCACATCTATAAGAGAGACAGTTTTGCAAATAAATTCATAAAAATCCAGGATATTGAAATTCTCAAAATCCGAAAACCCAATGACATTGAAACATTCAAGATTGAAAACAACTGGTACTTTGTTGTTGCTGACAGTTCAAAAGCTGGTTTTACTACCATTTATAAATGGAACGGAAACGGATTCTACTCCCATCAGTCTTTACATGCGTGGTACAGGGATACTGATGTGGAATATCTAGAAATAGCCAGAACACCTCAGACACTCAGAACGCCTCATTTAATCCTGTCCAGTAGTTCCCAGCGTCCTGTAGTTTATCAGTGGAACAAAGCAATACAATTATTTACTAACCAAACTGACATCCCTAACATGGAAGATGTATATGCCGTTAAGCACTTCTCAGTGAAAGGTGACGTGTACATTTGCTTGACAAGATTCATTGGTGATTCCAAAGTAATGAAATGGGGAGGCTCCTCATTTCAGGATATTCAGAGGATGCCATCGCGAGGATCCATGGTGTTCCAGCCTCTTCAGATAAATAACTATCAATACGCAATTCTTGGAAGTGATTATTCCTTTACTCAAGTGTATAACTGGGATGCAGAGAAAGCCAAATTTGTAAAATTTCAGGAATTGAATGTTCAGGCACCAAGATCATTCACGCATGTGTCCATTAATAAGCGTAATTTTCTTTTTGCTTCCAGTTTTAAGGGAAACACACAGATTTACAAACATGTCATAGTTGACTTAAGCGCATGACACACGAAATTCTGTGGCTGCCATCAGAAACTTTCTACAGCACATGATCTGGATGAACTAAATGCATGATGACTCTTCTTATCACACTTGCAAATGAATGCCTTTCAAACACTGAGGCTGCTAGAACCAAGCACTACCCGTATCTCCATCCTTTCCTGTCCAGTCCAGTGGTGTGGGAAGTTACCTTTTATAAGTCAAAATTGAATTGTGTAACTGTCCTTTGCAGTGAAGATGTGTAAATAAGTGTTTAATGGTATCTGTTACTCCAAAAAGAAATATGAATATGTACTTTTCCATTTATTTATTCATGTGTTCAGAAACAACTGCCAAATAAAATGTTTACATTTTCTTTCATATCCCAAAGGTAATTATTTACAGGAGTTATTTTATTCTTGGTGATGGTATGTTGTGGAAAGAATTTTATACAATAGGGTTATATTTGGATCAAGAATTTGTGGTGTGAATAATGAGTGAAGATACACACTGATACTGATTACTCATCATTTATTAACAGGATGATCAGTTGAGTTTGAACATTCAAAGGTGTTTCTAAAGGGCATGGCTTTGGGGAACATTTTGAGGTGAAATGGTGACAAATGGAAAAAAGCGTAGTGAAATTTGCCTATTACAAGAAGGCTAATTTGACAGTTAGACCCATCCTTTTCTATCTGATAGCTCCAGCTAAAAACATCATTCAGACAACTTATAGAAGAAGCCAAAGTCAAGATTTTGGATTTTTAAAGCCCTATTCCGGGGCTTTCTAAATGTTTGACTCTGGAATCATCTGACAGCTGACAGAGATTGTAACCTTACAGCACTTGTCTCAGATGTATCCCATATGAAGTCCTCTTAATATGATCAAGGATGCTTCACTTCTAGACACCAGTTCTGATACATTACTGACATACTGCAGAGTGCCTACGAGGCTCATATCTGATTTTCTAAATTCCTGCTCCTGGATCACATGGTATGTTAGCACTTAGCACAATGCCTGTGATAGAGTAGGCTCTTAAAAACTACTTTCGAAGATGCACGTGTCCTCCTGTTATAAACTTAATAATAAACTTCATGAGGCCCTTTGATCTAATCAGTCATACTGATTTGAGTACCTATTAAGAACGGGGTATCATTCCTCTGGTTTGGGGAGGAAAACTGAGGAAAGAGGAGGGCATAGTCCTTGATCCGTGGGGCCTTAGAAGACTAATGAGGGGTTAGGACACAAAAAACTACAGTTAGCAGTGAGTGCCAAATTTCACCTGAACATTCCGATTTTAAGTATTGGGGGAGTATCCACAATGAGTTCCTGCAAGAAGTGGTCCTTGTTTGAACTTAAAGGGAGGACATGATTTCAAAAGGGGATCAGGGCAGAGAAGATATTCTTGGCACTATGTGGTTCTGTGTGCTGCCTTCACAGAGGGGATCAGAGCTTCCTCCAACTCATTGCTCCCCAGAATCTTTTGCCAAATGACTAGGGGCGTGGGGGCAGGTGGGACAGACAGCAACTCCACTGGCAGCACATGCCTGGAGAACTTGAGGCATCAGAGGTACACATAATAGTTACGTAGTCTGTGGGAAGCAACACCTTGGGGAGTTATGCATAGAAACCAGACTCCTTTACCACACGCGGAAGATACTAACTCTGACATCAGGGTTATGGGGGGACAAGAAGAAGACTTACCCGTTCCCAATCCTACACATAGGGAGACCTGGCCTTTGAATGTCTGACTTTCTTTGCTCCCTTGTCCTATAAGCAGCACATATGTGTTGGAGAACACCTGCTTGGTACAGACTGGGTTTAAGTCCAGTCCTGCCATGTACTGATTTTGTCTACAGGCAAGTTACATGACCTCTCTGAGCCTCAGTGTCTTCATCTGTAAAGGGACAATGATGCCTACCCGAAGGACAACAGAAGGATTAAATGAAACAATGCACACATGGTGGATTGAATTTTACAAATATGGCCACAACAGTATCTCCCATCCTACATGCTCTATGAGAACTTCCCCCAACCCCATCAAGAGGTGATGCCTAATTCCCCTATCCTTCAATCTGGATGGCCTTGTAACCAATAGAACGTGGTGGAAATGATGCAGTTTGACTTTTGAAGCTAAGTCATAAAAACGATGAAGCTTCTGCCTTGTGAAATTGGGACAATCCCTTTGGGAGGCCTGAGCTGCTGTGAAGAAAGTCCTATTAGCCTGAGGCCACCATTCTGAGGAAGCCCAAGCTTTGGTCAACAGCCCCAGATAAGGTCCCAGCCAACAGCCACATCAACAACCAGTCCTGTGAGTGAAGATGGCTCCAGGTGATTTCAGCCCCCAGCTGTCAAGTCGCCACAGGCCATCAAATCTTCCCAAGTGAGGATCCGGAAATCATGGAGCAGAGACAAGCCATCCCTATGATGCCCTGTCCAAATTCCTGACCCACAGGATCTATGAGCATAATAAAATGGTTGTTTTAAAAGGCCAAGTTTTGGGGTGATTTATTACACTGCAGCAGTGATCATGCAAAGAATAGCATGGGAAGTGCTTAACACAGAATGACACAAATTAGCACTCACCAAGTGCTAGCTATTACTAATGGGCTCCACACTCAGAATATTATATGCTTTGGGGTCATGCTCTACCTTACTGTCGTAATATAATTCACCATCATTTCTTTTTTTTTAAATTTATTTTTGGCTGCATTGGGTCTTCATTGCTGTGCTCGGGCTTTCTCTAGTTGCGGCGAGCGGGGGCTACTCTTTGTTGCGGTGCGCAGGCTTCTCATTGCGGTGGCTTCTCGTTACGGAGCACCGGCTCTAGGCGCGTGGGCTTCAGCAGTTGCGGCATGCGGGCTCAGTAGCTGTGGCTCGCAGGCTCTAGAGCGCAGGCTCAGTAGTTGTGGCACACAGGCTTAGTTGCTCTGCGGCATGTGGGATCTTCCCGGACCAGGGCTCGAATCCTTGTCCCCTGCATTGGCAGGTGGATTCTTAACCACTGTGCCACCAGGGAAGTACCTGTCATTTCATTTTTAAAGGTTATCTCCTGTTTTCAATATGTTCCGACTCTGTGCCAGGCACTCTGCTGACTTCAGGGCTGCAGAGGTAATAGATCTAGACTCTGCCCTGTTTGTTTTCATAGAGGCATTGGCTGTTTAAGTTAGCAAACCAACCGCCTAATTTACCTCGAAGCTGAGACCTAGAGATGCGAAGCAAGCTAGGTGAGGTAAGCTACGGCCCCGGGCTCCTGACGCTTGGCCCAGTCCCTTCTCCATCACATGGTGCTACCTTTCAAAACCCTCCCATTGGAACCTGGGATTGCAGATGGGGAGAGAGGTGAGGAGTGAAGAAGCTGACCGAGAAAATAAATTCGAGAAAGACTGAGAAGGAGGACATATGGTAGGGTCCACTTTTGCAGGAATTAACCAGTCTTTTCTGAGAGTTGCCCTCTCTCCCTGTAACCCTCATCTACTCTATACTATGCAACTCTGCCTGCTCTCCAGCCATAAATGATTGGACCTGGAGTGAACTCTCAATCTAGGTGCTCAATCCGGAAGCTGGGCTAGGCTCAGCCTAAGTCAATCCATTCTCCCTCCTGGATATCTGGAATTAGGAAAGCAGAGTCTGGGCCAATTAGCCACAGGCACCAGACTTGTAAGGTGATGATCTTAAATTAGGTTCCCTCGAAGCAGTGGGATTTACTGAAGGAGTGCTCTCAGATAAGGGACAGAGAGGAGCATAGGGCAGGGGAAGATGTCAAGCAAAGATGTCCTTTCAGGAGAAGTCCAGCTTCAGCCTGACCCCATGGGGAACTCTAAAGCATGAATTGTACCACAGAGTGTGTCCTGCCTTGAAGCAAGGAATGTGGACATTGATATTCCTCATCTGACAGTCAGTGACCGAAGAATGTGGGGCATAACCTCTCAGGCATCTCCAGCTGAGAAGGTTGCAATTGGCTAAGGGTAATCCTACAGAGAAGGGTACCAATGTAAGCAGTCATTAACCAACACCCACACTGCAGGATGGGTGCACCAGCCTAGCAAAGGGCACCTGGGTGGGGGACCGAAAGCATACGCTACAATGATGGTGGCTGAGGCACTGCTCTGTTTTGGAGCAGCCATGATGGTCCATGAACCAGAAGAGCACAGGAAACTGGTCTGAAAGGTGAGAAGAGAATGAAGCAGACACTCAGAAGGAGGGGTGAGAAACTACACAGTCAGGAGAGAGGGAGGGAGTGGAAAAAGAAGGAGGGCAGAAGAGAGAAAGGGGGTAAGAAAAGGGAGAGGGAAGGAGGGGAAACGGGAGAGTAAAAATGAAGGGAGGAGGGAGAGTGGGAAGAAGATTAGGAGGCATGGTGTCCCAGCTTGGGTCACCTGAGAACCAGGCTCTGAGAAGTTAATGTACATGTATTAGGTAGTACCTTTGAGACCAACACTGGGAAGGGAGAAGGAATTAGAACTTGGCAAAGAAAGCAGCTGAACTGTGATGCAGTTCTAATAAAAGCAACCCTGTAGGGAGCTCTAGAGCTGAGATGTCCTTTCTCAGCTGTCCCAAGATGGAGCAAGGGGATCAGATCTTTATAGCTCCATTGGACGTGGGCTGTCCCTGGAAGAAAGCATGGCCTTAGGTGAGGCTGTTTTTTCAGCCAAGGCAATCCCCAAAGAAGGCAGACAGTAGAGACCCATCTTCTGTTAGTACTCCCAGAAGCTGGGAAAATAAGTCCTTTATTCCTGAATGAGGATCTGGGCAGTACAACACAGCATCCACCCCAGAGGGAAAGGAGTGAGGAGGAAGAGTGGGAGAGAGGAGAGGGGGAGAAGCAGCCCTGATTCCTAGTGATTGTCCATTTTCCACTCCATCCCTCATGATAGCCAATGGCACTCCCTGTCCTTGAATTCCTTGAGATACCTCTGTAACCTTCTTATAACAACCCACCACACAGACACACAGACACACACACACACACACACACACACACACACTTTGTCTTGTTTTAGGTTAGTTTGTGTGGTTTTCTGTATTTGCCACAAAATTATCTTCGACTAAGTCAGAACACTTAGGCACAACGTACTATAAGGTAGATACGGTGGTGAGTACTAGATATTTCAATCTCTTTTCTCTCTGCTATTCAAACTGTATAATTTCTATTGATCTACATTCAAATCCACCAACTCTCTCCTCTGTCATCTCTGACCACAAATTTCTTTGAAAGGTAGTATTATTTCATCTAGCTCAGAGCTTCTCAACTTTCTAAAAATATTTCCAGTGTTTTAAAAAAATTTTGGACCATGGAAATTTTTAAATCTCCAATGTATTTTAGACCAGTGTATTTCCATTTATATTGTGGACCAATATTTTTGGAAATTAGAATAAAAATGAATTACTAGAAAAACAATCACGCGCTTGGTTATTGTGGCAATGTCAAATTGCTGTAAGAGTCTCTCAGCGCTTCCTCTCAAGTTCTGGACTTATCTCATCCCAAATGGATTCCACAGTCTTCCTGGGCTGGCACTGGTCCTAGAATCACATCTATAGGTAAACTGAACTATTCAATGAGAGCTCAACTCACTCATTTCAGCTCTTGCAGTTATATGTCAATCTTAATGTGGGATGTAGACGCATTTTCATATGATTGTTATCAAGGGCATCAGGGCATCCACAGAAACCACAGGCCCAGGAAGACCTACAATGGCCCTATAAAGTTCTGAACATGAGTTCAAAATTTGGCCCAGCTTCTCCTCCCACTCTAGCATCCTCCACTTCACCCACCCACCTGTTACCCACACAACTGGCCAATCCCTGTCTATCTAAGCACTTACATGCTTCCGTGCCCAGGCTGCTCCAACCACCTACAATGCCCTTTCCTTACCCTTTTACCTTTTGAGATCTTAGTCCTTCTCATCGCACCAATTAGATAGGATTTCTCCTTTCTCTGGCTTTCTCAGCCCATTGCTTTTACCATGAGCAAGACTCACAATTCATTCTGCCTTGCCGTTTGGTTAGTTGTTGGTGTGTCCATCTCTCCCACCAGGTTACACATCCCTGAGGGTCAGGACTGTCTCTTAGGCAGCTATGATCCTTCTATGCCACCCTACCCTCAATCTCCTAGAACAGTCCCACTTTTAGAGAGAACACAAAGTTGGTGGGAATGAAATAGATTTAAGCCCAGCAGCTTCAGCCTTCAAGTTCACATATCTGAGAAGCAGCCACATTCCTTATTCCCTGTGGTAAATTTCCAGTCCCACAAAAATTCCTCGCCATGGATTACCCCAAAAGAGCAGGCCCGCATAGGCCCACCTGCTCCCCAGGGGTAACCAGGATGAGATGGAAGGTAAAAGAGACACAATTTATTTCCAGAGTCATTAAAAACACATACTGCAGATCTACCGAAAACCTAGTCCACAAAACTGAAGGCTAGGAACTGATTTAATTAATCCATGGGGACCCTAAGGACGAGAAGTTTGATACTCTTGGAAATTCTATGCCCTTTACAATTTTTATCCCCAGGTAAGGATCCACATCCATGGTCAGCACTACTCAGAGATGCCAAGGGGAAGCATCTTGCCTAGATGAAGCTTTTAACAATAATTCCCAGCAAAACTGTATCGCAGAAATCAGTCCTCTTAATAGTGCCAGATCCCAGGACAACTGTCCTTTGTCTTTTATTTCCTTGACCTTGTCTACCCACACATGTTTAACAATTCTACCTTTAATTTAGGAAATATTCTTTAATATTTTAATTTCATTATAATAATGGGTGCCATTTATTGAACACTTACTATGAGCCAAGTAATATACTAAGTGCTTTATCTGCATTATCATTTTTATCCTTTATAGTTCTATATAATAGTATTATTTTACAGATGAGAGAGCTGAGTCTCAGAAAAGCTAAGTAACTTGCCCAAGTCAAATAGCCAGTTAAGAAGCAAAGTCAAGATTCATTTGGATAGTATTCATCAGTGACACCATGCTTTGAAGTGCTTAAAGACAAAACATATTAAAACTTCCAAATTCTGTAAACTGCCAGATAGACAGATATACCACTCAGGAACCTAGAGTGTTCCTAGTAGCCTCAGGCTATCAGATACCTACACCTACGGACACAGCAAGCGCAATTTCATTGAAGATGTTTATTGATCACCTACTATGTGCAAAACACTATGATAGATGACAAAAACAAAACAGAAATGAGCAAGAAATTGTCCCTACCCTTAAAGGATTTGCACACCACTGGGGCTATTTCTAAAAGGCAGCATGCAAAAAAATAAAAGAGGCAAAAGTAAGATCTACAGGAAAAGTGAGATGTGACCCATGTTTTCCCATTTTTGCCTGTAGGTCTATCCTGATGGTGCCCACATCAATTCTCTCTTTGGGGCAGTAGACACAGTGGTTAACAGAATATGTTTTAGACTCAAGCAGACCTGGGTTTGCATCTCAATGTGGCCACTTATTAGTTCTGTGAGCCTGGGTAAGTTAATCTTGTCTGCAAAATGTGAATAATGATTACATAGAATGGGTTTGTAGTGATATGTGCCCTTATTTTTTTTAAGTGTATTATGTTTCTTTTTTTTTTTCTAAAAGAAGACAGAATCAGGTTCAGAAGGGGTTTACTCTGTTGAGGCTATGTGACTTTGGTCAAGCTTCCTCAATTAGCATGAGTCATTCTCAACTAATAGTGGTCTAGTGAGGAAAAGCATAGTCCCATTTCCTGTCTCCAAACTCTGTCCACTCTCAACGGGTGTATCAGAATTATCCGTGGCTGTATTTCTAAATACACACGACCATTTCTCTACCCCAGATTCTGATCCCTGAGGAGACACGGTGGTCAGGATTCTTTTGGTTGTCAGTTGCTGAAATCCAACTGAACTAGTTTAAACATAAAAATGCATCTAGCTTCAGAAAAACCTAGACCAGAAACTCAGGTGATATTTTCATTAGTCTGTCTTTCTCTGACTCTTGGCTCTATTTTCCTCCATGCTGACTTCTTCCTAAGGCAGCCTCTCCGTTCACGGTGAAGAGCCAGCCACCAGCAGCTCCGACACTGCCTCTTGCCGGTCTAGCCACGCCCAGTAACAAGACCTCTTTCTCAGTAGTTTTAGCACAGGTTGGAGGATGATGCTCAATGGCCAGAGTGCCCACCTGAAGTAATTGCTTGGGCTAAGGATAGAGTGCTCTGATTGGCCAAGCTTGGGACATGTGCCCACCCCTGGAACCCACGGATGAGAACCACGTGGACTTAGAGTGAGATAAGGGTGATTCCCTAAAGTAAAATTAGAGTGCTGTTAAAAAGGAAGAGAAGGCTTCCCTGGTGGTGTAGTGGTTGAGAATCTGCCTGCCAATGCAGGGGACACGGGTTCGAGCCCTGGTCTGGGAAGATCCCACATGCCGCGGAGCAGCTGGGCCCGTGAGCCACAATTACTGAGCCTGCGCATCTGGAGCCTGTGCTCCGCAACAAGAGAGGCCGCGATAGTGAGAGGCCCGCGCACCGCGACGAAGAGTGGCCCCCGCTTGCCACAACTAGAGAAAGCCCTCGCACAGAAACGAAGACCCAACACAGCCATAAATAAATAAATAAATAAATTTAAAAACAGGAAGGATGAAGATTTAAAAAAAAAAAAAAAAAAAAGGAGGCGAGGATGCCGCATAGGCAAAACAACAATAGTCATCAGCAAGAGGTGTGGTCTCTACTGAGACCCTCTACTTAGAGAGATAAGAGTAACCAGAGGAGAAGCCACGGCCTCAGATGTGTTTAGAATCCCTTCACTAAAAGGTTTGAAAGAGCCCTTCCAGCTCTTATTTTGTGAAACTTGACAAAACATAACCTCCCATCTTTGTCTATTATTCATGATTACAATTTCTATATACATTTTTAAATGGTGTTCTCTCAAATATTCTGTTTTAAAATATTTAAACGGATAACCTTTATTTTAAAAGGATGTTTTCCCAAGTGAAGTCAAGCTGCCAATTCTGATTTAGTGGCCATCCATGCCTAGGAGATGAGACCAAGCGTTCCTAGATCATTTTCTGTTCTCCTGGATGTGTTTCCATTTCAGATCAATCTCCATCTGGCGAGGGCAGCTCTCTCCTTGCTCTAGTTACCTTGAGGTTGGCTTTGCAGATTAAAATCTTAGAGGCTCCTTGATGGCCCAGGACTTTCCCTGACTAAGCTTTCCCATAGGTATCTCGTCATCAGCTGGAAATTATCATCGGCCAGTTTCAGCAGAGAACAGAATATAAAGTGCTGGCTTCTGTTAATAATGGTTCCCCAATCTGGATGTCCCCCAGAATCACCTAGAAAGCAAACTAACTGTACAGATTCTGGGGCCCTCACCTCAGACCCACTAAAACTGAATCTTCAAAGACTGGGATCCAGGAATTTTTATTTTTAAACATCCCTTAGGTGATTCTGATGTTGACAGCTCATTACCAGTCCACTAACTGGGGCTTGGGGTCCCCTACTCTAAATAACCACATTGGACTGACCAGTGGCATGTCAAGAGCACCAAGCCTATGGTTACAAAAGTTGGCCCCAAACTCTAGAACGTGCTAGCTTTAGGTATTACCCTGGGTGAGACATTTAAGTTTCTTTTGGCCTCAATTTCCTCTATAACTTATTTGAACTGGATCAGGTCATCCTGAAGGTCTTTCCAGCTCTGAAAATTCTGTAGCTCTCTGTTATAATGGAGAAAAAAATTAGCTTGGAACTTTGGAGATCTTGGCCCAGTTCCAGCACTTTTATATTTTTGTGACCTTGAGAAGTCATTTTCATTCCCTGGGCCACAATTTTCTTTCTTTAAAAATGAGTTTGTTGTAGTACATGAGTTCTTTATTTTTATAATTTAAAATAGCTCTAAGATAACAATTAAGCCTTAGATAATCCTTCAGGATAATCTGCTGAGATGTACAGTATGAATAAGCTGAGGATGATCACAGTTTCCTGTTGACTTGGATTTGCTGGGTTGAGGATCTGCATGCAGCATTTGGTATGTTGGTGTTTAATGGAAATGACATTTCACTGCACCAAATGGGAATGGAATATTTTTAGCACAGAATTCATCAAGGTTTAGTAAAAAGGACTTGTTCTCTGAATGGAGTGTGAACAAGCAGAGATACTATTTTAAAAGACCAAAAATAAAGGCCCCTTCCCCTCCACTATCACAAAATAGTCATATGTGCACTTATTTTCACCACAAAGCTTGAAGAACTTACTCCTTTCTGTATCTCCTAAAAGGCAGTATTCCATCTAGTGCAATAACTCTGCCAGCTCACACACATTCCTCCTGTATTTATATTGCCTGTGAACTTATGTTAAATAGGCTAAAAACACTGTTAATCATTGAAAGCTACCACTTATTGAGCACTTACTCATGTGCTGAATGTTTTACATGTATTTAGTCATCCAAGCCTTGCAACAATCCTACTATTATCACTGTTTTCTAGAGAAGGAACTGAAGTTCAGACAGGTTCAGAAGTCTACCCAAGGCATATAGCTAGGAGACAGCAGAGCCCGGATTCAAATCCAGGTCTTTCACAGACATAGAAAACAAACTTGTGGTTACCAAAGGGGAGAGCGAAGCGGGGAGAGACAAATGAGGGGTATTGGATTAACAGATACAAACTACTGTATATAAAATAGATAATGAACAATGATATACTGTATAGCACAGGGAATTATGCCCATTATCTTGTAGTAACCTATAATGGAATATAATCTGCAAAAATACTGAATCACTATGCTGTACAATTGAAACTAATGCACTATTGTAAATCAGCTACACTTAAATTAAAAAATAGCTAGGTCTACAGATAAACTGGTTTGCAGGGCAGTAATTGAGACACAGATGTAGAGAACAAATGTATGAACACCAAGGGGGGAAAGTGGTGGGGGGGGGTGGGATGAATTGGGAGATTGGGATTGACATGTATACACTAATATGTATAAAATGGATAACTAATAAGAACCTGCTGTATAAAATAGTAAATAAAATTCAAAAATTAAAAAAAAAATCTAGGTCTGTTTGAAATCAGAGCCCTAGTGATTGACCACTGTACTTGCATTGATTGTATCAGTCAGGATAGGCTGGGGTATATGCAATCCTTTGGTAGAGCTCAAATATTACTTGCTTAAAATAATAAAGACTTCTTTCTTATTCATGCTACTGAGAGCACTATTCCAAGTCATCATAATCTTCATATACTGATGCGTGCATTGATGGAATAGCCACTGCTTGGGACATTACTATGTAACTGTATCAGAGGGGAAAAAACCCCCAACAAAGCATGCACTGGCTGCTACTACTGTTTTTATTGGAATTCCTTTATTTGATTTTTAAAAAACTATTTTCATATAATACTTGAATAACCTTTCTAAAGAAAAGTTTTCCCAAAAGTGGAGATTAAAGGGGACTAAGCTCCCTTACTGCCCGACCCCAGCCAACTCTTAGAGATGCCACTGTTGCTTTGATGAGGATTTTGCTGTCTCATCCTCCTAACCTAAGGCCAATATGCCCTGTAGTCATCAATGATATGGGGCAGATGTTCATGCTTACAATATTTACACTGGTGTGGGGGAAGAGTGCAGACCACTTTTAAATACACACATCTGCTAAAATGCTCTTCCATGGCAAACAAAAAAGGCTACGTAGTAGGTGGATCCTCCCAGAAGTAGTTCCCAGATACTGCACTGCTAGCCTGCATTAGCGTGCTGGGAAGGATCAGCACAAGACTCTGAAGAAGTCTACACTCTAAAATAAAATTTGATATACATTAATGGTCCCTAATAACCCAGCGTGTTGGGGTATCTAAACCTAGGCTCCTTTATTTCTAGGATACCCAATTTTACCCCCATCAGCATCTTTCCAAATCTTTTTCCCCTTTGCTTTCTGTTTAAAGGGTCAACCTGATGCTGATATTTGAAATTTCTGCAATGCTCAGTTACCACTTCAAGGATGCTGTAGCAGATAAAGCATAACAATAACAATTATAATATTACTAGGCTGTCGTGAGTAGCTTCGTGTTTAGAGGCCCCCAAATAGTAACTATCACAAAATGTGGGAGCAAGGTCAAGAGATATTACCATCTGACAACAAATCAAATGAGAGGCAGGGCAGAGTTGATGAGCTCAGACATTTTCTGGTCATATTTCAGGGCCCTTCCCAGAAATAACCCATTATTCTTTATGATGGGTGCCAGAATCATTCACAGGGCTTGTGAGATAAACTCTACCCGGAAGCTGCAACATGGCTTCATGCCATGCTCCTTAATAATAAGAGGGTTTGGTACCTGTTAAGGACAGATGGGGAAGGAGAGTTGGAGAGTAAGAATTGCAGCCTTGGTGGGGAGGGGGATGTGACCCAATGGTTAACAGACAGAACAAGCCCACTGTGGTCAGCAGAGCGCAGCAGAACCAGACTGCCCCTGCAGGCGGCCCCAGAGACTGTGTGGCAGCTACTGTGGACATCTGAGCTCCAGGGGATCAGGTCCACGAAGGGTGGTCCCCTGAAAAGGTACAGCTAAAGTGGGAAAGGAGGTTTGGGGAAAGAGATTTCCTTTCCTGAGGCTGTTCTGAAAATTCCAAGAACAGAGTCCAGGGGCTACCAAGGTTCAAGAACTAGAATAATAATTAAATTTTTGCTGAATAAACTTTGCCAAGGTCCTGCTTCAGCCCGATGAGGAAGGCAGCAGAGGCCAAAGCAGGAATCTGAAACTGAGGAAAAATATTTAAATAGCATCTTGCTTTAGTACTGTAAACAGACTTTCTCAGTGGGAAAGCAGCACCCCAAATCTGTCCTTCTTCAAGGCGATGTTCTTCACTGAAATCAATCCACTGGCCTGCCCCCTTAGAGATTGGATTAATCCTCCAAAGCCTGGTCATCCCAAGAGGAACCATGAGAACAGCAATTTGGATCATGCAAAGCTGAAGACTAGAACATAAACTCCTAATGACTCAGCCAAGATATAAGCAATTAATTAAATTCAGCCTGAAACAACCACCCATCCTACCTAGCAGGTCTGAACAGACTAACCATTGCTTTGCCTGTGTCATCAATGTCCACCACCTCCACAACAAAGAGAGATAACTTCTTCCCAATAGACCTCCTGCCCTCCATCTTCTTCTCCAGAAGGTGAGTGTTCTCACTCAGGTGACGGTGAGTGTGGTGAGGGTCATGTACACATAGAGGGGGCCTGCTTGGTTGCCTCCCTTTCCTCTTGGGTTAAGCCAGAGATGACTATGTGTAGTTGAATTTTACTGCCCTTAAATACAGCAAGACCCATCAAGCCCCGTGGGTGTAGGGTCAAGTACCAAGTACCACTCAGAGTTATTGCTAGTTGAGATGACTGTCCCAGTGGGTCAGGACAGTAAAGGAAATTATTTTGATAACACTTTGTTATTAAAGATGTTAGTCTAACTAGGCAAAACTGTTGCTGTCAATGTATTCCCAGCCCTTCTCCTGGCTCTAAAGCTAAAGAAAATTCTGCCTTCTTCTATTCAATTTCTTCCTCTCCCCAAGTCCTCCCGGAGTCCTATTTTGGGGTCTCTCCTGAAGCAGAACTGGGAGGAGAATAACACAAAGAAACTCACAGATTAGGCTGAAGGAGGGTGTTCGAATTTGGGTTTTGGAAGGGAGAGACCCAGAAGCAGCTGTGTAAGGAAAGTAGGTGGGAGAAAACATGGGGGTTCTATGAAGTGTTTCTGTGGGTTACAGCCCTTTTGTGACATTTAAAAAAAAATGTTGCTTGCCTGTGTTCATTTGAAACAAGTCTTCCTTGAGAATGGGCCCTATGAATCATAGTTTCAATAGAATTACAGGAGAAACTAACGTAATTCTGCCTCTTCCTTTGAATGAGCATTTGCATAATCCAAGTAGGTTATTCTGAACCTCATGAGGAACACGGAAAATTACCCAACACACAGGATCTCAAGTTACCCCCAACCAAGCAAACCGGAAGACAAATGCTTATCAAAACCCTGCTATTTCTGATCTTCTCTTCCTTGGTATCACACCTAAAGCTTTCTGGAATCATTTTTGCTGCTTTAAAGCTGTTGGAGACATTTCCACTCCATCTTGCTCCGAAAGTTTCTTTTTCTGGAGGCCTTTGGCTTTAATGTCTCGTTACTTGCCTCCGGCTGCCCTTTAAAACCTCTCACTCACTGTGGGCTTCCCTGGTGGCACAGTGGTTAAGAATCTGCCTGCCAATGCAGGGGACACGGGTTCGAGCCCTCGTCCGGGAAGATCCCACATGCCGCGGAGCAACTAAGCCCGTGCACCACAACTACTGAGCCTGCGCTCTAGAGCCCGCGAGCCACAACTACTGAAGCCCGTGCACCTAGAGTCCGTGCTGCACAACAAGAGAAGCCACGGCAATGAGAAGCCTGTGCACCACAACGAAGAGTAGCCCCCACTCGCCTCAACTAGAGAAAGCCCACGCGCAGCAACCCAACACAGCCAAAATTACATAAATAAAATAAATAAATTAAAAAACCTCTCACTGTGGCCTGGGCTGATGTTTCCTACCTTCATGTCTCCCCCACATGACAGAGCTGGTGTTCTTGGTTCAGTTCCTTTTTCTGTCCTAAAGGGACCCTTCTAGCTTCCAGAACCGAAGGCATTTAAAGAAGAAAACAGCCACAAGGCCCAAAGGCGCTTAGTTAACTAAGTGTTAAATATGGACTTAGGTTTTACACCAGAGTATGAGGCATAGGATCAGGAGTGGCTTTTCCTGCTAAAGAAGGAAAACGGAAAGAAGAGGTAACATCAGCTGGAGAAAGTCTCCTGGTTACAGATAGAAAAAAATGTTGGTATCTGAGCTGCTGGGGTTCTTTCTCCTGCCATCTCCCTCTCTGTCTGATTTTTTTTTTTCTTTCATCGAAAGAGGATAAGGGCAGAGATAACTAGGAAGAGTTGGAATTCACTGGGGAAATTACCTCAGAAGCAGGCTATGGAAGAGGGCACCACAAAAACAGCTCCCCACGTAACCATGGTGACGAGCTGAGGCAGGAAGGGGTGGGGAGGGAGGGAGCAAACAGCCAGTGCAGATAGAGGGCAGGAGGGGACGCAGGGAGGGGAGACGACACCCAGGTCAAAGGGGTGAGTGACAGGAACTCTGAGTCTTTTAAGCTAAATTCAGGTTTTTAAAGGAAGAAAGAATTAATTTATGACTGCGATTAATTGAGAAGGCAGGATGCCCGTTATATCATGGGTTCTTTTTACATTTAGACAGGGTTTTAAATGTTTCTTTGGAGTTTAGCTACTGTAACAAAGCAAGATTAGGAGTGAGCAGTGGAAAGCTGTGGTTAAATCAGGGGTGGGTGCTGGGAGGGTTGAAGAGGAAGGCAGACAGACCTAGAGCTACCTAGAAGCCCAGAGACCACGTGTCATCTCGCCTGAGCACAGCACCCGGCTGCCTCCTGGTGGTGGCTGTCTTACGGAAGATCCACTCCCTGAGGCTGAAGCAGCAAAGCCAAAGCCATCAGTGCAGGATGGCCAGGTTTAGCAAATAAAAATACAGGATGCCCAGTTAATTTTGAATGTCAGATAAATGGCGAATAATCTTTTAGTATGTTTGTGTTCCCTAATACTTTAGTGTGTTTGACAACCCTAAGAAGGGTGGCACCCACTGATTAAATATCTTCTTCTTGATCTCTCATCATCATGTATTTAAAAAAGGAAGGAGTGAAGGAAGGAAGGGAGGAAGAGAAAACATGAACCCCAAATGGTTAGTTTCTCTCTAATTACCTATCCACACTCCATCCCTTCTTGCTCTTCTGTCTCTTCACCATCACAGGACACTTCCTAACCAGTCCCCACAATATGTCTTCAAAAAATCAAATCAGAACAAAGCCACACACAATCAAACCAAACCTCTCCAGGCTCCTACAAATTCAGAGTGTCTTTGCCTAGGCGCTAATAGTGTATTACAACACCCCATATACCCTCACCCGTGAGCCTCTGAACCGACCTCACTACTTACCTATCTTGCAGCTGCCAGATCTACACCTGCTGGTTGACCCCACATCTGAGCTCCCTGCTTGCACTTTTCTCAGGCCCTTGTCTACGATTAGGACACAATTCTTAAGGTGTCGACTAGTTAAGTGACAGGTGTCAATAAATCCTGTCACGGGGCTTCCCTGGTGGCGCAGTGGTTAAGAATCCGCCTGCCAATGCAGGGGACACGGGTTCGAGCCCTGGTCCGGGAAGGTCCCACATGCTGTGGAGCAACTAAGCCCGTTCACCACAACTACTGAGCCTACGCTCTAGAGCCTGCGAGCCACAACTACTGATCCCACTCGCCACAATTACTGAAGCCCGTGCGCCACAACTACTGAAGTCTGCACACCTAGAGCCCGTGCTCCACAACAAGAGAAGCCACCGCAATGAGAAGCCCACACACCGAAACAAAGAGTAGCCCCCGCTCGCCGCAACTAGAGAAAGCCCACATGCAGTAATGAAGGCCCAATGCAGCCAAAAATAAATAAATAAATTAATTAATTAATTTTTTAAAAAAATCCTGTAACAGTAACATTTCAAAGAAATGTTTCATAAAAGAGATCGATGTCTGTGGTTCCGCGCATAGTGAGTGGTCCTGCTGTTCTTTGATGGATTTTTCTCACACATCCCACCGCAGCTCCCAGCCCCCAGCCCTAACCTAACACCACTATAGAAAAGACCAGAAATAAGACAAGAAATTGGCTCACAGATCATCTTAAAACTTCAGTCAGATCACGTCGTTCTATTTAAAACCCTCCACTGCTCTCTCATTACATTGAGAATAAAATACAAAATGTTCACAATGGCCTGTAAAAGTCTGTAGGATTTTCCTCCACCCACGCATCTCACTCTTTTCCAAGCTCACTGCCGGCCAGTCATGTGGAAGCACTTTCTGTTCCTGGAAAATGCCAGGTCTTTTCCTGCTGCAGGATCTTGCACTTGCTTTCCCTTCTGCCTGGAATGCTTCCCTCTGCCCAGATCTTTGGTTGGATAAATCATTCTGATCCTTCAGGATGCAGTTTTGGGGTGCTAAGAATATTCTATATTATATCTTCAGATTTGTATGCTTTGCTCTATGGACGTCGTGCCTCAATAAAAGGTAAAATATAAAGTGGGCCACCTATAGTAGTTCACTGCCACAACACCCTCTTTATTTACTTCTCGACAGTGATCACAATCCAATATTCATGCTGATGTGTTTGTTTAATGTCTGTCTTCCCCCCAGATCAGGAGTTGGCAAAATGATGGCCCACTGGCCAAATCCAGCCACCATCTGTTTTTGTAAATTAAGTTTTATTGGAACTCAGCCACTCCCATTCATTTAATGTCATCTAAGATGGCTTTTGTATTACAGTGGCAGAGCTGAGAAGCTGTGACAGAGATTGCATGGCTCCACAGAACCTAAAATGTTTACTATCTGCCCCTTTCCCAAAAAAGTTTGCCAACCCCTGCTCTAGACTGTAAGTTTCATGAAGGCAAGAACTGCATCAGGCTTCTCTATCTGTATTTTCAGGGTCCAAACTGTGCCCGACACAAACTCAGTGAATGTTGGCTCCCACTGTGTCTCCTGCCAGCTGACCTCCAGTGCCATCTCTTAGTTTGCCCTTTCCCTCCTTGGAGCCTGGCTCCTGGCCAGTTGCCCACAGATCATAGGTTCTTGCCACCTGCCTCCCCTCCTAGTCCTGCCTCCTTGCTCTGTATCTCCAACCTGGTGTTACTTGTCCCCTGAGGCTGCAAAGTGATCTGATCACAACAAATAATCCTATAACCCAAAAGCTTCCTCTGCTGTTTGTGGCCCATCAGAACCATGTTTTGTAATCAATCCTTTTGTGGCATCCCAATCCATTCTCTATAATCACAGGAAGCACGCCTATTTAAATTTCAGTCTTCTATTATTCAGCTTTCTGGACAACATATTTACTTAGGTCTTTTTCTATTATAAAAATGATCCATCCACATAACATGAAATTTTGGAAATAAAGAAGAAAATAAAAGGAAAAAAACGACCAAGAGACAACCATTTTTAACACTTTGGTGTCATTTCTTTCCATTCTCCTTTCTATCTTGCTATTTTTTTTTTTTTAAAGCACACTTGTATGAAACAAAAAATGGCTAAGGGCAATTTTCTCTCTTGCATTCTAACAAGCGTTTTTTAAATATTATACATTCTTTGTAAATTATTTTTTTAGAAGCTGCACAAAATTATATTGAGTGGATATATTTATGAAATATTTCCCTATTGTTGGGAAATATTTGTAATATATCCAGATTTTTATAACCAAAGATAATTATGAACATCTTTTGTGCATGAAGCTTTTTTTCTTCCTTTTGGATTACTTCCTCAAGTAAATTTCCAGAAGCAGGATGACTGGATCAAAGGATATACATTTTTTTTGAGCTCAGATACATATTGTCATTCTCACTTTTTAAAAGGCATGAAGGACTTCCCTGGTGGCACAGTGGTTAAGAATCCGCCTGCCAATGCAGGGGACATGGGTTCGAGCCCTGGTCCGGGAAGATCCCACATGCCGCGCAGCAACTAATCTCGTGCGCCACAACTACTAAGCCTGTGCTCTAGGGCCCATGAGCCACAACTACTGAAGCCCGCGTGCCACAACTACTGAAGTCCCAGCACCTACAGCCCGTGCTCCGCAACAAGAGAAGCCACAGCAATGAGGAGCCCGCACACCGCAACGAAGAGTAGCTCCCGCTCGCCGCAACTAGAGAAAGCCCGTGTGCAGCAACAAAGACCCAAAACAGCCAAAAATAAATAATACATTTATTTTTTAAAAAATAAAAATAAAAGGCATGAAAACCTCTAGATAATGCCTCAAAGTAAATACACCCATGATACTATTTCCTGTGCTCTAAATCCATAAGAATGAGGGATAAGATGTCAAAATATTTATATGCTTCTCTCAAAATAAAAGAGGAAAATCTCAGCAGCTCAATATACAAGTAAAACTTAAACAATAAGCAAAATGTAAAACCACAGGTGTAAGCAGCTGGAGCCAGGCAAGCAGGGCTGGAGTTAAATACCTTCCCGGACAGGCCTAAATGCACCTTCTGTAATAGGAATCTGAGCTGGGCTTCCTACCCAAGAAGGGCGGGCGAGAAAGCTCCACCCAGGCATGGAGAATTGTAGCAGAAATAACACTACTTGCTCAGGGCCAGTGTCCACAGCAGAGTCCCTTCTGCTCTGTGCCATAAGAACTGTGGAGAGTTGTCACTCCAGAAATGGGGAGCTCTGAACTGAGCTGCACACATATGACATGGGTTGAGTCTGGTTAACCCATGAGACAGAGGCTAAGGCAGCTAAGAAACTGCCTCACAAACAAGGGACATGTGAGAGAAAATTCCCATGCAAAATGAGCTTTCCAGGAAAGGTTTGAAAACACACTTAGCACAATGAGAAGTAGTCCCAAAGGAGAGATTTATATACTGAGGTGACAGAGATACAAGAAGAATCTGAAGAGAACTTTGAAATGAATCTGTTTAAAATCTTCAAAAAAATAAAAGAAGATAATATCAATAAAATCAGAATAGATTATGAAACTGGAATAGGTAAATAATTTAAAAGAGCATTAAAAAATTATCCTCCCCTCAATTTAAAAATAAAACCTTCCCTTAAAGGAACTGTACTTTGCGACACTGACAGAAGAGGGTGATCTTGAACTAGGAATGACAAATTATTCCAAATCCATAAAATGAAACAAAGCAGCATAACTCAACACAAAGCTACTCTAGGGGGAAAAAAATGAGAATAAAAAAATCTTTTTTTTTTTAAATTTACTTATTTATTTATTTTTGGCTGTGTTGGGTCTTCGTTGCTGGACGCAGGCTTCCTCTAGTTGCAGCGAGCGGGGGCTACTCTTCATTGCCGTGCGAGGTCTTCTCATTGTGGTGGCTTCTCTTGTTGTGGAGCACGGGCTCTAGGCACACGGGCTTCAGTAGTTGTGGCACGAGGGCTCAGTAGTTGTGGCGTGCAGGCTCTAGGGCGCAGGCTCAGTAGTTGTGGTGCACGGGCTTAGATGCTCCGTGGCATGTGGGATCTTCCCGGAGCAGGGCTCGAACCTGTGTCCCCTGCATTGGCAGACGGATTCTTTTTTTTTTTTTTTTTTTTTTTTTTTTTTTGGCTGTGTTGGGTCTTCGCTTCTGTGCGAGGGCTTTCTCTAGTTGTGGCAAGCGGGGGCCACTCTTCATCACGGTGCGCGGGCCTCTCACTATCGCGGCCTCTCTTGTTGCGGAGCACAGGCTCCAGATGCGCAGGCTCAGTAGTTGTGGCTCACGGGCCTAGTTGCTCCGCGGCATGTGGGATCTTCCCAGACCACGGCTCGAACCCGTTTTCCCCTGCATTGGCAGGCAGATTCTCAACCACTGCGCCACCAGGGAAGCCCTGGCAGGCGGATTCTTAACCACTGCGCCACCAGGGAAGCCCCGAGAATAAAAAAATCTTAGCTGGAGAAAATTCTTACCAAAAAAACACAAAATTCCAAATGGATTAATATCGCCAAACAAGCATTTGGAAACAGGAAAAGCCACTTTAAATCAAAAATTCAAAATCCAAGAACAGAAATGGACAAAGCGATAGGTAGATAGATAGATAAAGTGATTGAGCAATCAACTGAATGAACTTGGGGAAAAAAAAGACAAAATTATTTTAGGAATGAAGGCTAAATTATAAGTACCCAACAGGGAATAGACTCAAATGAAATTTTAATAAAGCGTATTGAGGAGAGGCAGAAAAATAAACAAGAAAATAAAAATGAAATAAAGAACTAAAAAGATTCAGACAGAAAGCAGTTTAACGGAAGACAAAGAAAATTAAGGATACAAATCATTGGAACTCCTGAAGAAGACATGTAAAACAATGGAATACAATTTATATTTAACCCTATAATTCAAAATGGAGATCTATACCCTGTTCATGTACTGGAAGACTCAATATTGTTAAGATGTCGATTCTCCCCAGATTGAACTATAGACTTGTCTAGGAAAAACTCCCTGTGTCTCCTTTACCTTTACACTCATTGACACTTCTGACATGAGATGTGTGGGTTTATTCCCACACTCACCCATTTTCCAACACCAGTTGGGTGTCCTACAGCTCAGTTCAATCTGACACTATGTACCTGGAGTGAGCGTCAGATCCCCAAAGTTAAGGGCTCAGTCCCACAAGACTGTCTGCATTTCAGATGCCAGTCACAAGGCTCAGGTTGTCCCTGGTACTTCTGACTAAACAGCTATAAATCGAAGTTCCCACAACCACCTCCCTAGATTTAATAATTTGCTAGACCAGGTCACAGAACTCAGGGAAACATTTACTACTACATTTACCAGTTTATTATGTAATAAAGGATATGGGACTTCCCTGGTGGTGCAGTGGTTAAGAATCTATCTGCCAATTCAGGGGACATGGGTTCAGCCGTGGTCCGGGAAGATCCCACATGCCATGGAGCAACTAAGCCCGTGCGCCACAACTACTGAGCCTGCGCTCTAGAGCCCGCGAGCCACAACTACTGAGCCCGTGTGCCACAGCTACTGAAGCCCGCATGCCTAGAGCCCGTGCTCCTCAGCAAGAGAAGCCACCACGATGAGAAGCCCACGCACCACAATGAAGAGTAGACCCCGCTCGCCTCAACTAGAGAAAGCCCGAGCAAGCAACGAAGACCCAATGCAGTAAAAAATAAATAAATTAATTAATTTTAAAAAATGAACCTCAACTATTGCTTTACATTATATATAAAAATGTATTCAAAATGAATCATAAACCTAAGCATAATACCTAAAGAAGTAAAATTTGTAGAAGAAAATATATACCAGAAAATATTTGTGACTCTGGGGTAGACAAAGATTTCTTAGATTCGGCACAAAAAAGCACAAAATATAAAAGAAAGCTGATAAATTGGACTTCACCAAAATCATAAATTTCTGCTCTTTCAAGTACACCATTAAAAAAAGAAATAGTCAAGCCATGTAATGGGAGAAAATATTCACAATACATACATAAGACCAAGGACTTTTATCCAGAATATGAAAAGAACTCTTATAACTCAATAATGAGAAGATAGACTACTTAACTTTAAAAATTGGAAAGGAAGGAAGATTGGGACGGAAGAGTCTCAGGCAAGCTGTCAAGGAGTTTTCAAGCCAAAGTCACACTCCTCTTGATGGAATGGGCTTGCCTCAGTCCCTGTGCTGTGCTCAATCATTGGAGCAAGTAGCCTAGGGACGCGGGACTCAACGCACTGGTGGTGGAGATAGAGGGGCAGGAGTACGGGCCGGCTTGCAATTTTGCTCTTCAGTAGGAAATCCAGTGGCACATTTTCACAGCCACCCCTCCTCTGTCTCTACTTTCTGTTCTTCTGCCTTTGTTCTCCCAAGTATCATTTTTCTCTGAGTTTCTATTCCTCCTTTACAAAATCAGAGATATGATCATCAGATCTTAAGCATTCTCCTAACATCTGGCAAAGATGAGGAATTCTGGCTTTGTGACCCCCTGAAACTTTGCAGCAGAAAAACATTATTCTCACTGTTGTTAGGGCCACTCCTTTTCTCCAGCCCCACATCCCCTAGCATGGTGAGTCCCTACCTCTCTCAGGGAATTCTGCCCCATTCTTACACTGTAATAAGATGCTAGAATGCAGAAAATCCCCACATTACACCATCAGCCAACTCTGTGTGTGTGTGTGTGTGTGTGTGTGTATTCTCACACAGTATTAAGCTTTTAAATGTTTTAAGCATTTTTTTTTTTTTGGAAGACCTGGTGATTCTATCACAGTTTTCTGGAGATTCCTCTGGCCTAGATGAGCTGTTAACCTTTGAAGTTGTTATGGGAACCAGTGTATTTTTTAGTAAATTATTGACGCAAAGGAAAGAGAAGCAGTGATGCTTATCTCAAAGGAAAACAAATGAGGCATTGGAAGATATGAAAAAAATTTATAAACCTGAACATATCAAGTAATAAAAACAGCCTTTACACCTTTACTCAAAACATACCAACGGAAAGCTCTCAACAATTCCACAATTTGGGAAATAAGAGCCCTTATTTCTATGGATAAGGTCAATTCGTACTTGTTGGATGAATGAATGAATGGAGAATGGGAGACAAGGTGACCCTGGGATGGTATTGGGTAAACAGGTCATGCTTTACTACTCGCATGGATTCTAGGAATTAAAGGGGTTCATCACCTGATGATTAGACACTGATCCCAGCTTTTCATCAGCTCTGTTTATTAAACCTGGAGAAATTTCACTGTGAATCACTCATTCACTTCTCAGAATTTTATTTTCTGTGCTGCGGAAGTTTGAAAGTTAGTATCTACAAAAATATCACCCTGTGAAGCAGTTCAAAAAAGCCAATGATAATATGTGGCTGTAGGACACAGGTCTCCTTTCGAACAAATTTAACCACTGTATCCAGGTATTGCAGCCTCTCAAGCATAAAATAACATCACATTAATTTTTCATGCCCACATTTTAATGTCTGGAACCACTGAGCTCCTTGCTAGATCTTAGGCTCTTGCAGTGGACACAGGGATGGTGAATCTCCAGGTCTCTGTTCAAGGAAGGACTTGCCCAGCTGCTGGGAGTGCTGTCAGCAGAGAACCTTCAGCTGTCAGCCCCTTCAGGGTCAGCCTCAGCTACAGAGAGCTCCTATGCCTAAGGTGACACCCTTCCTGGGGCAGCTTATACCTAATGATGGATGGGAGCCGGGCTATGTAGTCCCAGCCATTTCAGCCCAACATGGGGCAACTCAGATGCGCTGGGTTGCCTGTAGGGTTGGTGGAGGCTGGTGGACCTACATATTAGCCCACCTTCTCTCTCAGCCCAGTCCAGCTTCCTTCCCCTTCCTGCCACATGTGTTGATCTCAAGGGTGCTTCCTGTAAACATCCTGCACACTAAACTCCATCTCAGAGTGTGCTTGTGGAGGACCCAACCTGCAACAACTCCTGCCCACTGCCACCTAGCACAGCCAGATAAAATATGGAACTCCCAGTTAAATGCGAATTTCAGATAAACAATGGATAACTTTTTAGTACAGATCTTCCTCGGCTTATGATGGGGTTACATCCAGATAAACCCATCATAAGTTGAAAATGTCGTAAGTCAAAAATGCATTTAATACACCTAACCTACCAAATGTCATAGCCTAGCCTAGCCTACCTTAAACATGCTCAGAACACTTACATAAGCTGAACGTTGGGCACAATCATCTAACACAAAGCTATTTTATACTATAGTGCTGAAGATCTCATGAAATGTATTGAATAGTGTACTGAAAGTGAAAAACAGAATGGTTGTAAGTGTATTGGTGGCTTACCCTCATGATCATGTGGCTGCCTGGGGGCTGCCACTGGCCAGCATCACTATAGTATCATGCAGCATATTGTGAGTACAGAAAAAAGTCAAAATTCAGAATTCTAAGTACAGTTTCTACTGAATGCATATTGCTTTCACAACATTGTAAAGTCAGAAAAAGTAAGGCAGAAAGAGAAAAACAAATATTGTATATTAACGCATATATGTGGAATCTAGAAAAGTGGTACAGATGAACCTATTTGCAAAGCAGAAATAGAGACACAGATGTAGAGAACAAACGTACGGACGCCAAGGGGGGAAAGGGGGGATGGGATAAATTGGGAGATTGGGATTAACATGTATACACTACTAGGTATAAAATAGATAACTAATGAGAACCTGCTGTATAGCACAAGGAACACTACTCAGTGCTCTGTGGTGACCTAAATGGGAAGGAAACCCAAAAAAAGAGGGGATATATGTATACATATAGCTGACTTGATTTGCCGTACAGCAGAAACTAACACAACATTGTAAAGCAACTATATCCCATAAAAAAAAAAAAATCGTTTAAGTCAAACCATTCTAAGTCAGGGACCATCTGTGTAAGTATGTCTCAAATATTGTTTTGGCTCTATCCCTATGCCTAGTATGGTGCTTGGCTTAGATAAATGTTTGTTGGATGAATGAGAATGTTAGGACCTTATTTTAAAATAGAATGCCCTGTTATACAAGGAAGAAGGCAGAGGTGGGCAATGGTCTCCTACTTTCCATTATGCGAGCATTTCTCAAAAGGTCCACAGATAAGCAACATCCCAACTACCTGAGGACACTGGTTACACATGCAGATTCCTGGGCCTCACCAGCTTTAGTGAAGGAGGCCCTCTGGGGCTGATCCCTAGAAATCTTCATTTGTAGCAAGCTACCTGGAAGATTCTTCTGTCCCCTAAGGTTTGAGAAACTTCTACACTGAGAATGGTGGCCTTGAACTAGAAAAAACAGTTTTATCCAAATTGAGCAGGCCTCTCTCTGTGGTCACCAAAGAACTGTAGAGAGCAGGAGACGAACCCTGTCTCTTTCCCTTTCCTCTTGAGTCTCCTTTGGATAGAAAGTAAGTTCTTGGACCAGATTGATCGTCGTAATCTCTGGGAGAAGAGTTGTATAAGAATTCAGATCTACTAAATCAGAGGCTCCGAGGGTAATATGCCGAGCATGGGAGGGCCTCAGAGAAGCCAGAGTGGCTGGGAAAGGTATTAGGGAAGAGATGCTTTGAACGACAGGCAGGATTGCACGGGCATATTGGAAAGGTCTGAGTATTCCAGAATTATAGACTCCACAGGCTTAGAAGCAGGAGAAGCATGGTCGGAGGAGACACTCACTGTTAGAAGGTGCCTGAATCTCAGTGACACGTTGCTTCAGGATCTGGGTGGCAACTTCAGGAACATTTCTCTCTAGCTCCAAACACAGTTTCAAGTTTCTGCTGTCAGATGCCCCTCTGGAAATAAGCAGAGGAATCGTCCTACAGGGTTTACTCAGATCTCAAATGTGTCAACACAAAAACTAAACGATCATCTGCCAGGAGTTCCCAGATTGGTGCCCCAGTCGGCTGGACCCTGAAGTCCAAAAGCTCATGTCCAAATTTCATACCTTTGACCAAGTCCTCCTCACTCAACATTCTACTCTCTTCCCCACAGGATGAAGGTGCAAAGGTGCATGGAATGGGTGAGTGGTTTTCCCCAGATGCCAAACAATATCATAAAATTTTCCTCTCCCTCCCATTTTATCATTTAAGGAACAACAGGATTTGTGAGTAAGAGGCATCTAGGCATTTGGGGTTTGTGCAAGGTGATTTGGGGCTGATGAAGGATATGTCACCTCCATGGAGGGGTGAGGTGGGGGAGTCACTCTCAGCACACACCTGGCTAGAGCAGCAGGTGCATGTGAGGAAGAGTGAAGAGTAAGTTCAGATCATTTACAGCCACTATGGAGAACAGTATGGAGGTTCCTTAAAAAACTAAAAATAGAACTACCATACGACCCAGCAATCCCACTACTGGGCATATTCCCTGAGAAAACCATAATTCAAAAAGAGTCATGTACCACAATGTTCACTGCAGCTCTATTTACAATAGCCAGGACATGGAAGCAACCTAAGTGTCCATCATCGGATGAACAGATAAAGAAGATGTGGCACATATATACAATGGAATATTACTCAGCCATAAAAAGAAACGAAATGGAGTTATTTGTAGTGAGGTGGATGGAGTTAGAGTCTGTCATACAGAGTGAAGTAAGTCAGAAAGAGAAAAACAAATACAGTATGCTAACACATATATATGGAATCTAAGGGGAAAAAAGGTCATGAAGAACCTAGTGGCAAGATGGGAATAAAGACACAGACCTACCAGAGAATGGACTTGAGGATATGGGGAGGGGGAACGGTAAGATGTGACAAAGTGAGAGAGTGGCATGGACATATATACACTACCAAACATAAGGTGGATAGCTGGTGGGAAGCAACCGCATAGCACAGGGAGATCAGCTCTGTGCTTTGTGACCACCTGGAGGGGTGGGATAGGGAGGGTGGGAGGGAGGGAGATGCAAGAGGGAAGAGATATGGGAATGTATGTATATGTATGGCTGATTCACTGTTATATAGGGCAGAAACTAGCACACCATTGTAAAGCAATTATACTCCAATAAAGATGTTAAAAAAAAAAAATAAAATAAAATAAAATATTGCATATTTTTACATCAAAAAAAAAAAAGGTTCAGATCATTGATAGCAATTTACCAGCCTTGGTATGCTGAGAGGGACAGTTCATCTTCTCAGCCCACCTTTCTAGACCAACGTTATTGCAAGTCTCAGCTCACACTGTCACCTCCTCACAGAAGCCATCCCTAAGCCATCCCTAAGCCATCCCTAATAACCTATTTTATTTTTAATTTTTTTAACATTTATTTATTTATTTGGCTGTGCCGGGTCTTAGTTGCGGCACTTGGGATCTTTGCTGTGGCATGCGGGATCTTTTAGTTGCGGCATGCAGGATCTTAGTTGCGGCATGTGGGATCTAGCTCCCTGACCAGGGATCGAACCCGGGCCCCCTGCATTGGGAGCACAGAGACTTAACCACTGGACCACCAGGGAAGTCCCGTTAAGCACCAGTTTTAAAATCGCTCCCTCCCCACTCTGACACTCTCCATCACATTACACTGTTTCATCTTGTTTAGTGTGCTGCTCATATATTTAGAATTATGTTGCTCTTTACTTATTTACTTGTTTGCTATCTTTGCCTTCACGAGAATGTAAATTCCATGAGAACTGAGTCTGTCAGTTCTGTCCATAGCTGTAATACCTCGCCTAGCATTATTCCTAGCATTCCTTAAGTACGCCATAAAATGGCTATTGAATGGATGAATGAACTTACATTTTTTTTTCATTGAACATGATGAATATTTGTTAATCCAAAACAGAAACATAAGCACAAATGCTATGATGATAGAAGTATCTATGCCACAGGGACCCTTAGTTTGCACTGTTCCTTGGAACTCATGTGGACTATTTTGTTAATTCTGAACTACATTTGAAAAGCCACTGACAAGTTCTGTGAAGAAAAAGACAAAAGTTGAGCATTGCAAAGTCTTTACCAAATTGTTGCACAGGGTTTTATGATTTGACATTTAGGGGAAAATCAGCAAGTCAGCCTATACCCAACAGAAATTCAAGAGGCGACAGGTAATAATTACTCATGAACATTACATTTGAAAGCCTTTAGCATGAAAAAAAATCTTTAGATAGATGCATGTATTTCTCTTAAATTTTATCTCAGAAAAAGTAGACTTCAATGAGTCTAATGAATAAAAAGTCATTTTTAAAACTAAATAAAACTGGCCACAATCTGCATGTTCAATGAAGTATTTTGTTAAAATTTACGTGGAGAAGAAATCAAATTCAATTAATCACTAAGAAGTCAGAGTTCAGTCAAGGATAAAAGACCTGGAAAGTAGAATCATAAAAGCTTCCAGGTGCCAATGAAGTTGCATACCACTTCCTAACATATAATATAATATTCAAAATTTTAGTTATCTGCATCTCTAGGTCTAATTCTCCTGTTTTGAATGTCACAAAAGGTCATTTCTTCAAATCTCCAAAGAGCAGAATTTTTCTAAAAATAGGCAAATAGGACCTGTACATCCTTTACCCTTCCGAAGTCTATGTATCTATAATTATGCCCTGCGTTTAAGAAGGAGACAGCTAAATTATCTGTGCCTTTTAAAGAAATGTTCAGGAATTTGGTTAAGGTTGTCAAATTTATAAGATGATTAACTAGCTTAAAGCAGGCTATTTAGGTTTCTACTATTGATGTTAAAACGTTTGCCCTTGTTCATTTATTTTTCATTCCTTTCCTTCTAATGTTATTTGAGTTGTGGGTCTTTGTCCATCACTAGATAATGTGCATCAATTTCAGAGCCTCTGTTGCTTACAGAACTTAGCACAACTCATTCATTCAACAAATACTTTTAAGTGCCTGCTATGATCTAGATACCGCAGAAATAGCAGTAAACAGAGACACCTGCCTTCTTGGAGCTTGCATCTTAGTGGTGAAGACAGACAGTGAATAAGTAAAATGTGTACTCTTGCTAGATTGTGATGGGTGCTAAGGAGAAAGCTAAGCAGAGAAGGGTACATGGGAAATCTGTGCATAGGGGGAGGGAGGCCGGAAAAGGCCTCAAGGAGAGACGCCATTTGAGTAAAGTTGGGAAGCAAGAAGGGGCACACCAGGCAGATAGAAAGCACTCATATGTATTGAGTAACTGAACCATGGTCAATTAGTTTCTCAGCTCTCACTATGTTTGGGATGTCTCTTCCACTGAGGGGCTGGTGTGTTTATATTGTAGAAATCTTGTCCTTTCTCATAACTCTTGAATGATGTCCTTATTCACAGCCAAAAATAGCAATCCCAGATCAGCTGATATGCATATTTACATCCCCAAGAATAAATGACTCTGCACTGTCAGAAACTGGTTGGGAAGCCAGCTGGCTGGATATGTAGGGGGTAACATAGTAGCCTGCATTTGTGGGAATTAAGCAACACCACCTGCAGCTGTGTGGATGTGGCATAGTATGAAATGGAAGGGATCAAAGGATTCCAAAGAGAAAGCAGAAGGCAGAGGTCTTGCTCTTGGGAGTTAAGGTTTTACACACAAAAATGGTGTCAGGGAGGGAGAAATTTCCTCCTCGATCCCTCTTGAGTTCTTGTGGCTGGGCTAATAATAAAATTAACAGACAGATGAACAGGAGCAAAAGAAACAGATTTTAATCCTGTGCCCAGAGGTCTCATAGAAATGGGACCTAAGAAGTGGCCAAAGCAGGCAGCTTTTTATACTTTTTAGACAAAGAAACAAATTTATGAGGAATTGAAAGGACAAAGACACGTGGGTTTTGGGTGCTCAATTAGTGAAGAATCTAAACAGAGTTTGGGCTTAGGGTAGTAAATTAAAGAAGTAACAAGGTTTATTTATCTGGGCTTCTCAGCCCCAAATTCCTTAAGGGTGTCCTTCTACCTCCAGATGCAGGGAGGGCGCCTTTCACGTGAGAAGTGTATTTCCTGCTTTTAGGGCAGCAGAGGAGGAGTAGAGTGTCCCTCTTGCACTGGCCATTTCTTAAGTAACTTTCATTCAAAATAATCAATGTGCCATTGAGGCACATTTTGGGGTGGCTGACCCTGGGTCCCAACAATAGCAATAAAACTCTGAACTGTAACCTAGTTTCTAGTTCTGGCACGTACATCCGTAGACTTTTCTCCAGCCTTATCTATTGGTCATACCCAAGCAGCATGTTATTCCTGGTACAAACTACCGCCACCAGGAACTGAATGCTCTCTTAGCTCTCTGTGCCTTTGCACGTGCTCTGTACTCCTGACCCTTAGCCTCCTGACCGTTAGCCTTCCAAGACTCAAGTCAAAATTTCACCTTTTCTGTCAAAACCCAATGAACCATAACTTAAACTCGGTGCATATCACTATAGGTGAATTATATCTCAAAAAAACAAAAGAAAAAAACTTCATCTCCTCTGAGAAGCCTTCCTGGCACAACCTCCCATTCCCCCCAAACTTCGCCCCACCAGCAGGTTCAGCCATGATGCCTGGCAGTTCCAGAGACTGGGAGTGAGCTTCCTAGTGAGCCCAGGAGCCAAAGGAGGGGATGTTAGTGCACCTGGTAATAATCCAGGTGGATTACTGCCTTCTTTGCCTATTCCACATTCCTCCTCCTTTATCCTTTCAACTGCAGACAGATAATTTCTGCCTCCTGGGGTTTTGTTCACTGTCGAATTATTGAGTAAAGATGCATTTTAATATTTCCCCCATTTTTGCTAACTTCTAGGAACACTAATTCAAACTTTACATCATAATTCAGACTTGTCCCATCCATCCATCCATTAGAGGTCAAAGCATAGTTATACAGGTTTTTGAGACAGAGGGCTGTATGTTAAATGACATAGATAGTTTGCACACCCAGATCTGAAAGTACAACGTGGTGGGTCATCGTGACCCCTTATAAGATCAAGAAGGAATGTTATCTTTTAAGAAATTGTCCTATTGGTGCTAGGAGAATGTTGTTCTTTATGGTTGAGCAGGTATTTCTGCTGTTGGGGGAGGTTTGGTCCATGCATAATGCAGATACACAATGCACAGTAGAGGCAGGAGGGGAGGCGAAAGGGCAAAGAAAAAAATTTTAGGCTTAAATTTTTCTTGTCTTGCTAGAAAATATGAATTTTATTTCATACTTCTTTCCTTTGCTCCAACCAGACCTTTTTGCTGTTCCGTGAACACACCTAACACACTTGCACCTCCCTCTGTCCAAAGCACCCTTCCCCCTACATCTGCAAGGCTCACATATCTACTTCTCAACCAAACACCCTATCTAAAATGCAAAGCCCACCCCCAGCAGTTCAAAGTCCCTTCACCTGCTCTAAAGCACAGGTCATGTTTTATCATTCTCCATAATTTACTTATTTATTGTGTTCATTATCTCCTTCACTAGCTTGTAAGTATCAGAAAAGGAAGGATATTTTCTGTTTTAATCACTGAATAGCCTGCATCAGTGGCTAGCACACTGAAGGTGCTCAATCAGTATGTATTAAATGAGAGGATACTGGCATTAGCAGCCCTAGGGAAAGTTTATCTGAGGCCCCGCAAGTGAGAAAGCACAGAACTACCTCTCTGACTTTTAATTATTAAGCTGCACAAGTGTAAAAAACTCATTTTCATTTTACCCTTCAGTCAACAAAGCGATAAAGGTCCTTGAACTTGCTTAATGAGTGCATGAGAATGATGGCTAATTAATGTGAAGCAACCTAGCTGCTCTGCCAGTTAGCTGCCAGGATCACCTGAAGAGCTCCTCGGAAGTGGAAGAGGTCTCTCTGGCCCCTGCATATATGCCCCATGTCTGCACAAGCCCAGAGGAGTATCTAAGGTGAAAGGAGAACGGAGACAGCCTCTATCTCGGGGTCTTTGACAGTTTCTGATTGTTCTTCTTGCCTATAGGAAGCCTGGGACTTTGTTCCCACTTTCCCAACCTGGGACCCTCATCCTGGACCCTGGTTTGTGGGATTCCTCAAAGACTGATCCTAGGGCTATTTAATTAGAACATCCAGGCTCATGGGATAACTGGGGCTGTTTCTTGCTCTCTGGAATCTTTCCTGGCCTGGCTTTTCCTGGCTGAATGCTACTCAATCTCTCTCTCTCTCTCTTTCTATTTACATTAACTGATGTTCTGGCCACAAATTGAGAACAGATTTTACCCTGTCAGACTGGGTCTGAATCCAGCTGAGCCACTTACAGGCTGATTGACTTTGAATATGTTTCTCAACCTTTGAGAGCACTGAATTTTACCTGAGCCCTGAGAAAACATGGACGGTTAAGAAGTACCCCTCCATCCCTTTGTACTCCAAAATCCCTCCACCTTTTTGTATTCCAGGAAATGGCTATCTCAGAAAGGAAAACCTGACCTTGCAGCTTCCAAGACCTATCGCCACCCTTTCCAGGATTCCCGAGACGCATTCCCTTATTTATCTGCTTCTATAAAACTCCAGGCCCCTTCCCTTTATTGAGATCATCCGTGTTAATGAACCTTCTCCCTATTGCAGTAGCCTGAGTAAAACTAGCTCCTTAATTGTCCACCACGTTTTGTCTTCAATACTTTTAAGCCTCGATTTCCCATCTATAAAAGGAGATCATCATAACTACTTCTTAGACTTGGTTGAGGATTAAATGAAATTATGTATGTAAAGTTTAGTAAACTCTCAATAAATATTTTGATGGGATTATTTTTCCTGTTAATTCCCTCCAGCCCAGTTCTACCAGGCCTTGGTCCTTAGATTTTCAATTAAAACTCGCTATCAGGGGCTTCCCTGGTGGCGCAGTGGTTGAGAATCTGCCTTCCAATGCAGGGGACACGGGTTCGAGCCCTGGTCTGGGAGGATCCCACATGCCGCGGAGTAACTAGGCCCGTGAGCCACAACTACTGAGCCTGCGCGTCTGGAGCCTGTGCTCCGCAACAAGAGAGGCCGCGACAGTGAGAGGCCCGCGCACCGCGATGAAGAGTGGCCCCCGCTCGCTGCAACTAGAGAAAGCCCTCGCACAGAAATGAAGACCCAACACAGCCAAATAAATAAATAAAATAAATTTAAAAAACTTGCTATCACTACACATTTTCTGTTATTGACAGTATTTTTCTAGAAGATTTTTTCTAGAATAAGATTTTGAGGGGTTTGGCCATGTCTAGCCCTAATCAGTCACTGTCAACCATCAAACACATCCTTAAAGCATGTCCCAAAGGCTGTCTGAAAACAGCATCTCAGGGCTCCCCCTGCATTCAGAAATGGAGTTCTGAACCACTTCCCCAACCTGCCCCACGTTTGTTCTCCAAGATCTGGCCTTGCTTCTCCCTTCACATTTCATTCTTGGTGTTTTTTCCTATAATAAGCGTTGCATCTCAACTATTCAGCTACATGCTTCTGGGTCCTACTGGTGGTACAGTAGGGGACTACTTCACTCAGGGGAGAGCTAGGGCTAATCACTCCTTCGCTGTGCTTCTCATGGATGTTATGCAGATAAGAGTCTCTCAGGTAATAAGAGTTGTCTCTGGGAGTCGCTCTCTTCCTGGTATGGAGACATCTTTATATGGAATATATATATAAATGTAGATTTCCTTTACAAAAGAAGAAATTTATACTCTATTTTTAGGCAGTTAAAGGGAAGTAAAGAGCTCTTCCTGTGTATGCTGGTTTTCAATGGCCTTTAGCTCAAGATAATCCATACCCTAGAGAGACATATTTTGGAATGGCATATTCTGATACCTTTCATATGTTTATTTCAGGGTTTGATCCCCATCAATTGTAGTTCTTTGAAAGTGTGCAGTGTCTGAAGAATTATCCAAAGAACCCTATGTCTGCCCAGGCTAATACATTTTAAATTGATTTAAATATTCATCCATTTCCCTTTTGCTTTCATTTTATTAGGATAATGAGAGCTGCAGAGACGTTTTAAAATAGAAGTCATTTAAAATTCCTTCTGTATATTTGAGCCTAATCAACTGAGTTCTCACTACTGTAACTAGCATGGAATGCTTCACAAATTTGGAGATCAAACATGATCACATCTCTACCACTTTTCTAATTATTTGCTTGAGGCCCCATCTGCCTTACTAGCAAGAAGCACAGTATCTCCTACCCTAAATTATCTAAGAACCATGGGGGAGAGTGGTGAGTAGGGGTGGGGGGCATCTCACTTTAGCCAAAAAGGAAGTCCATGTAGCTTCCACACTCTAATCATGCTTTTTTATTTTCATTTCCAATGCTCTGACATCTTGGGACCTGGCTGACCCTGGATGGCAGCCCCTCCAAGGGCTAGCCAATTCCTAGAGATAGTAAAGACTAGCTGGGATTAGTACTTTTCATATGCCAACTAACCAATCCAGAGCCTACCCCCTCCCACCTACTCTATCAGGCTCTCATCCTCAGGGCCACTATTCCCCTGCCCTAATCACCCCAGGGCCAGTACTAGACAACGAGAGACAGCTCCTACACCCAGAGACCATTGAAATTATTCAACTAGCCAACCCTCAGCCTGCTTACACAGCCTTGTCTATTTCTTTCCACAGAAACCACAATAAAGCCTCTTGCCCACATTTTTCTCAAGTTCATTTTTCTTCTAACCAATGCTGGTACTTGCCCACCACTATGGTAAGCCATCCCCACTCCTCTTGGGAACTGTGAATAATAATCGTTTCATCAACAATCCTCTCCTGATCTGTTGGCCTCCCCATTCCTGAACAATAATAAAATTTATATTTTAAAACTATCCCAGAATCTAGTAAATCCAGCAAGCTATGGCTTTTCACTGTCAAGGGCATCAGCGTTGAAAATAGGTCTTATAAAGTCTAAGAGGTCATGCTGGTCCCCCACTGCCATGATGTCAATGTGGTCCAGATCTCAACTAAGACTTCAGGAGGTCCTGGAGGCAGAGCCCAGCTCAGCCGAGGATGCCCCACACCTGGGATTCCAACAGGGCCGATGCTCAGTGCTTTCAGCTCACATATCCAGGCACCTCCTGGGGGGAAGTCAACCTGTAGAAGACTGGGATCTGGCATCAGCCACCTTGGGGACCCATAGCTATCTTGTGAGAAGGCTGCCTTCAAATGACACACTGATGCAATCCAGTGATTTACTCTAGAAGGGAGTAGGGGAGTTCCTGGCATCTCTTTTGCTATAAAAAAGAGAACCCCTCCTAAAACACTACCCCAATTTCATATAGGCATTTCACAATTTATCAGATTACCTAATTTATGAAGGAACAGCTTGTAAAATAACCTTTGTTCCTCCTCCGTCACTGGCCTCCCATGACCTCATTATGGACTCTTTCCATCCCTGAAAACTCCCTTTCTCCCCATCCCCCATCCACAATGGCCAAAGCTCCCCCACAGACCCCTTCTCTTCTAGTCTTCCCCTAAGCCTCCTAGCAATGCCCCAATCTTGGCTCCTCCATCAGCCTCATCCTCTTTCCCTACACCCTAGCTCATTTAAAGTTCCCCAAGACCTCAAGCCTTAGCTTTCAGAAAAGCTTAGGAACCTGTGTCAGGCCCAGCACTCAAGTTTTAGGAGGGCCTGGGCTGCTTCAAGGATTGTGTTGGGGAAGGGAAGAATTTCCTTCCACCCTTTCTAGGTTCTTCAGCTGGTCTAAGAATTGACATGAGACAGAATAACAGGAGAAAATGAAATTCCATCACACATTTATGGGAGCCCTACCAAAAAAAAAAAAAAAAAAAGACCAAGGACACACTAGGCGATTGAAGCCTATATGCCATAGTGAAAGGAAAATCAAAATGGAGTCAGTATTGTTAAAAGAGCCCTCTACAATGGAGCTGGAAGGCTACTGAAGAAGTGTGACCTATGCACATGTTTCAGCCTGGGAGGAATCTGACCTTAAGACTGCTTATTATCCTAATGAAAGTATCCAGAACATCTGCTAGAAACTCAAGATACTTATCAGACCCTTATCCTAAAATAACTGTGACAGTCTATCTACTTACTGGACCCCTACCATTAAACAACTTGTGATTACTTAAGGACAAATATTTTCTGAATTGTGTCAGAATCAATCACAATTCTCACCAGGCAACTTTAACAGCCTTGTGGATTTTTGTCTTTATAAGCCCCGTACTCATTCTCTTCCCCAGAATACTCTTTTTGTGATAGGTAAGAACAAATCTGACTCCATACTGGATCTGTTTCTTGCACTTTAACCTTTGTATTCCATTGCTTTTGCTACAAGTTAATCACTAAAGAGTTTTTGCCTAGGGGCTTCCCATTTGTTGCCTAGGGGCTTCCCATTTGTTGCCTAGGGGCTTCCCTGGTGGCGCAGTGGTTGAGAATCCGCCTGCCAATGCAGGGGACACGGGTTCGAGCCCTGGTCCAGGAAGATCCCACCGCTGCGGAGCAACTAAGCCCGTGCCCACAACTACTGAGCCTGCGCTCTAGAGCCTGCGTGCCACAACTACTGAAGCCCACGCGCCTAGAGCCCGTACTCCGCAACGAGAGAAGCCACCACAATGAGAAGCCTGCACACCACAACGAAGAGTAGCCCCCGCTTGCCACAACTAAAAGAAAGCCCGTGCGCAGCAACAAAGACCCAACGCAGCCAAAAATAAATAAATTAATTTTTTTTAAATAAATAAAAAATAAAGAGTTGTTGCCTATAACTTAAAGTACACATAATGGCCCATCTCCAGGAACTCTGCCTCCCATGCCTGAGCCTTAACTTAAAATACCTTTGTTTAGTTCACAGGAAACATCCTAACCAGGTCACCTGTGAATGGCTGCAAGAAAGAAGAATTTAACACATACTTTCCAGAGTCTGGCCGGAACCAGGAAATATTTGCAGCAACTTATCGCCTTTTTACTCTACCTCTTCAGCTCCCCCTCTTTGTTCCATAAAAGAAACTAGCACCCAAACCTGGGTGAGACGGTTCTTTAGGACGTTAGTTCCACCATGTTCTTGGTCTGCTGGCTTTCTGGGTAAAGTCGCTATTCCTTGCCAGCTCGGCTGGCAGCTCGGCTCTCGATTGATTGGCCTGTCTCGGGCGGGGAGAGGTACGAGGTTGGACTGGGTGACATTTTGGGGATTACCCGTATCTGTATCTGCTGAATTGCAATTCTTAAGACCCCAAATAAACTCTTTTCTTAGTTGCAGCCTCCTGCATTAGTTTTTGTTTTTGTTTAATTTGGCTGCACTGGGTCTTAGTTGTGGCACGCGGGATTCCTGAGTGTGGGATCTTCGTTGCGGCATGCGGGATCTTTCAGTTGGGGCATGCAAGATCTTTTTTTAGTTGCGGCACGTGAACTCTTAGTTGCAGCATGTGGGATCTAGTTGCCTGACCAGGGATCGAACCCGGGCCCCCTGCATTAGGAGCGCAGAGTCTTAGCCACTGGACCACAGGGGAAAGTCCTTGCATTAGGTTTTTTTTTTTGTTTTTTTTTTAATTTTTGGCTGTGTTGGGTCTTCGTTTCTGTGCGAGGGCTTTCTCCAGTTGTGGCGAGCGGGGGCCACTCTTCATCGCGGTGCGCGGGCCTCTCACTATCGCGGCCTCTCCCGTTGCGGAGCACAGGCTCCAGACACGCAGGCTCAGTAGTTGTGGCTCACGGGCTTAGTCGCTCCTCGGCATGTGGGATCTTCCCAGACCAGGGCTCGAACCCGTGTCCCCTGCATTGGCAGGCAGATTCTTAACCACTGCGCCACCAGAGAAGCCCCCTTGCATTAGTTTTTGATTGACACCATCTGAGAGAAGTGGGTAAGAGTTTGGAACTTCAGAGGGGAGGAAGGCAATTAACCTGGAGCTGGGAAAACAAATGTTTGGTAAACAAAGGTTTGCTCTGCCATGCAGAGACAATGGACACGGTGAGGACTTTGGTCTGTAGGCCCTCCAAGTTTTCCCTACCATGCCCAGCCCACATTCTTTGCAGATATCTCTGGTGAGAGTGCTCTTCCGGGACCAGGCCCTTTATCTAAATTAATTTAGGCAGTTAAGGGGGAGGTAAAAAGAAAGACTACCTGAGGCTTCTTCTACTTAAAAATAACCAGCCTAAAATAATCCTCCTGCTAAAGAGACACATGTCTTTGGCGTGGCAAATTTTGCCCTCCTACAACTGTAACAGTGACACGAGTTTTTAACTGGCCCGAGAACCCAGTAAACATTTAAACAAGCATGTTTCCAGAAGAAAATGTGTCCCAAGGTCCAAACAAGGGACACCCAAATGAAGTTTCAGAACAGCCCAACTCTGACACTCATCTCATCCATAGAGACTCAGATAACTCATCAACAGAATGCGCGTACCACCTTTACGAGCTTCCTTGCCAGACATTAGGAGAATGGACCAGATTGTCTCTTGCAATTCCATCAGTGATGTAAGATTAAAGCTGAGCTCAAGAGAGGTTCATGTCCTGCTGTGAATAATTTCTGCATTGAATGATTTATGAAAAGTTTTGGGAGTAGAGGTGGTTTAACACCGATTTAAAGGATCCTTGCTAATTCAAGGATCACAGCAGAGAGGAGAATTTGGAGAGGGAGGTTGGCTGAGGGCTTTGTTGGACTGGAGAACCCAAGGAGCACAAAGGTATCACAGGGTGACCAATTTATTTCTTGCTTCAGCGGTTCCTTTTTCTCAAATCCAGACACTATTGCATCACAATAGTCTCAAAGTGGCCAAATGCCTTCATTCCAAACAGCAGTTGCTTGCCACCTGCTGGTTTGCATTAACATAAACTATGCAGCCAGCTTCTTGTTCCAGGGGAAAAAAGCCTCTCTGTAGGGTTGCTTAAGGCAATCAGACATTCAGCTTAAGAAAGGAAGAATTAATTAACTGAATTAGCTGACTTTCCGCTCCAAGTACTGTTAAAGGGAAATAATCTTGAATGAGTTTGTAACCAGTTCATTTACACAATTTTTTTTTTTTTTTGACCTCACTCCACAACTTGTGTGATCTTAGTTCCCTGACCAGGGACTGAACCCAGGCCCTCAGCAGTGAAAGCACAGAATCCTAACCACTGGACCTCCAGGGAATTCCCAATTTTTGTTATTTTAAAGGATTCAGTGAGATTTTAAAACCCAGAGGCCTCAGTTTAGTAAAGCTTGCCCTGAGTGAGATGTTAAACATTGACACCAATGCACAGCCTCCTTCCCTCCCATTTATTACAAACATTCAAGCTGCTGCAGATGGTTCTTTTAGGGATATTAAACTACTAAATGCCAAGTCTTATTTTCACATTTCTATTTTCATTTTGTTAATTAGCTCTTAATTTTTGTGATTGACCTTTATCAACCAGGGGGCAATGGGGCAGATTTCAAAAAGAACTTTTGTTTATACAAATCACTGGACTGGAGTCTACTCAGTGGCCTTGGCAAAGGCCTGGAGGTGGGAGAGACTGTGACTAGGGAGCCTGGGGTTAATAAAACCTGGTGAACAGAGCAGTGGTCATGGAACTCAGAGGTCGCGTGTTCAAGTCCCAGCTGGGTAGGATAATATAGTCAGATGATTTATTGTTCAAACCAGGGTACTTTTAAGAGTAAAAGGGACTGCTAACCGTATAGGATGTCAGGACAAAAGAACTGAGACAGTCTTAGGAAAATCAGGATGCATGGTCACCATGCTGTTAACTGAAAAACAGTGTTTGTCTCTTAGTGAGTGTTGAGCCAAAAGACACAACCAAGCCAAAGAGCAGGAGAAGGAAGGATTTATTACTTGCAAGAAGTAAGGAGAACACCGAGTATCTTTCCCAAATCAGTGTCTCCCCAGATAGCAAAATTGGGGAAGTTTCAAGCTAAGGGTATATGCATATTACTGAAGGAGCTTGGGTGGTCAACAGAGTCCAAGCTTTAGTTGATTTAAGTCACCAGGGCTAGAAAAGGTCAACATCATCATCCCTTAGGTTCCAGCTGATCTGTTGTTTGAGGACTTCAGGCTAATCTTTACCACTGAAACAGAACTGGGAGTCTTTACAACTGATATATTATCTTTGCTATTGTTTCTTCTCTTGCCTCTTAACAGTCATTTGCTTTCGAATTCTTTTGTTCCCTTAAGATCATTAATTACTGGGACCTGTTCAAGGGCAAGCATTGTGGCCAGCCTTAGATCACAAAATGGCTTAGGCCAAAAATGGCTTCTCTTATGTCAAGAAAGCCATGCCTGGTTTTTCTTTCTCTGGGGACTCCCTACCCTATCTGCTTACAATGCTACTTATCTCCTTAGCAGCTTTGTGATTGTGGAAAGTCATTTGACCTTTCTGAGCCCATTTCTTAGCTTTACAATGAAGATAACATTGTCCTACAGACCTTTTACACTTATTAGTCTTGGTGATACACATTAATGTACTTTATAACATGTAAAACGTGGTATAAATATGAGGTACTACGATAGCTGATAAAGCAAAACCAAGCTTATTTCTTGCTACGGAGGGACCAAATATACAGACAACAGCCTGACCATATATAAAAATAGAACAATCTGCAGCAATCTGCTCAGGAAACCAACCCCTTATCTACAATAAGCAGTGTAAGAAGCCTGCCTGCTGTAAGACAGACTTGCAAGAAGCCAGTTTGCTTTCTCTGATGACAATCCAGGAAGCTAAACAATAACCTCTGTCAGAATCAGCCCCAAATGGCCAGAACTTGATTTTAATAACTGACAACTTTCCTAATTTCTATCCAACTAGGAATCTATCAGGGAAAGATAAATTCCAATTTAGGAGCTATCAGAGAAAACCAAATATCTGCCCTTAACTTGTCACACAGGATGTTCTACTTCTGGGTAGGCAGCCTACAGCTTCCTCGTGTCAACATCCTTCAATTAGAGCATACCTGAAGTCTTCCTTTTTCCCCCTAAAAAGCTTTCCCACTCCTCTGCCTGCCTTTGAGTTTCTGCCAAAACACAAGTGACAATGGCTGACTCCCTTGCTATAGCAAGCTCTGACTAAAGAGCCTTTGCTTTTCTCATTTGGCTGGTCTTTATTTCCATATCTGATATTTGCTTACAGGACCTTGGGTCACAGGATATTGAATGGAACTTTCCGTGTTGTCTTGGAATTGTGCATAAAGCCCTAAAGCTGAGGGAAATAGGTGCTGGGTACAGTCATAGAACTAGGAGGAATCCAAGAGGTCCTGCTACTTTTATGTCATCATTCCCTAAAGCCTAAATTAAGAGCAAAAATATTCCCAGAGTAGTAGAATTACTCTACAGGAGGGATGCGGAAGCTTCTCAAGCAAGGATATTTGTATTTCCTGTGATGCACTTGATTCCACAAATTTAGCAGAACTTAAGCCTCCTCATTGGTACCCTTAATAGGCAGCTGCCTGCCAGTGAGAGGACCCACAGCCCAGAAGGGGCTGAGGGTGGTGGTCAGAAAATGTTATGCTGGAAAACATCCTCTAACCTTGGGTGCATGGTCATTCAGAATAGAGACTACATTTCCCATCCTCCCCTGCACCTAGATGTGCTAAGTTCTGGCTGATGAGATGTGCAGCATCTATGCAGTACAGAGACTCTGCAGGGCCTCTTTCGCTACAGAGGTTTTTGTTTACTCTCTTTAGTCCCTCCTCTGACTTCTCCAATTCTAGTGGATGCAGAAGCAGAGTGGGAAGGAGTGAGAGTAATGTTGTGGAGGAAAAAATTATCCTCTACCTGTCTAGGTTCTTCTGGCTGGTCTAAGAATTAGATTGACATGAGACAGAGTAACGGGAGATAATCAAACAAAAGTTTAATAACATGTATACATGGGAGAGACCCAGGAAAACTAACTCACCAAAATGGCTGAAACACTCATATTCAGCTAAAGACAAAAGGGGATACACAAAAGTGGTTTGGGACTTCAAAGGGGAGGAAGGTAATTGACATGAAGATGTAAAAATAAATATTCAGTAAAAAAATGTTTGCTTGAAAAATAAATTTAATTAAAAAAAATTTGCTTGGCTATGCAGAGACAGTGGGACATAGAGAGGAATTTTAACAGACTGTTACGTTCCTCCCTATCTACAACCATAGTTCATACTATAAATATCTCATACCTAGTTCATACTGTAATGATCTATGGTGATAGCTCCCTCCCTGGAACAGGTCCTCTATCTAAATTATTTTAGGCAGTTAGGGGAAAGATCAAAGGTGTTTTTTTGTTGTTGTTTGTTTGTTTTAGTCTTTTGAGCCTTGATTGTTTTCAGCTCTAAATAATCTGCTTGCCAAAGAGACACATTTTGGAATGGCGTATTTTGCTCCCCTACAGTAGACATGTCCCCTACCCCTTGCAAGCCCCCTTGGTCATACCCAAGCTGGGGAGGAGGGACAGAGCACTGAGTTGGATATGAAACTGAAGCTTCTCATTGGGCTGGACCCAGCTTGGCTTTTTAATACCTGAGTGTGACTAGGAAGCTTTGGGATCTGCCCAAGGTGTCATTAAGGAACAGAAAATAGGTGCTCAATGGATGTTTTAGTTCAATGATCCAGATTTTCATATGCTCCATTTTCTTAAATAGGGCACACTTGCTATGTTGTGCAAAATACTTAAAGATTGGGGCAGCAGCAAACACCAGAACTAAGGCAAACATCTACCAAAAGGGGCACCAGTAGCCAAAATACATCATTTGAAACTTCAGTATCCTATAGCTTGCAGGACCCTATGCTACAAGACTCTTGCTTCTTCTTTATTACAGATTACGGTAGTCAATAAATGGCCGATGGACCAATGAATGGATAATCTTACATGAAAATTATTTTCTTAATCTTTTCATCAAGCAGGCAGCTTTTATCTTCAAACTTTTCCCTACATTTTTTAACGTTTAAAATGTAATTTCTGTACATATATGCAGCAAAATGGAAGTCTGGAAATGGAATTACAGCCTTCTAAGCATTAATAAAGTAGGAAATCGGTTTTACATAATTTAATCTTTGGGACTTCTCTGGTGGTGCAGTGGTTAAGAATCTGCCTGCCAATGCAGGGGACACAGGTTTGAATCCTGGTCTGGGAAGATCCCACATGGCGCAGAGCAACTAAGCCCGTGCGCCACAACTGCTGAGCTTGTGCTCTAGAGCCCGCAAGTCACAACTACTGAGCCCGCGTGCCACAACTACTGGAGCCCACGCGCCTAGAGCCTGTGCTCCACAAGAGAAGGCACCACAATGAGAAGCCCGTGCGCCGCAACTAGAGAAAAGCCCGCGTGCAGCAATGAAGACCCAACGCAGCCAAAAATAAATAAAACTTAAAAAAAAAAATTAATCTTTGCGTTTAAATGTAAAGATGGCGTAAGCAATCACCCATTCTGTGATAGATGCTGACACCTACTGGCCAAATTTGATATTAAATGCTTGAAATGTTTTGACAAAGAAAAAAAAAAAAAAAAGGAAATGTTCTCTGTTCTTGAAGGGGGAAGCTTGGTGGAGGAAGTGTTACCAAGCCAGACTTGGGTCTGCTCTCCTGCACACAGGAAAGCCAATCTACTGACACCGGGTTGTGGTGAAGGAAAGCGCCATGCACCAAGCAAGGAGTCCAAGGCAGACTAGTCCTCAAAACACTCCAACTCCCTGATTGGTTTCAGGAAAGCATTTTTAAAAGCCAGGTGAGGGAGGGGAGCCACAGGGTTTGTGATCAGCTGGTGGACAATTCTCTGACTGGTTGATGATGAGTGGTGAGGTAACAGGGCGGTGTCACATTATCAATCCTCAGGCTCCAGTAGGTCTGGGGGCTGCGTGCCCATGGTCATCATTTGGTGGTGGTTTTAGCATCTGTAAAACAACTCAGGAAATGTGCATCAGATACTGTTATCTAGGTACTTCAGAGATGAGCTAAAGCACAGGACATGGAAGCAGGGGTTCGTCCGGGCAGGCTCCATAGGGTCCTGCTCCCTTACAGAAGGGGGAAAATACCCTGGCTCCAGAGAGATGGAAGTATAGCCACTGGGAAACAGAAACCCAAGAATGAGAACAGACCTAAGGAATAGAATCTTGGGGTGGCTTTTGAAATGTCATCAGATTGACCCCAGAACTTCTGACTCACCCATTGTAAACCCTTCCTCTCCTTCAGTTTTTCATTTGGGGTTCCAGGTGCACATTTCCATTTTTTTTTAAAATATTTATTTATTTAGGCTGCGCCGGGTCTTCGTTGCAGCATGAGGACTCTTAGTTGCAGCATGCATGTGGGATCTAGTTCCCCGACAAGGGATCGAACCTGGGCCCCCTGCACTGGGAGTGTGGAATCTTACCCACTGGACCACCAGGGAAGTCCCTCCATTTTTTTTTTTTTTTTTTTTTTTTTTTTTATTCACACACACACACACTGTATTTTATTTTTACAAGACATAAATAGACTGACACCAAGCATTGTACATGGATGACCACAACAAAAGTCCCTCCATTTTTAAACTAGACTTTGGAAAAGAACCACCCTCCAAGCCACCAAACAGATGTGCCCTTGCATCCTTTTCTGGGCATTGCTGTGGCACCTAATCATCAACATTATTGCTGAGAAGTTTCGGATGCTACAGTGCTAAGCGCTTTATAAGTAGACAGGCCCTGGAGTTAGACGACCAGGATTCCAATACTGGCTCTGCTATTTACAAGTTCTGTGACTTTAGTCAAATAACCTAATTTCTCTTTCCTTGTCTCTAAAATGTAGATAACAATAGAACCTACAGCATAGAGTTCTTGTGAGGTTTTAAAGAGTTTATATATGTAAAATGCTCAAAACAATGTCTGGTATGTCCCAAGTGCTATACAAATGTTATTTATTGTTACTTTGTTTTTTCTTTACAGTAATAGTCTGAAATAAATACTGTTATTTTTAAAATTAGGAAACTGAGGCTTAGTATATGAGTTGGAAATGCTTTCAGCCCCTCTCCTACTGGTAACCACTAACACCATTCCTTCCCTTGCTCCTTCAGGCTTAAGGGTAGTAAAGGCATTCTACTACCAATAGTCCCTTGTTGATTCTCTGAACCCTGACATGACAAATTATTATATTCCATCTGTTTCCTGCCAGAACCCTGACAAACACCTTACATTTACATAGTCTCCTATAATATCCTTTTATGTATACTCTCTTAAGGGGTCTTATTCTATTGAGATTTCAACCTATAGCCTTGTCCCCATACATCTTTCTGGCACCCCAGGTGCCCATAATGGCATGTTCCACCAACATATGCACAGCAACTTTGCTGTAGAATGAGGACGTCTTGGCTCCGTGAGGCACGCAGGAGAGAATTAGAGTTATAGGCTTCCTTCACTAGTCTAGCCTGCCATGGTTGCAATTCTCATGGTTGTATCTCTCCAATGTTGCCCTCCTTAATCTGAGTCCCAGCCCTTGTCCTGTCTTCCTAATAAGTCCAGCTTCTCTATCCTCTCCCTCTATCTTGCATCCTTTGCATCTAAGAAGTTTGCCCCAGTATAACTCTTATGTGCCTCCTCCTTCCTCTGTCTGGGCTAAATTCTCCTACCATCTCCCATTCTTAGCTATTTTACTTCTTTCCTCTTTTCTCCTTCCTCTAGTCCATGCTTCTCCTTTCCCTGTTTTCCTGGCTTGCATCTGGAACACGGCACCACTCCAAACTACTTACCCAGGTCTAGTATCGCATTGCTTGTCAATCATTTGCAGATCATCATGGCACGTGAAAAAGAGAGTAGACTAATTTTATTTTAGCAGTATTAGCAGCATAATAGGCTGGGTCTTAAATAAAATAAATGTTATGAACTCTGAAATACCGACACATGGATAGGAGTCTATTTTGCTTGTTCGTAAAAGCCATTTGTTTTTATCGTGGTAAAGTATACATAATATAAAATTTATAATTTTACCCATTTTTAAGTGTACAGTTCTGTGGCAATAAGGACATTCACATTGTTGTGCAATTATCAGCACTATCCATCTGTAGAACTGTATCTTCCCAAACCAAAACTGTGCACTCATTAAATGGTAACTCCTCATTCCTCACTCCCTCCAGCCCCTGGCAACCACATTCTACTTTTTTGTCCTTAAGATTTTGACTGAGTAGACTTATTTTGTGCTGTTGAGAAGAACAAGGTCAGGATCACTGCATGTGAATTGCAAGTGGCCTGTGTTGATGTGTTATGTCCACCCATTGTTGGTGGACAGTGCGCTGCCTACCTGTGGCAAAGCTCAGGATGAGCCTGAACGAGCATCTGCAAGGAAAGAAGGGTGAGGGGCTGAAAGAGGGGACACCACCACCCCCAACCCCAATCCTCAGCCCTGCTTCTGCAAGCTCCCTTCTGACTCTTTAATCCCATGAGAAGGAAACTTGGACTGAGGAATATGAAATGTGTTAATAGAAAACACTGGCTCTAAGTTATTACAGCCAGTATGTCCCCACATGAGTTACTGACAGTTAATGCCAGAGTCATGCACAATAATATTATGAAATCTAGCTTTTGATTAAGGCCAGTGTCCCCCCAAAGCAGGAATGATCAATGTAGAAGTGGTGAGGGTAGGCAATATTCCCCATGTCAAAAGTTACAAATAGGAAGCCAGTAGGCCAGAGTCAGAGAGAGCTGTCCTGTTTGGCCTGCACAATGTATTTTTTTAATGTGATTAGTTGGCAGATTTCAGCATCTGATTTCTGGTTTCACTTGAAACATCTGGCAACACTGGGCCTGAAATCTTGCCTGGCCACAAAATAAGGCTCCGACTCCTTGTTCCCCTTGCTCAGCCTGGCCCTGGGAGCATTCAGGTTTGCAACCCCTGCTCTTAGAGATCTTAGGGCCAACTTTAAGAATGCATTTACAAAAGGTTAAAGAAATGATTAATTACAGCTTTAAAAAATAATTGAAAAACGAATAGAGGAAATATTTGAAAATGAACAGCGTCCAGATTCCACAGGTGTTATGGTAAGGGAAGTGTGACCTCATCAAACAGATTTGCAAAGTTGGTAAAAATAATTTAAATACATATCTGAGGGGAAAAATCAATCAATACACATTTTGGGGGCACCTGTAACATTCTCCACCACACAATTCAATCTCTGTTCTGTTTGTCAACAACACTTAGCACTGTTTAACATACTCCGTGTCATATATAATTTTCCATTATGGCTTAATAAACATAGTTGTATTTTTTTAATATAATTGTCCTTGATAACTTATTTTCTGTTAGTGTTCTATTAAAATACAAGCTCGCCAAGGGTAGAATTTTTTTTTTTTAACTGAGGTATAGCTGATGTGCAATATATAAATTTCAGGTGTACAACATAGTGATTCACAATTTTTAAAGGTTTTATTCCCTTTATATTTATTATAAAATATTGGCTATATTCCCTGTGTTGTACAATATATCCTTGTAGTTTATTTAGTTTATACATAGTAGTCTGTACCTCTTAATTCCTTATCCTTATCTTGCTCCTCCCCCTTCCCTCTCCTCACTAGTAACCACTAGTTTTTTGTCTATACCTGTGAATATGCTTCTTTTTTGTTATATTTACTAGTTTGTTGCATTTTTTAGATTCCCCATATAAGTGATATCATACAGTATTTGTCTTTCTCTGTCTGACTTATTTCATTTAGCATAATGCCCTCCAAGTCCATCCGTGCTGCTGCAAATGGCAAAATTTCATTCTTTTATATGGCTGAGTAGTATTCCATTGTTTATATATATCACATCTTATTTTTTTAATAAATTTTTTTTTTTTTGGCTGTGTTGGGTCTTTGTTGCTGCGTGGGCTTTCTCTAGTTGCAGTAAGGGGGGGCTACTCTTCGTTTTGGTGTGCTGGCTTCTCATTGAGGTGGCTTCTCTTGTTGCAGAGCACGGGCTCTAGGCATGTTGGCTTCAGTGGTTGTGGCACGCAGGATCAGTAGTTATGGCACATGGGCTTAGATGCACTGCGGCATGTGGGATCTTCCTGGACCAGGGATCAAACCTGTGTCCCCTGCATTGGCAGATGGATTCTTAACCACTGCACCACCAGGGAAGTCCTATCACATCTTCTTTATCCATTCATATGTTGATGGACACTTAGGTTGCTTCCATATCTTGGTGGTTGTAAATAATGCTGCTATGAACATTGGAGTGCATGTATCTTTTCAAATTAGTGTTTTCCTTTTCTTTGAATATATACCCAGGAGTGGATTTGCTGGGTTATATGGTAGTTCTAATTTTAGTTTTTTGAGAAACCTCCACACTGTTCTCCACAGTGGCTGCACCAATTTACATTCCCACCAACAGTGCACGAGGGTTCCCTTTCCTCCACATCCTCAGCAACATTTGTTATTTGTGTTCTTTTTGATGATAGACATATAATTTTTCCAACTGTTTTATTTGCAGTTATATCTCCAGAGCTGAGAATAGTGCCTGACACATAGCAGATACCCAAATAAATATTTGATAAATGAATGAATAAACTTATTTTGTACCAGGTAGTTCTACACCAACAATTGTAGGGATGCAAGGGTGCATAAGGCACCACTCTCATATTCAGAGATCTTAGTGTAATTGGAGAAAGAGGACATAAAGACAAAAGGCAATAATAGGAGATTTGTATATAATTAAATTGACAAATGACTGGAGGAGACAAAATATTCCAAAAGTCCAGAAGGAGGAGAGATTATTTTGACCTGGGGTGGATGCTCAGGAAAGCCTCACAAAGAAGGTGGGATTCAACCTCAACTTGGAAGGCGGGGTGAGATTCATGCGAGAAGTAGGTAGGACATTCAAGGGAGAGGAAACTATATATTAGAAAAAATTAGCAAAGAGTTTGATGACATCCCGTAAAAACTTTCATTTTATCACTCCACAGTCTGAGCAGAATTTGAATAAAGTATATATTCTTGGAGGTTTTGGAGCAAGTTACTGTCCCAAGCAGTGTTTTCAGGCATTCAACTTCATGACTTGGTGAAGGATGAATTCACAGCACGTGGTACTGGCAAGACTCTCAGAGGCAAGGAAAAGAAGTCTTGGGGGTTTCACAGCTTGATAATGAACAGTATCATTAACAGAAATAGAGAAGTCAGGAGAGAAGAAGCAGCTGCTCAGGATTTTGATTGCAAGTGACAGAAATGCAATTTGAACGTCTCTGGACAAAAATAGAGACTTTATTGGTTCATGAAACCAAACTGCCGAAAAAGCAGGTGTGACAGGGAGACTCAAAAACATTTGGCAGCAGGAACTAGAAGTTCATCTCATTCTCCGTCTGCATCTCTGTTTCTCCCTTCTGGGTTCATGTCATTCATGAAGCTGCAATACATCTGCCATCATTTCCCAGGCTCACATCCTCCCCACTCTCACACCCTCCCCACTCTCACACCAGAGATGACAGTTCCAATAGAAAAGTCCCTGTAACACTCTGATGGATCTGTGGGGTCACATGCCTACTTTAGTTGGAGGCAAGAGGCAGAGTACTCTGCTTAGCAGTGCCCATTAAGATCACAAGGTTGGCGGGTAGAGCAGCCCCTCAAAACAAAGGGAGGATACATTTTCAAAAAGAAATGGGAGTACATGCTAGATAAAAAAAGCAACTGATGTTTACCACAGGGGACAGGCAGATAGTGTATTGTTTGCTTGTTTTGACATTTAAAATTAGGTAAACTAGCATAAACCTGAGATCACAGATCACATAATCTCGGATTTCCATAGAAGTCATCTGATCCCACACCCTATCTAATATATTCATTGTTTTTGTAATATTCCCAACAAGTGATCTTTCAGCAGGCACTCAATTTAGTCCCTCCTTAAGCCCTCTAGCCATTGTAAAATATTTCTGGTTGTTACAAAGTTGTTCCTTACAGTCAGATAAAAATCTGTTACCTTGGAGCTTCCACCAGTTAATTGCAACTCTCTCCCTTGGTGGTATCCATAATGAATCTCTTCTACTTTGCAGGATCGAAGAGAGCTCTCATGTTCCCCAGTGAGCCTTTTCCTCTCAGGCTAAGTCTCAATTTACTCCAGCTATTGCTCATGTGGCATGAAGAGTGCCCTTGGACCTTTGTCCAGTGAACTCTTTCAACATTCAACAAATGTTTATTGCGCACTTGCTTTGTGTCAAGCCATAAACTAGACCTTGAGAATAAGGTGATGAGAAAAACAGGTTACATTCCTGTCCTAAGGAAACTTAATCTAGGAGGAGAGAAAAATATTGTGTACATAGTCACACAAAAAGATGACAACAATGATAGGTGTTATCAAGAAAAACTACAGGGTTATATGTTTCTCTTAAATTTCAGTGCCCAGAATCATATAAGCTGCTTCATGTATGGTAATGGTAATGGAGGGTGCCAATGGTAATGCCAATGGTAATGGAGGGTGGATTAAATATGTCCACAAATTCTTTGCCACTGTCTTCAGAAGGTGAAACCCTCGCCTTGAGTATGAGCTGCACTTGTGACTTGCTTCTAATGAAAAGAAAAAAAAAAGTAAAAGTAACAGAATGCTGCTCCAGAAACTAACTCATAAAAGGCACTGAAGTTTCCTGCTTGCTCTTTCTTTTTTTTTTTTAAATTAATTAATTAATTATGGCTGCTTTGGGTCTTTGTTGCTGTGCGCGGGCTTTCTTTAGTTGTGGTGAGGGGGCGCTACTCTTCCTTGCAGTGTGCGGGTTTCTCATTGTGGTGGCTTCTCTCTCTCTCTATATATATATATTGGGCTTGAACCCGTGTCGCCTGCATTGGCAGGCGGATTCTTAACCACTGCGCCACCAGGGAAGTCCCCCTGCTTGCTCTTTCTTGGGTCACTCGCTCTGGGAAAATCCAGCTTCCATGTCATGAGGAAACCCCAAAAGCCCTGTTAAAAAAGTCTATGGTGGAACTTCCCTGGTGGTGCAGGGATTAAGAATCCGCCTGCCAATGCAGGGGACACGGGTTCGAGCCCTCGCCCGGGAAGATCCCACATGCCGCGGAGCAACTAAGCCCATGTGCCACAACTACTGAACCTGCGCTCTAGAGCCCGCGAGCCACAACTACTGAGCCTGCGTACCACAACTACTGAAGCCTGTGTGCCTAGAGCCCATGCACCGCAACGAAGAGTAGCCCCCACTTGACGCAACTAGAGAAAGCCCACGTGCAGTAACAAAGACCCAATGCAGCCAAAAATAATAAATAAATAAATATATATATATTTAAAGCCTATGGTGAGGAACTGAGGCCTCCAGACAACAGCCAAGTGTTCAGTCATAGAAGGGGATCCTCCAGCCTCAAGCAAACCTTCAAATGACCACAGCCCAGCCAAAAGTTTTGTTGCAACCTTGTGAGAGACCCTGCGCCAGAAACACCCAGCGAACCAGTCCTAAATTCCTGACCTACAGAAACTGAGATAATGAATACTTGTTTTAAGCTGCTACACTTGGAACATAATTGGCTATGCCGCTATAGACAGTTAATGTAGTAATCAAAGTATAATAGTTGTACATCTATCCTGTGAAATAAAATTCATATTTTATGGCAAGACAAGAAAAATGTAAACATAAAAAATTCTTCTTTGCCCTTTGGCCACCCCTCTCCCTGGACTGTGCATTGTGCATCTGCATTATGCATCCACCAAACCTCCCCCATCGGCAGGAATACCTGCTTAACCATAAAGAGCACCATCCTCCTAGCATCAATGAGACAACTCCTTAAAAGATAACATTCCTTCTTGATCTTGTAAGGGGTCACATGACCCACCATGATGACACTTAAATCTGGATTACGTAAACTGTCGATAATATGTCATTTGATGTACAGCCCTCTGACGCAAAAAAACTTATACAACTGTGCCTTGACTTCTAATGGACAGAACAGTTCTCAGAGCATTCTGAGACACTCTTCCCGGGTCATAACCCTCAAATTCAGCTTGAATAAAATTCTCCATTTCTTTCTTAGATTGACTGATTATTTTTTCATGGACAATTCCTCACACTGACTATTTTGACTGTCATATTGCCCAGTTGATTCATGTTGATTTTATGGTCAAATAATATTTCTGTCTTTTTCTCTCACCTTCTGCTGATTTAGCACATTGTTCTATCCTGTCAAAGTCTTCTGGGAGTTTACTTTTCATCCAAGGTGATAAATTATTCCCACTGCTTTGTGCCACTTCATGGAAGGAGCGGAGCAATAACATCAAAATCAAGGAACCAGGTACTGATCCCAGATTTGCCACTAGGTACTTGAATGACAAGCAGAAAATCTCCCAATCTCCTTCAGCTTCAGTTTCTTCCATGTACAAAATCAGTATAGTAATGCTGGTTCCAGGAGAGGGATGAGGGGAGGGCAAGATAGGGGTAAGGGATTAAGAGTTACAAACTACTGTGTATAAAATAAATAGGATATATTGTACAGCATAGGGAATATAGCCGATATTTTTTAATAACTATAAGTGGAGCAAAATCTTTAAAAATTGTGACTCAGTATGCTGTACACCTGAAATGTATATAATAGTGTAAATCAATTATACCTTAAATACATACATACAAACATAAAGCAAGCTGATTTCATGGGCCTCTGAGGACAGACTAACCTGAGACCTGTTCCTAGATCCAGGATTTATGAGCTAAAATGGACGTTTTTCACTGCCAAGCACCTACTTACCCCTCCTTCTTCTGGTAACAGTACTAGAGTTTCTTCTGGGGAAACCACCCTTCCTACACTCTCAAGTCCATATGGTTTAGGAAGCTTGAAACCACCTCCCCAGCCCTAGGAATGGTGTCTAATTATGATGCAAAGGAAAACTCAATTACAAGTGACTTTAAACTATAGAGATGTTTACAGTATAGGTATGGAAGGTTTCTGGATCAGCTGAACAATGCCGGACTCTAGGCCTCTGCATCTCTGAGATTCTCCTGGCCTCCTCCTCATTGTCACACTCCAGCCTTTTCATTATCACACATTAATGTCAAAGTAGGAAGTTGCTGGGTGGGGTGTGGTTTATACACATAGGAAGACTAGTTTCTTCTTTAATCGGGGAAGAAAATTGTTATGACTTTGTTAAATTAATATTTATTAAGTAGACCTCCAGGAAGGTGGATGGTGAGCTGGTGCTCAACAAAAGACCACAAGAGGAATCGAAGTAGAGGTTTATTACGCACAGGTACCGGAGGAAGTACACCGCACTCTTTGACGGGCCACACAGGGAAGTCAAGGCAGGGTGCAAGCAGAGAGAGAGAGAGGTAGGACCCCGGGGCACATGCATTTATCAGGGTCTGTGGATGGAGTGCTTTGGGGTTCTCAGGCTAAGGCTGAAATGGTCCATTCAAAAGAGCAGGGCTTTCACAAGTTCCACAGGGGTCTTATCTAAGGCGGAAGGCGGGGGCACAAGGGCAAGGCCCTGGAAAGTGGGAGAGACTATTTATCACAAAGGCTACTGGGGAAGTCATATCAGGAACTGACATTTACTTGTGACTCTGCAGGCTATCATCTAGGGTAGGAGCTTGCATGAGGGGGCTAGTGTTAGTTTAAGTCTCCCTCAGGCTGCTTAGCCAAACTAAATAGATGCCAAGGCAGCAATATCATGGAATAGCTAAACTCACAATAAAAATCTTCCCTGGAAGTCTGAAGGATCACCTCCCCTTTTGCTTCGTTGGCCAGAGTCAATCACATGGACATCCCTAGCTGGAAAGGAAGCTGAGAAATTGAGTATTTGGCTTTTTCAGACTCTCAGTCAGTGGAGAAGAGAGCTGGGAAATACCATTGGGTAAGCAGTTAATCAACAGCTATGCCATAGATAAGCACATGACCCAGACTAGCCAATCAGCATATTCCATCTGCCCAGTCACAGGATAGGTGCCTGGATGGATGGATACACCATTCTCCATGGATCCTTGAAAGCCGGAAATACTGTGGCCATCTTGCCACCAGTAGCAAGGAGTCTGCCTGAGATGGGTGTTGACACAGATGGAACATGGGTGAGAAGCAAAGAGAAGCATATTCCCGTTGACCTCATTTGAGTGCCTTGTTACTGACATTCCTGAGTCAGCTACACTTCTCGGACCTGACATTAATGTGAGCCATTAAATCCCAAGCCCATTGTGGTACTTTAGTAACCTGAAATGAACTGTGCCTCCCAGTATTCATACCTTGTGTGTTCTCTCTCCTTGAATCTGTGCTGACCCTCTGCCTTACTTTAACCAATAAATTATGGTAAAAATGACATTGTGCAAGTTCTGGGCCTAAGCCTTAAGATTACAGCTATTGCACTCTTGGAAACCAGCCATTGTATAACAAGTCCAACTACCCTGAGACTATCATGCTATGAAGCTAACCATGTGGAAGAACTATATGGAGGAGAACTGAGGAACCTAGCTGTATTAGCCAGGGCTCTCCAGAGAAACAGAACCAACAGGTTATACAAATATAGAGAGATTTATTATAAGGGATTGGCCCACATGACTAGGGAGGCTCAGAAGTCCCATGATCTGCCATCTGTAAGCTGCAGGCCCAGGAAAGCTGACGGTTTTGTGCCCGTTCACGCCCAAAGGCTTGAGAACTAGGGGAGCCAATATTATAAATTCCAGTCTGAGTTTGGAGCCCCAAGAACCAGGAGTGCCAATATCCAAGGGCAGGAGATGGATGTCCCAGATCAAACATAGACAGCAAACTTACATTTCCTCTGCCTTTTTGTTCTGTTCAGGCCTTCAGTGGATTGTGTCATGCCCACCCACATTGGTGAGGGCTGATCTTTCCTCAGTCTACCAATTAAAATGCTAATCTTTTCCAGGAACACCCTCACAGACACAGCCAGAAATAATATTTTACCAGCTATCTGAGCATTCCTAAGCCCAGTCATGTTGACACATAAAATTAACCATCATTCCAGCTGACAGCAAGAACTGAGGCTCCCAGCTGACAGCCAGCACAAACTTGCCAACCATGTGAGTGAGCCATCTTGGAAGTGGATGTTCCAGACCCAGCTGATAAGCTTTCCCCACTAAGCCCGGTCCACATTGCAAATAAATAAAATGGTTGTTGTTTTAAAGCTACTAAGTTATGGAGCTGTGTATCACACAGCACTAGATAATTGACATTTGGTATATATTTTTCTTCCACTCATTGAGTTATTTTTAGGATTAAATGAAATGTACATAAACGTACCTATTAACGCTAAGGATTCTTACCGGCTCCCAGTGACCACTGCTTTCCCACCTGCCTTGCTGAAATCTGCAAACGCTGCCTCCAGCACTGCCTTGATCTTGCAGCTTTGTAAATCATCAAAAAAGAATAAGGTTAACTTAACTAGTAAACTCTTGTTGACGCCCAGTGACCACTTTACCCATTTTTCTAAGTGGGTAAAGGATTTATTAAGTGGACCTTTCTATAATCTTGCCATAAAGGCATAGAAAGCCATTTAAAACTTTGTTTTGTCCATTCCTACATTTCTTTCTTGTTTATTTCTCTTTCCCCCTTTCTCCCATCCCACCCCCTCCTCTACATGCCATCCCCAGATTAGAGAAAGTTTCTCTGGCTTTGGCTAGGGAGTAGGTTTGGTTCTACTTGGTTCTAAGAGAGTAACATTTACCCTGCTTCTCCCATGGGCTGCTTGGGCATGGAGGAGGGGAAGGATCGAGATCCCAGAGAGGTTTTGAAGTTCTAAATGTGGAGGGGACCTAAGCTGCCTCTCTTCAGTAGAGCCCTGATGGGGCAAAACAGCAGAAACTCTAAATAAGATTGGGGTTCTGAGCTCAGGGGGTACTGGAGGCAAGACCTCAGACTAAAAATGGTTGTCGTGGTGTGGGCGAGTGGACCCAAGAAATGTTCCTTGAGGTCGTCTATGCCCAGCTATGTATGGGGACAGTAAGTGATTCCTCTGAATACAACCCAGGCATAGTAAAGGGCAGCAGCCATGCCACGGGGTTCATGTGGGCCTGGCATCATGTTGAAAATCAGGAGCCGTGTGCTCCTAAGAAGGCACCCTGAGCTGAGAGAGCCCCAGATCCAAGGGGGGATGGTGATTGGGGCCCGTGTGGATTAACAACTAAAGACCAGGTGAGAATGGGGACTTCCTAGCAGATGCCAGAAAACAGAAGCTAGGCATTCGACTTCCTTCACCCCACCATCCTCTGCTGTACTTTGACACTCAATACCAGAAGCCTACTGGAGTATCTGCCCATTTCTCAGTGAACCCGTTCACAGTGAACTGCTCAACCATGAAAGTAGACTCCTGGCAACTTTATTTGTGATAGATGATCCTGGGCAACTATAAATCAGATACAGGGAGACATCTGGCTCAATTTGAACCAATCATATTCTCCCTTGAAAATTAAGTTTGGCAGCTAAGGAGCTGCTAGTTATTCTCAGGGTGCAGCTGGAACTGAGGGGCACATAACCACAGGAGCTGAACAGAGACGTGATGAAAGAGAAGAAGCAGGTGGGCAGGGAGATCCAGTGTTGAGGAGCCATCTAGCTCCAGAAAGAGAGAGGGATCAGAGGGTGCCTTAGCTCCTGATGGGAGTCCTGCAGGGGACTCAGATGCATTCCTGCCCCTGGGTTCTGAGACACACCAAGTATATCCTTACATATATTCCCTCCTCCCCCACCAGGGCTTTCTGAAGCTAATTCAAGTGAATCCCATTACTTGCAAGAAAGGGTTCAAAGACAAGATAATGAATTGTGTGCCTTTGTTTTCCAGTGGGCCAGTTGGTAGCTGCTTCGTGCCCAAGCAGCAATGTTACAAAGCCTCAAATTAAGATTATTTCCTGCTCAAAATGCATGCCTGGGACTTGGCAGTTTTCTTCTGAGTCCCTGCAAAGTCCTGGTAAATCTCAGCCAGCTGTTGCTCTCTCCTTGTTCCCCAGTAGGTTAGGCTGGCAACTTTTGTATACTCACACTACCTTGCTCAAAGCACAACAGGTAAGTCATCCAACGCATGGGGATGCAGTGGTGCGAGATATGGACCAGATGTCTACCTACCTAGAGCTTCCGGCTATTGGGGGACACAGGTAATTAAACACAAAATTAAATTATAATTCCGTTTTATTGCTGTTTAACCATCAGGAAGTACCGCATGCCAGAGAGACACATGGCAGGGGTGCCTAACCCAGTCAGGGAGGGGTGGAAGAATAAAAGTGATTTGTCAAGATGGAACACGATCCCAAAACAATCAAAGCCTTTTGCTTACACAGGGCTACTGTGTACCAGACATCTTTCTAAGCACTTTACATGTTTGAGCTCATCTAATCTTCACATGTCTATGTGGTAAATATTACTATTAGCCCCATTTTAGAGATGATTCAAGTACATCCTAGAGAGGTTAATAAGCATGCCTTAAGGACACACTGTTAGTGGTGGAGCTGAGATTCAAACCCAGGCAGTTTGAATAATGAATGTTTATTTATTGATTGAACAGCTACAAACTAGACAAAGTGCAATGCTTATTCCCCCCACCCCCCACCACCCATGCTGGTCATTCTTATTTTTAAAATGTAAATATCCTTAGGCTTTGAAATGTGCATCTAGTGTGACCCAACTGTATATGTAGAGTCAATGTGAAGATTAAAAAAAAAGAGCATTTCGAGGCAATTCTGCCATGTTATCACACTCTAGATAATACTGAATAGCAACCACATTATAATCAGCAATGACCTCTACACATCAGGGAGCAGGAAAACAAACTGGATCATTTCAAGTTTGCACCAGCTGCCGGCTGAAATTACCCCATTAGAGGGAACTCCAAAGGAGCGGTTGCTGGGTGACAGGAGAAGCTGGCTGACATGAAGTGCTCCTTTTCAGGAAAATCCTTCCATGCGGATTTTTATTTCTACATTTTTCAGGCTGATTTTGTAGCTTCATCAGAAAATGATTGTTTTGTTATTTTACCTAACAAAATGTACTGCAGCAGTTACTTGTAAAGCTGCTGAGAGTTGAATCAACTCCAGTACGAAAGTTAAATTACCAGAGTTTGGGTGGTATTTTGCTACACTATATTGTACTAAAAAGAAGAGGTCTATTTTTTTTCCAAAGAAACAAAATGTATTTATAATTAATTAACAGAATTAGGAATTCTTCTTTAGAAATTTTTTATTTGTTTCTGTTCTTCTTTCCTTCTGGCCTTTATTCTCCCCTCCTCTTCTTTTAACTCACATCTACACCACTCTCAGCAATTCTCTGTTCATCTTCTTTCTGGAAACTTTATAATATTTAAGTAAGAGTTACTGGCCTGATTTGTGCACATGAACTTGCAGAGAGATGATGGGTCTGTTTTGAGCTAATCTCTCATTTCCCTTGATATTAGCTCTGTGACATCATTAGAGATATTCACAAACACCCAGTGTTCCTGTGTCTGGCACATTGTAGGACTGCACCTCCCACCCCGTCTTGAAACTAGGTATGATCATGTGACTTGCTTTGGCCAATAAAATATGAGCAGAGTGATGCGAATGTGTTAAGACAATGTAAGGCAGTGATAATAATAACAACAACAATAATAATAATGGAAAATAACAAAGGTTTATGAAAATGTAGAAAAATTGGAACCCTCAAATATTGTTGGGAAAAAAATGTAAAATGGTGTAAATGGTATGGAAAACAGTTTCCCAATAAACTGAACGTAGAATTTCCATATGACCCAGCAATTCTGCTCCTAGGTATAGACCCCAAAGAATTGAAAACAGGTGTTTAAACAAAACTTGTACATGAATGTTCATAGCAGCTATACTTACAATTGCCAAAGCTAGAGACAATCCAAGTGTCCACAATTGATGAAGGATAAACAAAATGTGGTATACACAATAATGGGATGTTATTCAGCCATAAATAGGAATGAAGCACTGATATATGCTACAACATAAGTGAAAATTGAGAACATGCTAAATGAAAGAAACCAGACACAAAAGGCCACATATTATATGATTCCAGTTATATGAAATACACAGAAAATAGGCAAATGAAGAAAGTAGATTGTGATTGCAAGGTGCTGCAGTGGGAGTTGAGGGGGTAGGGAATGGAGAGTGACTGCTAAATGGATGTGGGATTTCCATTTGGGGTGATGAAAATTTCTGGAATTAGATAGTAGTGATGGTTTCACAACATTGTGAATACATTTAATGCCACTGAATTGTGCACTTTGGTTAAAATGCTAAATTTTATATTATGTGCATTATATTATAATTTAAATATATATGTTATATATATTTATATACTATACACACATAGGAGTTTACATATGGAACATCCATCAATCTGAATGATTACAGCATGACTGGAAACTAAACTTTACTGTGTTAAGTCATTTGTTGTAGCATCATAACCTAGCCCATCCTGACTGATGTAAATTATTACATTGCATTTGGTTCACCTAATCTTTTCTGAGGCCTCCTTCATGCCAAGCACTAGGGAAGCAAAGATGAAAAGCCTCACACTAGCAAGGGAGATAAACATATTAACCAAAAGATGCTCTTCAGTGTGATGATCCCATAATAGGGTAGATTAGGAGTCATAGTGGAAGCACAAAGGCTGAAATGGCCAATTCCATCCTGGAAACTCAGAGAAGGCTACCCAAGAAGAAGCTTGAATTACAGTTTAAAAGATGTGTAGACATTTGCCAGCTAGAGAGAGGGAGAGGTTCATCCCAAGTTGATGGATGAACTTACCCTCTGTGCAATGATATAGGCATGAAACAGCTTGGCATGTGGCAGGAAATGGCACTGATTAGATAATAAGATGTGAGGTGGTGAGTGCTGGATTTGAGACTGGAGAACTTAGCAAGTGTCTGTAGTTTGAACCTAAAGTTGTAGCCAGTCCTTCCTTACCATTCCACTCGTGACATACATGGAAAATGAATACACATATGGACACCAGGGCAAAAGACTGAGGCTGCTTGTGGCTGGCTGGCCACACACCTGGACCAATGTTAGCCACACTTGGCATATCTTAATTCATGGCAGCACACATCTTTTAGGAAGCTCTACTATGGGTAATACAGTCTCACTGACGATTTTTACTCTAGGAAGTAATATGATAAGATTTGCATTCTAACTTATTGCATGGAAGATGGATTAGTATGAAGAACAAGACTGAAGTCAGGATGATCTGGGAGGAGGCAATGCAATAATCCAGAAAGAGATGGCAAGAGCTTAAATCAGCATAGTGGCCATGGGAATAAAGATAGTGGACAAATTCAAGATATAGTACAAGGCATAATTAACAAGCATTACTGATTGATTGGATGTGGAGGGTAAAGCAGGAGAAAGAGTCTCAAATGGCTCCCAGACTGAGTGAATAACTGTGGCTCCACTGGAATGGGAAAGAGAGGTAGAGGAGAACCATGAAGATAGGAACCTGTTGAACTGATATGCCAACGGAGGTACCTGAAAGGTAGTTAAATACCAGGGTAGTTAAATATGGGCTCAGAGAGAGGACTGGAGTAGGGTTAAAGATTTAGGGGTCATGGACAGATACAAGTGGTAATTAAAGCCAGGGGACAGATGAGCTGGTTGAGAGAGGACATAAGTGAGAAATGAAAAGGGCTGAGGTCATTTAAGGAGAACACGGAGGAAGGAAAGCCTATGGGAATGACATTGGCTTTGATGCATAATAGGATCATCTCAACTGACTGAACACTGAGAACCTTTGAAAAGAATGACTCTCTTTAATCTTTCTAAATCTGTCTAAATTAAATGTAAAGACACCTCTGGGAATTCCAGAACATTGGTCCACTAATACAGGCTGAAGCCTTTTGTGAAAACTGAATGTTTAAAAAATATATATCATTTAAAGTAATTTTAACTAAGTCATAATTATGGCTCTCTCTAACATGTTACTACAGTATATTGTGCTTATCTATTTATATGTCTACTACTTCTCACTAGATGGTGAAATCCTCAAAGGTCCCCTGGTGTCTAGCCTGGTACTGACAGATAGTTCACAACTGATAGATATTTGTGAATTACTATGAATTTGAGTTTTAAAGTTCAGTATAAACAAAGTATGATAACAGTTTTTGAAACTAGGGTCCCGTAATCTCTCCAGGGTTTTGCAAAGGAAATATGTTAAATGGGCAAGAGATACTATAGTTCTAAATACGGCAGTGCCCCTTATAATAGTCAATATTGATAATTATGCATGATATATTCAAAAAATATAATGTCATACAGAATGAACAAACTAAAACTAACACTATACACTAAGAAGGATAAATTTCACAAACATGATATTGAGTGAGAAGCCACACAGAAACAAGTGCATACAGTATAATTACAATCATATGAAGTTTAAAAACAAGCAAAACAAATGGATAGTTTTAAAAGTCTGGATATTAGTTATCTTTGGAAGGGGTGTACTGATGGGGAGGAGGCACAAGGGAGACTTTTGGAAAACTGGTTATATTTCTTGATTTGGGTATTATTCCATGGGCACATTAAATCTGTGATCATTCTTTGAGCCATACACTTATGATTTGTGCATTTTTTTCTGTATGATTGTTATACTTCAATAAAATATTACTTAACAAAGATAATTATGATAACTAATAACATTAAAAAAGAGTCTCCACAAGTAAGAACATGGCATTAAGCAAGTAGTTGAACCTACACTAAACAACCAACAAGAAAGGATAGTGAAAGGAAGAAGTTGATGGATTTCAGAAGGTGTGAGAGACTTGGTTGGTTTATTGGCTGAAGACTCAAGGGGTTGCTGGTAACTGTATATCTGCATGGGACCAAACCCAAAGTGGCCTTGCAGCTTGATAAGACTATCTCAATTTCTAAGCTTTCAGTACAACTATCACCAAACAGACCTTCATTTTATTAGATCAAAACTCTGAGGATAGAGGACTTCGACTACAATCGGTGATAAACTAATTGATATTACACCCTGCCATAAATAAAATATCGATAAATATGGACAAAATATTCAAAACATATACTTTAGATAATGAACAACAGGCTTCACAGGACTGTAATCTCTGAAGGAGGGAAACAAATGAGGTAAGTCCTGCAAATGCCCCAGCTTTAAGTTATAGGCATTTAGATGCTGGCATAGAGCAAAGCATAAGAGTCTTTCTCAGGAGAGAAAGAAGAAATGCCTATTCAGGTGTCCTCTCCAATTTTTAATGGGGTTGCATTTTTTGTTTGTTTTTTTTTAAATTGAGTTGTATGAGCTGTTTATGTATTTTGGATATTAACCCCTTGTCAGTCATATCATTTACAAATATTTTCTCCCATTCAGTAGGGTTTTTTTCTTTCTTTCTGTTTTGTTGATGGTTTCCTTTGCTGTGCAAAAGATTTAAGTTTAATTAGGTCCCATTTGTTTATTTTTTCTTTTGTTTCCTTTGCCTTAGGAGACAGATCCAAAAATATATTGCTATGATTTAAGTCAAAGAGTGTTCTGCCTATGTTTTCTTCTAGGAGTTTTATGGGTTTTGGTCTTACATTTAGGTCTTTAATCCATTTTGAGTTTATTTTTGTATATGGCATGAGAAAATGTTCCAATTTCATTCTTTTACATGTAACTGTCCAGTTTTCTGAGCACCACTATTGAAGAGACTGTCTTTTCTCCATTATATATTCTTGCCACCTTTGTCATAGATTAATTGACCATAAATGCATAGGTTTATTTCTGGGCCCTCTATTCTGCTTCATTGATTTATTTGTCTGTTTTTGTGCCAGTATCATGCCGTTTTGATTACTGTACTTTTGTAGTATAGTCTTAAGTCAGGAACCATGATATCTCTAGCTTTGTTCTTCTTTCTCAAGATTGCTTTTGCTGTTGCTTCAGGGTCTTTTGCAGTTCCATACAAATTTTAAAATTATTTGTTCTAGCTCTGTGAAAAATGCCATTGATATTTTGATAGAGATTGCATTGAACTGGTAGATTGCCTTAGGTCATGTGGTCATTTCAACAATATAAATTCTTCCAATCCATGAACACAGTGTATCTTTCCATCTGTTTCTGTCATCCTCAATTTCTTTCATCAGTGTCTTATAATTTTCTGAATACTGGTCTTTTACCTACTTAGTTAGATTTATTCCTAGGTATTTCATTCTTTTTAATGTGATGGTAAATGGGGTCATTCTCTTAATTTCTCTTTGTGATAATTCACTGTTAGTGTATAGAAATTCAATAGATTTCTTTATATTAATTTTCCATCCTGCAACTTTACCGAATTCATTGATGAGCTCTAGTAGTTTTTTAGTGCCATATTTAGGATTTCGAAGTATAGTAGAATGTAATTGGTAAATGCTGACAGTTTTATTCCTTCTTTTCCAATATGGATTTTTCTTGCCTGATTGCTGTGGCTAGGATTTCCAATACTGTGTTGATTAAAAGTGGTGAGAGTGGGCATCCTTATCTTGTTCCTGATCTTAGAGGAAATGCTTTCAGCTTTTCACCGTTGAGTATATTAGCTGCGGGCTTATCATATATGATCTTTATTATGTTGAGGTATGTTCCCTTTATACCCACCTTGTTGAGATTTTATCATAAATTGATGTTGAAGTTTTTCAAAAGATTTTTTCTGCATCTATTGAGATGATCATATGATTTTTATTCTTCAATTTGTTAATGTGGTGTATCACACTGATTGACTTGTGGATATTGACCTATCCTGGCAACCCTGGGATAAATCCCACTTGATCATGGTGTACAATCCTATTAATGTATTGTTGAATTCCGTTTGCTAATATTTTGTTGAGGATTTTTGCATCTATGTTCATCAGTGATATTGGTCTGTAATTTTTTTTGTGTGATATCATTGTCTGGTTTTGGTATTAGGGTGATGGTGGCTTAGTAGAATAGTTCAGAAACTTCAGAAATTCAGTAGAATAGTTCAGAAATTTCCTCTGCAATTTTTGGAATAGTTTGAGAAGGATAGATGTTAACTCTTCTCTAAATGTTTGGTAGAATTCACTTGATTCTTTTTTCTTTATTTCTTTATTTATCTTTTGGCTGCATCAGGTCTTAGTAGCAGCACATGGGATCTTCGTTGAGGCACGGGGGCTCTTCATTGCAGTGCACAGGCTTCTCTCTAGTTTTGGAGTGTGGGTTTTCTCTCTCTAGTTGTGGCATGTGGGCTCCAGGGCGCGTGGGCTCTGTAGTTGTGGCACGTGGGGTCCAGAGTGCATGGGCTCTGTAGTTTGTGGCATGCGGGATCTCTCATTGAGGTGCCCAAGCTCAGTAGTTGTGGCGTGCGGGCTTAGTTGCCCCATGGCATGTGGGATCTTAGTTCCCTGACCAGGGATCAAATCTGTGTCCCCTGCATTGGAAGGCAGATTCTTTACCACTGGACCAACAGGGGAGTCCTGGAATTCACTTGTGATGCCATCTTTTCTTGGACATTTGTTTATTGGGAGGTTTTTTTTTTTAATTTTTAAAAAATTAATTAATTTATTTTTTGGCTGCGTTGGGTCTTTGTTGCTGCATGTGGGCTTTCTCTAGTTTCAGTGAGCGGGGGCTGCTCTTCATTGTGGTGTGCAGGCTTCTCATTGCGGTGGCTTCTCTTGTTGCAGAGCATGGGCTCTGGGCATGCAGCCTTCAGTAGTTGCGGCATGTAGGCTCAGTAGTTATGGCTCATGGGCTCTAGAGCACAGGCTCAGTAGTTGTGGCGCATGAGCTTAGCTGCTCTGCGGCATGTGGGATCTTCACAGACGAGGTATCAAACCCGTGTCCCCTGCATTGGCAGGTGGATTTTTAACCACTGCACCAGCAGGGAAGTCCCGGGAGTTGTTTTTTAAATCACTGATTCAATTTCACTGTTGGTAATTGGTCTGTTCATATTTTCTATTTCTTATTGGTTCAGTCTTGGGAGATTCCTAGGAACTTGTCTATTTTTCCTAGTTATTCACTTTATTGTCAAATAATTGTTTGCAGTAACCACTTTTGATCCTTCCTATTTCTGTGGTATCAGTTATAACTTCTCGTTTTTCATTTCTGACTTATTGATTTGGGCCCTCTATCTTTTTTTTCTTGATGAGTCTGGCTGAAGGTTTATCGATTTTGTTTATCTTTTCAAGGAACCAGCTCTTAGCTTCATTGATATTTTCTATTGCTTTTTAATCTCTATTTCATTTATTTTTGCTCTGATCTTTATGATTCATTTCCTTCTACTAACTTTGAGTTTTGTTTTTCTTTTTCTAGTTCCTTTAGGTGTAAGGTTAGGTTGCTTGAGATTTTCTTGTTTCCTGAGGTAGGCTTGTATTACTATAAACTTCCCTGTTAGAACTACTTTTGCTGCATCCCACAGATTTTGGATTGTTGTGTTTTCATTTTCATTTTCTCCAGGTATTTTTAAATTTCTTCTCTAATTTCTTCAGTGATCCACTGGTTGTTTAGTAGCATATTGTTTAGCCTCCACATGTTTGTGGGTTTTGCAGTTTTTTTCTTGTAATTCAGCACCAGTGTCCAAGTGGTAGAATGAGCTCCCAAGAATTGCTGCCACCAGTGTCTGTGTCCCCAGGGTGAGCTTCAGCTGCCTTCTGCTTCTCTGGGAGACTCTCCAAGATCAGCAGGTGGGTCTCACCCAGGCTCCTTTCAAATTACTACTTCCTTCCTGGGTCTTGGAGTATGTGAGATTTTGTATGGCCCCTCTAGGAGTGGAGTCTATTTCCCACAGTTCTCTGAGTCTCCCAAAAGTAAGCCCTGCTGGCCTTCAAAGCCAAACCTACTAGGGGCTTTTCTTCCCAGTACAGGACCCCTGGGCTGAGGATCCCAATGTGGGGTTCAGACACCTTGTTCCTTGGGGAGAACCTCTGTAATTTTAATTATCCTCCCCTTTGTGGGTGTCCATTGGGGGTAGGAGTCATGACTATACCACGACTCCGCCCCTCCTACCCATCTGTTGTGGTTCCTTCTTTATATCTTTAGTCGTAGAAAATCTTTTTCTGTTAGATGCCGGTCTTTCTCATCAACAGTTGCTCTGTAAATGGTTGTAATTTTGGTGTGCCCATGAGAGGAGGTAAGCTCTGTATCTTCCTACTCCACCATCTTGTTCCCAGAATCTCTTCCACAAGAAATGTTTTTAAAAGTTCCTCAGGCTAAAGGAAAATGATACCATATAGAAACTTAGATCTTCACAAAGGAATGAAGAGTGCCAGAAATGGTAAATATCTGAGTATATATAAAAATTTTCCTCCTCCTTTTTATTATCTTTAAAAGATAATTGACTGTCACCCACAAAATAACAAAGGTATCTCTATATGAAGAACCTTATAACGTTCTATTTTTCCTCTCCCATTCTTTAATATAGCACTGTCATATATTTTATTTCTACATTATAAATATGGATACACATGAACATGTGCACACGCACACACACGTATACATACTTAACTTGCATAATGAAGGAACTATTCACCTTGGCAGAACTAGACTGGCCTTAAGGCATTTGCTATTCTAGGGCAGTAATGGTTAAGAAAGTGGGCTTGGGGGACTTCCCTGGTGGTCCAGGGGTTAAGACTCCACGCTCCCAATGCAGGGGACCCAGGTTCGATCCCTGGTCAGGGAACTAGATCCTGGATGCCGCAACTAAAGATCCCGCGTGCCACAAGGAAGATCCCGAGTACCACAACTAAGACCTGGCACAGCCAAATAAATACATAAATATTTTTAAAAAGAAAGTGGGCTTGGGTGTTAGAGAGTCGAGGCTAAGTCTAACTCCAACGGTCATTAACTATAGGACTCTGAGCAAGAAACATAACTAGCCAAAACCTAACTTTACGTATCTGTAAAATGGGGGTAGTGCCTCTTGAGTAGCATGGGTCTGAAGATTAATTAAATTACCATATATAAATTGATAGCACATTGCCTGCCTGGCAAGAATACAGGTTTGACAAAGGGCAACCATTATAATCCTAAAGTGAAATATGTCCCCACCTCGGCAGATGCCAACTTAGCCAGACACCAGTTGATCGAAAAGATATGACAGGATCAAGGAAAAGTAGGAGGTGGTAAAATACACTAAAATTCTTCATCTTCCAAAGCAGAATAAAAGAAATCATCTAAAGTTAATAAATCAGTAACCAGAGACCTAAGAATGTATAAGACCTAAGAGACCTAAGAAGAGTATAAAGGTAATCACTAGAAGAGTTACAAACATAAATTGTTTACAGTGATTGCCTCTGAGAAGTGGGATTGAGGGAAGAGAGAAAAGTTTTTATTATTCATTGTGTACCCTTTTGTACTATCAAAAATGTTATCATGCATTAAATATTGCATGAAATTTCAAAACCTAGTTTTATAATTTAAAATGTACATATGGAACAAGCAGAAAGGTTAAACAAATATACCTGGATTTGTGTAAAAGTGGAACTTCTTGGGTGCTTCCCATCCTTACCACCACTGAGGGAGAAACTGCTAATGCTCCAGAAAACCAGTGCTGGCCTCCGTAAGGTTGTACTTCCCAAGAACTCTGTGTGTGTGTCCATACGTCTGTTTGTCTGTAAAGTAAATAATGTTTTATGGTTTAATATTGGAAGTCCCTGATGTCTGACCCTTTGCCTAATTCTCCCTCCCTTGAGGACTCATATTATTAAAAATTAAAATGCTCTGAAGCAAAGTAATTTTTATAATAATATTAACCAAAGCCAACCTATTATCTCATCCATAATGATAATCTCATTATCACACGCCAGTGTCCACAGCTCTGCTCTCTTCCTAACTCACTTCTGTTGTCCAAAGCTGGGGTCTTAGCTAGAACCCTCAGGGCAGGGGTGAGGGGTTGTTCATAGGCAATTTGCAAAGTGAATAGGTCCCCACAAGTAACACAGACCTGATTTCAGTCCCTTCCTGAATCCTCTGCCTGTCTGGGGCACTCTATTATTTTCCCTCCACTCTCTTGCTGTCTGCTCTATTTCTCCTTTCCCATTAAATCCCATTATTGGGAAAGTTCAGATGCTAGGGAGACACCATAAGCTAGAGAGACAAGCCACAGAGCATCACTGTAGTGTAGAATGTAGTCATGAAATGTTGCCACAGTAATGGCCTTAAGGTCAAAGCCAGGATATAAAGTGAAAGAAACTGTGCTCTAATGAGGTCCTCTTGGAAGCCAGCAATCCTGGTAATTGTCTTCTGGATGAGTAATCGTCTGGATCATGGACTTCAACTTCTGATGGTCCTGGGTTCCAACTCTACCTCTGCCCTTCCCTATCAGCGTGACTTTGGCAAGTTGTTGAACATCTCTGAGCCTCAATTTTCTCTTCTGTAAAATGAGGGTAATAATACGCTCACCTTTTTAAAAAAGTACTTGCTCTCTGGTGTTCTACATGTTATTACCTCATTTCATTCTCATAGCAGCTGGATACTATTACTATCCCTTTCTATAGACGTGAAAACAGTGGCTCAGAGGGAGGCGGCTAAGTCACGTGTCTGAAGTCACACAGCTGGTAAGGGAGGCAGCCCGGAGGGTAGCCAGGCAGTCTGACTCCAGAGCCCTGCTTTTAGTTATTCTGCTAAACTGTCTGATAAAGTTCACCTGAGAGTAAATGTAATGATGCATTTAACAGCGCTGGGTGTATTTTGAGCATTCAGAGTAATTATTTAAGAGAGCTGGGTGGAATCCAAATCCCAAATGATAACAAACTTGGGAGTAAAGTGGATTATGCTGTACTTTAATCATATACAGCCAAGTTTAAAGTTCAGACATCCTCACTCTCAGATAATCCGCAAACAGAAAGCAAGTTCCCTCAGGAGGAAACAGGTTCCCTGGAGCCCCAGAAATCATTCATATGGGAGCTATCCTTTGCAGCGTGGGAACAGAGAGAGTGGGAACAGAGAGTAGTAAAGCAAGGGATGGCTGGAGAAAGTCCCGGCCATGTTAAGGCCTGCAGGGCTCCCCTCTGCCCAACAGTGACGGCTTGGGGATCCAGCCCTGTGACTTCTGAGCAGAGGAAATGCAGATGAAGAGAGCCCAGCGCATGTGTCCAGACTCGCACAAGCACACAGAGCACTGTTCTGACTCCCTGGCCAGTGTGTCCAACGGGGAGGGAGCAGGAAGCCAAACAAAACTCACACATCTGGGCATAGGTTTTGCCTGATTCTGGGTCATGCTGGAGTCCTTTTCCACTCCTCCATCAGCCCCCACTGCATCCCTAGGAGGAATGCAGCCTTGCTTCTTTTGTCCCCCACTCTACCCCTGCTAGGAATTGTGAACGGTCAGGGGTAGGCACTGAAACATTAGTTGAATTAGTTACATGAAAAAATGATACTAAGATAAACATAAATATGTTAGGGAATAGAATAAAAACTTGGCATAAATTTTGAAGATGGGACACAGAACTTCAAAGAAGCTTCCCATTTCTGGGGCTTTAAATTCTGTCTCCAGAAATTAGAGCTCCAAGTTCCCATGTCTTAGCTGTGAGGGATACTTGGATGGAAAAGTTTCAGAAGCCTGGAATATGCAATACCATGCTACCTCTCTTCCTCTTGTTATTTCCTTTTTTTTTTTTTTAATGAGTCATTACCTCTGTATAATTATGAGCCAGAACTTAAGAGAGGGTATGGCCAGTGCTGGGGAAAATATCTTGTATGCCTCAGTTTGTATGCAGACCCGGGTTTACTTCAACTTTGGATTTACATTGCTGGTTTTTTTAGCTGTCTACTGAATACCCTCAGAAGGGTTTTCCCTGGCATATTTTTAACTTTTTAAAATAGTGGTAAATATATATAACATAAAATTTACCATTTTAGCCATTTTTAAGTGTGCAGTTCAGTGGCATTGGATGAATTCACATTGCTGTACAACAATCACCACGATCCATCACAGGACTCTTTTCATCAGCCCAAACTGACACTCTGTACCCATTAAACAATAATCCCTCTTTCCCTCCTCCCCTCAGCTCCTGGCAACTACCATTCTATTTTCTGTCTCTATAAATTTGACTATTCTAGGTCCCTCATATAAATGGAATCATACAGTATTTTCCCTTCTAGGTTTGGCTTATTTCACTTAGCATGTTTTCAAGTTTCATCCATGTAGTATCTGTCAGAATTTCATTCCTTTTTTAAGCCTGAATAGTATTCCATTGCATGTATATACCACATTTTCTTTATCCATTCATCCATTGATGGGTCTGTGGGTGGTTTCCATCTTTTGGCTACTGTGAATAATGCTGTTATGAACATTGGTGTACAAATATCTGTTCAATTCCTTGCTTTCAATTCTTCTGAGTATATACCGAGAAGTGAAATTGCTGGCTTGTAAGATAACTCTATGTTTAATTTTTTTGAGGAACCAACCCTGGCATTTTTCTTCCTGGTATATTTCCAGAGTCAGTTCTTTATCATCTATTGAAACAGTGCATTTTGCCTCTCTGATGTACTATCCTACATTTCTACTAAAACACCTCTCTTTTGCTTGTTCTCTCTTTCATTTACCAAGGCATTTAGAATTATGATCTTATGTTCCACAGTACTCATTTTCCCCAAAACAAAAACACTGAACCTCACTCCTTGGAACAAACTGCCATTTTCCAAATCATAAGTTGCATTAGTTAAAAGAATAAGAAACTAACTTTTTTGGAGGAAAAATGTGCAGTCTTTCAAATCAGTGCCGAGATACCAGCCTGGTATGCAGCAGGTAGACATACCAGGAAAAGAGCTCCTGATTTACAAATGTCTCACTTAAGAACATCCCTGACATTCAAACCATAGTGGAATTCAGGAGTTGAACTCCTGCAGTTGCTGAAGGTCTCTGTTTGCCACCACTGGGATTCTGAGGACTGTGGACTCTCACTTGTTAATGGGACAGCTAGAGCCCACCTCTCTTCTACTTTCATCTTCTTTCTTCTTGACACCAAAACTATAGGGGTGCTACCACCACCGTGGCTAGCTGGCATCATGTCAAGAGCTCCTGTTTTAACTGGAGGATTGAATTCCTTTGAACAGAAGAATTTCAGTTGGAACACTGCATGATTTTGCATACAGAAGCAATGCTCTTTCACATCTAGTCAACTTATTCTGTCCATTCCATCTCTTAGCTAACTCAGAATCTATCTTTCCTCCCTGCCTCCTCTGCCTTGAGGTCAAAATCTCACCTAGACCACTGCAATGGGCTGAGCT